>NW_021604566.1:12116476-12161192 GCF_004785775.1 Grammomys surdaster | reverse complement strand
GAGGGAGAGGAGGAAGAGGGAGAGGAGGAAGAGGGAGAGGAGGAAGAGGGAGAGGAGGAAGAGGGAGAGGAGGAAGAGGGAGAGGAGGAAGAGGGAAAAAGAAGAAATCTCGTTTTTCATCTATCTTCAAATAAGTTGCATATGCCAAAGATTTCTTCTAAACATTTCATCATTGACATCATTAGCATCCATGTTTGTTTATGGCTTTCTTCTTTTCAGTAAAATTATCCAGATTGAAAGGTATAAGTTTTAAATGTGCCCTTCAATGATTTCCAACAGATGCCAGCCTTTAGAAACCAAAGTGTGAGCTAAATATTCCCTTTAGTTCGCTATAAGGGAAACTCAACACAGTGGTAACAAAAGAAAAAGCCTCATGCTAAGAATTTAGCAATATAGCAGTCTCCACTTCTGACATAAGCAATGCCTTGTGTAGCTTTTAGAGTGGAAGAGTACTAACTCATTACACAGTTCTTGTGTGTTAAGCACCTCTTGTGTGGTCAGTACAAACTGAGCACTTTACAAGCCAGCAATGGCTCCTTTACTCCCCCATGGTAAGCTTAAAGGGCATGCATTACACTTGGATCCTTTCAAAGATGTGAAAATTGCAGCCTAAAGATATTCAGTAACAGCCTGGGAGATCACATGGCTGGTTTCTCACTGTTGCAGTTAATTTCTCTTCTATAAACCTGCTGAAGAGTTTAATGTTTCTCAAGTAGAGTTTTCTCATCCTGGACCATTCCTCTATCTAGATAGAGATAATCCGAAGGTGGCACTGAACAGGCTAGTCTGAGAACACCAGAGCACTGAGGAGAAGTGTATCAGTGTATGTTACAAATTAGCAGATGGTAAAATCAACCAGTGTTTAAAGATTGGAAGCAGATGATCTGGCTCAGACTCAGAACCTCAATCATATCAATATGGAAGCATGGTTTATGTGCTCAAAATGCAATCAAGCCACCAAATGATTAGTACCCCTTCCAGTCTTTTACTAAGACCAAGGAACTCCCAGATAGTCCCCTTACTCATACTCAATATTAACTGAGTGAGTACTATTAAGTGTAGCAAGTACTCCGAGTACCTACAGAAGCTGTTCAGTCATACCAAAAGCCCAGAGTAGGAACAGACATGCATCCCTCCTATGGAGGAGATACTGCTGTACCAGGTCCAAAGGACATGCTTCTTTAAAACACAACATTCATCATTATTTCATAGTAGCTACTAATGTTTTGAGCATATAGCAGATGCCAGTGATGGTTCTCTTAGTCTATCCGTCAAGAGTAAATGGGTAAACCCCATTGCACAGCAAAGGGTTAAAAGTAACACGGCTATCCAATGAACAGATGTACTTTCCTAGAGTCAGACCGTCTTCATTCTGCTGACTAGGGTACTCTCTGTATGGTACCATTATCATCTTGATTGCACAGGCCTGAATCAAAGGCCAAGAGGTATTGCACTAGCTTACTAGAGACTGATTGCCCTCAGGGCCCCTCTAGCCAGCTCTGCTGCCTCACCTCCTAAGAGCCACCTTTGTTACATGGAACATAAGGAGCTGAACTGACACTGAGCCCCAACTAGTCTGCCTGTAAAAAAGGCACTCTCACATCAGGACGCCACTTTCCTTCATTTTTTAGTATGACTCTTGTCCCACCCCCATCACAAGGCAAATATGAAATTGGTGCTGAGCTAATATATGTAAATAATTAGCACGGTTTTGGGTAAAATACCTGTCCTTTCTCACTGCTCACACAACATCAATGCACTGGTTAAAACACAAAGTCAGTCACAACACTTCTACTTACCTGCCAAAGTGTTGAGCCTGGTATGCAGAACCTGCATCACCTCTTAGGCTTATACTTTGGCCTCATTTCTCTGTACTCTGTGTTGTATACTTAACACACACACACTCCCACACACACTGTTTACACTGACTGAAGTGTGAACATATTATAACTCCTTCAATTGTTCCCTACCTTACAATGTTTGCCCCCAATTGTGTTTGCCATATTTTAAAGATGCTAAGCCCATGTTTACTAACAACAACCTTGCATATCATTATGCCACTCAGTTTTCTCATACTATGCGAGAGCGGCTTTATCACTGCTAAAATTCAAAGTCCAATAATTCTACTTGTAAAATAGTAAGTTGTTACGGGGCAAGTGCAGATTGGCTGCAGTAGCTCAAATCAAAGGCTGGTGACGATGTTCACTGGATAGACCAATTCATGATGTCTTTGTGAATTGGTCCATGAAGATGCGAACTTTTCAAGGAGTTGAAAATGAAGCTTTAAATAGTTTTCTGAAAAGTTACTATAAGTAATATGAATGGGTGTCCTGCTCCGGAAATACCTCATTTACATGATTTACTTAGTAGCAAGGGCATTCATTCAACAAATATCTGTTCTAAAACTACCCGATGTAGGACACCATGACAGTCCATGTGCTGTGTGAGAACACACCAGTCACTTAACTGCTTTAAAACTCTGTGCATAAACCTCATCTTAAAAGTTATTTGGAGGATGAAATGACTAAATATGTCGAGGGTGTCAGAACAGTCACATGGTGTTAAGAACTCAGTCAATTCAGCTTGTAATTTTTCCTTTCAAAAATCTCACTTATTGACCAATGCAATAACAATATTGGTAAACAGTTCAGATTTTGTTTCATTCTACAGGGGAAAAAAATGTCCCTAATATCTATTATGGAGAATACAAAAACATCATCCCTTCTCTGTGGAATGCAGGCTGAGCTCACTACCTTTTTTTTTGGGGGGGGGGGGTCATGAAATAAAACTAAAAGCAAGGAAGGAAGGAAGGAAGGAAGGAAGGAAGGAAGGAAGGAAAAGAAAGGAAGAAATGAAAGAGAAAGAAAGAAAGAAAGAAAGAAAGAAAGAAAGAAAGAAAGAAAGAGAGATCTACAAAGCCAGCAAATTGCCACAAACATAATCATAATAAATTTTCACTTATAAGCATTTGAAGTCCTACTAAAATTGCATATGAATCCTTGGTCAGCTTTTCTTAAATCAGATTCCTTCATTGTAAAGCTGGAATCTGCCAACCACTGAGTAGAATTAAAGGAGAGGTAACCTTTATCCCTTCATGGTGCTCACCACCAAGGCATCCTGGGACCGTATAAGAAATCAGGAATCACTTAAAACAGGCATCGACTTGCCTGAAAGTTCATGTCTTCCTTGAAGGAACCAGAGTTTTCTCCCAGAAGGCAAAATGTTTTGAGGCAAATACACCTTTGCTCATACAGAAGAGCCAGGGTAGAGATGGCACAGAGCTCTCCTTCTCTATTAGCAACCAAAGTGCTGAACACAGTCTGAATTTAGGCACTAATTACCTAGCAGCTGAGGTGCCAGGAACCCTGGGCCTACTTCAGCACCAACCATTGGAATGCCTGGGTTTACTACAATTACTACAATAGGGCTGGTTTACTAACAGATGACAGGTGAAAACAGACTGTCCTCCAACCGGTCCACACATGCCGCCCATTTAATCCTCTCAGTTAAACCATTCTCTCTTCCAACTTCTTATAGCTTCTAACCATCCATGGCTGATTCTCAAAGCCAAAAGAAATGGGACCATCCACATCACTATCCACTGAAAAGTATTTCCTGAAGTAGAAGGTATTTACTCTGAGCAGTAGCAGAAATGTTTTCTGAATTTCACAAATGTGCATATGATGATGACTATTGTAATGAAAAGCAGAAATGATTCTCCTTCTTCTTTTCATCTCAAAGACGCTTAAAGTGAGCAGGGGCTGGCTGACAGCATTATAATTAAGTCAAAAGCTTTGAAAACTAGTTAGAGACAGCTCCCCCAAAGTTAAGCAATTGAAGCAATATGTGGGGCATGTGTGGACACAGAAAAAGTCTCACACACCAGATCGCAGGCATAACTAGCCTAGGCTGTCACCGTACCATGAAGTCCACTTTCTATCAAAGTAGCTGCCCTCGGCTCCTATGCAGTCCGTAGTACCCTGCTCAGTGACATCCTCCATGTTGGGGGCCCTAGCATGGTTGGTGGCCCAGACACTTAGGATGAAGGTATTGAGAGAGATGTTTGTAGATGAGGAAGAACAAACATTCCAAAAAACCTGGGCTTTCGATTCTGCCCAGAGCTCTTTAGACACCAGTGCAGATTCCAGTGGTACCCATTACAAGTTATGTGCCTTGAAACTTGGCGTTTAACGTTTTACAGCTTTCTTTGTAAAACAGGAATCATACCATAGAAGTGACTATTATTTACATATGGCCTAGCAGTTAATATTAATAGACACAGTAAGTTTTTGCTCACGAAGTTCCAAATATGCCACAAGGTTTGCATTACATGCTCATGGCAAGCCTAAAGTGAGATCTGTTGCTTTCCTCATCGCTCTGATGAGAAAACAGAGTCACATGGCAGCTCATCTGCCACAGCTCCTCCAGCTGGCTCACAATGCAACTCGGGTTCAAACCCACCCTCTTAACCTTCCTCCTGGCCAGTTCCAGGAATTTTCTGAAGATTTAATAAAACAAAATGTGGCAGTCAGTGCAATGACCAACAAATTATTCTTAAACAGCTGTTGGCATTATTAACAGACTTGTGAGAATTATTGCCGTGTATATAAAACATAGCAAATATTTAACTCTGACTAATAATTTTATTCCTTCATGGGTTTTGCTTTAGAGTAATTTCTAAGAATCCAATTTTGTGGCCATCGACAAAACCCTAAAAATGTTATTTAGGAATGCCTTTCCTTGCTGTGTCCTTAATCTCCCAGAAACTGAATTATGTGTAGAACATAAACAGGAGTAATATTAGATTAACATGTTTCTATTGACATCAGAATATTCAACCACAGATATACAAATCTTGCCATTAAAAAGCAGCCTCAGACCCTAACAGTACACATTCACTTTGTGGAGAAATTTCCTGTAAACAAGATTGAGTACAGATACTCTCATCAGCCAGAAATCTAGTTCAAATAATTTGCTAGTGTTCTAAACTTTGTAGAAATTACAAAATTGCTTTAAAATAGATTCTGGTAACATAGATGTGGATAAATGTATCAACCTACTGCCTAAAATATGCAAAACACAATTGAAATAGTTTTAAATGTAGGCAATTTGGCCACCTAATTCAAGACCACAATCTTGGAAATCTGATACACCAATTCAAAATTACTATTTGAATTACTGTAGGAATTCCTGCAATGAATGGTAGAGAAGTCCAGCTACATTGGCTTTTACATCACTTAAAAACTGCAAATTTCACATCTGAGCTTTGCTCAACCTCCCCCACCCCCATTTTGTTTTGTTTTTTGCCTTTTCCTAGCCCCCATACAAACCAAAAATAAACACTCAGATTGGCAATATGGAATTCATCAATCTCAAACTTCTGCGACATTAAGACAATGAGAAAAAATAAAGATGTTTAAAAAAAAGACTGCTAAAAAAAAAAAACCCTGCTTTGCAAACAAAGCTCTAATTAGGTGTGTAAATACAAATCCCTTTACTGCTATGGCTCTGAGTCCTTCACAAAGAAAGTAGTTTGCAAAAACTTCTCACACCATGAATATCAACACAAGGCTTTGTGTACTGCAAGCCTGAGCACCTGCCCATACCAGAAAGCCTCCCTTTCTTTCACATTGGACACTTAGCTACTCAACTAACTTTATCCAAAAGCTGATTTCTTTAAAATTTTGCTCTCAAAATAACAGTAGATAAGTCATATAAATTTAGCCAAAGCCAACTGTAATCTACATGGAAGGTTTGCTGATCGTTTAATTAATTTTGATTCAGCTGGGACTATTTTCATTTAAATATCTTTCATGGTTTGTGTGTATGTGTGTGTGTACTGAGAACTGAGTATTTGCTATGGGTGAAGGGAAGTGATATTTGAATGTCTCTAATAAGAAATGTCTTTCCCATTGTACCTTAGAAGACATTCAGAAGATTAGGGGAGAAGGTTCAGGATAATAGGTTGGCTTTTAACCATTCCCTAGTGTCTCCGGCATTAAGCTGGTCAACAGTAACTGAACTATTCATTGACTCCCTTGAAAACCTGTGTCTTTCAACAGAGCTTTCCCACTGGCAGTCAAGCAAGCATCCTCTGATGCTTACCACTAGGTAACTACATTTACCTATTTGTGTTCTACATCTCAAAGGTTTAGAAGCTGGGTAACACCGGCTGTGAGTTGCAACAAGAACCAGAGATATTGGCATAAAAAAAAAATGCCAGGAGCTAAAGTTTTCAAACATGCAACAAGCAACTATTCTAACTCAAGAACACTGTGTTTAGAAAACTAAAAAGCACAGCTCTTGAGCCTGGAGCTTGGGTGTTTCTGTCCTTATCCTTGGTGTGAACCATGAAAAAAGGCACTGGCCTAGGAGCAGAGAGCTACAAGCTCGGAGTCCTACAATAATTTGGCAGCAGACTTCAGAAGAAACTTAATATTCTCTGCTTCTCCATTTATTTCCTTCTTGTTTGTTCTTAGATGAAGCTATGGTTATTCATAGAGGAGGTTTTCTGTTTTCTTAGCCTCATGATATGAACAAGTGGTGGCAGGAAGTTTAGAAACTGGCTCTGAGTTAGAGAAGACAACCCATGTACATTCAGCCAAAGCCAACTGTAGATGACATAGAAGTTCGGCTGATCATTACATTAATTGCAATTGAACTGGTACTATTTTCAGTTAGGTTTCTGGGAAGTCATTTAATACCTGTTGTGGTATGTACATGTGTGTGTGTGTGATGTATGTGGGTATGTGTGTGTGTGTGTATGTGTATACAGAGTACTGAAGTATTTACTATGGAGTGATGGGAGGTATTATTTTAACGACTAGTTTGGTTTTTAAAAATAATTTATTTAATTTTATGTGCATTGGTATGAGTTACAGACAGTTGTGCACTGCTCAGTGGGTGCTAGGAGATGAACCATGGTCCTTTGGAAGAACAGGCAGTTCTCCTAACCACTGAACCATCTCGCTAGCCCCTTAATGGCTAGTTGTAATGAATTTCTTTCTTTCCTTCCTGATCCTCTAATTCACCAATAAACACTTCAGATATTAAACTAAATCATATCCCGAAGAGGGAATAGGAAAATCTATAATGACTCTATCCCAGGGAAGTTTGCCAGATGTTAATAAATTTACTAATTTTAAGCACAGTTCCTATGGCGGCGGCCGAGAAATGAAACAGGAATAGGATGGAACAGAAAAGGAGCGTGATAAACTGATTCACAAACTTAATAATCTAGAACATTGTGATATGTCTGGAACTAAAGTCATATAACAGATCATAAGTAAAATTCATGTCCATAACCTTAAGCTCTATGCTAAGAAAATGCTCTAAATTTTCCAGTAAACTGACAAAAATATTCCTTTACCGCTCTGCATAATTTACAGTGAGAGCTTCTATCTTTGCTTCTGATCCTACAACATCCCGCCATCCATAGCTTTTGTCAGCACACTAGTAAAGAAAACCTGAAGGCAGGGTTCCGTGAATAGTTACACACTCCTTTGAAACTGGGCCTGGAAAGTTCATCTCCAAGACCTACACAGTCGAGCTGTTTTGGTGTTTTTAATTCATTGAGACAGGATCTCTTGCAGTCCATGCTGGTCTCAAACCCACTTCCATGATTGAAGCTCTCTTTGAACTCCTGATTGATCCTCCTGTCTCCAGCTTCCTAGTGCCGGGGCTGGAGCTCATCATCCAAGTGTGCACAGTTAACTTTGTTGTTGTTGTTTGTTTTGTTTCTTTTAGTATAAGAAATTACCTCTACGAACCAGGGGTAGTGATGCATGCTTTAATTCCAGCACACAGGAGGCAAAGAGGCAGATGGAGATCTTTGAGCCCAAGCCCCGCCTGTTCTATATAGTGAATTTCAGGACAGTCAGAGTTACATAGTGAAACCATGTCTCAAAAAAAAATCAAAGAAGAAAAATGAATGAATGAATGAATGAATGAATGAATGAATGAATGACAGAAAGTAGGAAGGGAAGAACTTATTTCTAACTATCTCACAAACTGAATGTTTCAAAAGCAATCATAAAAATTATCTAGAATGTTTAATTATTCCAAGCTAATTTGAATTATGTAAAAATTTTTACAAAATAAAATATATTCATGAATATGGATGGGATATCAAGGTATGAAACATAAATATTTAGAAATATGTTGGTGCTCCATATTTTCTTTAAAATCAAACCACATCTCATTCCCACAAACAATCTAAGGCAACACCTTGCAGATACATGGACTCTACTTAAACAGAAGCCGGCTTGTCAGCAACACATTGAAAAGATAAGAATTTCTTGCTTCTATTTCCCTATAGAGTATACAAAGAGTTATTATTTTTAATTTCTTCTCCCCATATAAATTAGTAAATCTTATGAGGCAAAATAGTTTAACAGGCTTAGTCCTCCTTGCTTATGTGGCTATCTTTTTTTTTTTTAACATGACTGTGATAGGTTTGTACCTATGACCTCTGCCTGGCTACGTAGTACCCTGACAATCTACGGGGCCCAGCTGAGGCGGACCCCCCAGTGGGCTTGTCTGTGCTCTCAGGCTTTTAAATCTGAAGACAGATTTAAGCAAGAGATGAAAAAGGACCTGCTTTTACTGAATAAACTCTATACGTGCTACTTATACATTAAAATTGTTTCTGTGTAAATTTCAGTTCGGCGATTGACATGAAGGGGAAGGTGCTTTCTCCAGAGATTCACTGGCTTGCTAACTCAGCACAAAGCTTCTCCTTTACACAACTCATAAACACCGAGCAGGAACATACTTACTTGTAAAGAAAGCCAGAGAATAGTTGTAGATAAAAGAAATTACTGTTGGCATAAAAACCAAGACATAACTGAAAACTCTGAAATAAATGATTTCTGTGCTTTGTTATGAATTTCTTAGCTTTTCAAATTTATAAGGCTTTCCCCAATACCTACTCAAATACTGCACCTAAATGATATTCACATAGTTTACAAAATATAATTAATTATGCTTATGGTTATTTTTAAAAACCTGAGAAAAAAGATCATGTCGATTGGGGAACTGATTGTGTAAAGGTTTGTCTATAAATGGAATCCTAACACATGACCCATTAAACTTCTAATAAAACTTACTTAATGAATCCATCACTATCCTGAGGCTTAATAACAAATACATGAGCACCAGTATCAGGGAAGACTTTTTCCACAGGCTCCAGCTGAAATAAACGTAACACAATGTGCCGCATATCCTCCCATACAAACCTTTGATATTTTGAATGAAATATATATGGATTGAAGTAGATATGTCTATTTACATACAATTTATATGAACATTCATATGTACTAATTATACTAAAATAATTGTAACACTATGTTTAAAGTAGTCTAGTCAATCTCCAAGAAAGTGAATACATGTTATGCATACTGGCCAAATAGGCTTACATACTTCGTAGGTATTAAGTTTTATTTTTTTCTTGTTTATACTACAGTGGCCAAAGCCACAGGCATACTAGACACAAAAACTGCTTCACTAATTTAAGAAGTAGTCCAGTTCAGTGTTGACATTTTAAAACATTTGGTTGTGTTTGCTAACAAAACAGAAAATAAAATGAAATAATTCCAAATTTTCAGTAGTCATATAACAAAATGACGTAAAGTAATACCATGATGGGTATTTACATACCAACAAGAAGAAACATATTCAAATTTAAAAGTATTATGTGTATACACATGCATAGATTTCAATACATATGTGTATATATGTCTTAGGCTAAAACCAGTCTATGAAATGTGATAATCCAGTAATATGGGAGTCCAATTAAAGGGGAACACAGATTAAGGCAAATTACTTAGAATCGAAGGAACAGTCTGGTGGATCTGAGGGCAGGGCTCACAGGCAGGCAGAGAGCAAGTCAGGAAGAAGCAAGGGCAGAGCAACAGAGATGGACTCACCTTCGGTGCCATTGGGAGTCATGGAAGTACTATTTATGTGAGAGCTATCGAGTTTGGGACCACTGGGGGATTCGCTACTACCACTCAGTCGGCTATGCGGGCTGGTTAGATCCTGCATTTCCATAGACCTAAAGACAAGAAGCTTTCCGTTTGACAAATGTACCAAATTCATAACACCACTATTTAATGTGCTAACGACTTGACACCTCCTTTGAAACACAGGCGCACAAAAGTCCCATTGTATCTATTTTCTTAGACTGGTAATAGTTCACCTTGCATCTGACTCTAGTCCTTTTGTCACGTGTGTTATTAAAAGGCATCTCTCATCCTGTGTAGCCAAAGTTTCACATGCAGCTTTTAAAATCTTTTCCCCCTCTTGTATAATAGAAGTCATAAGCTAATGTCAGATGGTGACATTTTAATGTTCAGAGGGAAACATGCAGTCATATTTATATGAAAACAAAACCCCCCAGAGCATTAATTTCCTAAAAGAAAAAGCAAATACATAAACACATGGAATAGAAATAAATCACTATTCTGTACAATCTGTTTTATCTAATAAATTAGCACTGGGCACTCCCTTTATAATTTAACACCCAGTTGTTATTTAATGGGTCTCCAAACCAAATAAAACACTTGAAACCTCCTGCCCAGTGACAGGGAGTGAGACTGTCCTGATGCACATGTTTACTCTGGCTTACTACTTAATTGTTCCTCTGTTTCCCTTGAAACAAATGCAGCATTAAAACACTATGATGTCGGCTCACTTATTTGCTTTGTGGATTACATACACCATAGCCAATTGAAAATGGATAAGTCCAGCAGCTTAGGCAGTCCGTGGACCATTAGCACTCCGAGTACCTCAGCTGTCACTTACGGGGGGAAAATGGCAATTCTATGCAATGCTATAATTTTTGCATTTTCACCATATTTAAAACAGGTCAATGCCACGCAGATGGTCTTAAGTCTTCCATTTACTTCTGCTATAGGAGCACACAGCAAGGAGTCATCTTGGCAATTTCAGAACTCATATGTACCGCTCTTGTTCATGAACAGTGAGACTACTTAAAGTCACTAGATACTTAGAGACAGCTCCACTTTCTGACAGCACAAACTTTTGAAGTCTAACGCCCATTCACTATATCCTAAAATTATATATTTTTTCTAAGGAATAATAATCAGGGGGTGTGGGAGTTAGTGTTGCACATAGACTGTTGATATTATTTGCTCCTCACTCCACCTGGGTCACTGTAACTGAGAGGCTACACTGGAAGTGACTGTTGGACATCAGCTGTAAAAGAGATTTTACATGAGCCATTTTACATCCTCAAAGCATCTGAATTCAAACAAGAAATTATTTCAAATCCAGTGATTCCTAATTAATTATCATTCCACATTCAGTTTTCCTAACAGACAGCAACCGCCTCAAATCAAGACTCTCATGCCTTTCCCACATACATAATTATTTTTCACAAGTGCACCCATGTATTCATGTGTACACACATACACAAACACAGATTGTTAAGTCCTTCCCAACCCAGCCTGTTGCTATTAATAGAAATAATTAAGAAATATTAGATAAAAATAGATCTGGGTCACAGAAAGGTAAACTCAAAAAATGTTGAATATCAACAAAATCCTTACCTGCAACTTGAGGAAGGAGCAACATCGGAACTGGTGTGAGGTGTCTGCACCTGTGGCCAGGGGTAGAAAATCAGAGGTGGCTGTTAACTGTGCGTCACTGTCAGCTCTTAATTACATGGAGCACATGGCTGAGCCCCACAATGCTCACGTTTAACCAAAAGAGAAAAGGGAGGATACTGCAGCCAGGAAAGGCATAGTGTCTTTAAGTGGAGGGCTCAACTGTTGTTTCTTCCTGCAGGTCTATCCTCCTCCCCTCCCCTTGTCAGGAGGGGAAGGCAGTCAAATGACGGGCTCGTGATTCATCACTGGCCTATGACAGCTGCAAACGGGATTACCCCTCCCCCAGTCAACACGCAAAGCAATCTCGGCCCAGCAGCTTGGAAAAGGTGGTTGGGAAGAAAAAAAAAAGCTATTAACAAATAAGTATGTTTAACAGCAGCAGCAGTTGAGGCAATAATCCCCCAGCATCCTCAGGTCTTCAGCTCTAGCCAGCTGAACTAGAGCTCCCCCCCCAACCTCCTTAGCCTCCTTGATGTTTCTTATCCTTATCACAGTGGTTTTCTCCCAGTTACCTATTTGTCATTTAACATTTAATGAAACAGCTTCGGGCAAAGCTGTGGTCAAGAAACAAGGCAAAGGCAGGCTTTCATACCCAAAGTCCCAGCCAGTGCTCAGCAATGTACTCCTTTAACTACGCCAAGGTAAAAGCCAATGAGTGAGTACTTTTATTCAGCTAAGCTGGACAACATGAAAGTGTGTGTGTGTGTGTGTGTGTGTGTGTATGTGTGTGTGCTTGCACGCTCGTGAGCGTGTGTCCCATCCGTTAGACTGAAGTACATTGCATATTTGAGTACTTAATTCACCAGCCCAGTCAGCCTGCATGCTTAGTTTGTTTCCAGATAAATTAGAATTGAGGAATTTTACTGCACAGCTCCACTAATTCAAAGTAGGACTAGCCATTGCTCTTCAGAGGCAGTTGTGAAGGGCCAGCAGGTAATGAGGTTCAGGTGAGCCAGGCTGCTGCCCGCTTGCAAGCTCCCACCAATGCTTGGGCAGACAGGAAGGAATACTGCCTAACTTCTGAAATGGCATAGAACTCCAAATCTTTGATGTACGTTTTCATTCAACCTGAACTGACATCAATTAAGGCTGCAGAACAAAGATGAGATCTGAAACGTCTCAAATGACATAAAGTTATCCACCTAAACATCTTCTGTGGAGTCCTGCTAGTTTTTAATTATGATTTATGAAATTAAGAAACACGACCTTTCTAGCAAGAATAAAGCATCATTAAGCTCTAACGTCTTGGGATAATGTTACTCGGAACTTCTAGGTATGCATTTTTTACGTGCAGGACAAAAACAATTCTTTAAGACGTTTGAGTAATTGAAGTTACCAAGTGCTAACTTTAATGACTGCAGATGGCCATTATTTGATGACAGTTTTCCGTCATTTTTTTAAATTAATGTTCTCATGCAAGATTAAATGGTTTTCTTTAGAAACTGCAGCAATATATCTGAAGGATAAAATTCTCCTACTTTTATACACATGGAATAAATTATAGGTGAGAACGGATTTCATTTTAAGAACTCTCCTGGCTTAATTACATAAGAGTGCGTCAAAGCATACTCACTGCTTAATGCTAAAATATATCCTCACTGTAAAATCAGCCAGAACACTTAATCTTGAAAATAGAACTTTTATTTCATTGTAAACTTTTAAAGTTTCATTGTATTTACAGCTGAAGTTTAAAAATCTACCATTTCTCAGTTTGGCAAAAACATCAAATTTGGTAATAATAATAAATAATAATAATAATAAAAGCAAAGAACTTACAAATGAGAATATTCTAACAAATTTTGTTATTGAAAAAAAAAAGGCACTTAAGAATGAATTTCTTTTCTGCTGGCAGCCTAGCTTCTACTGTACTTCCAGAGAGCAGTTTTTGAAAAGTCTGTACTCACGACCTTCCTCTCATTAAGTGTACTTCAGATATATTCTTTTGTGTCTCAAGGATTATTTAAACCATGTGTTGTGTGTTACTGTATTTAAAAATGACTCTTTAATCAAAATAACTTTAAAACAACTAATCCTCACTTAGGCTGGTCAGCTGAACCCACATCGTGGTCCAGGAAAAATAAATCTACTCTCAAGAATGCGAATGCAGACAACAATTAGACACAGATGTGAGTGAAATTAGTTACAGTTTACAAAATGCTACACTTCACATGCTTTTAGTTTTTTATGTGCAGTGCAAGGTTACAGTGTGGTAGGGTAACGTCCTTCCTCTTCCAATGGCTTATCTAAAAAGCACACCTCTTTCTGATGGCTGGACATTTCCTCCCGTATTTGAAAATGTCTGCATAAGCTTTTTGTTTTCTCATTTAAAGCTCTAAGACCAAAGCGTGTTTCAAAAAAAAAAATCAATGAAGGATATTTTCATTCAAGATAGGGGAGTTTGTGGTTTTTAAAATAGTTCTGCTAGGTACCCAGTACGCCTACTTGTTTTATCTGTAAAGTTAATATAATTCTGTTATCTTCTAATCTGCTATTTTTAATGCCAATACTCTCAGGAATGCAAAATTAATACACATTTTATTATGAATGATCATCTCCTAGCACAACAAAGTCATTCACTTTCATGCCTTTAAAAACCCCTTCATATAGAAGCCACACAGTTGAGCATGCTGCCAGACATGTGAAAGAGAAAGGAAGATAGCAGCTCCTGAGAATTAAACCAAGACTCCTACACTAGGAACTGTGACTTCTGATTAGTTAATGAGGTCTTTCAAGTTTGCCTTTTTTCTAATTAAATGTATAATTCTTCACAGATGTAACTTTTGTTGATGTTCAATTTGTCTCCCTCATTTTGTTAAACCTCACATAGTACTTCGTCAATCCATTGACTAGCCACATTAAATCTGCTAATACTATGCTCTTCAACCCCAGAAATTATTTCCAGAAGGCAAACGTGCTCTGAGAGATCATCAAACAAGACTTAAGGTACACATTTTATCACACTTTCCCTACCACAGAGCTCAGGATACAGAACAAAATTCATGACTTTTGCCCTGTTTATTATACTTTGCTAAATCACCAATCAAAAGCATCTGACAGAAGATCATGTATGAAGCCAAAAGTTAATAACGTTCTGTGCAGAGTAAACTGCAAATGGAAAGAGAGTCTAACTCCCAGCAGCACGGAGCAAATAAAATGAAGGGACTTGTCTAAATTATGGTGTTTCCATTGGGCGTTTTTACTTGCTAGAAACAATTTTTACAAAATGACTATAATTTAAAACTTTTTTCAAACTGAAAATAAATTTTCAAAGTGAAAGTAGTGAACATACATGTAGGTAGAGCTGGCAGGCAAGCTGGGTTTTTGTCTGACACAGATCAACCTGTGTGCTCCCCAATTTGAAAGACAATGGTCATTTTCTAATCAGAATGTATTTTATAGGGGCAAAGAGTGCATTCAGCATAAGGCTGCTGTTTCCACAGAATACAATCTTGCTACAGTTTTCTTCTGTTCGAATTTCCAGGTTGTAATACAAACCCCAAGTCTTAAAAATAAAACCTCACCCTAAACTGGGAAAGAACTTCTAAGGAGAGGTAAATGTTTGTCACATGTTAACACTTCATTTTCTTATCAAAGCTTTCATTAACTAAATGCTCAAATGCTATCAATATTATCTAAATATAATATTCTATATTGCTTTTTGTATTATCTCCTCTAAAGAAACCGAGAAAACATAATCCTTCTGAAACCAAAACCAAACAAGTGTTTGGAACACATCATTCCTGTCTTCAGCTTTAAAAAGGAAAGGACTGTTTTCAAAATCAGCATTTATTGACAATGTTGACTGAAATACTTTTGGTTATCTGATAAAAGAGATTTTGTTCCCACTGCAAGGACCTCTTTTCTTCCCATTGTATTCTTAGGAAATACATTTTCACACTCCAATGGAAATTTTCTTTTTCAAAAAATCATTTATCATGCCTGTGAAACTCACAGAGCAGCTGACTTCATTTGGCACTTAAAAGCTGAACTGAACGGTGGCTCAATTAGACTTCTATGTCTGTCACCACAAAGAGTTTTCAAAGGCTTAAAATCCATGGCTGCTTACTTACTTACTAAACACTTTGGGCCTTAGAGGAACTCAAGCATCGAGAAAGTCAAATATCAAATGTTTGATCATATGAAAGCATGACTATTCCTGTGTGCATGTCCCCAAACTCTAAACAGAGGAGGGAACGACTTTCACAAGCATAAAATAAAACCTTCTTTGAAAGACATTAGAAAGCCAACTTCAAACCTATACAGCTGTACACCATGATTCACAGCTAACAAGTTTCTATATCCCTGGCCGTCTTAAGAAATGAAACTTAAAAAACATTTGTCTAAACTCAATGACAGTTCACAATGTATTGAATTCTTGCAAACATGCTTAAATGTCTTCAAAACTCCTCCCAAGAGTGCAAGGCTATGAGTTGTTAGCAATTCAAACGCTGATTTTGAAGGGCAGTGCTTTGCACGAATATTCAAAAGTTTCAAAATCTGGAGTTTAGCTCCCAAGTGCACTCAGATCACAAAAGGGGCCAGAGAGGGACGAATACACTAAGGGGCCAAAGGCTTATTGCATTGCATACTGAAGATGAGCCCGCTTAAAAAAGTATTTGATAAATTTGCTTTGGAAAAAAAAAAGGCGTCCTTCTTGAAAACACGGTTATCAGTTGGTTGTTTATCTGTTGAGTTTTCCGTCGGAAACCTTTCCTCGTTTATCAACCTAGCCGCAGAAAAAGTCATCCGTGTAATATATACCGCTAAGTATACCTTTCCTATCTATTCATCTATGTATGGATATAACCCCGCTCAAGACCACTCAATAATATTCTGGGGCTAGTGCAGCGATTAAGAAAAGATATGAAATAATCCCCAGTCTGAGAATATTACCTACTGTTCTACTTATTTATAAAGATCAGAACAAAAGTAGTTAATTTGCAATGATCCTTTAATGATCCCAATGGCTCCGATCATTTGGAAGGTAAAAATTACACTTTTACGACGGAACCCCGTGGCTACTAAAGTCCCAGGAACAAAGTGTTACCGTTTTCCCCAAGCCACAGTGCTTTTTTTCTTTGAAAACAAACCAAAACACTAATAAAAGCGCTCCGGTTATCTCGGGCTTTGCCCGCTGGACAGTTGTTCTTGATCATAACAATTTCTCAAACACCAGCTTGTACTTACAGCGCTCACATCTGCCGCCTCCGCCGGTTTCGTGTGCTCCTTGGAGTTTTCTACGTTAGCAGACCTCCATTCCTGACATAGTTTGGCTGCTGGGCAGGAACGCGGGGACCCAGGAGCTCTCAGTGGCGCTGTGGCGTGGCTGGCAGCGGAGCGCGGAGGCCGGGGATTGCCCGGCTCCCGGGGACTGCGCCCGGGCGCTGCTGCAGTCTCGGGCTGCCGAGCGACTGAGCGCGATCGTCTTCCCCAGGAAGGACCCCGCCACAGCGCACCGCCACAGGAAGGCTTCCAGTCGGAAGTGGCCCTGCACACTCGCTACCTCGCCGCAAGCTCGGAGCCATCAGCTCGCCGCGGTCTGTTTGGGAACGGCTTTGCGCCCCAGCGAACAGCAGCGGCAGATAGCATCTGAGACGCCTAGACAAAGAAACGGCACAATCTCATCCACCCCCCCCCCCACTCCCGATTTGTTTGCGCAGCCTTGTAGGTCTGCCCACGAAGCCTCGGGGCTTTTTGTTTTGTTTTGTTTTTGCAACGAAAACCACAGCTAGTCTCTTGTCCTAACCTTATTGGTTTAAATGCAACAATTGAGAGGAGCAGAGCTTGATCTGATTCAACCTCGCTGCTTTTTAAAAAAATTTATTATGTAAATGACGCGCCCCATGATATCTGAATAAACAGCTGTGGGGGAAGAACTTGTGGGAACCTCTGTCAACACACACACACACATCCCCCCGCGCCAGTAGCTCCCAATTAAAATCTTTGGGGAGTAGTTGCATGTTATCTTTTACACTTTTTCAGTATTTTTTTTTGAGGACCCGAAACTTAGAAGAACGGATACTTTTCACACTTCTTCCCTAACGTACCTACCTACTTACAGGTCTGGAGAAGATTTAAAAAAAAAACTGTTTCTGCGAAGCCGAGGGAGAATGGGCAAACGTGTTAGCTATTAGCAGCTTAACAATGAAAGCCTGGTTGAGGATTCTGCAAGGGTTGCTAGGAGGCCAAGGGCTTCAGTTCTTTGGCTAGGACCCAGATAATATTTCACCATTAACATTTTTAAATGGATTTTGAGAAGAGATTCGTTTAGTCTGGAACTTGCTTTGCAACTTATCCTTTTAAAAACTCATAACTTTAATCAATTCAGAATCTATGAGTTAGGTGGTTGATAACACCTAGAAGCTGAGCTTCAGTTAGGAAACTATGTTTTATCCAAGTCAGGGGCTTAGCCATTATGATGATTTGGAATCTTGAAAGAATGCATCTCCTTATATGGATTAATATCTTGTCTGTCCTATATCACAGTTTAAATGCAAATGCAAACACTCACTCTGAAATAAAGTCTGTATACTAATTTTTAAAAGGCACTTTTATTATTACCAGTATTTCTATTCTATGTACTCTTTTTATCTGAAAAAAAAAGTTCCCTTTCTTTTAATTTCTCACCTTGGTATGAACATTTTTTTTAAATCACAATAACTTCCATCAACTAATAAAGGAGATAGATGGATCTTACCTTAGCTCTGCTGATTAGAAAATGAAAGCACCATCCAGATGATGCAAACACAACCCAACTAAATGGTTCTAAGGACCAAAATTCCATACAGGCGTTCTCTCTTCTTCCCTCGAAAGGATGCCAGTCTAAATTCCTTGCTGAAGGAGCATTTTGTCAAACCTAAGACAGCTTAAACTGCGAACTCACCTAGAATTTCATCTTGTGTGGTACCAGCAAGGAATCATGGGCTAGGCATCTACCATATTTGGGAAGCCAGGGCAGAAAACAGTTGATTGCTATTGGATCATATATGCAGCAGAAATCGAGTTCTGTTACCATCTACAGCACTCTCACAGTCTAGAAGAATCCGTTATTCAACATACCAAAGTGCGTGTGCATGAAAAACAGTCTGTTATGGAGTTTTCTACTGTAGTTAGGTAAAATCTAATGCTACATTAGTTCTATAAATCCATAAAAGATTATATTAGAGAATCCAGAATGTGCAGACTATGTGAAGTCGAAGTGGCAGAAATACCATGCCAGCTTTACATACAAGTAACTTGCCTATGTTACAGTCAAATTTATCATATTACATGCACTTTTGTAATGAAATTCAATAATTTTTATTTAAATAACCAAACAAAATACCTTCAAAGAAATGACTCATGTAATTATGAATAAATTTAGGAAAGATATGATGAATTTAATGTGACCACTAATGGATATAATATAGCTCATACCTCATAATTATGTAACACACGGCTTAGTCACTGGTTAGGAGAAATAGTCATGTGCATATTTACCACTCTTAAATAGTTTCCTTTATCTTAAGAAAAACTAAATGTATTAAAAAGAATCACATGTTTACCTATAAATTTTGTCTGGTTACAAACTCTATATTCCAAATATATAGTAATTATTCCATATGCAGCTTGAATCTAAAATAAGATATTCTATGATAAATAACCAAAAGGTAATATTATGAGATTTTCGTCAACTATAATTATATAACTTGATCATATACCACAAAGAACCAAACTATTTCCTAAATCAGCCCTAGAGCTTACAAAAAGCTGAGGAAAGTTTGCTGGAAAGTTCAGTCTGAATGGGACGTTTGAATACCCTAACAGAGATGCAAAGATCTTTTATATAATACTCTTACCACCAAGCAGGTTTTATCAGCCTGGGCAGCTCTTGCCTGGATATGCTCCCACTTAGACAGCAGACGTCTGCCATTTTCATAAACGTTTCCAGTACTTTTAGATTAGGACAGAATTTTAAATAAAGATGTGCTCAGAAAAATCAACAAATGTCCTTAGACAAGGTCAAATGCAAGAGAGTCCTTGCAACAATACAAGGGACCATTTTCTCCACCTATAGGAGCAAACAGCTAATTAACTACATCTACATAAGAAATGCTGAGAAAATCAGGCCAGGACACTGTAAGGGACTCTCCTTCCACTCCAGTAATGACAGCGGATTGTTTGAAGGGCTGTGAAGATTCCAGTAAAAGATGTCTTCTCCTCCTATTCCTGCTTACCCTGATGGATTAAACACTCATGCTACCCTGGGAAAACCCTTTCCCTAATTTCTCTGTACATGCAACTCTTAAGAGATGACTGTTTCTCAGGAGGCATGGCAGTGAGTTTCATAATTTAATTAGCACTTTAAAGACAGATGCCTTTTCTCCCAAAGCAAAGTGACTACTGTCCCCCCTCACAGGATTAAAATCAGCAATATGAGAATATACAGTGTTTCACAAATTTAAACTGTTGGAAGTACAATGGAAAAGAAAGTATCACAAAATACCATAGTCAACTCCCCCTGCTTCCTGGTATGCTTGCCTTTCTTTTGCTCTGGACCATGGCACTAGAGTGCTAGCTTCTTTGTAGCCCCCTTTTGGGGTGGGGGGTAACTGAGTAGTTAGGCAGTAAGGGTTGCTGCTCTGTGGACTGGTCTCTTCCATGGCATGTGCTTTCCCCACTGGCATGAAATCTACAGTGAGGGTCCTGCTCCCAAGTACCCTTCAGTTGAAACACAACCAAGAAAAACATCCTCTATTTATTTTAAGAATGATATTAAATCCACCAAGCAAAATGTCTACCAACATTTACTAAATGCTTTCCATTCAAACTCCAACATGAATAGCTTTTAACAGTAAATTTAAGGAGG
Source organism: Grammomys surdaster (assembly GCF_004785775.1). NCBI lineage: Eukaryota > Metazoa > Chordata > Mammalia > Rodentia > Muridae > Grammomys > Grammomys surdaster. Next base: position 12,140,714 of record NW_021604566.1, on the reverse strand, counting down.
CAATTACTAACTATTAGCTGTACCATGGAAACTTATTTTCATAAATAATATAGACTTCGTACCAACACAATATGAAAATAGAACCCATTTCCTGACCCCATAATAAGCACATTGGTTTCTATGTATAAATCATAACCATTTATTTATTTAGAGAGGGAAACTTGTTATCCTGTATAGTAATGATTCCCAATAGGATGTTTTTTTAAAAAATTATTATTCTTAATACAAGCTTTGGATAGCCCATCTTGATAATGAAATCATGAGCAGTGGCAATTATTATTATTTTCCTCCTCAGGAAAAGGCATGGATACTATAGGCTCTTTAAGAAAAATACGACACAATAGATTTTGTCTTCCACAATCATCTGATTTTCCAAAATGGCAAACAGAGTTAGTTTTTCTTCCTTCTGTCAAAAATATGTAAATAATTGTTCTTGGAAGCACATGTTTAATCTCAGCAACAAGCTCTTTTGCCTTCCCACACTGTAAAATGGATCTCTGTTGACATGAAGCAACCTAGGAAACCCAGAGTGTCTCCTCTTCAACATTTTTTTTCTCTCTAAGCCATGGGCAAAACCAATCTTGTCAGCACCTCGCATAACATGTAAGAGGATCTGGAAATTTGCTTTGAGTTCTCTAGCTTTCACGACAGCTGAGTTCCCAGTTTTTAAATTCTTCAGTAACAATGAACAGCTCACAAAAGGAAAGGCAAGACCATTGACCAAGCACTGACTGTATGCCGGGCTAGGAACCGTGTGTCTGCCTGAATTCTGATTTTTAATAAGTTGGGTGTTTTTCTCCCCACACTATTTGTTTGGGAATTTGCCTCTTTTTTTTTCTGTACCAGATCAGCTCTAAACAGTAGATGGAGCACTGAGACATCGCTGGCTTTTGGCTGTGTCACCGTCTAGAACAAGGTAAAATGCAATAAAGTTAATTGATCCAGAAAGGTGTGAGGTGTGTGTTATGCATATATATATATATATATATATATATATATATATATATATATATATGCTGTGTGTGTATATAATTTTAATTATACATATATGGATAGATACATATCATACAATATCACTCTATAGCGTGAGATTATTCATAAAGACATATTGCAAAATTAGCTCTCTGGTTCAACACACAAATATATTAAATGGCCAATTGGAAAAAATATGAAGACTCCTTAAACCTGAAATCATCAAATCAGGAAGCGCTGGTGTGTTCAGCATCACTTATTACAAGAGGTCAGTGATCCTCCTCAAAAGTTTCTGGATGCTGTAGGAAGAGTTCTGAGTTGTAACAGGCAACCATATGGATAGCTTGCTTTACCACTGTCAGTGTCTTCCTCTTTGCCTGCCTTAATTTCAGTTACCCAGTGTGATGTGCTTTTGATCCCGATAGCTACTACATGATAAACACTTGATTTGTTCGCTGTGGAAATAATCGCATTAAACTGCACTCCAGGCTTCCCAAGGCATATGGGGGTTAGTTTTAAGTCTTCAGAATGAAGAAACGGAACGCTTATGATTTTATAAAGAAGCTTCCCCGGGAGAAAACAGCCCATCGAGATGCTTTTTCCTTCAAGCTTCCTTCACTCCCCCTTCCCTAGAAAAATAAAGGGCAACCTCCAAAGCTTTTTTAGATGGAAGGTCACAATTCAAAGGCCTCGTAATTCAATCCGGTGCAGCAATCACATAGCTATTGGAAACACAGCCAGAAGCACCCCGATTCTAGCTATTTTTATTAAGTAACTTCCATAGGTATACAACCTGAAGGTTTCTCTCAACATTCATACTGGCAGGGATCAAGTTGCCTTGGGATCTTGAATTTTGTTTTAGCATGCTGGAACAGAAGAGGGAAGGAAAAAGGTGGACAGTACTGTCTAAGAAAAACAATAGCTGCCGTTTGCTCAAATGAAGAGTGTATCCCTCTAGAAGGAACTTGTAAATAAGGTAAAATGTTTTTCAGTTTTTGGATCCCCTCAATGAGCAAGAGGGGTTATTTTTGGTGGTTTCCTAGTTGGAGTATCCTTCTGATTATTTAAATTTGTGGTTCGGGTTGCTTCTTCGGAGATTTTAAATTTTTTAAACAGACTATTGGTGGCCTGGTTTACCTGAATTGCAGAGATTAAACAAGGTGGAGTACCTGGAATCTTTTGAGAAGTGTATTTGAAATGTGAAATGTGGGAGATTAAAAAAAAAACCGAGGCTCCAGTTGACAGGGAGTTAGCATTGGTGGCTTGGTTTTTTTAATCAATACAAGGAAAAACAAATAGTTTATCAAGAGGTCAGAGTGCCAGTGGAGAGCCCTCCAGTGCCTGATTCTCATTGACAAGCCCTGCTGAAAGATCCACACAACCCCCATTAGTCCGGGGGCCCCCTGGGATGGCTGTTCACTTTCCTTCCTGTCCTTGCCAGAGAGGATGGTCTGCCCTGCCAGCCACTGCGAGGGAGGGGCCCAAGGAGGCGAGATGGGGGAGGGAGCCACGGAGATGAAGGAGGAAAGGCCAAAACAAAGCAGACCCAGAAAGAAGGGGTCCCTGGCAATGATCAGAACCACCCAAGCACCAGAGTCCCATAGGTTAGAAAGTCTAAGAAAAGAAGACAATGCTCATAGATAACGTGGATTTTACACGTTTTAAACTGGTAAGTCCATCACTGGTGTCTCCATCTTGTTTGTGAGGAATTACATCTGATAAACCTAAAAAATTACAGAAAATATAGATGACTTTACTCCCCAGAATTCACTCATAATTAATGAAACCCCTTAAAGACCAGGGACTTAGAATCAGGCCCTCAGCCTGTTTTGACTATTGTTTATAGTTGAATGGCCGACACATTATATATATAATTTTTTTCCTTCTACATACAAGTGAAAATAATTTCTCTGAATTTCTTTTGTTTCCATCCACCACCACCCTCCCACACAAAATGTTATACTATATTTGGCATATGTATTTGAGTGAGACTAGAAAATTACATATATGATATATTTGGTAAGGTACTGCACACTCACGCCTCTTTGAAGCAGCATGCAAGAGCCCTGGCTTCCATTCCTATCTTGCCATGCTCTTGACATGTCGACCATTATTTCAAGTTCTTTTTTCTCCCTAAATTGTTAGAATTATTACCGTCTATCTATGCTCAAGGGTCTGTACTACATTACAACAAAGAAAAGATTGAAGTGGGTGTTACTTTTCGCTGTAGGGTGGATTGTCTCTTTGCCTTTTGTTGCTATTCATCTGTTACAATGTATAACCTTTAACCTGGCTAACTATAGGTTGATGAATGCAAGGTTAACAAAATAGCGTGAGAATGAAGGCCCAGAAAGAACAAGGTGAGTTTTCAGGGCTTAGTACTGAGGTAGGCAGTAGGTGCTCAGCAAATGATGCTTGAATGGGTTAAAGCAAGTACACAGTACTCCTTGGTGAGACATAATCCTAGTTTGTACAAGTGAGAATCATTTCTCTGAATCTCTTTTGCTTCCAGCCCCCCACAATGTTATATTATATTTGCATATGGATTTGAGTGAGACTGGAAAATGATATAAAAGCAAGAGATTTAAGTTTGTTTTTAAAAAGGCTATCACATACTTTATGTCAATTCTAACCACCACTGTCTTCCCAAAGCCCTCTTGTATCCTGATATCAATCCATTTCCATTTAAGCTTCAATTGAAAGCAATCCAGAAGAATTAATGTAAAAGTCAAATGAGGAGGAGAGGTGGTTCATTATTACAAGTGTTTGTTACTTTTGCAGAGGACACAGGTTCTGTTCCCAGCACACATATCAGACAGCTCAAAATGATTGTAACTCCAGTTCCAAGGAACAAATGGTCTCTGGCAGGCACACAGTACATGCAGTTAGGCACACACATATACATATAAAATAATTTAAAAAAAGACATGCATACACAATGGAATAAAGATACAGTTAAGAATACCTCACAATTTCTTAGTCTTAAATTCTTCTTTGTAGAAAAACCTACAACAACATCATTGTCAAAATTTGCAGTTTCTATGGCAGACAGAAGTCTCACCAACCAAGTTAGTTAGGTAGCTTGCCGAGTAGGGCTCAGCAAATACTTATTATGTGTCTAATATTTGTCAGGTATTGGGGACACTAAATGAAGCAATAACCCAAAAGATAAAATTCTTGCCATTAAGAAAAACTTTTCATGTATGCACAGAAAAGTATAAAGGCAACCTAAACTCCCCACCAAGACTTATAGAACAGTCAGCTCCATATACATGATTCTGGCAAGAACCTGGACTCAACTTTACTGAGAGCTCTGATTAGACGAAAGGGAAAGAAATATCTGAGATTCTTACACCTGGAAGGTCCTCAACCTGATCAACAAAGTAAAAACACGGTCTTTATTTAGGAATCAACTTTACTATAAGCCAACAATTACATACAAGTAAGAGTTTAAAGAAAGCCTCTATTAAGACATACAGAAATAAAATGAACAGTAACAGAAAGCAGACCAAGGCAAATATTAGGCAAATCAAAATAACTCCCATTATCATTCCTAAGAGCACTAAAGCAGTGCAGTCATGAAAGGAGAAGAAAGTAGCAACAGTGCCCCTCCCCCCCACAAAGTAAAAAAAGAAGAAGATCCAAAGAGCTGGGGTGTTGGTCGGTGGTAGAACAATATCTAATATCTAAGATCCTGAGTTCTGTCCCCATCACTTGGGAGGAAAAGAAGGAAGATGAGGAAAAAGGATTGTAAAAAGAAGGATTAGGGGTGAGAGAGGGAAGAGGAAATAAAAGAAAGACTGGAAAAGATAGATGGGAAATAAAAATGAAGAAAACAGTCCAAATCAATATAGTTGCCAAAATAAACTGAGTCAGTCTAATGGCAAGCAGGAAGAGGTGGGAAGCAGCATAATGGAATCCTGTACACTCCTGCTGGTTCAGCATCTAAATAAATGGAGCTTTAGAAAGCCAGGTGAGGACTGTAGGCATAATGTTGTTGTGCACTGAGTAAAGATTATACTTGTATTATTCAAATGCTAATTTCTCTAACCCACTGTCTGGTTTCAATCTGGACAAGGCATTGTAATGTCTTGTGTTAAGAATCTCCTGTCTCAAGTCTGTGTAAACAATGCTCACCCTTTATTCTCTGCATTGTCAATGAAAGCTGGAAAAGCCAATAACTAGCAACAGAGAGAACAGAGTGGGACATTCTGCAGACAAAGGAGTTGGGAGAGAGCAGACCAGGGGAAATTCAGCCAGGAGGGAGAAAGGAGACACCACAGAAATTCAGCTGGACCATGGAGGTCCTAGAAGCAAGTATTATGGGAATTTCAGCTGGGAGTTAACGAGATTAGATTAGAGGATTAGAATAGAATTATCATGCCCAGTTATTGTGCTTTTAACTTGTACATAATTCTTAGTATCTATGTATCATAATTTGGAAACTATCTAGGTTTAAGAAAACTGCTGTCATATTAACCTCCTATACACATTCATAATAATATTAATGGTTACAAGAGACAAAGGACACAATTCAGCCAATGACTCTAAAATATTTCGTAGAACATGAGGCTTCAGAGTGGAAGAGCACTGTGGGTACCAGATGAAGCAGATGGGGAAAGACTCACAGTAGTGATTGTTGTTGAAATGTGTTCAAAACACCAGGAAAAAAAATCAAATAGAACTAATGCCATCCTAGAGGAGGAAAGTTGACCACAGTTGAAATGCAGACCATAACCAGATTTCTTAACTGGAATATGTAGTTCTAGAAGGTTAAAGGGACCAATGACCTCAGATTCTTTAAGAAAACAAAATCCCACTTAGAATTTTATAACCTACCAAACTTACTAACACAAATCATTTAAATTAAAACCATTTCCAGAAATACAAACCTCAAAAATAACCATTACTTTGAATTTTTTTCCACAGAAAGACAAGAGAAGAAGATAGTTTCCATGAAAGTTAAGACCCATGTGTCTTTTATGAGAGAGATTAGCTCCATTGCAAGGAAGTGAACATAAGCCCTAATCCTCATGGAATGGAAGTGGACCCTTGTTGGATACTGTCTCGAGCAGGGACTCTTATCTGTTATGAACAGGGTATTGACAAATGGTTAGAATCCCCCGAGGGGAGAGGAGCAACAGGTCCTGCTCCACTCAGGGATCGTATACTGGATTTGACTGTGAGACCATCAGCTCCTCGAGAAGGAAGAGAGAGTACGCCTAGAGACAGGTTTTGGAATTTAGTTACTTCTTTAATGATAATGCATAGCAGAAAATATATTAAGGCAATTGCTAAGGCTATTGCTACAACAAGATATTGCCACATTTCCTATGTATTGCCTCTAACAATATGCACAATGAACACAAATAATAAGTTGCTAATTACCAAAGAAATAAGCATAGCAATAAACACATCATTCATTCATGGATTATACACCTGAGTCCTTTTGCTGGTTTTGGGTTACAGGTCTGGAGTTCGGGAAGGTGGGGTCAGGCTGCAGCTTCCAGATAGTTGAATTGATCATTTGACCTCGCAGGGTGCTTGACCACGAAGAAGCTGGAGGCATTGGTCTCTTGGTTAACTCTTTGATGACCAGGTGCTGAGGAAGCTTTGTCCGGAGGATCACATTGGCCAGTCATGGCTACAAGTGTGATGTAGTGCTCTGGATGGGCTCCTCTTTTATGTTGGATTTGGCCTTACTGGTGACGTGCATGGCAGATAACCACTCGTGTCTGGTTATCGAAGCACAGCTTCATTTCCAGACTTGCGTTTACAAGTACCAGACATGTCTTTACAAGTTTCCTATTACAAAATGGAGTTGGTCCTGTTTAAGGGCCTGCTCCTTATAGATTCTGTCTACAAAAATCAACCCAGAAAAAATTAAAGACGTATATAGTATGTACCATAAAACTCTAAGAAAAAATATGTGGGGAAGTTCCTAACATTGGTCTGGACACTGTAGCTCAGCAGAAGACACTAGAAGAAGAAGAAGAAGGAGGAGGAGGAGGAGGAGGAGGAGGAGGAGGAGGAGGAGGAGGAGGGGCAGAAATCTACTGGGACCACAGTAAAGCAAAAGTTGCCCCGAAGGAGACAAGACAAAAAACTCAGTCTGTGCTTTGCAAATAAATGTTCACAAATGATATATTGGACAAGTGGCTACTATTCAAAGCTTGTAAAAAACTCAAATCATTGAACAGTACACCAGATAACCTAATTAAGAAACGGGCCAAGGATTTGAGAAGGTATTTTTTTAAAGAAGACATAAAAATGGCTGACCAGTTTATGAAAAAATATGTGCAGTAATCCAGAAACACTGGCCAAACTCACAATGAAGGAGAAGGGAAGTAGTTCATTGGTTAAGAATAGTTGCTATGCTTTTGTGGAAATTTACCAGCCTGAGTAGTCATAGACCTTGTAAATAGGTAGCCTTGGCGGATAATATCAACTTAGATAAGGACAAGTGAATCATAGGCAGAGTCATAGTGACCCTGAACCTTCACCCAGCCGATACCCTGTTCTGAAAGATATCTGTACTCCCCCTGAACACCCACGCTCTGGTGTCATCCCCTTTCCCACGTTCTGCCTTTTTGTGTTTATAACCCCTGTGTGAATAAGTAAAAATTATGATTTGATTTAAAAAGTAAAAGAAGAAAAAGTAAAGAATAGTTGCTATGCAAGCATGAAGACCTGAGTGCAAATCCCCAACACCTACACACACACACCTACACACACACACACACCTACACACACATACACACACACACATACACGCACACACACCTACACACACATACACACACACACATACACGCACACACACCTACACACACATACACGCACACATACACACACACCTACACACACACACACCTACACACATACACACACACACACCTACACACACACACACACACACACACACACACACACACATGCTGAGGTATCATGTCAGTTTTGTTAGAATGTCTATAGTTAAGAAATCAAGAAGGCAGTATTCATGAAGGTGTGGAAAGAAGGAAAGCTCTCATCAATACTGTCAATGGAAACAGGTGTTTGGAAAACAGCAGAGATTCTTTAAAAATCAAGAGTAAAACTAACTATAATTTTAATTTTTTAAAGAATCTTTCCTTACTGCTTTTTATTATGGTTGTATTAATTTTAAGGGAATTATTTCTTGTATTTCCTGTGTATGAATGTTTTCATCTATGTATCTATCCTTAAGTCTGCCTGGTGCCCATGGAAATCAGAAGCGGGCACTTGAATTGTTTGATACACACTGGGGGTGCTGGGAACCAAACCTGGATTCTACCCAAGAGCAACAACCATTGAGATGTCGCTCCAGCTCCTAGTTTATTTTCACCAACAACATCTACAAGTTTCTCCTTGTCAACATCCCCATTACCATGTTATTTTTGACATGTAGCATTTGTAGATGTTTAATATATTAACCATTTTATCTTTGAGATTCAATGAATTTCTATTCCATTCTTCTTATACCGTATACGTGTTTCCAGACATATCTAATAGTATATTGTTCAGCTTTAAGAGACGAGATCCAGGCATGTGTGACAATGTGAATAAGGAGGAAAATGCACTCAGTCAAGTAAACCAGACACAGAGAGAAGAATTCTGTACAAAAGAGTAGAAGAGTGGTTTCCAAGATTCACAAGGGAAAGAAATAGGAAGACATGAGCTAGAAGTTATAAGCCTAGAAGTAAACAGGGTTAATAAATCTAGAGAATCCATGGACCACACAAGGACTATAGTTAATAATATGTCATATCATGAAAATGTGCTAAGAATATAGACACTAAACACTCTTGACACATAAAAAGTAACTAGGAAAGTGCTAGATAAGTTTACTTGATTGACAATACTAATCATATATATTCATCAAAACATTACGCTATACACCTTAAATATATACAATTTCAGAGAAAAAAATCGAAATAGTTCATGATACTGTAAGAACTTATACACGTGGAGTAATTTAAGTGGCAAGAATGGATCTAGCAAAAGCTAGCAAATACTCATGCTGGAAGATGATAGGCTGGTGGTGCTGGTGTGTGTGTGTGTGTGTGTGTGTGTGTTTGTGTGTGTAAGAAAGGGAGCAAAACAAAGGAGGTACAGCATCATCGTACAAATTAAACAGTGAAAGTTAACGAAGAACAGTGGAAAGCTAGAAGTGGTTTTCTCTATGAAGGAGAGAGACCATGAAGGGATTATAGGACACTCTCTCCCCTATGGCAACTTTTATAGACTTATCTGAAAATTTAAATTGTGTGAACTTAATGTTGATTAAAGTAAAAATAAAAATAGATATCATGTATCTATGTACGTGTGACTTATTGACAGAGGGGTAAAAACAAAATTTGCATACAATTTGATATTCACAAGGAGAGTGGTGGGTGCCATTTGAACTAGTCAAGGGTGGTCTCTGATAAGACGACAGTGTGTGAAGACTGGAAACGTACTTAGTTATAAAAGCAGAGAAGGCAGGAAGTGAATTGTTATAGGAAACGAATTGTGAGATCAGAGGGAGCATGTTTGGTAAGTATGAGGGAAGAAAGAAGGACAGATGATATTGTGGAGGATGAAGATCACAAGCTGAGGCTGGGGGGCAGACATGGGACAGGGCAGGCTAGTCAGAGTCAGGATCTTATTTTTTATGTGGTAATGTCTACCAGAGATCTCTTTGGTTTGTTTCATTTTTCTTTTGAGCAGAAAGAGACAGCCTGATTTATGTATAAGAAAGACAATCTGGGGCTGGAGAGATGACTCAGTGTTTAAGAGCATTGATTATTCTCCCAGAGGTCCTGAGTTCAATTCCCAGCAACCACGGGGTGGCTCACAACCATCTGTAGTGAGATCTGATGCCTTCCTCTGGTGTGTATGAAGACAGTGACACTGTACTCATAAAAATAAACAAATCTTTAAAAATAAAGAACGAGCAATCTGGCTGCACTTTGGAGGATAAACCAGGAAGTCCAGAACAGAGGCAGGAGGGCCGATTAGGATACCATTGCAATGGTCCAGGTGTGAGGTACAGGAAGCTACTCTGTGGTTTAACCCTGGAAGTTGGTGATATGTGGTCATATTTTGGTGCATATTTTAGAACCAATGATAATTTTAGATGGGATGAATCTGGGTAAAAGACAGAAATTACAGATATACCACAGAAATGTCTTTACACATAAATGACAAACATCTCAGATTTTAGCTTAATTTCTATTCATTTTGTTTATTTGTTCTATAGTTCATGCAGTGACTTGGCACAGATTCAAAAGGCTGAGCAACCAGCATGTGAAAAACTAAAAGTTAACAGAGAGCCTTTTCATAATTATCTCACCCAGCCAAGAGAGGCCTTCCACGCACAAGCGCCGTGCCCTAGTCTCTCTGCACTGTCCTCTATGCTTGCCCATTCAGCAGCATGATAGAAACGTCTTTACCCACAGCCCCTTCATGCATCATTCACTTATTTATTATAGTAGGCTGGTGGCACCCAATGAGCCACATGTACCCAAATATTAGGTATGGTGAATGAGATGTTCGAAAGTGTATCTCATATAGATAATTTGATTAGCATGGTAGAGCTAATCTCCTGAGAATTCTGACTTTGCCTCTAGCTACCAGAAAAAAAGAGCCTGTATTTGTCACAGCCATTTAAAGGAACAGAACTGATAGAATGAATGCATATATTAAAGGGGATTTATTAGATTGGCTCATATGATATGTTGAAGGCCTGGAAGACTCTGGGAGAGCTTCTGGCCTTTAGTCTATAGCTGATGTCACCACTCATTTTCTTGAGCTCCAAGTCCCCTGTCTTACCTGGTTCCTTTATCCAACAGATGCCTCCCAGTTTGTCATGTAGTCATTAGGGTTGCTATTGCTGTGATAAAACACCATGACTTATAAAAGAAAACGTTTAATTGGGCTTATGGCTTCAGAGAGTTTGAGTCCATGATGGTGAGGAAAAGGCATGGGTGCAGGGAGAATAATAAAAAAGGGGGAAGAGGCCGGGCGGTGGTGGCGCACGCCTTTAATCCCAGCACTCGGGAGGCAGAGGCAGGCGGATTTCTGAGTTCGAGGCCAGCCTGGTCTACAGAGTGAGTTCCAGGACAGCCCGGGCTATACAGAGAAACCCTGTCTCGAAAAACCAAAAAAAAAACAACACCCGGGGGGGGGGAAGAGTAGGTACCAGAAACAGTGTGAGACTTTTGAAACTCAAGTCACACCTCCTTATCCTTCCCAGTGGTCCCACCAACTGGGGACTAACTATTCAGACATATGAGCTTATAGTTGCCTTTCTTCTACCCCACCACAGTCTACCACATTTATGTCCACACCATAGGAAACCTAAACTTTCCACAAATGCAATGATGCCTACCTCTGGTCAGGACTTCAAACCCTTCAGAGGTTGACAAAATGTCACCATCAAAGATGAGAGTCCAAACTCATACAACCTACTAGAAAACAGGGTAAGACCACAGTATGCCCATGGTTTATAGACAGGAACACACAGGAGCCCACTTTCTGCCTTAGCCTGCTCACATATGTACCTCAGTCCACAGGGGCACTCAGGTTTTCTGTATGCCTATTTGAGAGGAAGTATCTATCCCTTGATTTCTTCTGTGATTTTGTGGAAACCTGGAAGTGGGAGGTTGTGAAAACATCGAGAAAGTGTAGAAGGAAAAAGACAGGAGAATAGAGGCAGAAGCAAGTGTGGGACAGTGTGTGCGTGCAGATACTATGACACAGCAACTGGGTCAGCAACGAGAAACAGAGAAAACCAGAACTCAGTACATTGAACATAGTAGTCTTGGCTGTAATGTTGCTGCTCTGAAGTTGTGTGTACCAGTCATTCATACACATAGAAACATGCTCAACACTGCTTTGAAGAAGAGTCCTCTTCAGGGTCAGAGAGATGAGATGGGTTCAATAATAAAGATACTTGCTGCCAATCCTGAAGTTCTGAGTTTGATTCTTGGGACCCACATAGTGGAAAGATAGAACAGGCTTGTTCAAGTGGTTCATACACACCGTGCCACTCACGTACACACACACACACACACACACACACACACACACAGGAACACATGCACACATATGCGCATGCTCACTCACACGTAAAAATCTTTTATTTTTTTTCCCCAGTTTTCCCAGCATACTCCTTGTCATTATTTTACACTCTGCTCCCTGTCCAGCAAACATCATTTAGAATTGTCTCTTCCACTGAGTCAACTGGGGATTTGCTAGCATTTATTAGCAGGTTTATCCTAGGATGGTATAACACAAAAACGTATTTTGTATATACAACACAGGCATGGATTCAAACTAACGTCTTTAAAGCCTGGGGCCCTTGAAAATTTGTTTTACATCGGGCTAATCATGTTATGAATCTACGTTTTCTTTCTACATCACAGCCATCCTTATTTTTCCTAACGTCATACAGGATGAGAGGAGACAGCTCGTGGGTACGAAGGCTATCATCTGATCTTCTACTTGTTGGGGTAAGACTAGGCATCTTAGTAGAACCGCAGATGAATTACATAATATTTATAAAAGGATCTTATAATAAAAATGAAGAAATCAAAACCAGATGAAAGTAGATAAAAGCTTTATTTTCATAATTAAAATTATATTACACTGAATTAAAGTTGTACTTACACAGTGGTAGCAAATCATTATGTAGAATATTGAGTTACAAGTTGCTAAAATATACATCAGTTTAGGACATGAAAGATCTCTGGGTTTCCTTCCTTAATAAACATTCAAATTTTAAACAGCAAAAATCCTTGTTGGTTGAGTTAAACCCGAAGTGAAATGTCCGTGCTGTTAGTGTGTTATGTTTAATGTTACACTCATTTGAGAACCATTTCATCACACAATATTACCTTATACTGCAAGGATTTTTCTTTATTCCATTAATGTTACCAATTATCCCATTCCAGGGCACACGCTAATAGGAAACAGATAAGCAACGCTGTTTCAAGTACATGGAGTGTTCTCCTTGACCACCATAGGATGGGTGTGCTTATTCCTTAAACCATTTCCTCAAAACAAAGCAGAGGTGGGTAATGTACCTTGGATGTTGCCTCAGTTACAGAACTAGTGTCTCTGCAGTTTGCATTTTCTAAATCTAGCAGCTTCTTGCTTCAATCTTGGAGCTAAGTTATCACTCAAAGTATTGACTACCTAGAAAGTACAGTGATGTTTCTGTCTAACAACGTTATGGATGACTAAACAACTTTGACTCTCACTATTATGTCAGTAGAACGTCGACATTGGCCCACATTTTAAAAGAATGATACAAAGCAAATAAATGGGTATGGCATGCTGGACACGGGAATGGGACACTGTCGTCTTATAAAATCCTCACATCACATTACTGACAAGATACAATTTTGCTTAATTAACTTTTTTTTGGATAGGATTTTGTGACTGTTATCTTGGTTTTCTAAGAGCACATTCTACATTTCATAAACAATTAAAAAACAAGACTTTCTTTAAGGAAAGGCAAGCTAACATGACATACCATTTCAATCGAATACTTATTCAATTAAAGTGACAATTCCCAGCAGTTTCTTACACCCTGAGAACATGGGAACATTTGGACAAAGACATTTTCATACCCCGTTATAGTTTGAGAAGGAGTGAGGGTGGGGTGTGGAGATAAGAAGGGAGAAAAGAAGAGGTAATCGAGGAACTTGAAAAAGAAAGAAACAGGGGGCTTCAGAAATGGTTCAGCAGTTACAAGCACTGGCTGCTCTTCCAGAGGTCATGAGTTCAATTCCCAGCAACCATAGTAGTTCACAACCATCTGTAATGAGATCTGATGCTCTCTTCTGGTGTGTCTGAAGACAGCTATAGTGTCTTTTACATAAAATTTAAAAAATAAATCTTAAAAAATAAAAAAGAAAAAGACATAGAGGGCAGAGGAAGCTGATGACCATGGGAACAAAATGTTACATTTTACAAACAGGTAGGCACATGTATGCCTCAAGAATATCACTGCTCCTAATTTCCTAAATGCTTAAACTATTTAAAAATTTAAAGAACACAGGTGCCAACTTCTCCTTAGTAGACATTACTAAGCCCTTTACTGATACCTTCACAGTACTGCCTAGGAACATTTCCTCTCAGTGTGCTGCACAGTGTTGAGTGTCTTTACACAGTCTTGTAAACACTTCTGACTCAAGAGTTCATCTTTTAAGTAGGAAGGCTTAAATTGTAGTGCTTTCATCTGATAATGCTCATACACTTGAAGAATTAATAAATAATCTAAAAGATTTGCCTAAAGTTCTCCTAGGAATGAAGTTGATGGTTTTCTGGACACAACAGCAATACTTTCTCATAAGAAGAAAAGATTAAGAATCTCACTAAATAATTCTTGGGACCAGCAAAAAAGAGATACGGGAAAAATAACAGAGCCAAGGCCTTAGCATGACAGAACAATTGTTAGAGAACTCCTACAGAAATAAGATTAACTCTCACTATAGCCTAATGGAGAACTAGAATTGGAAGAAATGTACGAACAAAGGGAAAAAGAGTTGAGAACTAGACCTCAAAGTTTATTTTAGATGTTACACCTATCCACTGGTTCAGTAGCAAACTGTGGAGCTTTGAAATGCTTTGGGTTAATTATGCTCTTCCCACATTCAATCTCATTAGAAGCTCACTGCAACCCTCTGATTGGGAGAACTGGATACTTGTCCTGAAGATGAGGGAAAAGTGGCCAGGGAGACTGACAGAGGCAGCCTCAGCTGGCCACTGAAGCCTAAGGTGTTCAATGTTTTAACCAATCGTTTTTTAGAACATGGCAGTCAGTTAGCTTCACTTTATTCAACAAATACCCCTAGCAAAGTGTATCTGCACTATAGCCATTGCATTCTGAAGTCCCTATAATGGAATAATGTTGGTGGGTTGGGGGTTAGCTGTGCATTGTTCTTTGAGTACATAAGTATTCAGAGGCTACCACCTATGAGAGCTCTTCAAAGCAAAGTGCTGTGGCTGCTCCTAGAACTGATGGACAAGCTCCTACTTAACATTCTGAAAATGTATTGTCAAGTTTGCACCATTTAAGTATATATAGAGCTGCCTCTTGCTTGCATTCGTTTGATAGAAAATACAATTAACTGTATCATTCTCAGATCACTTAGAAATACGGCTATGTTCTCTGGGAAAGACAACTCTCTTAATTTTGTCTAATTTTGTAGTCAGATTCTTTATAATATCGTCTTTTGAGTCTCACTCCGACAAAAATCTAAATACTCCTCTTCATCTCAGATCTGCACAGACCATGATCAACATCTTTGACGTGGCTGGAAAATCACAACGTTTCCAGTGTGGGCAGCATGGGAAAGAGAACTGAACATGGGAGCAGCACAGCATTTTCCTGCAGAGGCTGTACAAGCTCAGCTCGGTAGGTTGTTAGTAACTCGGCTCAGGTTGCTTGTTGTCACACAGGACTGTAGTTTTGTTGTTGCTAGATCTAATGCTTTTTTTTTTGAATCCAGAAATCCATGTATTATTAAAAAGTTTTACTCTTTAAATATGCAATCATGTTTTAAAGATGACTCGGAACAACATTGCCTAGTGGTACTCAACCTTCCTAAGGCTGTGAGCCTTTAATCCAGTTCCTCATGTTGTGGTGACGCCCATCCATAAAATCATTTTTGTTGTTGCTTCATAACTGTAATTTTGCTACTGTTATAAGCTTCCTTGCATCCATACTGTGGCTACAACCATCTGTAAACCCAGTTTTAGGGGGTTCAACAGAGGTGCACGCAATGTACATACATACATGCAGGCAAAACATCCATATACACAAAAGTTAAAAAAAAACTTTGTAAAAGAAATACCACTTAAGGGACCCTGGCAACGGATTTGGGGATGGGTAAGAATTGAGACCAGACAAAGATTGATGAAGGTATTTAATAAAAAAGAGAAAAATCTGAAATTTACATCATGACAGGTGAAGGTATTTCTTGGTCCAGCTTGAGGTGGAGAAACTTTGCTAGTTACTGAGAATGATGGCCAAAATCAATAGGAAGTTAATTGAGTTGCATAAGTCAGGATGGCATAAGAATATAGGAAAACCCCGCCTTCTGTGGTCAGTGTATGCTATGAAAGGTCATAAAGAAGCCTCAAGAGGCAGAGCTTGAAAGTGAAATTATTAAAAAAAAAAAACCCAAAAGCAAAAACAAGAAAACAAGATGCAGAGCACAACCTCTTCCAGGCTCCCACAGCCCTCCTCACAAGAAAGTCAGACTCAGTCTGCTGCCTCCCAGAACCTTGGCAAGACAATGGAGACACAGTCAGGACAGGAGGGGAGAGGGAGGGCTGGGGGAAGGAATTGCGTTCAGAAACAGTGGCAGGAAATGCTCAAGACAGTGTTTTGTTTTGTTTTGTTTTGTTGTTTTGTTTTTCTCTGTTCCAACAGAAACTAAGACTTTAAATATTGTCTTTTAGCTTTCACATGTATTATACAATTTATAACACATGACATTTAATGATATTGCTAAATCTCAATTTCCGTAGAGCACATGGTGTCAGCATATGGGTTCTTCTCTCTTAGTGGCAAATTTAGTTCCCAGTGGCAGGTCACGTGAGACTGGAAATGCATCAGAAATGACCATGCATTAAGCATCTTGCACATAAACACAGGCCTGTGAGGATTTTCAGATTCTCTTACCCACCTAGCTTTTGTCAAGAAGGGCTCAATCTGAGTTTGGTTTTTGAAAGTGGAATAATCAATACCATGAGAAAAGTCCTTAAACAGAAGCTATTAACCCCAGAGAAAATAACTTGAAAAAATCTAGTGGTCCATGCATGACTGCTGCTGCTGGATATGGAAACAAATTTGAAGCTAATTTTGATACAAGATTCTCCACTTCCCAGTGTGGGTTTCTAGCTGTCCCAAAGTTTCTTATATGGCATCACCAAATGTTCAGTTAGAAACTTCGAAAGTTTCCAGATACATATTGAATACCCAGAATTCAAAGATTGCATATATTTAATGTCAAGTCAGATATGCTAACAAAATTTCCTTAAAGCTTTCAAAATCTTATACTTTATAAGTAAAATTTGTCAATTACTCCTTCTTTAAAGTTTCATTTTGCTGTTAATGTTAAGCTCTTTGGTAAAACTGCGTAGGAGAAAATAACATCTGTATGTATTAGTTTCAAAACTCTAGGAAGAGTCCTTCGTTAAAGACAGACTCACCTGTCAATCCCTTCTCCAACATTGGTGACTTGATTCTTGACCTCTGAAAGAGTCAAAGGCTCTGGTACATTTTTGTAAATCCCTTTTCTGACTGTTCTTCAGACTTTCTGGAACAAATTGGCTTACTCTATCTGCGTTCTTATGTTATCTCTGTTCTTTCACTGGGTCAGTAAGTGAAGTTTCTATTTTCTGCGTTTGTTTATTTTTCAGTTAAGAAAACTTCCATCAGATCTTGAGAGTACACTGTAGCAAGCTTCTCTCTTTGAATTCATTTCAAGAGAGTTTGCCTTTATAACCACCAGCATGGTTATCACAGATTCTTTAAAAACTTTGATAAGTGTAAGATGTTGGTTACCTCAGTTACTGGTTGTCTTTTAATTCTGTATGGCAAGTAACTTTGGGGTTATACCTCAGACATTTTGATATTCTGTTGGTTTACCCTGGATCCAAATGAAATCACCTGAAGAATGTTATTTTTCATTCCCTCAGGTAAGAGAACTGGTCAATTTCAGACTGTAAGTTCTATCTTATCTATGTGGCTAGTAGCTCCAAAACCACTTCTGATTTCAGTTATTAGCACACTGCTTGAGACTTAACCACTGGGAACCACTTAGAGATTAGCCTAGAGTTTGGACAATGGTCTAGATTCAGAGGGGTACAATTCTAGAACATTCTGTTCCATGTCACACATACAGGACTAGAGATGAAAACAAAATTAGGGACTCTCTTTTAAAACTTTCTCCTCTATGATTCCAATCTGCTTTGTCTCTTAGGATCCCTTTATCTATTTTTTTTTTAAACAGATCTTGAGTTTATTTGTAAAAACAGCATAGGACACTGGTCATCTGCAAATAGTGTGTGGGTAGGTGTGTCACAGTAGTCCATCTGTCTTCACATTGGCAGGAGCCTTTTCTATGGGGCCTTCAAAGGGGTCTGGGCACCTTTGGGAGCCTGAGCTGGAGCTGAAGCCTGGGCCTTAGCTGGAGCTTTGGCCTCTGCCTTGGTTTGAACCTTGGGCTTTGGCTGGCAGAGCCTACGACTCTTTGCCATGTAGCTTCGAATCCGCTTCCCAAGCTTGGAGTGAGCGATGAAAGCCAGGCGGCTGAGTTTGCGGCTGGGGCCCTTTGGCATCTTGGGCTTGATGGCCTGAGGCTTCACAAGGGCCTTGATGGCCTCGGCAGTGCACTCACTGCCTTTGCATTGTTGGCCTGCATCTTCTTCAGGCCTTTCTTGCTGTGCTTCTTGGCAAAGTGCATGTTCCTCAGGAACCTGGGGTCAACCCCCTTAAGAGATTTGTATCTTTGTGACTGGGGTTTCTTGATGTCATTTCTGTGCCATTTTCGGGACTGGTTGTGTGTGGTGTGGTTCTTGGACTTGGCCATGTCTGCACGGTAACCCACGGCTTCTGCAGCACCTGGGACCGGAAGAGCCCCTTTATCTATTTTATAGTTTAAGAGATGGTTTCTCTCAGAACTGTACTTTGATTCCTTGGCTAGGGCCTGCACACTATACTTTATGTTTTGTCAAAGCATTAAGATTAGTGAGGAAGTTAAAGATAAATAGAACTTCTCTCACAGAATTTAAACCACATTGCTCTATTCTCCTGCTTCAACTCTCCCTAAGCAGAAAAATATAAGTTTTCAGTGGGCTGCATCTTCTGTATCACAGCTCCACAGGAGGTGGAAGATGAAAGATTATATGGTAGAGATTTTGGCCTGAATTTTTTTACATTCCTAGTTTTCTGTCCAGAAAGGTGACCTGGACCCCATTCTTGCTTTCTATACCTCTGAAGCTCCAGGACCAAGGTTGGAAACCACTGTCACCCTACGTAAGCTGCTCCATCAAGTCTTGGCCATGCTCTGCTATCTCTGTGCATTTTCTTCTCAGTTTGAATGGCTGTTTCTCAACTTTGTCTAGAGCTTTGCATATAATTGGTGGGGGAGACGTTGAAAGAGCTCCCCCCCCCCCCCTGGGTATCCATGAAAGTCTTCTTCTAGGTATTTGGGTTTTTGGGTTTGGGGTTTTTTAATTTCTCTTTTTGAGAGAGGGTTTTTTTGACACTGTGTCTCTCTCTCTCTCTCTCTCTCTCTCTCTCTCTCTCTGTGATGTTTATGATATATGTACACGTATGCAGGACGGACATCACATGAACTATTCTAATTCTCTCCACTGTATTCCTTGACTCAGAGTCTTTCACTGCACCTGAGGTTACGCCTGCAGCCAGCAAGCACCCATCATCCTCTCACTGCCAGCCACCAGAGCACTGTGGTTATAGATACATAGCACACTCATCTTTTTATTTACACGGATAGTGGGGAATTTGAAGTAAGACCTTCATGTGTATGCAGGGAATACTCTTTCCATTTGAGCTGCCTTGTGAACCTGGAGTTGAGTTTCTCTTGAGCCAATCTTCCTGTGTCCACATTTTTTTGTAGCAAGTCATGTAGTTCTAAACCATATTGCACAGTTATTTCCTTATATCTCATAATTCCTTATCTGTCTCTTCTATACATGCAGTTCTTCCACTGGTTTCTTTTGAGACAAGGCGTTGTTTTAATTCCTCGCCTCCTTAAAAAAAAACTCAGTTATTTCAAAACCCATAGGTATCTCTATTGTTTTAGCATTTCCAAGAGCTAACTTCTGTTTCATTTTAATTTTCTTTGTGATATTAGTATTTATTAACTATTATTAAATCAATATTCCTTGTTTACTTGGTTAAGTTCTCACTACTACAATGACATTATTTTAATACTTTTCCCCAAGACTAAAATCACCCAATGATATAAACTTTCCTTTGGACTACAGCAGAACTGTTGCGGGAGATATTTTAATAACAGCGGCGAGAATGCGCCGCCACCACTCGTAGCCACAGGCCTTGTCTAGTCGGGAAGATTGCAGCTGATTAAGAACGAGCCAGATTGAGTGCCGCCTATTAAAATATCTCCCACAACATAGAACATATACAATAGCATTTTACAGGAGGTTGCTGTGAAACACTCTCACTGAGGAGTGATTAGCATACAGGTTGTTTGGATTTTAGGTGTGGCCTCTTTCTTTAGCTTCTTGAGTGAGCTACTTAACCTAGTCTTTCCTTACTTTGTTTATCTGTCAAATTGGAATAATCATGGGACATAACTCCTAAGAACAGTCTGAAGGTTCAGATACTGGTTTCATCTAAAGTAGGCAATGGGAGTAGATCTGAGGTTGATATTGAGTAATAGGTAATCGCTGTTGTTACCTCTGCCATTGCTTTTTGGATGGGTTTTAGTGATTCTTTCTTCATGAATTATAACTTTATTTTGTCTGTTGATGTCGTTGGCTTTCTCTCAGCAGCCATAAAAGTCAAACTATCAAGACTTCTCAAGTAAACACTGGGATGAACAGTGGGACGTACTGTTGTGTCTCGGGGAACTGTCCACTGTTAAACACTGGGAGACAGTCTCTACTCCCAACATTGACTAGCATAATAAAGGCCTTACTCTAACTCCATCAATGGTGGGAGGCTTTGCCATCGTAATAGGCTCTCTCCAAGTCTATAAATCCAATAGGGTTGAGCATCTGAGAACTGCATGCAGCAGGTAGTCAAATTCTCATCTTTTCGGCTAGGATCGTTCCCCTCAGGAGTGAGGAGTAACGTCATCTATACAATTCCTAGGTATTAGTGGGAGACAACCAGCTTTTTTCTGTGACTCTTGTGTCTGTAATCTCTTCAGATTAAAGATGATAAAACTATCAGGAGGTGAAAGTCAGTGATAAGGGTCACCCAGGTTACGTGAGAATTTCATTCTACACAAAACCTGAGGATGAACTTAATTTGATGTGCAGAGGATAAAAACAAACAACGACCAGACCTGTTGTTAAATGTTATAGATCCAAACATGTTAATAAAATCTAACATGTTCAAAGGTTGGAAAGTTTAATTATTACCTGAAATTATTCTAAAAATTTAAATTTAACACACATAGTAGTGTATTCCAATCAAACAGTCTTGAATGGGGCAATGAAAAACTTGGATAAAATTATTCTGAAATTATTGGAAATAAAATATGTTGAGGATTATCTTCTGAGGCCAGGTATGTAACACATATCTGTCATTCCAGCATTTGGGAAGTAGAGGCAGGAAAACCAGAATGTCAAGGTCACCCTCAAGTATGAGAGACACTGTCACAGAGCAAACAAGCAAAGACTCTGAAGGTTTTTGTTTTTTTTTGTTATTTTTGTTTGTTTGTTTGTTTGGTTGGTTGGTTTTTGAGGCAAGGTCTCTCTACATAACTCTAGCTGTCCTGTAACTCACTACGTGGACCAGGCTTTTTTGGAATGCCCAGAGATCCACCTACTACCACACAGAGCTTTCTCTGATATACTGAATTAAATAAGTCAAAGATTTGCTTTCTAAATAATAAATTATTATAAGACTAATTAAGACAGTGTACTTTTGGGTTCAGAATATCTCAGAAATTAAAAAAAAAACAAAAAAATATGACTCAAATCCAAATAAATAAGAATATTAACTTAGAACAGTAATGGCATTTTTGTTCTGTAGAGAGAAAGCAGGGCTTATTTAATAAATAATGCAAACATAATTGGATGGAAATAGATATATTTAAATTTTGCTTGCATACTCTATATAAAAATTAGTTCCAGATGGATTAACAATTCAAGCATGGATGTTTTTAAAAAATATTAAAAAGAAAACTAGAGTGCCATTGGTACAAGCTTTGAGTAGGTGAAATATCCCCCTCCCCTAGGCCAAACAAGAAACCCAAGTCTACAAATGAAAAGATAAACAAAATTGGACACATTAAGGCTTTAAACTGTGGTGTGGCAAAGACCGCCCAGCTGACGTCAAAGATGATAGAGTAGGAATATATTTGATCCAAGTTGAGTTAATAATCACAAACAGGCAAAGCACAAATTGATTAGAAAAAGACATGTAATCTGATAAAATATTGTTCAAATTGTTCAATCAGACAATTGGCAGAAGAAGAGATACAAACAGCCAATAAACACATGCAAAGAAACACATCGTTACTGTTAAACCAAAGAAACACACACACACACACACACACACACACACACACACACACTCAAGGGGTAAGAAACATCAAGCTGTGAAACTGTATCATCTAGGGTAGAAAATCCCACAAATGGCGTTGTTGGGGTACAGAATGATAAAATGGATTGGGAATGCAACACGGAGTTTGAAATGATGCCCTGGGGCCTGGATCCCACTTAATGTCCTATTGACATTAACAAGGACTGGTTAGGAAGAAGACCTTCTAGAGCACCACCTTGCTGGTGGCAAGGATGGAAGTTGTTCTATCATCTGCCAATAGAGAAAAGAACAGATCACTTATAAGTGACCAAGTGCCTGCTGCTTATAAAAGAACTATCCAAGGCGGTGCCTGCAAGCCTGGAGGGAGGTCTGCTTTCAGGTTCAGAAAAGCATCTGCCATGGCACTTGGAAACAGACCCGAAGCCACATGATGCAGATGGAGAAAGTGGTAACTGGGCTTCAAGGCAAGGGTGCCTCTGGGTTCGTCAAAGAGATGGGAATGGAGGAAGGGTGAGGAAAGGCAATTAACTGTTTAATGTAGCTTTGAATTGTTTCATGTCTTAAAAACTCACCTATTCTCAAGGATATTCTAAATCAATAAAGACCTCTGGAGAACTGGCTGCCATAGTCAATTTGACTCTAGTACGGTGGCTGAGAAAAATCCAGGAGTTCAGAGAGGTTGGTGGTAGGCATCTAACTTATGAAGGCACATTATACTTTCACTTCAATTTAGGGATCTTCCATGTTTAAGAAAGCAACCTAAACAGAACTGCCCATGCAAAACAGTAGTAAATGTTAATGTAGGGGTAGCTTTTGAATGCAGCTGTAACATAATTATTGAAAAGCCCCAGCCAGGAATGGGTCTGGGAGTAAATTTACCATGCAAGTTTGCTGTTCTTTGTTCAATTCCTGGAACTCACTCATAAAGGTTAAAGTTATTCACTGACCTTCGAGAGCATGCTGTGGCATACACATGCAGGCACATGCACACAATAATTGATAATAATTACAATAATGGTGATGATTATAGAAGTCCTCTTATTGGTTGTCCAATACAAAGTGGCTAGTCCTGCATTTATGATCAACAAAATCAAACTCAGTAGCTGTATTTATATATTTGTGCATATTCATACATACATAATTATGTAATGATAATAATTCGGGAAGAAAGTCTGTAAATTTGAGAGTGGGGTAGCACAGAAGGAGTTGGAAGGAGGAGACTTGGGGAGGACTGGAGGTACAAAAGTAGGGGAAAGTGATATAACTGTATTTTAATCAAATGCATAAAAATTTTGTCAAAGCCCCAGTCAGAAGAGGAATAAGAATATGGGAATAATGATTTTCTAAGTGCTAGTTACAACATAGTAATCGGTATTGGAGTGAGGTGAACAGACTGCAGCTTGCACTTTGAAAAGTGAATTAGGATATAAAATATCAGAGCAACACACTTAATTGGATACTAGTCCATCAGCTTTCTCCAGCACACTGATTTCATATGCGTGCTGGATGTACAGTGAAACGTTATTCCTGTCAGTTGCTGTTTAAAATGCTTAAAAGCTACTGCTATGGGGTGTGGACTCATACCTCTAATCTCAGCACTGGCCAAGCTGACGCAGGGGTATTGCTCAGAGTGTGAGGAGAGCCTGGGTGACAGAAGGACCAAGGAGTGAGACCCTGCCACAAACAGGCAAAGCCATTGCTTTGTCAACTTGATAGAATAATGAAGGGAGAGGCATTTGATCTCATTTTCCACAGTCATAGTCACCTCAAGGACACCTTCTTCAACATGTCTACTACATTGTTATCCCAGATTAAGGCAGATCCATTCTACAAATACATATAATACATAGGTATGACATGGTACTGTTATTAGGCATTGTAGAAAGGCAAATGGGCAGAGTCACCCCTGTTACTGCTGGACTTTAGATTAGCCCCGTCACACCTGTACTTTAGATTAGCCCCATCACACCTGTACTTTAGATT
>NW_021604566.1:12113889-12116466 GCF_004785775.1 Grammomys surdaster | reverse complement strand
CTGTACTTTAGATTAGCCCCATCACACCTGTACTTTAGATTAGCCCCTGTCACACCTGTACTTTAGATTAGGCCCGTCACACCTGTACTTTAGATTAGGCCCTGTCACACCTGTACTTTAGACTCGCCCCTGTAACACCCGTGCCCTATATGTGTCCCTGTAACTTTAGAGTCACCTCGGTAACACCTGTGCTTTAGACTTGCCCCTATAACACCTGTGTCTTAGACGCTCCCCTGTAACACCTGTGCTTTAGATGCGCCCTGTAACACCTGCCTCCTAGACTCACCCCTGTGGTACCCGCACCCTCATCATCATTGCATTCTTCCCCCTCCACCCCCAAGCATTCGCCACTTCAGACCAGCTCTTCTTATTTTTGTTTTTTAAACCGTAAGTGCCCATTAGAGCAATGCTTTCTTAGTCCACGAACTTATCTCTGTTCTCTCTTCCTAGGTCACTATTGCTTTGCTCATGCAAGTTGGGCCAATCAGAACTAGACTCAAACTTTCCTTCTACCAAGCCACACTGTTCCCAGTACAAAATGCTTGGAAGCTGCCATTAACACATGAACTTCTTACTGTTTTGCGTCATGGCCTCTGTCTTCTAGAACATGTGTCCCTACGTATAGGACAGTTATCGTTGTTGCTGTTTTAAGTTCCCCAGGACACAGTGCTGTGTCTGGGATCCAGTGGTACAATGTTGGGGTGATCAAAGCCTCACCACTCGCTCAATCCCAACTCTCAATTTCTTACAGATCTTTACTTCATAGTTTTATATTTTTACCCTATCTTATGTTTCTATCCTCTGTGTATTCCCTCTTTATTATTTGATGAATATTTATAAGCTTCCTGTATACATTTTACAAAATAGAAGAACAATTTACTAAAGTTGTAAGATCTTTTTTTCCTTGTATAAGAATGGCTGAGTTTAACTATTTTCTCACCTCAACTCTTAAGCTGTATTTTCCTCTTCTCAAACACCAAACACAATGACAACGTGTAAGAAATAAGGATAGTGGAGAAACAGACAAAGTAAAGGAATTGCCAACAAATCCCCGGCTGTGGGAAACTCCTGTAGAACTTAACTTTTTAAACAATGTGTGTTCATATGTCCAAACTCATCAAATTACATCTGTGCCTTTGGTTCATCAACTGTTCCTTAACAAAGCCACAGAACATCAAGCAAGAAAAATTGAGAGAAAGAAGAAAGAGAAACAGAAGCAAACGTAGATGTTTAAAGACCTATGATCTTAAACATCTTAATCTTAATCATAATCTTAAAGATTAATAATCTTAAAGCATAAATCTTTATTATTCAAACCTTTCAAAGAAATATATAATATTCATGCCAAATGGTAGAAAGTAGCAATTCTAGAAATCAGCATTCATAGGACACTTGTCATCGAACTATATGTAGGAATATTTCAGTTATCTTAGGTTTAAAATGTATACATCATTCTGATATTTATGTCATCTAACTAAATACAGGAATAATTCACTTAGCTACAAAATTTATATGACATTATGCTATTTATATGTTTTAATTTTAACTTTTACCAATACATATTGTGTCTAGGGATGAAATAATGTCCAAGATTTGTTCCAAACTAGTACAGGCATATATGCATATATTCAGACAGATGATACAAGATGAAGCCTGACCAGGAACCGAGAACGTTATTAAGTGTAACAGGTAGATGGGTATTTACTATGTTATGGTTGAAACATTCCATAATTAAAAACTAAACAGGAGATAACATTCCCAGTAACCTACTAAATGTCTCCAGTCACCTAGGTGGCCACCTCCAAGGGCGACTTTCAAAGTGTAATCATGGTCTCTACCTGTATCTGTTACCTTTCTTGTTGCTGTGAATGCATACCTGACAAGAAGCATCTTGAAGCACATGGGTTACTGTGGCTCATGGTTTGTGGGTGCAGCTTATCATGATGGGCAACGCATGGCAGAGTTTTATAGTGCTGAAGAGGGCACCTTCAAAGTCCTCAGAAGATCCAGAATCAGGCTGTGGGAAAGCTTATATTCAGCTGGCTTTCTCTTCTTCTCCCTTTTATTCAGACCAGGATGCCCGTCTACAGACTGGTACTAAGCACGATCAGAGGAACTCTCCACACATAGTTTAAATCTCCGTGGAAACAACTTCACAAACACATTTAGAAATGTGTCTCCTGGGGGATTTCTAATCTAACCAGGTAACAATGGAGACTAACCATCACAATGCTGTACCTAGTGCTCAAGTTTGATTTCACCATCTCCACGCCAGCTTTCCTTCACCTCCACTATCCCAACCCAATGTTTGACAGGAAGGCTGCTACTATGGCAGTTTGCTAGGGTAGGGGACTTCAAATTTAATTTTGAGGGGGTCAGAGAGATTTGTATAAAGCAGTTGGAACTGATTGAGAAAAAATAATTTACAAAGCCAGTCTTGCAGGCAAAAGAGTTACAGTCTACTTTACAGCAAGAGAAGGAGTAACTTTGGGACTGTAATCCCAGATACTAATGACACTGAGGCAGGAGGCTCCCATACTCATATACTCATGGCTGGCCTAGATTACAGTGAGTTCA
>NW_021604566.1:12067664-12113489 GCF_004785775.1 Grammomys surdaster | reverse complement strand
ATGGCAGTTTGCTAGGGTAGGGGACTTCAAATTTAATTTTGAGGGGGTCAGAGAGATTTGTATAAAGCAGTTGGAACTGATTGAGAAAAAATAATTTACAAAGCCAGTCTTGCAGGCAAAAGAGTTACAGTCTACTTTACAGCAAGAGAAGGAGTAACTTTGGGACTGTAATCCCAGATACTAATGACACTGAGGCAGGAGGCTCCCATACTCATATACTCATGGCTGGCCTAGATTACAGTGAGTTCATGCCTAGCCCTGGGGATTTAAAAAGACATTATCTTAAAAAAAATGTAGTAAAAGGATGGTGGAACACAGTCATTGGTAAAATGCTCGTCCCTGAAGACCCTGGGAGGAAGAGAAGGAGGAGGAAGAAGTGGAGGAGGAGGAGGAAGAGGAGGAGGAGGAGGAGGAGGAGGAAGAGGAGGAAGTGGAGGAGGAGGATGTGGAGGAGGAGGAAGAGGAAGTGGAGGAGGAGGATGACTACAATAATGATGACAATGACAACAGAGGAATCTAGATGGAAAGGGATTGTTGCAAAAGTGAGAGGTTGGAAATGAAGAAAGTGAATGGAATCAAGAAGAGAAACTGTCAAGGAGAGTTAAAGTAAAAAGAAATCTCTTAGATGGTGTCCTAGAATTTTATTCTCAAGCAAGCAGCACCGGCTTTCGTTGTGGTGATGACAACTCCAGGTGCTGCCCATGAAGAGACGGCCTCCCTGGCAGGAACTTCTCAGTTCCTTGCCCTAGTGATGCCGGTGTGTATTTGCATACCTTCCATATGCTGGGTTCATTATCCTAGCTCTGCTTCTCATTTTACTTTCTACCAATTGTTCTTAACTTCTTTTAGGTCGTGGACTCCTTTGGGAATCCGACACAAGGCATGGTCCATTTCCCTGGGATAAAGTGCCCATAAACACTTATACTCAAAAGTTGGCATGTCAGTCTTTTATTGCACTAGAACATGGTAACTGTAAAGCAATCTCTTTGGTGTCACAAAATTTAAAAGAGTCATTTTCTGACTGTAGGAAGAGAGATACAAATTGTGTGTGTAGGAAACATCCTGTCCATAAAGGAAAATCACAGTGCAAGAATTTTTGAGAGATCATCTTAGAGCAAAGTGGCAGTCTGGTACGTTTGTGCCACATTTGTGTATAACTGATTTTAATTTTCATTTAAGAAATAATCACAGCTAAGAAGCTTACTCCTCAAAAAATGTAGCAAAAAAAAATCATTTTACTCTGTTCCTTCTCAGATGAGGCTAGGTGTCACAAGCTAGGGTTCCTAGAAAGTAAGCCGAGGTGATTGACACCCAGATACTTATTAGAGGATGCTGTTGGGGTTAGCACTGTGGAGGAGTAGGGCAGATAGTAAGATTAGATGGAAAGGGGTATGCACAGGTAGCATCCAGGAAGGCTTCCCCAGTCTGGTGGAAAATCCCCAGAGTTATCATGTGTTGAAAAGTTTAGGTTGTAAGTCAATGTTAACAAGCCACAGGATGTGGCTGGCTGTGCTTCTTCCTCCAGTCATTGGAAAGAGAGGAGAGTAAAGGAGCAGGTCCCTGCAGCTCACCCAGGAGCTGCAGTCATGAGTCCTTTGTTACTGGAGAGGGTCTTCGAAGCACACAATAGGGTCTGCTACAGGATACTTATCAGTAAACACTATAATTTTCAAAGGCTCTTTGAATTGAATCTTTGGCTTGTCATTTTTTGTGTGTGCAAGTCTACCCTACCATCGTTCACAAGGGGTGAGTCTTCTGATTTGGCTGAGGAGAGAATGTCCAGAGGCATGCATTGTGCTTGCTCTTGCCTGTATTTTATCTGCACTCAAGGTTTCCTATAAAAGCTCACCTGCAATTCCTGTTCCTTTTTTGGGACTAGTTTCCTAAGCATGTTTTGAAAGAGTTCCCTAAGGTCGTTAAGTCTAAGTACCCACCCCAAAATGTACACTTTAGGTCATGCATAAGGGAAGCAAAGTTTTGCTGTGGTCCCACCTGCTCAGACAATCTGAAGTGGCTTTCCTATCCAAGTTGCAAGTTAAATGACTTAAAGCCCAATCTCTTGAAATCCTTGGAGCTTCTTTCTGAAGCAGAGAAAGCTCAAAACTATTCATGCCAATGAACTTCTGGAATAGATATTTAATGCAACTTAAATCTGTGGGTCTGAGCAAGTAAATCAAGATGATCACTTGAGACAAGATCCAACACAGTCTAGAGTGGAATATTGTAGATATTCTGTTCACAGAACAGTGATACTTTCCATGACCAAATCCTTGTGAGGCAGGAATTCTTCTTGGATACCATCAGCAGCACACACAGAAGAGATTTTCTAGAGCACTTGGAGCTCTTGGAAACTGACTCTTATTGAAAAGAAATTCTCCTTGACTCTTCTGTTTTGGTATGAGACAACCAACTCCCTTTCACAACCACATAGCAAGGACATCTTCTATCTCAATTATAACTCTAAGTGCCTTGTTGTATTGGTTCATGACTCACGGTATTCAATGCAGGAAGATGTTACTCTTGTTCCCATTTTACAGGCTTCGTTATGAAAGAGAAAATTGGTAGACCATGAGATTAAGAATCTAGCGATGCATGTAAGGGAAGGATGAGGGGAGGGTCAGACACAGGTTGACCTCAGACTTTGTCCTCTGACCTTTACTTCATGGTGTTTCACGAATTTGAGAGGTGACAATGTTAGTTTGCAGATCATCTCAATATTTGTAAATTGAGGGTTTTTTCCTCCTTAAAAAAAATAAACCTTACCTCATATCCTTTTTGGGTTACATGTAAGCTGCTTCTTCTTTGTAAAGCTATAGTGGCTTCATGATTCTGTCAACAGGACTTGGCCACAGAGAAGCTTGGTGGTTTCTGTGTGTCATGATGAGCAAGAAAAGGAAAAGCAAAGACTGCTGGACACTTTACTGGTATCTTCTGTTTACAGGCCGGTTCGACAGAAACCTAGTCAGATTCTTACGGTCGTGATGGCAGGGTATACTACTTAACTTCTACAACAAGAAACTACTTTTAAGAGTAATGTGGCATACTGATAGAGATCCATCCCTCCTGAGTACAGGGATTTTAGGTGTACAATGACAGACCCACATATCACTGAGTTAGAAGTAAAACCTGGGCTTTGTGCATGCTAGGCAAGCACCCTTCCATCCTTAGCTGCAAATAAGTTTTGATATACTATCACTCTTCATCCTTTCCATGCTCAGAATGGCTATCTTAAAAATATTTTTATAATATATTAGATCATATATTATATATCACCTTATATATTGTACATTACCTTAGAAAACATAGTAAATTATTTAATTTCAAATGAATAGTCACTGACCATCCTAACATCCCAGACACTGTTCTGTTCTTAGGGAATACAGAGAGAAGCAGCAGAGGCAGCTGTGAAGTCTGTCTGTCTGTCTTTTTGTCTTTCTGTCTGTCTGATTGAGGGAGGGATGATAGCCTGAAGGAAACTGGGCTGTGATGGAGAATGACGGCTGTGGGAAGGAGCTACAAGTTACAATGCGTGGCCTCATAATATGAGGTCATAGTCCTGGAAGGTGACAGACACTCAGGAAGGTCAGTGAGAAAGCAGGCTGTGGAATGTCTAAGAAAGAGCAGGGACAAGGCCTGTAGGCAGAAAGTACTCAGGATCTGTGGAAGGAGATGAGGTCAGGCTGGAGGACCAGTTGGGATATCTGATGCTACAGAGCACTGTAGGTCAGCATAAACCCTCTGGGGCATGGGAGCATCCTTTAAAGGATTAAAGTAGCTACTGTGGGAAGAGGGTGATTTGGAAGACCAACTTGGGAGTACACCATCCATCATTTTATATATCTGTATGGTTGTGTCATGTGTTTCCTTCCACTGTTAGTTGGGAGGTCACAATGGTATAAGAATGATAATCAATTTTGTGTCGACAAGACCTGATAGAAATGTCTGTGCAATGGGTTAACATTACCACAGTGATCATGAAAAACTCAGTGCACTGTAAAAAAAAAAAGTTTCTTTTTCGAGACCCTCACTCTCAATTTTTAAAAATTTGTTTGTTTGTTTGTTTTATGTACAATTGGTGTTTTACCTACATGTATGTCTGTGAAGGAGTCAGATCCACAGGAACTTGAGTTACAGACAGTTGTGAGTCCCTCTGTGTTTGCTGAAAATTGAATCCTAGCCCTCTGGCAGAGCAGTCAATGCTCTTAACCACTGAACCATCTCTCCAGCCTCCCTTAATTTTTTAAAAAATAAAAGTTACCAACATGATATAGTGTTTCAGCTTCACATCGGTTCCTGGAGACCGAGGTAGAAGGTGAACCCGAGCCCACCTTGCCTATGAGCTGAGAGTCACGAGGCCTGGAAGCCGATTACTCACACATTCATTACGCTATTCTATTTTCAGCTACTTTAAAAATTTCCATACAATTTTATTTTTACATATTACTCACATTATTTAACATATTACATTCACATGTGAGTATAGCGCTGTCTAAAATGCATACTTAACTACTAATTATTCTTGAATTAAAAAACCCAAGCCATATTTGATTTAGCTGATGAGCGAATGATAATAGAAAAAAGTCTAAGCTGAAGCATAAACGATGTTAAGATCTAAAATGGCATGTCTAGAACATAAGAACATCAGCCAATTCTCCTGACTACTTTTCAAGCAGAATAATTTTAATTCTCAGCGCAGTAGCTTTTAAAGGGGCTAAAGGCATATTCCCATTAAAGCCTGCTAGATATAGTATCACCAATGTACTTAATAAATTGTATCTTCCTTAGAAAGAAAAAAGGTGATGAGCTGAAAAATGTTTAGCTTAAACATGCATAATTGATAAGTTCCCTAGTGCAAATAAGTGTCTGATAAATAATTAAATTTAATCTCATTATAAGAGTTTTCATAATGGGATAATTTAATTAAATGAAAGCCAAAAGGGTTTCTAAGGGTTGGAAGATGTCACTGCTGTTATATTTGGCTAATGGTCTGGGGCTGCTGAGTGAAGACAGCAATCCACATGGGTGCATGCATTATGTAATGGCTCCCTTTGAGACGGGAGAAAGGGCAGATCAATGATAGCTTGTCATTTTATCATTGCTTACAAAGCACATTTAAACAGTCTAGGATGTGTTAAAGGTAGAGATCATGCAAACGAAAAAAAAAAAGATGTTAACATCTTTTAACATACTGTGACATCAGAGGCTGTTTTTATTTTAATTAGCATGCACATTTTCCCATGTACCACTATTTCAATGTTTCAAACCTCCTACTAACATAAAAATAAATAAATTAAAAACCCCCACAACAGAACCTCATAAACTGGAGCAGAGTCAGGTTGGATCTGGCTCTAAGTGAAGTAATAATGGGTATAGTCTGAACATCTGATACTAAAAAATTGATAGCTGAGTCATGAGGGACCCATTAACAAGCTTTCTGAGTGAGCAGGTTTGTTGCTTCAGTCTCCAGAAGCACTTAGCTGGACTAGAATAGTACAGCGAGGTCCTTATCTCAGTTACAGGTGATCGCTTCAGTGAGGATGACCGGCGAGGCCGCTCTTCTATTAGACATACTGAGCAGAATCATTTGGTAAGAGTCAAAGGTGCAAGCATCACAAAATTTGAGCCCATTTATCCCCCCTTACACAATTACATGGCAAATACCTCTGTGCTGTTAACTTTTAGGTTTAATGTAACTTTTCTTAGTGCGACCATGTCCAGCTCTGCATTTGAATGACAGAGAATGAACATGCTGGCTTGAGGGCTGGGTCTACATCTAGTGTAACTAGTCCCTCCTGTGAAACCTGAGTCTTGGGGCTCTCTACACCTTGGAAAAGGAGGTGCCTTGTTTACAAGGAGGCTCCCTGTTTTCATCTAGGGCACAGAGATGGATGAGAGGGGAGTTCACCCTCGCTCTCAGGGTGATCAATCAATCTTTCCCGTGCTGCTGTTAGAGAGAAGCCCATTGAAAACTGGATGGCTGCTTCTCCTAGATAAGAATTTGTCAGAGAATTACAGATGGCCACTTCCTTTTGCAGTGAGGAAACTAACATCTGTGGAAGGTGACCCACTCCAGACTCTCCTGTTATTTTATTGGCAGAATAAATCACACGTCCAGGTTCTAACAGCCAAGGATTTTTTTTTTTAACCATACCTTGGTATCAAAGGAAATGGTTTATGATGACGTGATAAATAACCAATGTTTCTCAAAATGTGTATTTGTTAGCAAAAGTTCAAGTTTCTCTCTCTCTCTTTCCCTCTCTCTCTCTGTGTCTCTCTTCCTTTCTGTCTCTCTCTGTCTCTCTCTGTCTCTCTCTGTCTCTCTCTGTCTCTCTCTGTCTCTCTCTGTCTCTCTCTGTCTCTGTCTCTCTCTGTCTCTCTCTCTCTCTCTCTCTCTCTCTCTCTGTCTCTCTCTGTCTCTCTGTTTCTCTGTCTGTCTGTCTCTCTGTCTCTCTCTCTTTCTGTGTGTTTGTGTGTGTGCGTGTGTTTTGATGGATCCTAAAGGCTATGGACATAAACGATGCCTCACTTTGAACAGGTGCTGGATGCGGGTAGCTGGTAGCAGTCGCCATAGACAACACAAACACACAAAAACGAGCTGGCTTTGTCCTTCTTTTTGCTGGGTTGCCTCCAAACATCCCCCTTCCCGCTAACCTTCAATTAAGACATATAGGATGTCAACCCTGAGTTAATGTGCTTTCTACAGCTGCACTCCTGCACCTGTGAAGTGAACAATGGGTTGTCCTGTCCACGTGAAAGGGAGGCGGCAGGAGGACACGGGGCAGGGAATCATGGGAATTGAAAATAACTGACATCCCTTTTCAAAGGTATTCTAGGTGACACAGATAACTACCTAAAACTTGAAACTTTTTAAAAAGTATATTTTTCTCTTCTGTAGTGGTCTGACAGCTCTTTTTATTAAAGAAAGAAAAAAGAAAGAAAGAAAGAAAGAAAGAAAGGAAGGAAGGAAGGAAGGAAGGAAGGAAGAAAGAAAGAAAGAAAGAAAGAAAGAAAGAAAGAAAGAAAGAAAGAAAGAAAGAAACTTAAAAAAAACCCAACTCTTCACTCAAGGTAATGATACCTTTGTACGTGGAAACTTCTTACACAATAATCATCTTTTCTGCATGACTCTGGGGAGGGTGGTCACTTGCTTTGATGGGGATCCCTTCAGCTCTTTTGCCCCAATACCTTTCTAGAGATTTCAAATGATAATCTGGTGAGGGTTTCTAACCTAAAGCTAACAGTAGTCAGGACAAGTCTTCTAATCCATCCTCTCTCCGGAGGCCTTTCAGGTTTTATTCTCTGGGGCTGCTAGCTTCTAAAAACTGCAAGTGGTTACTGATATCTGGGAAGGCTAATGGCAATGATCAGGTTTTCTTAGGCATAAATGCAAATTGTGCACAGCCAGCAGATTCCTGTGCAGCTCATAATTAGGGTTTTGTCTCTGAGGTCTTCTGTGCCTCACAGAATTAGGAACAATCTTATTCAAAATATGTATGCTCATTTTCATTTTTCACAGTAGACTCTAAAAAAAGAGTCTCGGAGAAATTCATCCAAGTCACAAAAATAATTGGCAAAGTCAGATCCCAAATCTTTTCTTCTTTTTCTAACTCAAAGTATAGTGTTTTCTCCAGCACTCTACAATATATGTCATAAACATTCCTTTTCAGGAAGATATGGAGCTTTTGTGCTGCTATGCCTGGATGTATAAATGTCTCTGTTGTCATACCAAAAAGATAATGGGATAGCCAAAATAGCCTGAAATCTTAGTTTAAACAGTGACAATGGCAAACCACCTTAAACTCTCCGAAAGATTTTTCCTTAACAACATTGCGAATAGGATTGACTCTTGTTTCAGTGTCTCTATGCAACAGCGAGTCCTCAGTAAATTTTACAATGCTATTGTGTTTCCTCATCCTTCACATTCTAACAAAGTACTATTGGCTTTTATTCTTTAAGTCTATAAGAAAAATCCATAGTTAAATTGATTTTATTCCCTCAGGACATTCCAATAATAGTAATAATTTTCAATCAGTGTCTAATAGTCTCTGTCTTTCTGATTCTGTCACCCTTATTTTCTTCACACTGTGATTGTTTCTTTGCATATAGGATTAGAGATCCATGACGAATAGGCCATAGGAGAGAAACAAGCTTCCCTTCGGTGATTCCATTTAATGTGCTTCAAGTACATAGTCTGACCATTTGAAATTGTCTGGTGAGATGCCCTTGACCCTGCTCCCCAGGCTTATATCCTCTTCTTTTCATCCGACAGTTATTAGGGAATGTAGAAGATTTGTGATTCAAAGATATATGTCTCCAAATACAACTATACTGTAAAAATTTCCCAGAAAACATACAAGCAAGACCTTAAAACAGTTGAGCAGACACAATCTTGGATGGTGGGATCACTCTCTAGCTAGCCCAGTTTGTACTTTGTCTCTGACTTTTCCAATGTTTCTATTTCCTCTGTAACCTTAAATCAATATTCAGCAATAATTTAAATAATGGTAAAAATATCCTTATACAAGTAATACATTTACTGCTTCCTTAAATATATAGGAGGATATTTGACGAAATTATTTCAGAGATATCCCGCACCTCCTGCAGGTCCTTTCTGAACTACACCACCACCTAGTCCAGGAGTACAGAGTTTACAGTGCTAGACTTTCTGTAGAACTGTATTTCTTGGGCTATTATATAATGAAGCTCATTTCCTATAAGTGCTACATCCACCCAGATCCATGGCATCTAGCCAGTGTGCTCATTCCTATGACAAATGTGGGTACTTACAACTCAAAGCACAGCCCCTCATCAGTTGGTGATAATTCATGAACGACATAAGTAAAAGGTGATTGTTGGAGCTGAGATTACATTTCTTCTAGTAACTTTGAAATGGTCCCAAGTACCTTAGAACATTCTTGGGGTTTACAAGCATGAACTCAACACATATGTGCTACATTTCTGTGAAGATACAAGACTCACCTTAATAAGATGTCAACATGTGCTAGAGGCAGAACTATTTTGATGGGGAATATTGACATCCTAAAGATGGGGGATCTGCAGATGGCACCCTCCCTATCACCCATAGGAGCACGTGGCTGTCTCTATGTTTTATCCACTCAATAGGATCAATGCTTGCTTCCCTTGAACTTTCTGTTGGCTAAGCTTTTTCTTTTTAATTGCTTAAGACAAGCACTCTTTTCTGCCGTTCTGTGTTTGTTCTTAGCCTGGCCTGCTGGCTGGATTCCTGTGGGCCTAACAGGATCAAGTACCTTCTAGACTCTCGACTGCTCTAGACTGGAAGAAGTGACTGTCACCAAGCTCCTAGCATCCAGTAGGAGTCACAAAAATCCTAAAGCAATCCCAGAAAACTCCAGAGAGAAAAATACAATTTATTAAATTATATTTTAATGTGTAAAAATGTATGTTTTTATAAATCATAAAAATTCATAAAAATGAATTTTACAAAGCTAAAATTATACCTTTGGTTCTTTGGCAAAAACCCTATATAATCTTCACATTGGTTTGTGTGTGTGTGTGTGCACGCGCGCATGTGTGTGTGTATCAGAGACAGAGAGGAGGAGGGAGTTGACCCTTGCCTTCTACCTTGTTTGAGACAGGATCTCTTGGTTGTCACTGTGGGCTCCAGGGGTATGAGCTTCCAATGCTTGCTCTAAGTCTGTCTGCCATCTTGCTGTAGGAGCACTAGGATTACAGATGTATACTATTGCATCCAGCCTGATCTCAGGTCCTCATGCTCATCTGACATCCTTAACCTACCGAGTCATCGCTCCAGCCAGCACATAAAAAATTATTATATGTTCTGAAATATAATTAAACATCTTTCCTTCAAGGTATATACTAAAGGGAAAGCATATTCTGTATATAATCAAGAGTTATACATTTCACTCATTTAAAAACTAAAACACATTTCAGGTTCTTGTGCAGATTTGGATATTCTTGGTGCATGCAAAAGTGTCTTCTTTAAGCTGGGCAGTGGTAGTGCACACCTTTAATTCCAGCACATGGGAGGCAGAGGCAGGCAGATCTTTGTGAGTTCGAGGCCGGCCTGGTCTACAAAGTGAGCTCCAGGAAAGCCAGGGCTACACAGAGAAACCCTGTGTGGAAAAAAAAAACAGACAAAACAAACAAATAAAAAGTACCTTCTTTAAGAACTGAATGTTTTCCTAACCTCTTAATATACTCATGTATTTGGGGTGTGTGTGTGTGTGTGTGTGTGTGTGTGTGTGTGTTCGTTGGAATCACTATTCAGTATTCTAACCATAAACAAGAATGCTTGCTGGAATAGACTAAAAAAGCAATAATATTCCAGAGACCACTGACCAGACCAACGCCGTGAGGATGAATTAATTACTAATGGTCAAAAGGAATCCAAGGGCAAACTTCTGAGAAAAATTGAGCTCCAGGCTGTCTGGGGTGGCAGGCAAGGTGTAGACAGCATGCAGCTGAATTCGATATGACAAGTTTTATACTTGTTTTGCTAGGATGTTTGGGTTATAAGACCAAGAAAGGGAATATGACATCATCTGTTCCAGTTGATATACTATAATGCTGGATAATAGGAGTATGAGTTTATAAGCTAGTCAGAAACTTTAGTATGGACTAGAGCAGTTATTGTGGGTCATTTCCTGGTATAAGCATAGAATGTAAAATATAGGCCTTAATAATGTGGTTTTATAATTCTAAGAAAACTTTTGGATCCATTCATGAAGATGTTAACAAGTAAAATAAAATTAACACTTACACGTGGACTATCCTTGAGTTGTAACTTAACAAGGGGAGAGGCCACATGAGGGCAGGGAATTGGATGTAGGATAATGGTTCTCAATCTCTGAGTCACAACCTTTTTGGGGGTCAAATAACCCTTTCACAAGGGTTGCCTAAGATCATCAGAAAACACAGATATTTGCATTATGATTCTTAACAGCAGCAAATTACAGTTATAAAGTAACAATGGAAATAATTTTGTGTTTGGGGTCACCACGACATAAGGAACTGTAGTAAAAGGCAGAAGCATTATGTGGGCTGAAAACCGCTGATGCAGATGTATTTAATTCACAAGATCCATCAAGTACAGAAGGACTAGTCTGGAGGAGAGAAGAGCTAAGGGCAAGCAACAAGCATAGAGGAAGAGGACTGAACTCCCTCACTAACCTTCTACATAATAGGCGGGTTGGCTGTTCTTGGGGAACATTAATCTCGTTGTAGGAGAACGTTCAGCTGACATCTTGTTTGAATCACTTTTATCTATCCTCTCAGTATTTCAAAACCAATTCTGCAGAATAGAGATTTGATTTACTCAAAAACAAACAACTTTTCCAATATCAAAGCCCTGGAATTCTGTTCTATAAGCCAGAAATGTTACTTTCTATGGTCAAACCTCATAGTGCTAACAGTGACTGGACTCCTGTTTGGCTTTTTATTTCCTTTCCTTTTCTAAATAAGTTGTTTTTAAGAAAGTGATGTCATATGCACAACTGAAAATGTTGTCCTACTTATGCATTTGAAGAGAAGAAAATCAAAAGGAGATATTAAAAAGTGAAAGGGTTTAGATGCAGAATAACACATGTGAAGCAACGCCCTGAGCTTTGCTTGAGATGGACGGCACTGTCTCAGGAATCCTGAAGCTACTTGAGAGATGCAGGCTGCCTCCAGGAGGGGCTGAGATTTTGTTTCTCTCTCCTTACAACTGACCTCTGTTTAGCAGTGGTTTTGTTCTCTCAGAACTACTGTTCTCCCAAAAAATTAGTCTCCCCACTTCACCCCCTTCCTTTTTTTTTTTTTTTTTTTTTTGGCTGTTGGAGTTGGCCTCGTTGTGGCTTCAGATGGGAGTTTATTTGAGACAAATCTTACTAAACTACAGCAGCTCCTGGGCTCTTTCCTTCCCTCCTGTGTTGTTTGGGTGGCTATTTTCTTCTCCCCTGCTGTTTTAATGACCTGGTTGTAGTTTTGTTTTATGGGTTTTCTTTTTAGATGATGAAGATTAAAAACAAGAGAGAATAAATTTCTGAGGCATCATGCCAACACACACACAGAAATAGAGAGACTCTTAACAGTTAAGATAAGGCTTTTCTGGGCTGTGTCTGTCCCACCTCTGCTGCCTGGAAGGCTACTGCGTAAGCCCCCTCCAGCCCCTCTATAGGTTAAGATGGCCTCTCCCTTTATCCCCAGTGAAGCTACTGATTGGAAAATTTTACAATGTCAGTACACAGGATGCTGGTACAGTTCAACATATATGTTGAAAATGTAAAGATAGGGAGAACTGGTACTTCCCCCAAAGCTTTTAAAGACTAGACCACTAATATAATTTATGCCTTCAGGGAAGGGTCTCCTGGGAGACTCAGCCTTGGCTCCTGACCATGTTCTCATTGAATGAATCAGTTGAGATGGGAAAGGAAGTTTTTGGTGCACAGAAGGGGTGACTGATGGACGGACTGAAATGGCCTTCCCAGAAATAGCTTTGATTAGTTCTGTTTTGATATTTTGTTTGTTTACACGAGGAGGGAAAATTCAAATAACTTTTTTCCAAGGACAAGTGTTTAACAAATGGATTTAATATAGCATCAGTTACTTTGTTAGTGAGACCAGCCTGTGTTGTCTTAGGGAAATGAATTTGTTTTTTGTTTTGTTTTTAAAACAATGGAATGAAAAAGGCAGAATACGATTCATGTCATTGTCACAAAACTGACTCCATGTCTCCATGTCACAAATTTTAAATGTACACAATTTCCATAGTGCAGAAAAATTACAATGCAAAAATGTATGACTAAGATCACTCTTCCAGGCATAAGCCTTTAACGGCCTTCCTTTTCTCATCCAAACCCAGTCAAGACTGGGAGGAAAACTCAGCAGAGAGCAGAAACTACACAAGCAAGATCATGCGGCAGCCAAGTCTACCCCACCAACTCGACTATTTCCCCCCATTGGAAAAAGGAGGGCTGTTAAATTTAAGAAAGAACATCTGTTTTTCATTGAAGGCGCATTCAAGTGTTCATTAAAGTGTCCTAGACGCCTTTTTCCTTGTTCTATTTCACAATGGCCTGCCTTTCTAATAGTCTTGCAAGTTCAGCTGTGACTTAGAAACCTCAGTCACTATGGCATTTCCTTTGAAAAAGGCCAGAAGAAACGAAGGGAAAGCCGAAATCTTAAAGTGCTGTTGCAATTTTATTACCAGGCACCTTTTCTGTACTTCCTAGGGGGTGTTTATTTTCTTCAATTATTCAATAGGCTTCACTGAACTTGAAGACCCAGGGGCCTCTGCTGGTGTCGGCTGGGTGGCTGGGAGGGCAGAGCTTGAAAGTGGTTGGTGGCACTCGCTCCTTTGATGGACATCTTAAGTCACCTTTTGTAGCAGGCAACCCAACACAGTTCATAAGGAATGAGTCAGAGCACATGGGTTCTTTTTTTCTTTTCTTGCCAGATTCATTTGAATATATAATGCATCCAGAATGTCAAAGTCATCATTTTTCAAACATCTCCTTTGTGAGGTTTTTTTTGTTTGTTTTTTGAGAGTATTAGACCACTAAGATTAACAAATGAGCTTGGATATTGACTTCCTTGAGGAAATGGAAATAGTTTTCTGCACTTCTTGGGCAGGTTTGTTTGATTTTTAACCAGTAAACTGTATCTAAATTAACCCAAACATTTTTACTTTTAAATGATTTTAAAATGTCTAATTGCAGCCTGGCGGTGGTGGCACAGGCCTTTAATCCCAGCACTTGGGCGGCAGAGGCAGGTGGATTTCTGAGTTCAAGGCCAGCCTGGTCTACAGAGTGAGTTCCAGGACAGCCAGGGCTACACAGAGAAACCCTGTCTTGAAAAACCAAAATAAATAAATAAATAAATAAATAAATAAATAAAAAGTAGATAAAGTGTCTAATTGCTTGAGCAGGCAATGAAGCTGGAGGAAAAGTATTTTTAAAGAATGCTGCTAAATACCTCTCCAAAATAAACACCTTTGTAATTTAGACAATTTTGGTAGGATTGTTGAATATGCTAAATTATAAAATATCTGTTACTAAGAGAAATACAGATTTATTTGGAGGCTGAAAAGGCACAGTCCACTATGAAGTAGACCTTTGCTAGGATTTCTTGATGTGACAAATAGCTCAAAATGATATAGATGAGGAAATAGAGTCTGGCACATAGTAGGTTCTCAGTAAATGTTAGACCTCAAATCCTAAATGTATTGACTAGACAGATGATGATGTATCCAAAAATCATTCTATGTCATGGAACGAAGACAACATTTCTGGTCAATGTTTCTCATGCCTCACACAGTAGGTCCTTTATACATAGGACACAGTTCTTACGTGCGTACAACTGCTGCTTCATTATCCTTGGAGCTTAAAAAAATCAAACTGTAAATCAGAGAATATTAATGTTAACAATTAGTGTTTTAAAATTTGGATCATGTGGGGAAAAGATACATTATACTTTAGTCTTGGGATTATTAATATGGCCAATGCTCTATGGTAAATAGTTATGAACATAGATACTGATGGATAAAGGTGTGTGAATATGCATCTTTAAACCAGAAATAAATTCATGTAGTAAAAATAACTTAAAATTACCATGAAGTCATGCTTTAATATCAAGGCCTAAACTACTGTTTAAATTTTATTTCATATAAATTTATTAATACTTCCAAATAAAATGTATTCATCTTATTACAAAAGATATAACCAGTGGACCCCCAGAGGCCCACTGATACTTTATGATTTTAAAAGTATTTTTAAAATTATTTTCAATTGTGTGGATGTATGAGAACGTGAGTGTGGGTACCAAAGAAGTCAGAGGCATCAAATCCCCTGGAGCTCGAGGTACAGGAAGATATGAGCCACCAGGCGTGAGGCTGGGATCCAGACTTAGGTCTCTTGAGGAACAGAATGTGCTCTTAACTGCTGGGCCATCTCTCTAGTCACAGTACCTTGCCCTTAATGAGCACTCCCTGCTAAGCCCTTTACATTAGCTATCTCATTTGATTTTTATCCCTATAACTGTAGAAGAATCATGTAAAGAAAGGACAATCATTATCCCTATGCTTGTTAAATTGCAGGAAACTGTGGTTCAGAGGAGGGGTGTGCTACCCAGAACCTCACACAGCCTGTCAGTGACAGGGTTGGAAGCCTGAATTCACAACCTGCAGTCCACACAAGAGTATAAGGATTATCTTGAGAACCCAATAATATAGTACAATGAAGTGGGCTAATGAATACTGGGGAGGCTATATTAATGAGAGAAAGAGAGACAGCTAGAGTGAGAGTGAGAAGCTGAGAATAGGATGAAAGTCATAAATCAGTAATGTTTGGAACAGTGCCCCGAGTCATCTCTCTGATTTGGACTAAGAACATCCAATTGTGTCATGTCTAGAAATAACTCATGGTAAATAATTTATCCCCCTGGGGGATACTGGAGCCAGCCCATCTGGGATGCCAGCCAAAGAGTTGTTATCCCTGAAGCCAACCAGGTCTGGGACTACAAGGTTTCTCGAAACAGCCAGAAATGGAGAAGGGCATAAGCATGGAGTTGGCACAGAAGGCAAGCAAAACTACCTGAGTCATGTGAGAGCAATGCCAAGAGGCAAAGTGGGGGTTAAAAGGGCACTCAAAGTCAGAGTGAGAAGAGAGCAGCAGCAGTAGGAAAACAAAGAAGCAAAACCTTCAGGGTGCAAGGTCAGAGGTCAGGGTGGGCTGGCTTCAGTATTTCAACAAAGTCTTTATAGTCAAGATATACACCCCAAGCCCTTCAAGATATAAGGAAAAAAATTCTAGTTACAGATGACCTAGAATGTTTATATAGCCCTCTCTCTAATATTAAGTTGGATGCTAGAAATCTATCAATACCTCCGTTGAATATAGACCATATTCTCTGAGCTCTGTTAGGTATATAGAAGAGATATGATATAGTCCTTAGTTCCTATGCTTACTTTTTGGTAGGGAGGGGAGAGCAATTAATTTTCTGCCTGTGCCCCTCCCTCTAGAGTTTACACTTACTAAGCATCTTTCTTACATGGCCCATAAAGAGATGTCTAACAGTTCTTCTGTTCACTTGTCTCCTGATTCCAACTTCTCTATACTCTTCCTTTGCTTCCACTTTACTCTGAGCCCTGAAACCAGACCACAAATTACTAATGTCATTCTTCCACAGATGACTTAACTGTGGGATATTTAGACCATAGGTCTTATTTTTGTATACAGCTAATTTCAGGAAAGAAAGGAAGAAAGGAAGAAAGGAAGAAAAGAAGAAAGGAAGAAAGGAAGAAAGGAAGAAAGGAAGAAAGGAAGAAAGAGAGAGAGAGAGAGAGAGAGAGAGAGAGAGAGAGAGAAAGGGAGGAGGGAAAGAGAAGCAGGGAAGGAAGAAAAAATGTCTCAGGGTCCTAGGTCAGGAAATGGGAATGAAATCAACATCTCTATAAAGATACTGGTTTAGGCTATCAAAATAAGGTTATTTGTATTGAGCTCCCCAAGAAGACACTATGCACCAGTATTTTGGGGACCTATTTAATTATGAATTCTTGCTATTTAAGAAACTCAAGAAAACACTTTGAGAACAACCTGCTACTGAAACAGTGTGGAGGGTATCTTCTTAGCAGTCTGTTAACCTGCATATATCTATCTACCATGATATTTTTCCAAAGCCATTCTGCTGCACATATGACCTACCTGATTGTAACCTTCTGGGTTGGTCTACGATTGCTTGTAGAGTCTACATTGGACAACTTGTCACAATGACTCCCTGTACTCCACTGGTCTGAAACACTCCTCTATCCTGTCTCCTCCCCAGGCCCCACATATCTGCTGTTTGCATTGCTTAGAGCAACAAGATTATTTTTCTACTACTACTCTCTTGTTCTTCCCTCTCCTTCCCTCATTTCAGGGTTGCCCATGTATTCCCGCAGTTTTTCTCAGGTATTTCCTTCTTAGTTCCTGCCATATGCAGGGCTATGGAGTACGTATACCTTACTTTCTTAAAGAGACCATCAGTCTCTGAGGACCATAGTTTTGCTTTCAATAATTATACGCTTAAGACTTAGAAAATCACCCCCACCTAGATGTAAATAAAGACAATATATCAAGAGTAATAAGTGGAAATAATCACACCTTAAAGCTTTGTTGTGAATCTTTGCCCCCAAAGCACCAGATTAACAGAGGAGGCTGGATACACTGTGTGCATGCACAGTGGTCCAGAATGGTTCCCCTGGACCCACCCACTCACTTTCCTGTTGGCTTTGAGCCTTTCTTTAAGCTGCCATAGCAAAACACTGCATGAGATACTTGCTCTTTTCAAGAATAAAAATGTGTTTTCTTCTCGTTCTAAAGCCTTATGTTCCAACACCACGACATCTGTGGTCCCTTCTGAAGCCATAGCCTTTGGTTTTCAGATGGCTGTGCTGTACTCTCTACTGTTTCCCCCCCTTTGAGTAGGTTCATGCTGATACCCTAAACTATTTTCAAAAAGGACACCAGATATTTTTCATTAGGGCCCACTCCATGACATTATTACCTTTGTCATCTCTGTAAAGGCCTGATGTTTAAATACAATCACATCATCTAAGGTAAAATTAATATGAACTTTGAGATGACACAACTTAGCCTATTCCAGACACCTTTGAGTAACAAAAATCAAGCGGATGGAACCAACTCCATGATAAACTGAAGACAAAAAGAAGGAAGACTAGATGTTGTAAGATTCAGTCCAGTTTTCCTCTAACTCTGCATTCTATGTTGCTTTAGATGTCTTTGGACATATTACTCTGGTAATACATAGTTCACAGTATTGGAACTTTTGAATTAGAAAATGCTTCCCTTTTCTGTTGCAGGCTGCAGACCAGGCAAAAAGGTCTAATGAGGCTTAGAGGCGCTATCCGCATTAGTTAGCTATCTGATCAGCTTCAGCTAGCCTTGCCACTCTTAAACAACTCTCCTGCAGCCCCAAGTAGATGTACTTCTAGAAGTAGAAAAGATGCATTTATGTTTACTCAGAATGACCCATAGAACTCTGGTATCGAAAAAATAAAGGTGGGAGGAAAGATTTGAAAAGAAAAAAAATATGAAAAGTTCAGGACACTCCAGTTTCTCTGGTTTTCCT
Organism: Grammomys surdaster; assembly: GCF_004785775.1. Lineage (NCBI taxonomy): Eukaryota > Metazoa > Chordata > Mammalia > Rodentia > Muridae > Grammomys > Grammomys surdaster. The sequence continues at coordinate 12,095,381 of NW_021604566.1, read as the reverse complement.
AGAATATTTCTGTCTTGGGAATTAAATAAATACCATAACATTTTTAAGATCACATGAATGGCTTTATGAAGCCATTATTTTTATTACTCAAAGGTGTCTGGAATAGGCTAAGTTGTGTCACCTCAAAGTTCATATTAATTTTACCTTAGATGATGTGATTTGTATTTAATCATCAGGCCTTTACAGAGATGACAAAGGTAATAATGTCATGGAGTGGGCCCTAATGTAATATACCTGGTGTCCTTTTGAAAATAGTTTAGGGTATCAGCATGTGCCTACTCAAAGGGGGAAAACACAGTGGAGAGTACAGCACAGCCATCTGAAAACCAAAGGCTATGACTTCAGAAGAGACCACAGATGTCGTGGTGTTGGAATGTAAGGCTTTAGAATGAGAAGAAAATACATGAAACAGAACCAAGTTCCTATGCTCAAGTAGGGAGAGAAGCACTGAAGGGGCATGGAATGTAGCTAGTACCTTACATGGTAATCAGTATAGTAGGAAGCATGCTGACCTGCTGAAGCTTAGGGAGCTGTGATGACACAGGACCAGACTCTCAGTCTGTTACTCCCAGTGAAGTCAGAATCCACAGAAGTTCTGGGGAGTAGAGTGACAGGATCCCATGTGTGTCTTAGAATACCTCAGGCTGCACCACCTACACAAAACCAGGTGGAACACTGAGAGAAGAGGCCATTTCAGTAGCTCAGCTAGGGACTGGTGTGTCAGCCATGGAGTACTGAGAGGGGGCAATTCTTAATTTTTTTTAATAGGCAAAGCCAATCTTATTTGTGAGTAAGCTGGATGTGAAATATAGCAGCGAAAGGAGAATCAAGTGCCAGAGGCCAGATGTATTTTTCCTAACCATCTGAATTATGGTGTCTCCATCAAACACATTTTTAAAAAATCACACACATATTAATTAATTTTCAGTAAGGTTAATGAGTTTCTAAATATTACTTAATTACAAATTGAATGCTTGAGAAATGTTTTATTATCTAGCACATAATCTCACATATTTAGATGTCCCAATGCCTCCTTCACAATTATAATGAAAACATAAATAAGAAAGTATGTGTTTTCAATGAAGCTGTTTCTCCAAAGACACTTCTTTCACAGAATCTCTGTGGTAAGAGGACTGGGGCAAAGGGAAAAACCTTACACAATTAGATAAAGTAGGTCAGTAATTCAACTCAGAAACCTATTTGTATTGTTTCTTCTGGTTGTAAAAAAGAACAGAGAGAATTCTTACCAAAGGAAACTTCAGAGTAACATAAAAGGTAAAAGATAGCCATGGAAATGAGGTTCTTCAGAATGTGGTCAGAAGACCTTCCTGCAAATCTTATACATTTGACCTAGGAACATGCTCAGCTTGTAACAGCACAGATAAGGCGTGAGCTCATGTTGCCAGTAGAGATAAACTAACTGAAGAGCTCATAGGACATAGGAAATAGAAACAGACAATTCAGAAAACTTTTTACTAAAGTCTTAATAATAAAACAAAATATAAGAGCAGAACATAATATTCATAAAATTCATGCATGTGACCAAAAGTCTAAACATACCTCCTCATATTTTTACCAAGGCAACATTTGTTTTAAAATGTGTGTGTGTGTGTGTGTGTGTGTGTGTGTGTGTGTATTCACTTTCATATGGATATGCACACATATACGTGTACTTACAGTAACTCTCACCCAGCTGAACATATGGCAAAAGTATCTTTAAAATAGAATAAAGACAGTTATTCCATAATTATCTTTTTCATCCATCAGCCTAGTCATTGTTTCCGGGTATGAGACATCTTCTTGTATCTTCTCATGCCACAGTTTTCATTCTCTAGAATTACTATACTTAAAAATTGTATTTATTTTTAAATTGTGTGCCCAAGTGCGTGTGTGCATTTGTGTGTGTGTGTGTGTGTGTGTGTGTTGTGCAGGAGCACATGTGTGGAGATTAGAGGTTAATATCTTGTTTTTATCAATTGCTCTCCAAGTTATTACTTGAGACAGGTCTTTTGCTGAACATGGAGCATACCTATTGTCTAGACAGATTGCCAGGGAGCTGTGGATACATATGGCTGCCTGCAGCATCAGAGCAAGAATCACAGGAGCTTGCTCTTGAGACTCCCTTTTATATGGGTGCAGGGGATCCGAACTCAGATCGTCATGTTTGCATGTCAAATTCTCTACCCACTGATTCATTACCTCAACCTTGAACTGATTCAATTATTTTCATTTCACTAATATGACACATAATCACAGCTGCTCTCTGGGAACTCTAAAGTCAGGGCTACACTTCGATTATCCTGTTATTTGTCTGGGGGAGGGATAGTATTTGTTAGGCTTTTGTATAATTGATGTTTTTAAAGCCACAGTTCCATGTAGTCCACACTGGCCTTGAACTCCACAAGTATGAACTCCAAGAAAAACCTTGACTTTCTTGTCCCCAGCCTTGGGTAGAGTGACAGGCATGCACTGCCATGCCCTGTTCATGGAAGGGCAGGAACTTGGGCTTAGCACACACTGGGTGGTAAACTCTACCACCTGAGTTACATCCCCATCCATCTTGCTTTTAATCACTTATCTTTTTAATGTTTAAATGAGGTGTGAGCTTTTTGAGGTCAGGGAACACATGGGTTATTCCTTGGTAGTATCGATATCAGGTTACTGTATTTTATGAATGAATGGGTTAATGCATATTTGATTTATAAAAGTATTCATTTTCTTCCTTTTTACTATTAAAATTATCTATTGGAATACAAACAAAATAAATGTAATCCCCAAATGTTTGTCTTAGGGATAAATAAATGTGCAGCCAGGATCCAGTCATGTATTTAAATACCCTGGGAGGAATAAAAGCTATTAAAGTAAGCAAGGGAGGACTTAGAGGATTTGCTTTTTCCTTTCAACCATGTTTATGTTATTACCCACACAGAAATCTCAAACACACAGAACTTCTTAGACACACGATTAAGCAGATCTTACATTTACCACATGAGAGGGGATCTGTTCACGTGTATGGAGCTCTTCCCTGGTAGACACCTTTCTTATCGACTGCTAAGTAAGGCAGTCTCTTGACCCAGGGCCTTTTCTTGGCAGTATTCAACCCACTTCCAGCCTGGGTGGATCCACATACGTCAGCATCCCACTGAGGGTGGGGTAGCTGATGTCAGTTTTGCTGGGCTTTTGCACTGTTTTATGAGGATCCATTAGAGTTAGATATGGGATCAGGGAGATGGTTCTAGGGCTAAAGTTTCTGCCATGCAAATCCTGGGAAAGCAGAGCTGAATATTCCCAAAGATGTCTAGTGAGACGAGCCATATTGGGGAGCTCTGAGTTTCCTAAATAAAATGGAAAAGACACTGATGGAGATTTCCAACATCAATCTTGACCCTCCATAATACATGTGCATATGCACACATACACACATGCACATGTGAACCCACAGGCATGCAAACATGCACATACACAATATGCACACCAAACACACATATACACATGAAAAAGAAAAAGACAAAAAGGTTAGATATGATAGATTTTACAGTATTTAAGCAAACAAACTTATTTCTCCCACATCACCAAGAAGTTACTTCTTTAAGGGCTTTGGTACGTATTGTTTATACTGCTATCTAATGATACACTTTTAATTGTACCTCAATAAGCCTGTAGAGTTTCGGGAATCATTAGAACCATGGAAGTGATTAAGTACTCCAAAATTGTAATAATACGACCTGATCATCATAAATGATGTAACCTAACGTATGTGAAAGTAGCTTAAAAACTATAAAACTCTATTAAAATTCAAGATCAGATGACACAGCCTACAGACTGCCCCCTGCAAGATTTACATTTCATTTATGTCTAGTTATTGTAAGTAAAACTTTTTAAAAGATGTTTTAAATAACCCACCATGAGGAACAGACCCTAAGAGAGATCCATTACTTACTTCCCTGATGTATATGGTACACTTATACCAGGCCATCGCCCTTCCCAATAGTACCATTTAGTACAAACAGAGAAATAATTTGTTTAGCTATATAATCAGGAGAGGCTGCACACAATAAAAGAAAGCATTCTGGTTTTTAAATGAATAAAAATTGATTGTGTCCCTATAAAAACTAAATTGGCGGAGTGTTAACTGCATTTCACATAAACATCTGTAGCAGACTGTGCCTCTCCGCTGGGCTGTAATGCAATATAGGACACTTAGGAATAAATGCATCCTCCAGATGAGTTCAGAGAGATTTTCTAAAAGCACCTGATGAGATTGTCAAAATTGGGTTAGTCTGAACTGCTAATGACACTTAAAACAAAGGGAAATCTTTAAACAAAATTATTTTGCACTTCTTTTCTCTTGATAAATTATATGCAAATTAGCGTTGATTGAAAAATGTTTGCCTTGCAGGCACTAATAAAGTAAGGTCGTCCCTCCTAAAGCACAGTACTTCTTAGGGGGACTTGAAAATGAATTATGCTAGTTTCTTTTTGTAAACTATTTCCTTAATCAGTGTGAGGATACCAGAGACTTCTATACTTTATTTTCAGTGCGTTACTGGGTATTATAAATGAAATACACATGTTTACATTTTGTTAGTTCCAGGTAGGTGTGTAAATGTCTGTATATATCCATATCTTGAGGTGTCTATTAATTTGTGTGTATACTTTGTATAATATGTATACATATTAGAAAGTATTTACATTTTCTAAGCAAGCCAAGATTTCCATGCCTTTCAGTCCATTAGTTTGATCCAACACTATTCTTTCAGTCAGGGCGACTTATATTTATAGATAGTTTCATCCTTAGCACAATTAAAAATAAAACTTTGGCCCTGCTGGTTCTAATAAATAGTTTTGGTATTTATCCCTTCTGCTAAACTGTCACATAGTATGTTAGAAAAGAGAGTGTTCAGTGCCAGCGTTAAAACCATAATGGGCTTACGAAGGAGCAGATGTATAGCCAAGAACCCGCGGATAGTCTCAGGCACTCATTCTCCAAATTACACACAATAATATGCAGACTTTAAAAATGCAGGAGACCATGCAGAACTCTGAGGTTGGCTCTGGACACAGTGCACGAATGGCGCTTACTCTTGTATTAATACTTCATGGTGAACATTGTCAGCAGTATCATTATTAGTTTTTAAAAGAAGCAGACAGTTAAGGTGAAGCATGCCTTAGAGTGAGAGACAGAATTGGCATATGGACCAGTTACACAATGCTTAGCTAGCAGGCATGCACTCCTGAATGTGAACTGAACACCACAAAACAGGAATTATAGACTAGATGCCATGAGAAGGGTAGTATATTACGGAGATACAGAAAATTTTGTAAAAGCTCAAGAAATTTTATCAGTAATTTAAAATTTTGTGAATTTATAAATTAAAAAACTTGTGTGTGCATATGTGCATATGTGTGCATATGTATATGTGTTCAAGTGCATGTGTATATGTGTGCATGTGTATATGTGTGCACGTGTGTATTGTGCACCCGTGTATGTGTATGTGTGTGTATGTGTGTGTGTGTGTGTGTATTCGTAGGAATAGGAAACAGCCAATGACTGTTTGAGAACAGTACAAAATGGTCTGAAGTAATTGGATATTGAAATTTGTTTGCATTTTCAAGAGATTTTTTTCAATTCTCAAAGAAATGACTACCTAGAAAACAACATTTTGTCAGATTGAAAAAAAGAGGTGTGGTTTTTTTGAATTTGAGCAGCATGATTAAAAACTGATTATTTGGGGCTACTTAAAATGTATCAGGCATAAACAAATTTAGCTCAGGTAGATAGTACCGTTCTGTTAGAAAATCTATTTAACCAGGTTTTGTCAGAGAGTCTAGAGACACTGCAAACTGACTTTGATGCTGCCATGACGTGAGCGCCTCTCCAGGCTCATGCGTGCACTTCTGAAGCTTAGATGAATTCTTTTTTTTTTTTAATAGGTGTGGAGTTTATTTTTTTATGTTATTTATTTCTATTGGATATTTTATTTACACTTCAGATGTTATCCCCTTACCCCATTCCCTCCCCCAACAGGAACCCCTTATCCCATTACCCCTCCTCTTGCTTCTATGAGGATGTGCCCTCAACTACCCCCACCTCACCTCCCCACCATTGAATTTCCCCACACTGGGCATCCAGCCTTCATGGGACCAAGGATTTCCTCTCCCATCTATGTCCGACAAGGCCATCCTCCCTTACATATACAGCTGGAGCCATGGATCCCTCCCTATGTATTCCCAGGCCTGTGGCTTAGATCCTGGGAGCTCTGGTTGGTTGGTATTGTTGCTCTCCCCAGGGGGCCGCAAACCTCTTCGGCTCCTTCAGTCTTCTCTCTAACTCCTCCATTGGGAACCCCTTGATCAGTTCAGTGGTTATCTGTGAGCATCCATCTCTGAATATGTCAGACTCTGGCAGACCTCTAAGGAGACAGCTATTTCAGGATCCTGTCAGCATGTAGTTCGTGACATCCACATCAGTGTCTGCCTTTGATGACTGCACATGGGATGGATACCCAGGTTGAATGGTCTCCAGACGGCCTCTCCTTCAGTTTCTGTCCCACACTTTGTCTCCATATTTGCTCCCTTGAGTATTTTGTTGCTCCTTTTAAGAAGGACCAAAGCACGCACACTTGGTCTTCCTTCTTCATGAGCTTCATGTGGTCTGTGAGTTGTACCTTGGGTATTTCAAGCTTCTGGGCTAATATCTAATTATCAGTGAGTGAATACCATGTGTGTTCTTTTGTGATTGGGTTACCTCACTCAGGATATTTTCTAGTTCCATCCACTTACCTAAGAATTTCATGAATTCATTGTTTTTAATAGCTGAGTAATACTCCATTGTGTAAATGTACCACATTTTTTATATCCATTCCTCTGTTGAAGGACATCTGGGTTCTTTCCATCTTCTGGCTATTATAAATAAGGCTGCTATGAACATAGTGAAACATATGTCCTTGTTATATGTTGGAGCATCTTCTGGGTATATGCCCAGGGGTGGTATAGCTGAGTCCTCAGGTAATGCTATGTCCAGTTTTCTGAGGAACTGCCAGACTGATTTCCAGAGTGGTTGCATCATCTTGCAATCCCACCAACAATGGAGGAGTATTCCTCTTTCTCCACACCCTAGCCAGCATCTACCATCACCTGAGTTTTTGATCTTAGCCATTCTGACTGGTGTGAGATGGAATCTCAGGGTTGTTTTGATTTGCATTTCCCAGCTGACTAAAGATGTTGGACATTTCTTTAGGTGCTTTTCTGCCATTTGAGTTTCCTCAGTTGAGAATTCTTTGTTTAGCTCTCTACCTCATTTTTTAATAGGGTTATTTGGTTGTCTGGAGTCTAATTTCTTGCATGATATTGGTACAGAGACAGGCAGGAAGATCAATGGAATAGAACTGAAGACCCAGAAATGAACCCACACACCTATGGTCGTTTGATCTTTGACAAAGGAGCTAAAACTGCCCAGTGGAAAAAGGATAGCATGTTCAACAAATGGTGCTGGTTCAACTGGAGAACAACATGTAGAAGAATGCAAATCAATTTTTTTAATCTCCTTGCACAAACCTCAAGTTCAAGTGGATAAAGACCTTCACATAAAACCAGATACACTGAAACTAATAGAAGAGAAGGTGGGGAAGAACCTTGAATACTTGGGAACAGTGGAAAAGTTCCTGAACAGAACTCCAATGGCTTATGCTGTAAGATCAAGAATTGACAAATGGGAACTCATAAAATTGCCAAGTTTCTGTAAGTCAAAGGACACTGTCAATAGGAGAATAAGGCTACCAACAGATTGGGAAAAGATCTTTACCATTCCCACAACCGATAGAGGGCTAATAGCCAATATATACAAAGAACTCAAGAAATTAGATGAATTCTTTGCTGGCTTGGAAATTTTCACCAAAACATGGTAGCCAGCAATGTCTTCAGTTTACACATTACAAGAGGGCTTTTTTGTTTTTGTTGTTGTTCTATTATTCCAAGTCTTTAGATTATAATAAAATAAATACATCCCATATAGAATTATAACCAGCTGACTTGATCACAATCAAATATTTTTGGTAAATTCATGGATATATACAATGCATTCATGTGTAACATATAACCTAGATTGATAATGAAGTTCAACCATTTCCCACCTTGTATATTGCGTTGTGACAGACAACGAAGAGTACTATCGACACACCTCAATTCTTATCTCTAAGGATCACAGGCTCCCAGAGAAGAATTCTAGACACTTAAAATACTAAATGTTAAATATTAAAATTATTAAGATTAAAGTAAGTCGTATAGGAAAGGCAGCATTACCAGGCTTGCAATGCCAGAGGAATGGTGTGCAGTGGTTTCATGAAAACATAACAACTGTAGTAATGCCTGGAATGTGGGATGTGCTTACAAGTGGCAGGAAAGGAGGCCCTTGCGAGGGCCCCAGAGACCCTGCGCTGAGCACAGCATATATAGGTACATAGCTAAGATTGTTTTAGCCCTACATCTGGGAAGTCAGTTAACAAGGGAAAATGATCTCCAGCTGCAGCATATTCAGCAATATGCCAAAACATGCACGGAAGGGCAGAATCTCCACAGTGAGGACTGCAGGAATTCTGGTGGAGCTGACTGATGAGGGCAGTCTCGAAGCTAGTATCCAGGCAGAAGACCGTGAGAAAGGGGTTAACTAAAGTAGGCAATGAGTCGAGTTCAAATAGCCAGACTCCCATGAAGCTTCAGGGCCAAGCAAGCCAGGCACCTAAAGGGGCCAGAGAAGATTTCTATCAAGTTGCTGAATCAGCTGAGCCTGTAAAGTCTAGACTCCACAGACACCAATGGAAGACTAAAACCTTCTCCACATATAATATGAGATGTTACCAAAGCTGGGGCTAGAGTATTCAACCATGCATTCACAGCTTTTACCCACATTCAACTGTTACCAGCCTGTGCCACACCCCTACTCTATTGTAACGCAGTGCTTGACTCTCTTTGAATGAATGAGAGAAGTGGAGACATGTCAATACCTAGATGTTGAAAATTGTAGCTGAAGACTATGAGAGAAGATTAAAAATAGCTATCTGTTGAACGTCAGTTTCGAGAAGCCACGCTTCAGTTGGTTCTGGTCATCCAAATAATATCTCAAGACACATACTGATGATTTTGAACATCTTTCCATTTGAACATGTTTCTAGGACCTATTGTTTAAGGAAGACTCATATTTTCCCACCAACTCGCTCAAAAAAACACTCACAGACTCCTCCATGCTTTCATGGGTCTACTTAGCTTATCATTCATTCTGGTCTTAGTGGCCTGCAAGTATAGTTGCAAAGCTTAATGGTCTGCTACAATTCATATACTAAAGACATTCAATTTCCAGACCATTTTCTCAAATCTTATAATTACGATCGGGTACAGTCTTGGCTCCTCACCTAAACCATCTATCTGTGTGACTCAGCCCCGATGGAGAATCCCTCCGAGGATGACTGTGAAGTTGATGACTCTGACTATGAATGACAATACATAGATTCAGACAGCAAAATGCCTAGAACAGCACCCAGAATACACAAATTCTCCAACAGGCGTTAGTGATTGAGATAATTATGTATAGACATGGGCAGGCCAAATCTTGATTTCTTCTACAGGTAGAGATAATTTATAGGCATTTTCCATTAAGATGACATGGAAGGAGGACATTTGAGGCATATGGAGGTCACTTGGGGATGGCAGCGTGAGGCCACACGGCAGAAGGATGTTTGTTCTGGGTGAAGTTAGAATGTTTGGATACAGAGGGCACATCACAAGCTCGGTGTGCTCAGTTCAAGTTTTGTATTTAAGGCCGTGGAGCTTTTGTAACAGGTGAATGATGAGAACTTTAGGGAGATGATTTGAGTAGTGATATCCGAAAGATCAGTTGAAAGCTCTTTAGGCAGCGAAAGTAACGCACAAGAACTACAACCAAAACAGTAGAGGAGAAAGACATGGATGAGATGAGGTAGAACGTGGAGGAAATCCAAGACTTGGGTGGTGGGCTGTTGTCTGAGATGTAGAGGCTAAACACTAAAGGCTTGTTGTAGGAATTAAAATTCAAAGTTCATATCACCTAAGCTTGTGCTCAGAAAGAAGCCCCCTGTGGTAGTTTAAATGAGAAATGTACCCTATAGACTTAAGTATTTGAATACATGGTCCTCAGTTGGAAATACTATTTGGTGAGGTCACTGAAACTTTAGGAAGTAGAGCCTTGCTGGAGAAAGTTATGAGGTGGGCTTTGAGAATTTATAATCTTGCCCTTCTTCTAGTTCCCTCTACATGCTTTGTGTTTGCAGTTATAAATCTGGCCAGCTGCCTGCTGCTATGCCCTCCTCACCATTGTGGGCACTATCTCTGGGACCACGCAACAAAGTATGCTCTCCCACAGGCCACTCATGGCCATGATGTTCATCACCGCAACCAAGAGCAAACTAGAACACCCATCTAAAACAGACTGTCATTCTGAAGCAATTTTCTATTTCTGTAATAGAGGGCCAGAGAACACTCTAAAGAGTACAGGTTTATCTGGCTCAGAGTTCTGCAGTCTGTGATGGAGGATTTATCCAGAGGCTTCTTGATGCATCAGATTTTGGCAGGCCAACACACACAAGAAAAGGAGCAGCTTAACTCATCCCCCCTTTTTTATAGGATATTTTATTTACATTTCAGATGTTATCCCCTTTCCCTATATCCTCCCCACCCAGAAACCCCCTATCCCACTCCCTCCTCCTGCTTCTATACTGAAGATGTGCCCCCACCCACTCACTCACTCCCACCTCCCTGCCCCTGAGTTCTCCCACAGTGGAGCATCTAGCCTTCACGGGACCAAGGGCTTCCTCTCCCACCTAAGTCCGACAAGGCCATCCTCTCCTACATATACAGCTGGAGCCATGGGTCCCTCTCCATGTGCACCTAGTCTAGTGGTTTAGACCCTGGGAGCTCTGGTTGGTTGGTATTGTTGCTCTCCTCAGGGGGCCGCAAACCTCTTCAGCTCCTTCAGTCTTCTCTCTAACTTCTCCATTGGGGATCTCATGATCAGTTCAATGGTTATCTGTGAGCATCCACCTCTGTATATGTTAGGCTCTGGCAGACCTCTAAGGAGACAGCTATATCAGACTCCTGTCAGCATGCACTTCCTGCCATCGACATCAGCGTCTGCCTTTGGTGACCGCACATGGGATGGATACCCAGGTGGAACAGTTTCCAGATGGCCCCTCCTTCAGTTTCTGTCTCACACTTTGTTTCCATATTTGTTCCAATAAGTATTTTGTTACTCCTTCTAAGGACCAAAGCACCGACACTTTGGTCTGCCTTCTTCGTGAACTTCATGTGATCTGTGAGTTGTATCTTGGGTATTGTGAACTTTCGGGCTAATATCCACTTATCAGTGAGTGCATACCATGTGTGTTCTTTTGTGATTGGATTACCTCACTCAGGATGATATTTTCTTAAGTGTAGGTGATGACTTCATTATGTTATCTGTTTGCCTAAGCAAGAGGATGTGTCCTTGTTATATGTTGGAGCATCTTCTGGTATATGCCCAGGGGTGGTATAGCTGAGTCCTCAGGCAACACTATGACCAATTTTCTGAGGAACTGCCAGACTTATGTTCCAGAGTGGATGTATCAGCTTGCAATCCCACCAGCAATGGAGGAGTGTTCCTCTTTCTCCACATCCTCGACAGCACCTACTATCACCTGAGTTTTTGATCTTAGCCATTCTGACTGGTATGAGATGGAATCTCAGTGTTGTTTTGATTTGCATTTCCCAGCTGACTAAGGATGTTGAACATTTCTTTAGGTGTTTTTCTGCCATTTGAGTTTCCTCAGTTGAGAATTCTTTGTTTAGCTCTGTAGCCCATTTTTAATGGGGTTATTTGGTTGCCTAATGGCCTTGCTTGGTGAAGGCATCTAGTCTTAAGCTCTCATTAAAGTCTCTGGAAACAAAATGCAAGTGTTCCCTGGAGCACAGATCTATGCTAAAGAGGAAGCCCACAGACACACGTACAATATATGGACCATCATACACAACAACTTGCACAGGTTACAAAAATCAAATCCAAAATTCTAGAAATCATTAAAATTATTTATAAGTCCAAAGGTGGATGCCCAGACAAAGGAAAGAATGAAAAGAAATCTAAAGTGTAGGGCCTGAATGGTTGGAGGGTTTGTAAGCCAGTGTTTATAAATAAAAACCTTCAAAAGTAAATACCATGCTTAGACAAACAGATAAGATAATGAAGTCATAGAATGAAGTCATAGACACCTACATTTAAGACACTTGTGAGGAAAGACAGTTCATATTCTTATCACAATCAGATGTGAAGACCATCTTCTCTCTACTCCTTACAGTATCTAAACAGGGCTACTGATGGGGCAGGTGTAAACCTGGAAAAGCCCAAGAAGATCTCCTTCAGGCAGGACAGTGTGGAATACACCCACAAATAGAAAAGATCAGTGGTTTAGAACTCAGACACGCCTGTACTGAAACAAATCTCTCTCCTCGCTAACCACAAAAATAAGTATATAATATAAATGTATTTAGAATGACATAATGAAGAATTATTTTGTTTATTAAATGATCAAAATGATGATAAAATAAAGGAAACAAAAATTAAAAATTGAAATAGAGAAGGTTAATTAATTTGTCAATGTCTCCACTTTCTTAAATTTAAACTAAGTTTAATAAAGTACTTGTTATGACTGCTATTTTCCCACCCCCATTCCTATATTGAAACTGTAATGTCCAGTGTGACAGTGTTTGGTGGTAGAGCATCTTGGATGTAATTAGAGTTAAATTAGGTCATGAGGGCAGGGTCTTCAGTTTGGAATTAATTTCCTGACAAAATGAGGAAGACATTTGGGAACGATCACTCTCCAGTAAAACTTATCTAAGAAAGATGATACACGGATATGGGAAGGACAAGGACAGGTCCAAAGCGGGGAGTGGTGTTCTTCAGCTGCTGGACATGCATGTCCCTTGATCTCGGAAGTCCCAGTTTCCAGGACTATAAAAAAAAAAAACATATTTTTTCCATCTCCTGGTCTGTGGATTTTTATTATGGCAATTTGAATATGCATGCTAAGACAAAAGCAGCAACAAGCTAGAGTGAGGCTGGAGAGAGCTCAAGGAGCAGTGAGAGTTAGCAAGTGTTTGCTTCTTACTACAAACAGTACAGTGTGGAAGGCCTTCACAGGGCACGGCAATGAGCACACATGGAGGGGCAATGGATGAACTGTTACTAAGTGGGTGCCAAGGGAAGTGATCTTTTTTTGTTTTTTCATTTTCTTTTAAAAGCACTTGAGTCCTAAGGCAAACTGGTCCAAGAAAGCAAGATCCCTGGATAATAGGATCATATCATATTTGTGTGTACTCTCATGATACATGCATGTGGTCTTCAAGTTTAACTAGAAAGTGACCATACTTTAGGCTGCAGCCCAGAAATCCAGAAGCTGCAGGTAATTTCTTCACTTGAGAGTGACAGGAAGACAAGGGAAGCCTTTTTTTTTCTTTTTTGACAGCTGTGCTCATTTTGAAAGGCAGGACTTTTCTGGCACTCATCAAAACTCCTGAACTGGTAGATTCTCCATTTCCGTTTCCTTGTCCTCAGATTAATCACAGCACTCTGGCAGGTTCAGTGGACCTTATATGTATTGATTCCACTTACAATGTTCATATAGGGAGTGCCACATGAGCTTATGCAAGCTTGTGTATGTGTTTGTGTGTACAAATGCAGGGTCGTGTGCCACAGTGGTAGGGTGGAGGTCAGACAGCTCTGAGTGTTGTATATGTACTTATTTGTGTAGGTGCACGTAGAGACCGGAGGTTGATGTCTTCCTGTCTCTTTCCATCTTATTTTTGAGGTGGAGTCTCTCACTGACCCTGACCATTGCCATTTCTGTTGGGCTGTCTGGTCGAGAAGTCCCTTCCAGTCTCCATGACATCCTCCAAGCAATGGGGTTCCAGATGTGTGCCATTCCTCTTGATTCTGGAGAAATGAACTCAGGTCCACATGCTTGCATGACAAGCACTGTACCCACTGAGCTGTCTCCCCAGATCTATAACAGATACCTTAACATCTGCTTTAGGTTTTCCCTTATGTAAAGCAAATTTTTTAATTAGATACGTTAAAAATTCAGAGAGCAGATGGCTCTTAATTACAAATACTAATGAACTCTTTGTTTTCACTAAAACCATGAGATAGGCAGTAATTTGAGTGCAAAAGTTCCTAGAATCTGGACTCCTAAACAAGTGCCAAGCCTATAATAACTGGCTGAGTGGGTGGGTTGCTGGAGACCCTCAAGGAGAACACACAGTGATCCTTTTCTGTTCTGCCCTTCAGATATTCTGATGTTCTCTGTCATAACAATTAGCCAAAATTTAGGTGCCCAGTACATGGAAAAGCAGTCGTTACCCTAGCCCCCTTTTAACACAGCAGAGAGGTTTATATGTGGGATACATCAGATAAAACGTGGAGACAGATTTCCAGGGCTGAACTGAAACCTGAATACACCTGGACACATGGCGTTCAGGAGAATGATTACAGGTGGGGACTCAGAATCCAAGTGAAGAGGACTAGTAAATTCTCACCTGAGAGCTAACAAAAAGCCTAATAATAAACTAGTAATGTTTCCCAAGAATAGAACATAGGAGCACATATCCAGGGGACAAAGACAGCGAGAGAAAAAAAAATTAACTGACTATATTTTGGTAGCAACACAAAGCATTAATGATTTAGTCAGCAAAGACAGATTAATATCTGCAAATAGGATTTCTTCATTTTATGATTGAAAAATATGGCGTTGTACGTAAGTACCACATTTTCTTTGCTCAGTCATTAGATTATAGGTACATAGCCTGATTTCTTTTATTGGCTATTGTGACGAGTGTTGAGATCACCATGGGAGTGTGGAGGTCCCTCTGAACTTCTGACTTCACTTCTGTACAACGGGAAATCTAACAATAACAAGAGCACACTACACATCTCAAAAAAGCTAGAAGCTACAAGTTTTAGTGTGTCACCACCAGCAAATGACAAACACTTGTGGAGATAATTTGACTCACCCTGAAGTAAACAGTATATGGTACATGCGTTTCTCAAAACATCACATAGGGGCGGTAGGGAAATGACTCAGTCATTGAAGTGCTTGTCACAGTTTAGATCAGCAGTACCTACATAAAAAGCTAGGCATAGTGACATGTGCTTGCAATCCCACGGCTGAGGAGGTGGAGACAGAAGTAACATGACATTGTTTTCATATGGACAAGTTCACTAGAGGATGTGAGAAAGGAAGGTGTTGTCAATCATGGCTGGCAGGTAAAAACCAGTTTGATTCCTAGGTGAGAGGAGCCAGAGCTTCAGGCTGACAGCCATATGCTACTTGCTCATAGCAGGCACCTGACACCATTCTCCACATGCAAGCTTAGAAGGCCAAAGCTGGGATTTCACATCTGAGCTCAAGCCCTTAGAAACCAACTCTGTCCTAATGATCAGTGTTAGATTTCAGTTGCCTGTGCCATGGACTAGACATAGCATTACAAGAGACAGGGATATAAAAGTTGACATCAGAAAAATATTTCTCAACATGGCCCCTGCTAACTTTCTTGTGGAAAATATTTAGTTTTTTAAGTACAAAAATTTTAAGATGTAATATTTTTTTTCCAAGAGCAGGAGATGCTAATTCAAACCATGTGTGAAACTGGAAAGAAACAGAACTGTAATTAGGCTTTATCAGGAACTCCTTGAGGGCGGAAGACCTGGATTAGTAGTTAAGAGCTCTTACTTCTCTCACAGTAGGCCCAGGTTATCTTCCCAGGACCCGTGTTTGAGTGGCTCACAACTGCTTGAAATTCCAATTCTAAGGGGACCTGATACTTCTGTCCCCTGGTGTACATGCCCACACATAGACCCAGATACATATGCAGAGCTTTAAAAATATATAAATCTGTAAAAATATGAGTTTCAGAAGAAAACCAACACAATGCTTCAGCTTTATCATCTCCACCAGAACAATCTCTACTCACTTGTTTATTTGTTTATTTATTATTTTTAATGTTTATGTGCCTTGAGGTTAGTAACCTGCTTCCAAAGTCTAATGAATTCAGCAGTTGAAAAATATACCCCCATTTTTTCCCAAAACTTCTATTTCAGGGCACCCCTATTAACCTTACTCTATAGAATGATTTGTACTTCACAAAACCAAATCAGATTTAAGCTTCTACTACTGGTAGACCTTTTATCAATGTATAATTGGAGACTAGGTAGCCATTGAATCTCTCTTGAACAACTATCAGCTGAATAGCACACAAAACTTAAATGCAGCTTTAGTGTACGCTGAAAACTACTTTTGCCTTTTCTGACACCTAATGACCACAGGAATGTAAGTATTGAGGTCAATTTAATAAAAAAATTATTTTTTTCTGAGACAGCAGTTACTCTGTGAATGTTGTCCTAGCTGTCCTAGAACTCACTCTGTAGACAAGGCTGGCCTCAAATTCTGAGATCGGCCTGACTCTGCCTTCTAAGTGCTGGGATTAAAGATGTGCACCACCACCTGCTACGTTAACTTAGTAACTGTTAAGCTCTTGCTTCTAGATGTGTATTTTTCATTTATGTTAAGATTCTTTTTCACTCTTCACTAATGATCAAACATTAATGTCACAGGCCGTCCTCCATCTTAAATCTTGAGCCTCCTTCCCCAGTTACTTCTCTTGACCAGGAAAATGCATTTGATAACGTCAATCATACCACACTGTGGCAGTTTCAGGCACAATGGCTTGTTAAATACATTTCAAAAGCCTTTAGCTTTATTTCTGAAGGAACTTCAGAATCATAAGTAACATTTAAATAAATCTTTTGCAATGTTTATTAGATATTCATATGGCCTGTGGCTCATAGAGCTTTTAATCCAGTATTTTACTTGTAGAAAATCTATTTAAACACATGTTAAAATTGTCTCTGCCTTCCCTTGTATGTCATAACTGTTGGTAAAATGAACCAACAGGAGTTTTCACTACTTGGCAAAACTATTACAAGTGTCTTCTGAATTCTGACAGTTCCACTATTTCAGGGATCTGATGGGTTTCGTTTTCATTTTGTTGTTTTTTTTCCCCCTCTGAATGCCTCTCTGTACATTCGAGATTCCCAGTGCCTTGGCTGGGCTGAAATCTACAGTGCTATTCACGTAATCATAGCTGCCTGTTTGCCCCTGATGTTCTGAACTAGAAATCAATGCTAAGACGGTTCATGTTTTTGTTTCCCCGGGTCTTCATAAAATGTTTCTGTCCACACTCTTTGTGGCTTATCTTAAGTTGCCAGTCTAATAACCTTGAAATATCTTCCTGCTTGGCAGATGCTGACTTCAGCATTTACTGCTGCATTGGCTCACTCCTCAGTGCCCTGGAATTGCCCATCTGGAATTCAGCCTCATTGCTACGATACACAAGTGGCATATAAGAAGGATCCAAATTCTGTGCTTCCTCTACTACAGAAGGCAGTCATCCTCCATATTGTTTAGTACTTACCACTGGGTACTCTAGCTGCTTGAGACACCTAATTTCCCAGTCTAAATAGTTGTATCCCACCTGGCCTTAGACTGTTACAGAATGGTTGGTTCCCTGTTCCTATCCGAAGTGGGATAAAGACGAAATAAAAAGCTGAGGAAAGTCTTCAAATAGTTCCAAACATTAGGTCTTTCAAGTTTCAGTCCAGGGAGTTTTATAGCCTTCCAACCTGGCCACTTAAACCGCACTCTCGTCAGCATAAATCTCTATAAAATACCTCAGAATGCCTCTGGTTTCTTTTCCTCTAGGGTGACTCAGTTCTGTAGGACTGAGTCCTACAGGTACATCTTCTCTTTTTCTGCTCACTTTCCCTTCTTTACTCTTATGGTTTTGTGTGTATGTGTGTTTGTGTGTGTGTTTGTGTGTATGTGTTTAATGTTACTCTTTTCATAGTTCTCTGAGAGTAGAAAATTGTTATAACTGTCCTTCCTAAAGTACTCTTTGTGTCTGTGTGTGTAGTTTTCCCTGGGCCAAAGCCATATGCTCAATTATTTTTCATATGGAAGGTATCTTAATTAGCATGCCAGACACTTGTTCCTTTGAGAGAATCATAGTATAATTAGGACCATTTTTATTTTTCGTTTTTGGCACATGTATAATATGCACACGTGTGTGTATGTTCACATGTTGAGGTGGGGCAGCTTGCATGCACACATGTACATGTGGCCCCCAGAGTTGATATCAGTTGTCTTCCTTGGTCACGCTCCATTCTGTATATTGAGGCAGGGTCTTTTTTTGGGACCCAGAATTCATCCAGTCAGCTAGTCTAGCTAGCCAGCTTGCCCCAGGGTTTTCCTGTCTCCTCCTCACCAGTGGTGCTGGGATTCCAGGTGGGCCCACTTTCCTGTTGGGCACTTGCGGATGGCTTGAGATACCAACCCCAGTCTCACAATTGCGACTAAAGTGCAAGAAAGCACCTTACACCCTGAGCCATTGCCCCAGCCCCATTTTCTTAAGTGTGCAGTTATGTGGTCCAGGTTATTAGCAGGCATATTCAGAGAAGCTTTTCTCTCTTATGTGACTTCCTTCACATACTGCCCAGCACTAGCGCCACCAACTCACAGAGGGAAGCTCTCCAGCCTACTCACTCAAACAGCCCTTGTGCCTCTTCATAGCCAAAACTGTAGGCATAAAGGAAATGAGACGAGGCCTCCGGCCCTAGTGGACTAAATGGACCAAACGGATATTGTAGCCAAAGGTAGACAATTTCAGTAAAGTGTGGCAAAGCATGGAGGAGGTGAGTGTTCAGATTACCACGCAAGAGTCTTAACACTCTTATCCGCCAAGCTTTTAGACAAAAACCTCTAATTTCCACGGTCTGTCATAGCTCAAACATGTTAGGGATTTGATCTTAGCATTGGAAATGTTCGAAAGCTTCTGGCTGACTCAAATGTGTCTCTTGGGTTTTGTATAAATCAAAATAGACAACATTTATCTGTAGTGGGAATGGGACTATAGGCAAACATGCTTTTTATTGGTGAGGGTGGGAAGGGGTGAAAAGTGAGCAGAACACAGAGGGCTTGAAGGGCCCGGGAAGAGCAGGACAGACGGGAAGCGGAACTCCGACACAGGGCAAGAAAGACTGGATAGTTTCAGTCTACTAGCTGGAGGCAGCGCCAGCACAGTGGAAAGAGGGAACCCCAGGGCAACAGGTGGGGAGGATTCCATGTGCAAAGCCACTGTGGCTCCTGCCTCCCTGAGGAAAGAGTTTGAAACAGGCCTGTCAGAGGCCAACTTGTCTGTGGGAGAGATTTAGACTATGGGATTCTGGAAAGGCCCCAGGAGATTTGGCAAGTCTGAGAAACTGACTTAAATGACCCATTCCCCCAGAGAACAGGACAGTAGCTATAGGGACCACAAAGTCTGTGGCTAAGAATTAAAGAACTTAGAAGTTAAACTTTGTGCTAATTACCATTTTCTGATGAAAGCTGGAGTTGAGAGACAAAGAATATACAAATGAAAAGCTGGCACCCAGTATCTTCTGTACTGGCACTATTCAAAAGAAACAATGGTTTATTGTTTTTGTTTCAAGTTTTACTATAGATTTAGTGTAAATTTTCAGAACTTGCAGTTTTCTACTAAGTACATTTAAAAAATCATACATACAACATGTCAAAGTAATTTTAGTAACATGTTTTATTGAACTCAAATATCATCTCAATCTATAATCAATATTCAAATTATCATTTGCTTTTGCTTTTGCTTTTGCTTTTGCCTTTGTATATGTATATGTATATGTATATGTATATGTATATGTATATGTATATGTATATGTACATAGTACATGCCTGGAACCCACGGAGACCAGGAGAGGGTGTCTGATGCCCTGAAACCAGAGCTAATGACCGCTGTAGTCTGCCACATGTGTGCTGGGAACTGAATTAGGATCCTCTGAAAAGGCATGAAGTGTTAGCGACTGAGCCAACTCTTTAGCCCTCAAAGATGTTAATATGTTGGTTTGTTGTGCTATTGGTTTGGGGTTTTTTGTTGTTGTTGTTTTGTTTGTTTGTTTGTTTGGTTTTGGTTTGCTTGTTTGTTTGTTTTGGTTTTTGCGCTGTCTTCCAAATCTGCTTTATCAGGAGGTTTTAAATTGAGGTTCCCACTGTCATAATCTCTTAATTCTTTTCTCCTACTGAAATCCACTCTCATGTAAAAACACTTCTCTGTTGTTTTACGACACAATCACAATTCTCTTTAAACTTAGCTTTAACTCACCAGATGAGTCTTTTTTGATCTAATCTACTGTTATCAAGAAAGAATCCACAATGCAGAGCTCTTCGGATAGTTTGTAATCTAACTTTCACCTATCACGTATGAATAGCACAAATATTAAGGAAATGCTCAGTCTTTACTACTTTCGCCTCCCTACTATGTCCCAGGCACTGCTTTCCTCCCTACTATGCTTGTCTACATTTTATCTTTTGATTTCACCTTTAGGAAGTTTATTTAATTCTGCCTAGAAATATCCTTTTTATAATTTTTGAATTTAATACAGATTTCCATACCTCAGACATTTCTCGTCCTCAGGCTGGATTTCAGGCTCCCCCCGCACACACACACACACACACACACACACCCACCACTCTTATCTCTTACAAAGAACGACTCCAACTTTCTTGCTATGAGGTACCTTTTTGAGCTGAGCAGACCTATTCAAACCCTCTTCAGTGGTAACAACCATTTTCCTGGTTTTACTAATATGAACAAGATAAAGGGCTCTCAAAGCAAACTCATTGGGTGATTGACTGGCATCAAACAAAGAAAATTTTGATTATGTTTAGATTATTGACATGGTCAAGATTTAAGCAGTAAATAAAACTACATTGACAGCTCTTTATTATAGTAACTGATGGCTAAATACAATATAACATCAATATATCTTGAGATTTCTATGCTTCAACTGCCTCACTTCAGCAAGGCATGGCACTGTACTAGTAAGTAGCTAAGTGCTTATATGTTGAAACAACAGCTATAAGGCAGAAAGAGAGAGAAAGAGAGAGGGGAGAGGGAGAGAGAAAGAGGGAGAGGGAGAGGAAGAAGGGGAGGGAGAGAGGGAGGGAAAGGGGAGAGAGGAGAGGAGAAAGGAAGAGGATAGAGGGGGAGGGAGAGAGAGAGAGAGAGGGGAGAGGGAGAGAGAAAGAGGGAGAGGGAGAGGAAGAAGGGGAGGGAGAGAGGGAGGGAAAGGGGAGAGAGGAGAGGAGAAAGGAAGAGGATAGAGGGGGAGGAAGATGGGGAGAGAGGGGGGAGGGGGGAGGAAAAGGAGAGAGAAATGAGAGAGAGAGAGAGAGAGAGAGAGAGAGAGAGAGAGAGAGAGAGAGAGAGAGAGAGGGAGAGAGGGAGAGAGGAGCTGAGCTAACTTGGGCTAGCTAGCTCGCTGGGAATGGCATGGGCTTTTGAATCCTCAAAACCCAACTCTACTGACACAACATCTTCAACAAAGCCACACCTCCTACTCCTTCCTGGACAGAGGTTAACTGGAAACCTAAGCATTTAGATGTTTTAAGTCTTTGGGGCCTTTCTCATTCAATCCACCACAGACATCATTCTTTTATATGCAATAATAAACACTTTATTTGCTTTGCTACTGTAAAATTACAAGCTTTATGTTTAAATTAACAATCATTTACCACTGATAATGTGGCAGAAGACATGGCCTATCACAGTCTAAACTTCATTGTTTATTCAAGAAAACAAAAACAGAAAAACGAAGATAGCATCTTTCCTGGGAGCAACAAAAGATCATTTCTTATTAGCTCCTAAAAATGCTAACATTTCCTATTGTGGTTTTGATGTGAAATTCAATAAAAAATGTTAAAGAAACAAGAAGTGATAAAGTGGAACAACATAATTTATATTTTCAGAACACAGGATGTCTTAAGTTTGGCCTTTTCCCAACAGTTATTTTATTACTCTACACGTTGTCCAGAGAGCACTGAGAACAACTGTTGCATGATCTGACTGCAAAGACTCCAGGCTGATGTAAGCCACCTCATTTAGGATGGAGATGTGCTGGTGACTGAGTAGAGAAGGGTAGAGCTCTGCTTCGCTTTTTGTCTTCCCCACAATGTCTACAGAGGAAACAATAGCAAGTAAATCTCTGACTCTCTTTTCTTTTTTTGTCAAAAAAGTAAGTAGAAGAAAAATTCTCTTGAAAAAATCAACCAAGACTGGGAGTCAGGCACATAGTCAAAGAATTGGTTCACAGGAAGTCACACAAATGCAGAGACATACGTGAGATTCTGTTTCTATCTAAAGTACATTAACTCCTATTGACCACTGGGATGAAGTGAAGATTCCCTCTCTAACATTGATGTTGGAACTTAATCTTCACAGTGGTGGTATTAAGGGACCTTGGTTCTCAGTCTCAAGGGCTAATAAGAGGCTAGCAGGAGGCAAGAGTTCATCTTCCTTTGACTTCCAAGGGTGTGAGAGGGTGTTTCCTCAAGAAGATGCAAAATTTGTTAGTCCTCACTAGAGACAATCTTTACATAAGGCATGTTGATAAAATAGTAGCTATGAACTCCAATTGGGACATATTAGACTGGAAGTCAAATTTTGCCACAAGGAAGCAATCTAAAGCAGGATTCTATATCCTATGGTTTTATTGTCTTCATCTCTGGTAGTCACAACAACACACATTGGAGAGCAACAATTTTTACCTCATTTTTCTGAAGAATTTCTAACCTGTTTCCCTGAACAGCTCATGGTTTCTGTATAAATTCTTTGGCTTGGATGATACTACTGATACAACAAGTGTAACCGCCACTCCCCAGAGCTGCTGCCTGTGGGATACGCTCCCCTAACTGGGCTGCTTTGGCCTCAGTGGGAGAGGGTGTGCCTAACCCTGCAGAGACTTGATGTGCCAGGGTAGGGGGGATACCCAGGGGGACTCATTTGCTTGGAGGAGATGGGGAGAGGGAGGGACTATGTGAAGGGAGTACCTGGAGGGCGAGCAATTGGAATATAAAGTGAATTAATTAATTAATTAATTAAAAGAAAAAAGGTCTATCGAGACATAGCTAAGTTTCATAATATACAATAATATATAGGAAGAGGACTGAATATCTGAAAAACAAAATGTGTGAATGACAACAGAGAGGGAGAGAGGGAGGGAGAGAGAAAGAGAGAGAGAAAGTGAGAGAGAGGGAGAAAGAGAGAGAAAGAGAGATTGAGGAGAATGTGGGAAACAGTTTTTAAATCTAGTGGTTTAACACAGCTTCCAAGATCATGAATTTTAACTGTGTCTTCATCATTATTTTATACTTAGAATTTTAGTTTCGGCTACTTTAAAATGTTTAAAATATATTTTCAGAGTTCAGTAATATAATGTGAATATTATATGAAATACCAGTAGGAACAGGCGCCTGGTATGTGCTACAGTATTCTAAGCTTTGATAAATTAACTAGTTATACACTTACTTTTTTCTGGTCTATTAGAACTCAGCTCTCTTGAAATTAGTGGTTAAGCATTGAAGACAAAATAATTGTTGCATTAAAAATTTACATATTCATTAAAAATCCCAATAGTCTAAAAGTTTATGTTGAATACATTTCTTAAATATGTAACATTAATGTGCTTTCTAGGGTCCAAGTTTCTTTCAATATCCCTTGTATCTAAGATAGAACCTAGGATTAGATATTAGAGATACCTTAGCTATTTATCATCTGGTTTTGCAGATTATTAGATGTTTCATAAAGCAATATCATTTCTTTATAAAATATTTCTTTCTGAAAAGAATACCAAAAACCCACTAGTACCTAGGAAAAAAAGGAAACAAATTTGCTTTCGTTGCCCTTGCTGTTTGTATGTTTTGTTTAACATACTAAACACGTTTATAGACCACTTTCTACTTTTAGCTTTTGTATCTTTGAAATGTAAATGATTCGTTGTCTCCGGGGTGCCATTTAAAACTCACTTTTTTGTAATTAATTTCCACTTTCTTAATAAGTCATTTTAAGTGCTTAAGAGCCTCTTCCCATTAGAGTCACTGATTAGCAATGCAAGCATATTAGATACACCCAACTGAAGTGCTCTTCGGTTGCTATGGATATGGCAGAATCCATGCACCATCATACTGGAGGAGACACATACCATGTTCTGAGATACTGATAGCCCAGTGGTAATTATTTCTATGAGCAGAGTGCCCTTCGCTTTTGCTACAGTAACTAGTCCATTGCACTTCATGCTTCTAGACTCTCTAGCATTCTGATTCTTTGTCTGTGGCACACAGGTTGCAATTTTAAAAAATTACTTTATTCATATGGGTGTTTTGCTTGCATATGTATCTGTGTGCCCTGTGGGTGCCTGGTGCCCATACAGGTCAGAAGAAAGTGTTGGATCCCATGGAACTGGAGTTATAGATAGCCCACCATGTAGGGGTTGAGGATTGGACTCAAGTTCTCTGGAAGAGTAGTTAGTGCTCTTAACTGATCAGCCATCCCTCCAAACACTCATACTATAATTTTTCATGAATGGACTAGTGATGGAAGATGCAGAGAAAATGGTGAAGTATACTTACATCTAAGGGAAATTTCCAGCAAGTAACTGGTTAGTACTTATTACTTTCCAAAAATGTTACAAACATACAGCATGAGTGGAAATAATGCCATGAAACTGCATACTATAAAATGGCTGGTTATATTGGTCAATTATATATATGTTTTCCAAAAATAAAATCTTTAAATAAACACTTCTCTCAGTCAATTTTATGTATATTTTCCAAAAATAAAATCTTTTAATAAGCAATTCTCAGAGTCATTTTTACTAGAGTGGTTTTCTCTGCATAAACCAGTTTTCCTTTTCACTATAGATGTTAATATAGTCAGTGCCCATGATTCCATTTCTGCCATGATGACATTTGCAACTGGCCCAGCCTTTGACAAAATACACCTCCTGAGTATTTATGTAGATTGAATAGCACCTAAAATATAAAATGTATCAAAAGTTTAATTTATTTTTATGAATTTATCAATGACAATACATTACAGTCCTCTTAACAGATTCCACATGTTTTACACAGTATTTCTTTGAATATCTATTTTCTTAAATAGCCTGTGCTAAAATTAGAAGAGGGTACAGAAGTAATTCCAGAAGCTTATATGTTATTTAGGAATAAGTAGATTTTTATCTACTATCAGAGTTATTAACTCCAAATCTGCTTGAATTAAATGCTCATTCCTTTATCTTTTATATTAATTAACACTAGACAATCCTGGGTATATGTCAGATAGAGCCCTAGGTATTGAAAAAAGGTATAAGTGGAAGAGTCTGCTTCCTAGTCACTCAAGTCTTAGTAGAGAGAAAAGCTGTAGACATGTAGGTATGTATCCATGGGAATGAGGGACTGGGTGTTTCTTCCACTGGGAAAATGTCTTTGATTTTTTTTTGAATCCACAGACTTTCTAGACAAAGGCCACACCAACCCACATAGCTAATGTGTGATGTACAACCTCTCTAACTGTTTGCTTCTCCTGGAAAGTACTCATCCACAGTGTCGTGAGATCAAATGAAATGGTGCATGCATTGTGCTTATCTGATGTAGACATTCCCATAGCCTTAAATATGACACCTCAGCCAAACAACATTGTTTCATGAAATCTGACATCATTTGTGTATTCGACTGTGAGTGTGTGTAGCCTTGTGTGTGTGTGTTGTGTGTGTGTGTGTATGTGACTATGAGCTTGTGTATGTGTGCATACTATACAGTAATTTTCACACTATCCACTAGTACATTGAACTTGGCTAGGTACCAGTCGTGTGCATCTCCACTCACAGGGATCAGCCATATATAAAAACATGGGCCTCACATATCTACCATAACTGTGCCTTTGATCTTCCTCCCATAACTGATAGGGATCAGTATAGATTCATAATCTAGACTCGACCAATGACATTTTCTCTGGAATACTTTATCATTAAAAAGAAGGCACAGAAATGGAAGGTTATCAGATCCAAGATATCTGAATGATAATACGTTGAGCCTAAGGTAACCAGTTGAGCCAGCCTCCACCCTTCTGGCGATTTGACTCTTCACAAGACCTTAGCTGGGATGAGCTATGAAAACATGTTTTCAACAATCTCCTCTTTCAGCTGCCAGAGTTAAGAAGAAAAGAATAAACGTATTGATATTGAGAAACATTTTTCCTTTGCTTGTGTCTGGTTGGCATGCATTCTCTCTCTAACAAGGTTTTTAAAAAGTGAAGGGTGGGGGGTGTATTTGGATTCAAATGATTTGCTCTTTCTTTTTCTCCTTGGATTTTTCTGTAAAATCTGGACTTTGAAAGAGTCAGTACATACTCTTCCATCATTTTCAGTTCTTCCATTGCCCAGGAGAAATAATGGTCTCCCTCTGATATGATGTAGAATCCAGGTATGAATTTTATTAGTAAGATGGAACCACCTTTGAGTACTGTAAGAATCTGAGTGTTCATCTCTAGAAAGAGATACCTGGAATCTGAGTCTCTGGTCTTGGGATCTTCAGTGACTAATGTGCTAATAGAATGTGCAACACTAGTGAAAAGAAGAAAAATTTTTAAAATAATATTTATGAAATATTATTCATGTTGGAAGTATAATTGAGGCCCTTTTCTTTCAAATGTTTTATATGTTCATAGGGAAGAAAATGCCTAAGCAATAATATGACCTTTGTAATAAATATCTAGATGTTGTATGCATCAATGAAAAGGCAAATAAACCAAAGCTACCACGGTCCATCATTTACCAATAAATAAAGAAACTGAATTTATCTTTTATTCCTGGTTATAAGTGTTGGTGTATTTTAAAAAGGAAATGGGAGAAAATATATCCCCTCAGACATTTCTGTTTATTTTCCAACATCTTTTAAAACTTTAACGGTTTTACTTAACTTGTCTTGAGATATTAGCAGTTCTCAATGATGTGCGGTTCAACTTTTTGTGTTTGGTGATACTAGTTAAAGCCTCAGGGAACAGCAATGCTCACAATAAAACAGACATTTCATAGGACTCCCAGGACTCAATTAGAAGAGATTCCAAATTGCCTCTCACTCTAGGGAAAGGGTCATAATGCAGTTCATTTAGATAATAGGAAGACAAATAGAAAGGAACTGTTACACAACGGGACTTTAGAATGAGCAGTGGGAAAGACAGATGCATGCATTCCCTGTCTGTTTTCAACTTTGGACAAGTTTGTTGTACAAAGTAAATCTTCACATAGGCTGATGAATATATACTGACATGTACATGCGCAAGTGTAGGAAGGCTTGTGCAGAGTCATCAGGGTGTAATGTGTATATGAGTACATATATGTGTGTGTAGAAATACCCATGTATGTGTATATGCAAATGTGGCTGTCTATATTTAGCTTAATTAGTCCCGGAAAAACTATTTTCACATAAATATAATGCAAAAATCATCTACTTTCAGTTTTTACAGTTTTACTGTTATTTCAAAGTAAATTATACTAATAACTTTTGAAAATCTTCAATTGGTTATGAGCACACCTTTATAGAGTAGATGTTCTAAAGAAAGCTTCTCTTTCTCCTGTCTCTGTCTCTCTGTCTCTCTGTCTCTCTGTCTCTCTGTCTCTCTGTCTCTCTGTTTCTGTCTCTCTCTGTCTCTGTATCTCTCTCTCTCTCTCTCTCTCTCTCTCTCTCTCTCTCTCTCTCTCTC
>NW_021604566.1:12060420-12067654 GCF_004785775.1 Grammomys surdaster | reverse complement strand
CTCTCTCTCTCTCTCTCTCTCTCTCTCTCTCTCTCTCTCTCTCTCTCGTGTGTGTGTGTGTGTGTGTGTGTATGTTGGGCAGGATTGAATAAGAAAGAATGTTATCAAGGTCTTCACCTCTCTCTTCGGTTCCACAAATCCAATCCCTGAGTCTCAACCCCAGCTCAGCAGTCCACCAGTTTTGGCCACCTTCCCACCCCACCCCTCTCGAGTGGATTTCAGAGATATTCCCCTTCTAATTTCCTTTCCTCAACTCACTGTTTTAGCATAGCCTCCAGCTCTAGCAGGAGCTCCCTGGGAACCCACAGACCACTCTGACTAGGAAAGCAAGTAGGCTTATTTCACGTCTTGACTTCGCCTTCCAGTGCCCCCAGTCCATCCTCAGTTCATCGGCAGCTCTGGAGCAGATCTTTGGTCTGATTCACTTAATCCTTATTTAGTGCTACCATTCCTAAGGGACAAAACAGATTCCGGTGGAACACCTTGCTTTCCTCTCCCCTATGTCCCCCCAAGTCCCTCCCCCATCTCATACAATCTGTCAGCTCTAAATACCCAGAAACAACACATTTTACCTGGAATTCCAGGATCCTAGAACAGTTTCCTACCAGGCAGCATACAGACACAGCATTCTAAAAGTAAACAGCTGGAGCTGGAGAGAACTGAAGTTATACACCAAATGGACCGATTCAGAGACCATTTCACCCAAACACAAAACAATATATCTTTCCCTCAGCACCGTGTGGAACTTTCTCAAAACTGATCACATACTTGGACACAAACAAGCTTCAACACATACAAGAAAATGAAGATGACTCCCTGTATTCTATCTGAGCACCACAGATTATCAATAACAAAAACAACAGAAAGATGACACACTCATACAACCTGAACAACTCACTACTAAATGAGAAATGGGTTCAGAAAGAAGTTAAAGACTTTCTAGAATTGAATGAAAAAAATTACATAACATACCCAAACTTATGGGGCACAATGAAGGCAGTTCTAAGAGTTACTAAGTACCTAGATAAGAAAACAAACAAACAAACAAACAAACCGAGAGATGCCATACTAGTAACTTAGTAAACACCTGAAAGCCCTAGAACAAAACAGAAGAAACTACAACTAAAAGGAGTTGACAGAATGATATCACCAAACTCAGGGTTGAAATCAATAAAATACAAACACCAAAGAGGGATGTGTGTGCGTGCGTGTGCATGTGTGTGTGCGGTGTGGATACAAAGAATCAGTGAAACAAAGTCTTTATTCTTGGAGAAAATCAATAAGATTGACAAACTCCTCGCCAAATTAACTAAAAAGTAGAGAGAATTTTGAATTTGGATGTCTAATTATGGGGGGTCTTAGACAAGTTCACAACCCCAAAACACTGATGTGAGACGAGTCACATCGATGGTCGAAGGTTTTAGGCTGTCGACGATGGGCAACGTCAAGGGACTCCGATGTGGGTGAAAGGAGGGTGAGAGCCCTGTCTTAGGCCATGTAGGCTGCACCCACTCCCAGCACCACGCACTCCTTTTCGGCTGCATTGGGTGGGCCCCTGGGAAGTGGACCTACAATAATCCCGTCATTGGGCTAACTCACAGCCATCCTAGTCCCTTGTAAATGTTCAATTTACCAACCATTTGTCAGTTTGGGGTATAATTCACATAGTTGGGATTGATCATAAGATGCCTTCTCTAACTAAACAGAGAAGGGGGAGATGCCAGAAGCCAGGACCCTCGCCCTTACCCTCACCCCCTACCTTTCCCCACCTGCACAATGTCCTCTGAAGCTTGGCAACTGCAAGATCCTGCTTAGCAACTGCAGATAGACTCAAAGCAGTGTACCATATCATCTTAAGAATAGCAGGGAGACCATAACTCAAGCAGTGTACCATATCTTCTGAAGAACAGCAGGTAGATCATAATTCAAGGCAGTGTACCGTATAGACCATGACATGTTTCAAGGCACAGGCCAAGAAGATTTTGTACTTTTCCACCACCTGGCCCCTCTTACCCCCTCCCCTTGTAAAACATGCTATAAAAAAGCATTTCATGTTCAAAAATAAATAAATTATTTATAAAAAAAAAAAGTAGAGAGAAAATATCCAAATTTACAAAATTAAAGGTGAAGGAGAACATAATAACAAACACCAAGGAAATCAGGGAATCACAACATAATGACACAAGGAAATCAGGGAATCACAACATAATGACATACCTTGAAAACCTGTACTCTATCAAACTGGAGAATCTAAAATGAACGGATAGTTTTCTTGATACATACCATTGACCAAAGTTAAATCAAGATCAATAAGCCATTTAAGCATATAACCCTACTGAAATAGAAAAACTCATTAAAAATCTCCTAAACAATGAAAGCCCAAGGTCAGAGGACTTTGGTGAAGAATTCTTTTAGACTTTCAAAGAATAGTTAATGCAAATACTCCTCAAATTATTCTACAAAATAGAATCAAAAGAAACACTGCCCAATTTGCTTGATGAGGTCAGGTCACAGTTACCCTGATATACATACCACAAAAAGGCCCAACAAAGAAAGAAAATTACGAGGAGCTGTGGGCCATCGAGGTTAAACCTGACCTAGTCTTCCCTGGAAACAGGTTCCTTGTCAGGATTTAAGATGAAAACTCAGGTGACTCGTAAAGATATCCCCCCATGGGTGAAAATTCCTACCGACCTGGAAAGGCCAGAAGTATTGCAAGTCAACAAGCTGGTGCTAAACGCTCTGTTCGGCCCACAGGGATCTCGAATGCCTCACTTCGAGCAGGTGGGCCGGGTCATGTTTGAGCTCAAGACTCTGGAATCTTCTGATCTTACCGAGATCTTAATTTATGGCTCTGGACAAAAGAAGTTTCGGACTAAATGGATGCTTCAGTCCATGGCTGAGAGGTACCGCCTGCGCCAGGAAAGAGGCATGCTCAAGCTGGAGGAAGGCATGAAGGTCCTCGAACTAGACCAGGGTTCGAAGAAGTAAAGCCAGTTTCCAGTCATTGTGAGTCCCACCTGGACACAAGCTGTGGCTGGCCAGTGTTTGGTTCTCACATGAGGTTTTTTTTTTTTTTTTTTTTTTTGGCCTGACATGAGTTAACTTTGTTAGGTCCTTCAAGATATTCTTGGATCCCTACTGTGTATTCTGATGTGAATATCTGCATGTCATCATTAAAACATTTAAAGAGCCAGAAAAAAAAAAAAAAAAAAAGAAAGAAAATTACAGACAAATTTTCTATATAAACATAAATGCAAAATTCTCAATAAAATATTTGCCAATTAAATTCAATAATATATCAAAAATAATACATGATGATCAAGCATGCTGCATCCTAGAGATGCTGGAGTGATTTAACTTAAGTAAACTGAAAAATGTAACAATCAGAAAGACAAAAATCATATGAACATCTCATTAGCCATTGAAAAGGTCTTTGAGAAAATCCTCAAGAATTCTCTAAACATCCTGGAGAGATTTGGGATATAAGAGATATACCTAAACATAATAAAAGCAAGTCTGTAGTCAACATCAACTTAAATGGAGAGAAACTCAAAGCAATTCCAGTAAAGTTAGAAAAAAGACAAGGCTGTTCACTTTCTTCATGCCTTTTCAATATAGTACTTGAAGTCTTCATGAGCACAATAAGAAGGAGATCAAGGGGATACAAATTGGAAAGGAAGAAGCCAAAGTATCTTTATTTGCAGATGGTATTATTGCATAAATTAATAACCCTAAAAATTCCACTGGGAAACTCCTTCAGCTGATAAAACTTTCAGTAAAATAGCTGGATACAAAATTAACTCAAAAATGAGTAGCCTCCTTTATTCAAATGACAAATGATCTGAGAAAGAATTCAGGGAAATAGCATCTTCCACATTAGCCTCAAATAATCTAAAATATCTTTGGGAAATTCTAACCAAGCAAGTGAAAGACTTGTATAATAAAAACTTCAAGGAAATAGCATCTTCCACATTAGCCTCAAATAATCTAAAATATCTTTGGGAAATTCTAACCAAGCAAGTGAAAGACTTGTATAATAAAAACTTCAAGTCTTTGAAGAACGAAATTGAAGAGGATCTCAGAAAATGGAAAGACCTTCCATATCATGGATCATCAGAATGAGTATCTTAAGAAATGGCCATCCTGAAAACTACCTACAGATTTAACACAGCCCCAATAAAAATCCAAACACAATTCTTTACAGATCTTAAAAGACAGTTTTCCACCGTCTTTTTGAAACATAACAAAAAAACAGGATAGCTTTTTAAAACTCCTGAATTAAAAAACACTGGTGGGAGGTATCACTGTCTCTGATTTTAAGTTGTAATACAGAACTATACTAACAAAAACAATATGGTACTAACACAAAAAGAAACACACTGATCAATGGACTGAAGTAGAATTCCCACATAAAAATCCACACACATATGGATGCCTGATATTTTATAAATAATCCAGAAACACCCACCAAAAAAAAAAAAACCTAAACCAAACCAAACAAAACAAAAAAACAGAGCATCTTCACAAATGGTGGTGGTCAAACTGAATGTTGGCATGTAGAAGAATACATAAATAGAGCCATACTTATCACTCTGCACAAAACTAAAATCCAAATGGATCAAAGACTTTGCCACAAAGCCAGATACACTGAATCCAATAGAAGAGAAAGTGGGGTATAGACTTGAACACACTGGCACATGGAAGAGCTTTTGTGCAGAACACTGTCATCACAAGCACTAAGATTAACAATTAATGCATGAAACTGAAATGCTTCAGTAAGTCAAAGACTCCATCAATCAGACAAAGTGGCAGCCTACAGAATGAGAAAAGATTTTTTTATCAACTTCACATCTGATATAGGACAAATATTCAAAATATTTAAAGAACTCAAGAAACTAGATATCAAAGGAACAACCCAATTTTTAAAAAATGGTACATGGATCAAAGGATTATTATGAGAGAACACTCAAATGGCTGAGAAGCATTAAAGAAATGTTTAACATCCGTAGCCATCAAGGAAATGCAAATCAAAACTAACTTGAGATTTCCTCTTACTCCCATCAGAATGGCTAAGATCAACAAAACAAAGTTCAAAAGGATGTGGAGTGAGGGGAACACTGATCCATTGCTGGTGGCAATGCAAACTTGGGTAGCTACTATGGAACCCAGAGTTGAGGTTTTCATGAAGATGGGAGTCTACGCCAAGACATGGCTATACCACTCATAGACATATACCTTAATGTGCTTCCCCCTACCACAGAATATGTGTATTGCTGCTCTATTCATAAAGACCAGAAATTTGAAAAAAAAATCTGGATATCCCCCAACAGAATGGATAGAAAAGTACATAAAAATGTGGTCCATTTACACAATTAAGTATTACTCAGCTTAAAAAAGTGAGGAAAAATCATCCTGACTGAGGTAACACAGCCCCGATAAGAAAAACATAGTATTATTCACTTATCTGTAGATATTAGCTGTTAAGTCAATAATTACCAAAGTACAGTCCACAGAACCACAGATTTTAGGTATAGAGTAAGGGACTAAGGAGAGATCTCTTTAGGAAAGGGAAATAAAGCAGATATAAGTGGACAGAGGTGGGGTGGGATGGGAGCCTCAAGCCTCACGTGTGTGTGTGTGTGTGTGTGTGTGTGTGTGTGT
Organism: Grammomys surdaster; assembly: GCF_004785775.1. Taxonomy (NCBI): domain Eukaryota; kingdom Metazoa; phylum Chordata; class Mammalia; order Rodentia; family Muridae; genus Grammomys; species Grammomys surdaster. The sequence continues at coordinate 12,061,990 of NW_021604566.1, read as the reverse complement.
GTGATCTAAATGATGCAAACGAGTGAGTCTCTGATCCCTGTGCCTCTTCTTGGGCTCTTTTTCTGATGTTTGTTCGACTTGTCCAACTTTGATGTGTTAATTTTTGTTTTGTTTTATTTTAATTACCCCTTCGAAGCCTGTTTGTTTTCTAAAGAGAGACAGAAAGGAAGTGAATCCAGAAGGTAGAGGAGGTGAGGAGAAACCTAGAGAAGTTGGGAGGCACAGCCAAGATATATCATGTGAGAAAAAAAAGTTTTCAATAAAAAGAATAAAATAAAAATTGGTTTACAGAAATCACCATTGAATAAAATTATCTCAAACATAAGACAATCTGATGATTTTACCACAATATGAAGTATGAAAAATATAATTAATATACAGCATTCTACAAAAGTATATGCCCTATATATGCCATTTGGCCAACTGACTCATGAGGCCCCCTAGAAGGAAGAGAAACAAAGTCCTTGGCATTGTATCCTCACAGGAAACATGAAATGCATAGCACAACCTGGCACTGCTACAGCATCCATAACAGAAATGGAAGCACTCCAAGAACTACAATTCCCAATGGTTATATTGGCTTTAAATATGATTACAAATTTTTTTGCCTTGGCTCTTTTCCCATACATTATAAATAATTTTTAAAAACGCTTTCTCCAGTTATAGATTGCCACTTGGACAGACACATTTTACTCTATCTCCACTTAAATAGGTATATATTTAATAGGAATGATAATCTTACAAATTATATTCATAGGGCTTAATATATTCAAAGCAAGTATACTGAAAGGCAAAGAGTATTCTTTGTAAACGAAGCTCATGCTATATATGGATCTGAGTATGGTGCTACACGTATCATTTAAATAGCTGATAAAGGAGGCATTGTGTAGAAATAAAATGTATTCTTATCATCTCTTTTGAAGGAATAAAAGAAAGGGTGCAATATCATGGAAATGAAATTAAATTGAGGGCATACCTGTGGTTACCAATGTCTACTTTTTTTTTCTGACTTTAAATCATGGAAAGTTCTGGTAGATTTTCATCCTTCTCATTTTAAGCACGTAGTTTAAAGTAGAAGTGCATCATCATGCCTCGTGTACTCATCTTTTAAGGTTTGCAAATCTCCCTCAGATAGACACCCATTTCTCAGAGAGATCGCTTCTGTTCCTGAGAACTAGGAATCCATCTGTATAAGGAGAATGTATTGAAACAAAGATCTCCGAGGGCTTAACACTGGTTCTAACCTTCACCATAAAAACATAAACCCTGTCTTGCAAAGGCAGTTGTTTTTTGTAAAAGCATCCATACATGCATGCTAGTGTTTTCAGCTCCATTTCTTTTCTCTTTAGAAGAGGGCATTCAGTCAACTTTAAACCCTGCTTACTTTAAGCCAATTATTCTTATCTCTCTGTCAACATTTTGTGAATGAAAAAGCATATAACTAAATACAATGTTTTCAATGAACAAACAAATACCCTAAAGGCTCATTTGCGTCAATGAGAAAAATTTCTACTGAAATGGTCCCTCTCCGTCTCCGTCTCCCTCTCTCCCTCCCTCCCTCCCTCCCTCC
>NW_021604566.1:12032406-12060320 GCF_004785775.1 Grammomys surdaster | reverse complement strand
CCCCCCATCCTTCCCTTCTTTTTTCTGTCAGGATCTCTCACTGACCTGGATCTCACCAAATAGGCTAGTCAGATAGTCCTAAGAGTCTGTTTGTCTCTATTTACTTAATGCTGAGATTATAAGCATAAATTACTACAACCACTTTTTTTTAAATGTGGTTTCTGGGGACTCTAACTCATGTTTGCAAGGTGAGTTCTCTATAGATTCGGCCATTTTCCTAGCCCTCGATAGTTGCTAATACTACCCAAAATAAATTTGAAATTAGTGAGCTTTTAAAGACTCTAACCATGTCCACCACATATGTTCTTTAAGCATCCTAATAGTCACAGAATATTTTGAAAGTTGGCATCAAAGTTTAAACTTACTCATTAGTGTCTGCTTCAAATTAACTAAGTGAATTTTAAGTTCTACTTTACCTGAAGTTACACTGTAACTTCACAGTGTATGAACAGACACAGCTCATGAGAAAGTTGTTTCTGGTTCCATCTTTTTAACCCAGCCTCCCTGTCCCTCATGCCCTTTTTACCCATAATACATTCTCCAAGCCTCAGAAACTATTACACCCAGTGTATTTATTATCTGCATTCTAAAAGAACACGGAAATTCAAAAGAAACTAAATACTTCTCTTTTTATGGTACAAACAAAACAAAAAAAGACAACTGTTTTCATTTAAGTACTACATTCTTCTTGTCTGGATAAATTCTAATTAAGGGTTTATTGGACTCAAGTATTAGTTTTATTGATTTAGTAACGCTTAGTTCATTAAATTATTGTTTTTCAAAACTCTGAAGGGCCAGGAAAAATGGATTTGTGTGTAAAGACATTTGCCATAAAGTTTGATAGCTTAAGTTTTATCCCTAGGACCCACAAGGATGGAACAGAGAACCAACTACTGAACGTTGTTCTCCAACCTCCACGCAGGTGCTGTGGCACATGTATAATCTCTATCTCTGTCTCTCTGTCTCTGTCTCTCTCACATAGTAAATAAATGTAATAACTTTTTGAACATCAAAACTGTTGGACCTATTTACTTCTGACTTGAATATTTTCTCAAAATGAAATTAAGGTAATTTCACTTGTAGTAGCATCTAGAAAGAATAAAATGCCTGAGAATAAATTTAACCAATAAGAAACTTCAAAGGTGCTAAGTCGGTGAATTATGGATGCTGTTAAGGTAATAGCAATGCCTGATTGATATCCAGAGTCAGTGTGACAGACTTCTGTCTTAGTTACTTCTCTATTGCTGTGACATCACCATGATCAAGGCAATTAGAAAAGAAAGTGTTTAGTCAGCCTCATAGGGTCAGAGCCCGTGAAGGTAGAGCAAAGGCATGGTGGCAGGAACAGCTGAGAGTTCACAAGTTGATCAGCAAGTAGGAGGCTGACAGAGCTAACATGGAAGGCCTTGGGCTTTTGAAACCTCAAAGCTCACTCCCAGTGACACACACCTCCTCCATCAAAGTCACATCCCTTAATCCTTCTCAAATAGTTCTACCAAAGGAACATCAAATATTCAAGTACTTAAGCCTGTGGGGAGCATTCTCATTTAAACCAACACTTTATCCAAAATGTCAACGAACCTTTTAAAAACAGAGTCAGGCACCCTGTTCTTAAACTAATAGAAATTCAAAGAACCTAGAATAACTACAACAAACTACAAAATTGGATCAAATTTGAAAGATATATACTTTCTGGTTCCAAAACTTATCACAAAGCTATAGTATACTCTGCTGTTATAAGTACAGACTTATAGAGCAATGAAATAGGATTGAAGATCTAAAATTAACCCACACACTTATGGTTAATTTATTTCAATTAGGGTGCCAAGAACACTCACAGGAAGAGACAATATCCCTCCAAAATAGTTCTGGAGCTGTGCAAACATGGTAGCACATTTCTTTAACCCCAGAAGAAGCAGGTGGATCTCTGTGAGTTCAAGGCCAGACTATTCAAGGGTACATAGCAAGACCCTATCTCAAAAATAAACAAACAACAAGCAAACACAAAAAGTCTTGAGACAATGTGATATCTTCCGGCCAAAGAATTAATTGAGAACCCTGGCATTTATAATAATCTAAACATAGTTCAATGTGAACCAAAGATGTAAACAAAATACTACAACTGTAAAGAGCATGTGAAGAGAAAGGGGGACTATTCTCACGATATTAGTTAGCTAAAGATTTCTTACATTGGACTCCAAAACAACAAACAATAACAGAAAAAATAATGGAACTTTGTCAAAATTAAAAGAACAAAAACTAATTTTATAAGTTTGTTGCCAGGAAAATGAAAATAAAACTTACGGAATGAACAAAAATATTTGAAAATAAATTTTAAAGTATTTGAAAAAATATTTGAAGATTATTTTTGCTTAATACATAATGATCTTTGCAAGTCAATGGTAACTCAATTGAGAATTAATTCAATAGGGAAGGAAATCAGAAAAGAGTTTGGGTGGACATTTCTTCAAAAACAATGTATAGTCAATGGGTGTATGAAAGCATTTTGCACGTTATAGTCACTCAGGAGCTGCAAAACAAAACCATAGAGTCATCAGTTCCCAAACTAGAAAGGTTGGTTGTCTTTAAAGGAAGAGTGCATGTTGGTAACGATGCAGAGACATGGTCTACCAAATAGCTACCAGCTGAGGAATGGATAAATAAAATATAGTATAGCCATACAGTGGGACATAATTAAACATATAGAACTGAGTACTGATCCCTGTTACTGCAGGAATGAATCCAGAAGACATGCTAAATACTGGTTGCCCGGTTCTGGGAGAAGGAACAACCTGCCCATTAGCCTGACAAAATTATTCAAAGGCACAGCTCATTTATTTCCAGCATTTCCTAGTCCCCTACCTGATGCAGTGTTCTTTACCCTGCTAAATAAGCCATGGAACCACCTGGCTCATTCTATATAGAATCCACTGCCTTGGTCCCACATTGGAATGTGTAGAATTCCTTTTGCAGATGACGCTAATACTCTAGAATTAGGTGGCAGTGATGGCTGTAGACATTGTGAATATACTAAGATCCACAGAACTGTAGAAGCAAAATAGTTAAAATATTAGGAAAAACTGATTCACATTTCACCTTATGTAAATGATACTTCAATAATTCCAGCACCACAGGGACAGTAAAGATCAGCAGCAATTAGTTTTTAAGAGCATGTGACGGGCTAAATGAAGAAAAAGTTAAAAAACATCAGCATCCAATTTAATAAACAAAATGTGCCCACTCGCCTTATTTGGTATTAATGTGCCAGGATAAACCTTATACTGCTCCTGCAGGAGGAGGGCAATGGGAGGCTAGACACATGCACATCAACAGAGGAAGAGACAGGAATGAAATCATTAACATGTGCTTCTAGAAGAGTCACTTGAACAATAGGCTATCCTCCAAGAAGTGGAGGCTATCTCAAAACGCAAAATGAATCAAATGGTAACAAATGGGAAGGACTTTAAGAAGGTCACCATCTTCAAAGATGCCTACTAACAGTGAGTTAGAGATGTGCTACTGATGCCAGCTACAAAAAGATCCTTTCGAGTAAATGCCCAGCACTCTGGAGAATATAGCAGTTGACTCTTCAGCTTGTTCTAGCATGCTCACAGCTCAATTAGATAAGGTACCTGAGGCTTCCAAGGAATGTCAGCTTCCTTGGTTACCGATGAAATACAACAATCCTCCAGTAAAGCACTTTATCACTCAATAGATCAGAAGCATGCACATGGATGTGTCAGGGTTTCATTCATGCATTCAGGAAATGTTTACCAAGTGTCTACTATACCCGAGGTAGGAGAGGATACAAGAGTGGCCACTTTTTGTACAACATTCTTTGTGGATATCACAAAGAAAGATAACGACAGGATCCTTTGCATATGCTTCCGTACTGATGCCCTATTGTTTCTGAGAATAAAAGCCATGGTCCCAGGAGGTGCTGCATTATTAGCCTCTCTGGTCTGTATTCCCACTCTTCTGATGCCCACTCCTTCCACTGGCCTCTACTGTAGCCATCATGCCTCTTCCTACCCACTGGCTTCCATGCCAGCTCTTCAATCCACCTTCAAAACCTTCCCTGTATTGACTAATTCCTCCTCTCCTTCTGAGGTTTTAAAATGTTGCTCATATTACACCTTCTTAGGGCCTCTCCATCCTGACCACCTTACATAAAACGACGGCCCACTTACCTCCAGCGTTTTGTCCTGTTGTCCACTCTAGCTTCTTCACCCATGGCTCACCTTAATGAGCTCCAGATATTATCTCAACTTATGGACAGTGTTACTGGCCTCCCCAGACTCTAAGGTGCATGAGGATGGAGACTGATTTTGTTGATACTGCTCTCGCACACACACTCACAAAACTATACAAGTCACAAATATTGGTTAAAGATATTTTTCAATACTTTAAACATACCTTCTTTAGAACAGAGTAAGATTCCCCTTTTTTTCTTTTATTTTTGAAACATAGTCTCATTGCATAACTCTTGATGGCCTGGAACTCTTCACGTAGACAAGGCTGGCCTGGAATTCTCAGAGATCTACCTGCCTCTTTCTCCTGAGTGCTGAGATTAAAGGCCTGCTCTTACTGGAATCACTAGAAGAGTTTAAGTCCCTTTGAACTGGTTCTTTTGGGGGACACTATTCTAGAACACCCTGCAACATGAGAGGGAAGACATCTGTCACTCTGCAGGGGACAGATAACATTTCCTAAGATACCTGAATGTCAGTCAACCACACTCCCTATCCCTGCTTTTGCCACTAGCACCCATCAGTGAGCTATGTGAGAGATGAGAGAGAGATTCTAGGCACAGTGTTGATTAGGTAATGGTTTCTATTTTACACAAACCCAAGAGATTATGAGAACAATGATCCAGGGGGAAAAAACTATTTCCTAAGTCTTCTCTGATCTTCATAATTCCTTCTAGCTTGAGGAATAAATGGAATCACTTAAATTTTGTATTCTGTCATGTTGTCTAATTTCTTTCTGTCTCATCTCTAAAAGAAAGAAGAAGATGAATCCTTGGTGCTTTATGCCTAATTAAAATCTGGCCATAATATATTTGCTGGGATGTCCTTGATTTTGTTTGTAATCCTATCTGTATGTTCTCAGGCTGAGAAATCTCAAGGCCACTTAGTCATTACAATTATAATCAACAGAAAGGACTTGTCAGGAAAACATTCATTTAGAATGAGGAAATCACAAATGGGGCTTAATGTGTGCAATGATGGGAGATTATCAGGAGACAAAGTAGGGCCCACTGAAGTGCCTTTGTTGGCCTTCATATGGCAGCACAAAAGCATGAGGTTGGCTGAGAAAAGATGTCACCTTCCATTCTTGTCACCGGTTAAGTCATCTGGACACATGCATTGTCTCAAAGCATTTCAACTAAATTCCACGGATTTGTCTGTAAAAATGAGAGATTAAGGTGAGCCTCTAACAACTTATTTACTCTCTAAATAGAAAAATCTAACACAGCCATATCCATCAGAAAGCCTAATTCTCACAGATGCTGTTGTTTTCAACACCTGAGTTTCCTTTCTCAGAAAGGAGTACAAATACCAAGGCCATGCACTGAGGGGTTCATGTTTATCTGGAGCATCACATTTGCCTTCCCAAATCTTTGCTACAAGGTACAGTTAAATCCTCTTAAGTCCTTAAGCAAAACACACCCTGACTAGGATGTTCTAAAACAAATAACTGGTATTTGGCCCATTACAAAGTAAAGGATTTTTATTTATGAGTATGTTAATTTTAAAAGATAAAAATTTTAAAATAAAAATAGCATTTCTCATGGCTAGAATCATGTCTCAGCAGTTGAGAGCATGTATTGATCTTCCATAATAAGTGAGTTCAAGTTCACCTAGGACAGAAGGCTCAGAGCCATCTGTAACTCTAGTCCTAGGAGGCTCTTATGCCTCTAGCCTTTGATGGTTCCTGCACTTATATGCACTACTGTATGTACCCCCACACCCTGTAACACACACTCCCACACACAAGCTCACATTCACGTGTGCACATGCACAAACACACACAATGTAAAATGAAATATATTTTTAAATAACATTTCTTATTAGTGAACTAACTAGGACTTCTGTTCCTTCGTTAAATTTACAAAGTAAATAACAAAAATAAAGATGAACATTTAAGGTTGTTTTAATTTGAAAATCTAAAAGCAAACAAGGTGACATTTGTACAAAATGTTGATTTTTTTTCCTTGTACTTGGGAGATGGAGAGGTGATACACAGTGATTCATGGCTATCCTTGGCTACATGGTGAGTTCAAGGCAAACCTGGGCTCCAATAATGCTTTATCTCAAAAAATTGATGACAGATAGACAATAGATGATGGATAGATGATTGATATATAGATAGATAAACAGATACATAGATAGATAGATGTTATATGATAGATAATATCTTTTAACCAAAAATGGGAAGCACAGGGAGCCCCAGATGTCATGTATTATAAGGTAGACACTGTCTTCCCTCAAAAATTGGAACTTCATTAAAAATACCATTTAAAAAATTAAAAAACAAGCTACAGAAGAAATTATATATATATATATATATCAAATATATAAATATATAAACAAAACATTTTCATTTCAAATATATAAACATTTCTACTAGTCAATAACAAAGGGGTTGATAGTCCAATATAAAAAAATAAAATCTAGGAAGAGAAATTGTAAAAAAAAAAAATTATACAGAGAGCTAAGAAACAACAGGATGACATTTGGCACTATTATTGATTAGAAAATGCTAATTAAATAACAATTCCTTGCCAGTGCTCTACTCTCAGCAGAGCTGAAGGACTGGCATCGAAAGTAAAGGATGAAGAGCAGCCAGAACACTCACATGCTGCTGTGGGAGTTTAAACATGTCTTGTTCAACTTCTGTGAAAAACTGCTAGTAGCTATTGAGTTAGACATGTGCTCAGCTGATGCCTCATGAGTTCTGTCTTTATCTATACACCCACGAAAAAGTAATGAGTATATTTACCAAGTGACCACGACGAGGTCATAGCAACCTCGTTGAGAAAAGTCACAAATGGGAAACCACTGAACGTCTCCTCAGCAGGAAATAAATCATAGCACATTCATGTCCATGTCGTGGAAAACTGCATAGAATAGAAATGATAATCCGTGACCATATACAATAGCATGGACACAACTCACAGACACAATTCTCAAGCTGCACATTCCAGATACAAGCAACGCATGAAGGATTCTGTAAAGTTTGAGCACCCACTATAACTGCACCCCCTACTTTGAGCACACTAATCTTCTGATCAAACACATTAGTGGCTCTTATTTCTCTGAGGCAAAGCTGGATCATGGTTTTGAGCACACACCACCATTCTCCTTTATTCTGCCTTTTTGTTTTGCTTTGATTGGTGCCATTAAAGTTCTGCTGAAGACATTTGCCCAGAGTGGTCGCTTTGCCTGGGATGTTCCTCGCTCCTAAAGATATGAAGCTCACTCAGCCTTCTTCGAGGCTGCTTGAATGTACGTGTGTGTGTGTGTGTGTGTGTGTGTGTGTGTGTACTTGATTAGAAACACTTGCATTCAAACTGAATATCCTGAAGTAAGAAAGAAACTGGGCTTCTATGAATCATCAAGAAACAGCAAAATATTAAGACAAAGAAAAAAATAACAAACCTGTTTAACTGGATTGTTTTTTAGTATAACAAATTCTTTCACATTCTTACTCCTTTAGTTTTAAGCAAATATTTAGAGTGTACTGAGACTTTTAAAGTATGGCCTTTGCAAGCTGGCAAAACCAGCAGGATATGGGAAAAATATGACAACACCCTCAACAGTGTCAGTGTGTGCACGTGTGTGTGTGTACATGTATACATGTGCTTGCATATTCATGTAGGAGGGAAGGCAAAAGTGAAAGTAATGAAGGAGGGGGCATTGAAACAAGCCAAATGGAAAGCTAATAAAGCTTTTCCTTCACATGTTCTAGTATTGAACTCAAGGGAGATTCTTGATTTTCCTCCAGGCTAAAGAAATGGCCTTGGCTGGGTAAGAATAAGGCACTAGAATGAGGGTGAAGTGAAGCTCATAACCCAGGCCTGAAGGCTGGAATGTCTTAGAGAAGCCATTAGCTATGGTTTGCAGAGAGAGTCCATGGAGAGAGCCTTGCCGTCCCACTAAGGCTAAGTCCCTGCGTACTCATTTTGGAAATGAGTCTCACACACTTCATCACTGGTCCTGTCTGACGGAGTAGACATGCTGGGCAATCACCTGCAAAGAAAGGCCCACTTTCCAAGTCCTGTCAGCAATAAAGCAGCGCAGAATTTGATGGATAGTTATGAGATTTGGGGACAAAACACTACATGAATATGTTTGCTTTCACCAGCTACTTGAGTAACATGAAACATTATCATGTAGGAGTATGAGGAGCCCTGCCTACTAGATCACATGGCCTGACAAGTTAAAATGATGGTGATATCTATAGTGGGAAAAGATGCTAGAGGGAGTATAGGAGCAATTTCTAAAGAAAACCCCCAGCATTGTGATTTTCTAGGGTGGTTAGATCTAGGCTGTACCACCTGCAGTAGGGGATTACTTGGCACTATTCCCAAAGCAGATCTCCAATTGGCACACACCCAGGCAGAGACAAAGCATAATGCCTAAGAGGTCTGCCAGGTAATCATACACAGACAAGTTTCCCGTCTACAAGGATAACATTAGAGCAAAGCATGTAATGCTTTGCTTTCCAGTGGCAAATATGGCTTTTAATTGCCACCTTATGAAATACTCCAAGGAAGGACCTGTTATACCTCCTATGCCCAGTAATCAGCCTGCTACCGACCATGTCCTACTTCTATCTGGTGGCTGCACGCACAGGCCTTGGCACTAAGTTGGCCCGTTGCCAGGGGGTGAAGATGGGGGGAATAGAAGGTAGAAAAGAAGTGCTGAGTTGAGATCTGCAGTTGTGAGTTCTTCAGAGGTTCTGTGTTAGCAAAGCACAACACTATTTCAGCAGCCCAGTCTGGGGTTTCCAACCCTCTCAACAGCTGTGCCATCACTCTTATGTGGGGTGTGTTCTAAGGATGAAAATTTACAGTCTGATAGAGGCACACTTCAATTGACAATGCTGTTGCTGTGTATTAAATTGTGTGGTTGCTTTTGTAAGTGAAGTGAGAAAAATACTTTTTAAAATACTTGTCAAATTCAGCAATGATATAAATGTATATGTGGTGGTTTGAATTAAAATGGCCCCAGTAAGCTCATAGAGAGTGGCATTATTAGGAAGTGTGGCTTTGCTGAAGTAGATGTAGCTTTGTTGGAGGAAGTGTGTCATTGAGGGTGGGCTTTGAAGTTTCAAATGTTCAAGCCAGTCACAGTGCCTTTCTGCCTTTTTCTAGCTACCTTCTGATCTAGATGTACAACTCTTAGCTCCTCTCCAGCACCAAGTCTGCCTTCATGCCACCATGCTTCTACCATGATGATACTGGACTAAGCCTCTGAACTGTAAACCAGCCCCAATTAAATGTTTTCCTTTATAAGAGTTGCCGTGGTCATTGTGTCTCTTCACAGTCTCACTAAGACAGTATTTTCTCACACACACACATGTTTTCCTCTGAAAATAAATCAATATACAAATCTTAAATGAATAAAGATTTTATATGGAAAAACTTGCATGTTTTCACACTATGTAACTAAAATAAATTTTATTATTCAAATTTGAAACACTTGATTCTATAGTGGCAAAATAAATCCACATAAATACAAATGAAACTTACAAATGGTATAGGTGATAGAGAACTGACAAAGAGCTTTACAATAGAGAAAGACCTTAACCAAAGAATGTCAGATTCTGCATTAAAAATTTTCACATTTCTCTGGACTGGAGAGGAATATTTTTTCTGAGACAGAGTATCATTATATAGACTAATGTGGCCTTGAACACGTAGGAGTCTATGTGTCCCTGCCTTCCTAATATCACCATTAAAACCTTGTACCCCCTCAGAGACTAAATCACCAACCAAAGAATACACATGGAGAGACCCATGGCTCCAGCCGCGTATGTAGCAGAGGATGGCCTTGTAGGGCATCAATAGGAGGAGAGGCCCTTGGTCTATGAAGGCTCGATGCCCCATTGTAGGGGAACGCCAGGGTTGCGAGGCAGGAGTGGGTAGGTGGGTGGAGGAGCACCCTCATAGAAGCAGGGGGAGGAGGGATGGGATAGGGAGTTGGGGGGGGACAAGAAAAGGTGATAACATTTGAAATGTAAATAAAGAAAATATCCATTTAAAAAATGTAATTAAAAAAAAGTCTTGTATCACAACACTCAGGGAATGAAGAACATTTAACCAAAAAACAAAAACAAAACAAAAACAAACAATCAAACAAAAACCTAAAGTTTCCAAGTATAAAAGCTCTAGTGAACATGAGAGAAAGCTGATTACAAAATAAAACAAAAATCAGAACTTACTTTTTGAATCTGTCCCCTAGTTCTGAATCATCACTGGATAAACATTAAACATTATCTTGCTTTCCTGTGTGCTATTCTTTTTAAATGTATTGGGTTTTTCTTGAATGCTTGTAGAGTTAGTTATTCTCTTAACTCAATTTAAATTTCTAATTCTGCTGAATAGGTAAGATAAGAACTCAAATACTTCACAATAATATTATATTTAAGTGCGATTTTCTCTTCCTATGGAGAGGCGAGCCATTCTAAAATCTCTGTAGAAGGCATGACTGTCTTTCTGTGTTTCCTGAAATAATACATGAAGTTATTTCCACAATAAACCTTATTTTTGTGGGCCTCTGGGGAGAGTGTGTTTTTTGTTCTTTTGAGGAATCCATGGCTTTTGCTAAATTTCAAAGAGAACCAAGATGCCTCTGCCCCACCTCTAGAGCCAGAGTCTCCAGGATAGAGTTTCTTGAGTGTATATAGTTTGGGGAGGAATCTCAGCACAATCAGAAATTGCATGGGGGGGAGGGTTGAGGAGGGTTCTGTGTGGTTCGGCAGCCAGCACCAAGCATCCACTGTGTTTAAGGCCTGGTCTGAGGTGTGCCAATCAGACCTGGCACCCCTCTCTGTGAAGCAGACTCAGATCTGACATGGAAAAGCCCAGTGCTTTTTCTCTGTGTGAGGCCAGGCTGCCTGCTGCAGGGCAGCTTCCCAGGGCTGAATGGTCACTCAGTATAATAGAAAGGCACATGGAAAGAGGGAGAGCTCCCGGAGAAGTTTCTTTTCTCACCAGGGTACCACATCAACCTGCACAAGAGGAAGAGCTGGCTTTTCTCTGCAAGAAAGCAACATCTGGTTACTTTCCTCTACTGCTCAATTTTTCCTCTTCTTGGAGAAGGGATGGCATCTTTGTCACTCACTGCCAAGCACTCAAGAAGAAACCCAGCATGCATATACAGTTTTCTTTAAAGGTCTGAGGGACCTAGACAAGAGAAGAAGTGCCCAGTTTGGTTTCGCCATGCTTGGTGTAGGCAGCTAGTCAGGGGCATGAGCCTAGACTTCAAAGTTTGATGCTTAGGTTAGACTGGATCTGCCCTTATGACATGAGCTTGTCATCCAAGGAATAATTCCAGGTTCACTGTATGGAGCAGTAGCAGAGAGAGGGATATTAGTGACACTGGTTGTGAGGCCCTCCATCACAGTTCCCAGTCCATCTTCAGCAGGACCAAAGGTACCATTCCCTTCTGTTCAGTGTGCTGCATGGGGAGTCTCTCAAGCGGTTCCAGACTCAGGACTGATGAGGTAGGGATGCAAAGCAGGTTGACACTCTCTCCTCTTCAAGTTTCCTGTGAGAGTTTCACAGACTTAAGTGATTAATGTCAATCACTGGGAATCATGTACACACCACAAAAAGGTACCAGGAAGTAACCATCAAAATCTGACTGTATTATTTAGACAACGGGACGAAGCGTTTGTCGCTAGAACTGATAGAGAAAATCACTCCAGGTGTAGTTCCCATGGTATTTAAGAAGAGCTAATCTAACGCTCACATCGGTTTACTGTAATTACAGTGGATTAGTTCACATTCTTCAGACTCACTTTGCTGTGTAAAATGAGAAGTTCAGGGCCCTGCTCTCCAAGAGCCCTTCCAGGGTGAGAGTCCTTTAAGTAGTTGGTCTCAACCCAGTCTGCAGAGATCTGAAGCTTCTCCTGTGCCGTCCACCATTGAATTACTGTCCACTCTATTCTCTACTTATAATTTTAGGTATTTTCCATAACAATAGTTTCTTGTCAAAGGCTGTGAGATCATTATGTGTAGCCCTCTATTTATTACCAGTCTCCCATGGAAACCTCAGGGTGTTTGGTTTAAGCAAAAGCTACTTAGCAGCTGTCTGCGGCCTCCTGAGTGGTGGAGCGCTTGCCTGGCATGTGTGAAGTCCTTCATTCAGTATCTGTGAGCAGATCCTCTTAACATTTGACAAAGTCCCTGCTCTCAAGAGCCTAACCCTTGGGGGTAAGAGGGACAGCATGAACATATAAAACTTTCATATTTGGAGTGGGATGTAGCTCAGTGGTATGGGACTTGCCTAGCATACATAAAATTCTGGGTTTGAACCCTGACACCCCCAAAACCAGCATAATGACAACTCACAACACAGACTGGGAGATGTCATTTGTAGTATATCCAACAAAGGATTCATAGTTTCCCTAACGAGTTCCTGTGTTTTGAGTAAGGGAAAAACTAAGTGAACAAAGAGAGGTGAACTGTCACTTCACATAAGAGGGTAACAGAGACAGAGACATGAGTGTTTCGGTCAGTATTTAAAATGGCGGCACTGGATCTCGCTTGTTCTTAAGCAGCCGCCATGTTCCCGACTAGACGAGGCCTGAGGCCAAGAGCGGCATGCTCCTGCCACTGCTCGGCCCAGACCACCGCTCAGCACCGGCCCTGGCACCCACAAGACACCATCGTGGTGGCTAGATAAGCCAGTCCAACATGTTGTCCACAAAGTTTGGCAGAGCGCAGATAATACCCGCCATCCTGTGGTACCCCGTAGAATGAAGACTCTTAATACTTGATGACTATTCAATTGGTACATAAATTTAGAAATGCTCAATTAACAAGATGCTCACAATTAGAGTTGTAAACGCAATAGATTAACCTAGATATGAATAACTACCCGAGACTGCTAAAGACACGCGGACATCCCCAGGCATCTTCTCCCTCCTCCTCCTAGCCTTCCTCTCCTCTCTTCGATTCTCCCACATTAGCTCCTCCCCAATCACCGAGCTATTGCAAATAATGTAACAGTAGAAGGAAATTATCCTACTACACATAAGCATCAAGCAAATACAGATTGAAGTCCTAATGAACCGTTACTGGATTATGATAATCAGAAACAGTGAAGTTTCAGAGGACTGAGTCATTCGAGGAGCTGGTGAAGGTATAGCACAAAAGCAAAGCTCAAAACTGCTGACGCTGCTGTTTATTGGCTCAGAAGACAGCTTAGCAGGACCATCTAAACCAAAACATGCGTCTTCCTTATGACTGCGGTACTGACTAGAGTCACTTCGGAAGAGAGACTCTCAGTTGAGAAAATGGCCCCACCAGATTGGCTTTGTCTTAACCAGTGATTGATGTGGGAGGGCCCAGCTCCTATGGCTGGTGACACCCTTGAGCTGGTGGGTTTGAGTGCTGTAAAAGGGCAGGCTGAGAAATCTATGACAAGCAACTCAGTAAGCAGCATTCCTTGGCCTCTGCTTCAGTTCCTGACTCCAGGTTCCTGTCCTGACTTTCCCAGGAAGATGGACTATAAACTGTATGTCCAAAAATAGAGCAAAAAAACAAAAACAAAAACAAAAACCCAGACTACCCAGAGATGTTTTACTTATAACAGATTAAAAAAAGCAGTGCAGTGAACAAATCAAATATATATTAAAGATATAGAGGATAAAATGTGGGATAGCTAGGCAGGAGGATACTGCAAAGCAATGGAAAGGCTAGCCCCACAGTCGCTATACTGAGACTGAAGAGGTCAGATAAGGATGCTCTGTGCTTCAGATTACATGAAGCGTACTGAGAAGCACAGTCAGTCCCGCATGGTAGAACTCATAGCAGTTACAGGAAAGAGCTGGCAAGGAGAATAGCTGCCTTCTGGGCCATAAGTTCTGAGTCTCAGGCTGGATTAAAAAGAAGATTCAAGATGTAAACAAATGTGTGAGGTAGACATTACAGAGAAAGCCACTGCTAAACATAAAGGAAAGGTCTAGTGCTGCGTTTAGACTCTTCTCTACCCTATAACTTAAGCCTCTTTCACCTCTCAAGCTACACTAATTCCTTGAGTCTCTGGTTTGGATGTTGACCAATAGTGACATTGGGAACACAACATGTGACATCTGACCATGGTTTCATCACATGTGCTACAAAATATGAACACAGCTAAGCTGTGGAAGAACTGCTAGCCCAGGCCTGCAAAGCTTACACATCACTTGGAAATTGGGTTCCCTGGACTCTGTCATAGTCAAGGACATGTTTTATTTTAATCAGCTTCAACAGACAAAGCTGCAACCACACCACAGCACATAAAGAATCACTTCCAGGTTTCCCAAAGGTGTGGCATGGCTAGGACAGGAGTGTGGCCAGCCCAGCTATTTCCCCAACCCAACCCTACAGGAGCCAGGACTTGTCGAGAGGCAGATTTTGAAGACAAAGGTGTTGGACCAAGTATGATCTCTAGGAGTGGATCCCAGGCCCCGGGGAGTAGGCACCACCCAAAGCCAATGCTTTGCCTAACAGTCTTCTAAACAACTGGCAAGAATTGAGTGTCTCTGCCCTTCAGCACAGTCAGCAAACAGCACCACAGTTTTGCTTGGCACTTCCTTTTGACAACATCTTGCAGTTTACACAGCTGGCCTTCTATTATAAAAGTTGTGGGTGACGTTAGTACATAATAATCCTTTAGCTTTAGAGAAGCTAGCGGCCATTTTTTCTTTTTTTCTTTTCTTTTTCATTTTTTCTGGCTGACCACAAGACTTCCTGAAGGGAGATGATTCTCCAACATTAAAACTGAATGACAAGATTTCTTGATTTGCTCAGTGAAGTAACTATGGGGTAGCAGATGCTGGGATGCTCATTTCAGGAGAGCTGTTTTTTTGTTTAATGTTATTCTACACAGTTCATAAAACAACATAACTTTTGGAAGTTATGATTTTAATGAAGTTCTTTAAAATGTGGTTTTTTAAGTAAACATACTTTAAAGTTACAAAATAAATATTAGAAATATAAAACATACCAATGCCAGTGTTAAATAAAAAAGATAAAAGAATTTGGAAAATATGTAAAGATCTGAATATATTATGTACATATATGTGTATGTACATAATAAATGTTTATACAATATACATAATATATAATGTATACATTTATTTAAAAGAAGGTATAATTTTTATGAAATACAAGATTGGACTACTTCAATAAACTATTGTGTGATATGTTTTACATACTTTTAAAAAATCACTCCCAACAGTCGTAACATGTTTAGAAACAATTTTTTGGAGTAAACAACTGGGAAATATCTGTTCAGTAGAGAAGGTTGCAGCATATTAACATTTCAGAGAGTTTTCCTTGAGGAAGTGACTTAGCACTGACTAAGAAATAAACAGAGAGAAAGAGAACCATAGGTTAATTATGTGAGAGGTCAGGCTTCTTTATCACTCCACAATCCTTCTTGAGAGGAAAAGCAAATGAAGTACATCAGGCAGCTAACCATCAATGAGTGAGTGAGAGAACTCTTGGTGGAAGGAAGAAACATTACTAGGCAGAGTCTCACAAGATTAGCTCTGAAGCAAACTCCAGCGGTCCTCTGGCTTTTCCTACTACACATGGTCACACGTGTCTTCAAGCCCATGAGTGGCAGCCATAGGGATGGAGTTCTTAACTTCTTCAGTCTCCCAGATCCCTGAATTCTTCATCTCATTGCATTAGTATTAAAGGAAAGCACTAAGTGGAAAAGGATTCTTTTCAGGGAAGCTGGATTCTTGCCATTTGCAAGTCTAGAAATGAACAGAAGCTCCTGGAACTGATGAATCCAGCTGATAGAAGACTGTCAAAGACTTCTAATCAGAGACTAAAACAGATTGTTAGGGGTTGTGCTGTGTCTCCACCACATTCCTATGCTGAAGCCCTCACTCCCACAGTGCAGAAGGGGCTCTGAATATTCTTCAAAGACCTGTGTGTAGAAGGCTTGGTTCTCAGCCTGTAGAGCCTTTAAGAAATAAGGCCTAATGGAAGAAAGTTGGTCCACTAGGAGAGTGTCCTTGAAGGGGACATTGAGAACTTAGTCCCTTCCTGTACCTCTTTCAGGCCTGACTGCAGTGATGTAAGCCATTTTCTCAGCTCTATGTACAATGATACTGTAGGGCCAAATGCAACAGTGACAAAGAACCATGAACTATCTCCTCAACAGGGAGCCAAAATAATCCTTCCCTTATTAAAGTTGATTATCTGGATATATATCATAAAAAATAGTTAACCCCAATACCTTAGACTATGCTGAGCAGTAGAGTTTTCGAAATTGTAATTAAGGTTATTTAAGGTCACAGAGGTAGGGCTTTCCTCTGAGGGGACTGAATGAAAAGATTTAGGGCAGCCACCTGAGGAAGGCCATGAAGAGATTACAAAGAGAGACACCGCAGAGGAGGCTAATCTAGGAACAACAGTCTCTAAGGCAGCATGGCTGATGGTTATCAGATTCTAAAGCATTGGCAATGGCTAGAAGTGTTATACTTAACACTGAGTCTGAGATAGAACCTTGCTTCAGAAAAAAGGAGCCATAGTGGCTCTCTCAATATTTCCAAGCATGCTCTTAATACTTAAGCCCCTGAAATCATGCCAACATTCTTCATTATGTAAAAGACAATATAAAAGCCACTAGTATCCACATAATTAAACTGTCCTAAAGACTTTGGGCTTAGGGGAACTGCTTCCTTACTACTTAAGACGAGGAAGACTAATTATTAAGAGAAAACTGTCAAGCGAGCTTTTAAACTCCCATGTATTTAGCACATGTAGGAGAAAACCACTCAGTTTCCAGTGGAAGCCAATTTTGAGATAGTGTGAATTTCATTATATATTATACATTAAATATGATTTCAAGAGAAACTCTGTGATGAAATAGTGAATCACTTCAAGAAGTGTTATATTTGTCTATAGACAATTTGATTGGAACAATTGTGGGGCATTTAAAAAATACAATCCAGCTTTAACTTACTGTTTTATTAGAAGTTATAATTCTTTTATTGAGGCACAATGGCTTTGCACATAATTTCATATCTTGGATTTATATATTATTTTATAAGCTCAAATAAACCCAGGAAAAATAAAACTAAAGCCGGTAATAAAAATGCAAAGGTTGTTGGTTTCTTATGCATCGAAAGTTCTTGCACGGACTCACTAATTCACTCAAGAGGCCGACTTTGAACTTCTTTGCTGGACAATTTTGTCCCCATCTTAACCAACATGACTTAAGCTCTGGTATTCAAATAAGGATGTAAGCAGTGGTAATTTGTTTGGCTAAGCTGCTTGGACACTAAGATTCTTCTCATGGCCTTGTCAGTGTGTCCCTAGCCAATAGTCAGTATTTTGTTTTACAGGTTAAGCATGGGGCAAACAGAATGTTCAGGAAAGGAGATCAATAGCTACAGTGTCCATGTAACATTTGTGAGTGATTTGCTGCTGTTCAAGAGTTCGAGAGAAAACAGGGAACATTTGAGATCTGGGGAAAGGTAAAAGGGACTGTCTAGAGCGAGACTTACAGGCCAAGGTTAGGAATGGCGGGAGCACCCAGCTGCTTCAAGTCAAACATTCATAATCAGAAATATGGGGAAGGAAAATACTCCCAAAATAACAGAATTAAGCAGGAGCAACATATATGTGAGTATTTTGGGAGCCAACCTCAATAAAATATTTATTAAGTGAGTCTGCGTTCACAGACCCAAACTGAGCCTTCATTCTGAAACTTGTCTAAGGTTCCACTTTCCTTCACAGCCAAGGTAATATACTGCAAATATAGAAAAAGCAAACTCTGGGCTGTTTGTGAATGTTCCCTTGACTTTGGAACAACACCACAATAAGGAAAATGTTTAGGCAAACCACAAACTTGAAACTTATGGCCTTGTGAATTTATGGTTTTGGTTTTATTTAGTTGGTTGGTTGGTTGGTTGGTTGTTTTGTTTTGTTGATGTTGTGAACAACAAGAAATTGTGAGCATCGAAATCCCACTGAAAGCTCAAGATTAGAGGTTGCCTAAGACTGCTATAAAAGGCCATTATTTTGTCAATAAAATGCTCAAGATCTTTAAACCTGTTGTACTCCTAGATGACTTTTTTTTTTATTTAACCACAATAAAAATAGCAGCAGGAGAACTGTGTTAATTGCCCTGGGTTCATGTGAAATGTAAGCATTCAGTAAAATTTAATTCTAGGAATTATTAAAACTCCTAGCATCAGATCTTGATTTTAAGTCAAAATTCTATGGCTGCTACATTTTTTTTCTCAGCTAACATAATTAATTAACTCATAAGAAGTTATATTTTCATCCCTTCCCTCCTACCCCCATCCTCCCTCTCTTCTACCTTTCCTTTCTCTCATCTTCCCTCCTCTCCTTTCTCCCTCTCATCCCTCCTTCCCATCCTTCCTCTCTTCCTCCCTTCCTTCCTTCCTTCAATCCTTTCTTTCTTCCTCCCCTTCCTCTCCTCCCTCTCTCCAATCCTTTCCCCTTCCTTTCTCACTTCCTCCATCCAACCTATGCTTCCTCTCTCTCCCTCCCATCTTCCCTTCCTCCTATCCTTCCTGTCTCCCCTCCTAATCTCACATCTTCCCTCCTTCCAGTTATCCCTCCCATCCCTCCTGTCATCCCTCGCCCCACCCCCTTGTCCCATATTTAATGCACTTAGGCACTGCTTGCTTAGGGAATAAGTTTATAGATATATCATTAAGTGACCCTGTCCTTACATCATTTACTACATTAAACTTACATGGTGGTGATTTCCGGGGTGGTATAAACTTTGGGGGTCACCTTTGCATCTGTACACCATTCTTGATCAAGACACTGCTATATGGTAATTGTCTATGTGTAATTAATAAGAACACACACAGTTCCACAATTAGGAAATACCCATGGCCTTCTGCGTAAGGGGGCAATATGCTAATATCTCAAAGCTCCCTCCCATCTACCTATTAGAGAGAATACCTGGGCAAGGGGTCAGCCCCGAGCAAGGGTGCTGCAGTAGAGCAGGTGTTTGGATGACATGGTGGTGGACTCTATAACGAGTCATGCTTTTCATAGGAAATAAACAAGTATTCCTAAATACAGGTTTGATTTGCACACTGCTAAAACTGAAACCAAAATTTTATATTTTGAAGTCATCTTTACTTCAGGAAAAGAACTCAGCAATGAATACACTATTTCTAATTTTTTGACTGTTCCAATGAGCGGTTTTTTAAGTGCCTATATAACTGAACAGAACTGTGTAGAGATAAGTCTGATAATCCCCTGTTCCCATAAAACTCACCACCTGCAGCTGAGGTAATAAATCAGTGTATGAATCTAATTGCTCTTGTGTGCTTGCTTCCATGAGCCCACAGAGCTAAGCTAACCCCATTGTCATTACCTGAATCACTGCCAGGCTTATTTGTGTTGGCAGCCTTACACAAATCATTGCATTATGGGTCTTTGCGCTTAAATCACTTAGCTTATATCCTGATACTGCAAACAGATTGGAAAACAGGAAGGGACCTTGGAATTGTTTAATAAAATATTTATAATTTCTGTTTATATCTAACTGAACTATTACAACACCATGTGAAATAGTCATAGCAAAAGAGGTCATTCTGTTTCTAATTTACTGTACTTGAGTTCGCTAGGCTTTAGAAGTTATAGTCACCAACAAAGAAAATTCACCAGCATGTTTTCAATGTTTCAAGCCAATTTCTTTTAGTCTGTGAATTAATCTCAGGAGTTACAAGTAACCAACAAAACACCAAATTATTACATGGCACCTTGATTGCCTAAAAGATTTGAGGCAACGTCAAAATAGATTCAACTTTATTTTTGCATTTAAATCTTTTATCTCTGTCTCCAGAGGTAAATATTTCACCACACACTTTTTTTTTAAACCACAAGAAAACCAATTGTCTCAGTCAATTTCCACCAATTGTTGGTGGCTGATTAAATTTTCAAGGGCCAGGAAAAAAACCCAACCAACCAAACAAAGAAGTATCTACCAGATATATAACCTTCATTTTTAAGCCAGCCTCACCTTTTCTAATAAGGCAAACTGCCTAGGGAGGGGGATGGATAGGGAAGTTACAGAGAAAACTTCAATCCCACAGCTCCAAAAGCCTGAGTAATAAAAACCATATAAACAAATAGGATTATGTCAAACTAGAAAAGGGAACTATCAACAGAGTAAAGAACCAGCCCATAGTACAGAATAAAATGTGTAAGCTGTGAACCTGTTAAGGTCATAGTATCTAAAATATAGCAAGGAAACAAATAGCCAAATTTTCAAAATAGGCAAAGGACCTGAACAGCCAGCCATCACCAGAAGACATACCTGTGAAAATGATCAGCATCATTGGTCATCAGACGGATGCAAAAAATCAGAAGGAAATAGCAGTTTGTGTTTGTTAGAATGTATTATCAAAAGACAAATGATAGGACTGGGTGCAGTGGTACTCACCTTAAGTCCGAGAACCAGAGAGGCAGAGACAGAAAGGTCACTAAGTTCAAGGCCAGCCTGGTCTACAGAGTGAGTTGCAGGACAATCAAGACTACACAGTAGGACTCTGTCTCAAGTAAACAAACAAACAAACAAACAACAAAAAGACAAACATGGCATGTGCTGATAAAGACGTGAAGCCAACTGTTAATACTAATTTCATTAGTAAGGCCATTGGAGAAGACAATTTGGAAATTCATCAAAATTAAAACTGGAACTATCATATAATCCAGCAAGCCCACTACTGAATATTTAACCAAAGGAAATTAAATCAGAATTAAATTAAAACAAAAACAGTAGCTTCTTTTACAGTCACCCTAGTACACTTTATAATAGTGAAAAGGTACAATCAGCATCAGTGTGAAATGCATGAAGAAATGGGGTATCCATAGACACAGAGAACTACTCAGCCATCTCAAGGAAGAAAGCCCTGTCACTGTGATACTATGGATTAACCATGATGGCATTATGTTAAAGGAAATAAGCCAGACACAGAAACATAAAAACTTGATGATACAATTTATATGTGGAACCTAAATGCTAAGTTTCACAAGAGATTGGAAAATTGAGATGAGAGTGGAGGTGATGTTTGTCAAATGAACAAACTTTTATGAAATAGAAGGAGTTAGTTGAAGAGGTGAGACATATTATACAATGTGGTGATAAGTGATGTATTGTATTCTTGATTAATGTATTGTAGGACAGAATAACCTCAAAGACACGGTAGCCCTAAATCCAAGTCCCAGAGACTTAAAAGACAAAACCAAACAGCCAAACAAAAAGCCCTCCTCGTGCCAATGTGCCTATTCTCCCTTATGCTTACACTCACACCTTGACCTCAGCCTGCTGTGAAGTCAAGCTTCCACCATTAAAGTATAAGTACGCCATCTAGACTAGTAATTCATGCTGCCATTGAACGTCACTGACATGCAGAAATAAATTCGTTGTATTAATATTATCTTATGAATCACTTGATTTTAGGATAATACTTTGGTGTATTGAACTTGGCAACGGGACAAGACAGAAACAATAGAATTGCCCAGAATATATGTCGAGGTCTAGGGTAAAAGGAGACAGTGGTTTCTCAGGGTAAAAAGCAGGAGTTAGATGAGCTGCCTAGGGCAACCGCCCATAGCTGAGGGGCACATGCTTCCCCTCCCGTCTCTGCTTCTGGGCTGATGTGAAACATGGCCGTTATGTGTCTTCGATGTGGTGAGAAACTGAATTATATACGTGCATCTTGGACTAGTTAGGCTGAAAACATTATTGGGTTGTAATTATTTCAGTGAAGCTCTACCTACCAAGGGAAAACTGTATGACATCCTTTATTTTGTCCAGACAGATGTAAATGATTGAATGCATCAAGTGGGCCAGATTTTATACACACCCATGCAAAAGAAGGAAAAAGCCCTCAGTTCATGCAGTGAGATGCTGAAGCAACTTCGGGATGTTCCAGGAGAATCAGGATGCTCCTTTGCTACTATGGACACTAGAGAGCAGGGTGACCCTGACTCAGATGCTTAGTTAAGGTTACAATCCATTGAAAAAGCATGAATAAGTTTGACATGGTTTTAAAAAATTCACCCTGGAACACACGTTCTCTGGAAGAGGCAAATATTGTCTGCTTAGCTATTTTAATTGAAAAATGTCTTGCACAGTTTTCAGACTCAAGTCCTGGTGAACTGTGACCTTAAATTATGGGTTATCTGTAATTAAAACAAAGCAAGTACTTCATCTTGGTTCTCTTTTCAAAAATTGTAATTTATTTTCATTTTTGTGAGATGATCTCACTACCTAACCTTGGCTAGCCTGAAATGGGCAGTGTAGACTTGGTTTCCATCAACATCACAGAGAACTACCTTTCTCTGGTCCTTGGGGGCTAGAATTAAAGGTATGTAGTAAACCTAGCTCTTCATCCTTACTCTTAATACTGTGCATTGGCTGGCTCACTGGATATCCAGGACTTTCTTGCACGGCCTACATTCATAAGATTTGCCAAAGTCCCTAATACAGTACCTGCTACATACTAATATCTTGTTAAGTGTTTCCTAAGTCTAAGTCTATAAAAAAGAAATGTATTTAAAATATATTTCTCAGAAAATATATATTATTTTTAAAATATATTGATGTCATTTTAAAAACAATGTCAATGGCATCTGTCGTCTCCAAGATTCTGCACAGCAGATCTGAGAACAGTTCAGATTTTCCTGTTTTGCATACATCTTATTTCACATCTGGTCTTCAAATAATTATTTTTCACATTTTCAATGCTGTGCCACCAAATACTTTTATTAGGAAATACAGTGATGGGCTATGCAAGTGGTCTGAGAAACTGAATGATGGAAAGAAGAAAGAAGACACAAGTCCAGAACCAAAGGCAAGGGCACACATGGCTAAATTTTATTCATTTACATTCACTTGTATTACTCAAGGTTGCCTGGAGAACTCATAGAATGAATCACCCCTCTCTCCATATATGTATCATATATGTATATATGATAGCTAAGTATAATAGGTAAATATGATACATATATATGACAGATATGATATAGATGGATGAGATAGATGATAGACAGACAGACAGATAGATAGATTTTATTAAGATGACTTATAGGCTGTGATCCAGCTAATCTAACAATAGCTGACCGTGAATGGAAAGTCTAAAAATCCTGAAGTTTCTCATCTGAGAGGCTGGATGTCTTAGCTAATCTTCAATAGGCACTGGAATAAGTAGGCTGCAGTACAGTGAAAGAATATACTTATTAGCAAAGCTTCCTTCCTCCATTTCCTTGTCTAGGCTTCCAGCAGAAAGAACATGTGACCCAGATTAAAAGTGTGCCTTCACACCTCAAAATCCAGATTAAAGGTTTAAGTCTTTCTACCTCAAATTTTGGGCTAGAAGTGTAATCAATAACTTCAAACGGGGGTGGGAGGGTGCCGGAGGAGAAACCTCACAGGTGTGCTCTTTCTTTCTGGATTGTAGTTCATTCCAGGTGTGGTCAAGTTGATAACCAAGAATAGCCATTGCACTTGGGTCATTTGTACATTTGTCAGATAAAAATATAGGTGTCTCAATCAAATTTGAGTTTTCCTATAAGCTAGCTCTTTGAAACATTGTGACCCCTCTGCAGGTTCCCAAGCTCTCCAGACTTGCCCCTGCCTATTAGTAAAAGCCTCAGATTAAATCCATTCACTTGCCTTCATTTTGCTGAAAATATCCCATCACAAAGCATCCACAGGCACAAAGCATCGTTATCATAATTGAATGGGCAGCTCTGAACTGGCTCACTCAACACACACGTTCTATTATGAAAAGCCACTTTGCAAGCAGTCTGCTAATTGATTAACTATTTTTGTCTTTAAGGAAGCATTGATCATATTAACTTGTAATTGCTACTATGCACACATTCCCCCCCCACACACACACACAAAGGACAGAAGGCTGCCTAAGGTCTATTCCTCCCTCCCAATGACTAGTTCAGTGTCCTGGCTCACAGCAGTGTCTCACCAAATACTTAATAGACCCTTAAAAACTGCTAAGATATTTAAATGAAGAAGTAAAATTCAAAATGAGAGAGGGTTCTCTCAAGTTAAAGATAAAATATAGCCTTGAAATCTGCATACTTGAGTAACAGGAACACACTTTTACAGCCCAAAATGCTGGATGTCATTGTCAAAGTGAAGCATACATGTGCATAATTAGCTTTGAGCTAATCTGATACTAGGGACACATACAGAAGGTCCTTAACTTGAGTTGGCCTCACTTGGGTTTGGGGGTTTACCAAAGAGTCCAGGTGAGACACATTCAGTACAAACTGCGCTTCAAATTCTGAACTTTGATCCTTTTCCAGGCTGGTGCTATGCTGCAGGATTCTCTCTGTGATGACGTATCAGCTGTGAGGTACAAACGGCAGTCAGCCATGTGATTACGAGACCATGTTCTCCAGTGTACACTGTACCATGCTGTAAAGTCCACAGGAATACGTAGACTTGAGGCCAGTGTCCTCGGTCCAAGCCATGGGCTTAATGATGTTTCACAGTTAATTGTAGTATCCAGGTTCCAAATGTTAACACCTGTGCCTTAGGATTACAGGCACCCATGTTATATGGGTCATTTCAACCAGTAACTCCATCAGTTCCTCACTGAAACACATTACTTATTTTTTTTCATTTATTGAAAATAAATCTCATGAAGTTAATGTGCTAATGTGTTTGCTTCACCCAGGTCTCTTCTAACATGGAAGAGAGAGTCCAGATCATTTTTTTCAAATAATGTAGCTACCATGAATTTGAATTAAAGCAAGGGAGATGGTTTGGTTGATCAAGTGTGTGTCATGTAGTCATAAGAATCTGAGTCCAATATCCAGAATTCATAAGAAAGCTATGCACAGCAGCATCTGCAATCCCACATGGGGTGGTAGGTAGGGTGGGGGAGGGGCAGAAATGGACAGATTCCTAGAGCTCACTGGACAGCCAGCCTAGACACACAGCAATCATTAGAGTTAGTAAGAGACTGCTTCAAAAAAATCAGGTACTAGTGATTGAAGGACACACCCAAGGCTGACCTCTGCTCTCCACACACACATGTGCATATTCAATTTCACATTCATGTACACTAACACCACCACCACACACAACACATGCATGTATACACATGCACACACAAAAGATTGTGAAATTAATGCTGGGTATAATAGCTCTTAATCCTAGCAATCTAGAAATTGAAGCAGAAGACTCCGAGTAGCCTAGGCTAGCCTGAACTGGATGAGGAATTCGAAGATAGGCAGAGATTTATAGCAAATTTCTGTTTTAAAAAGCAAAATGAAAACACAACAAAAGTTTATAAAACTACATTAGTTGTCTGCATAAAAATTGTGCTTTGCGTTCTACTAAGATTCTCCAATTTGTGCTAAATTCAATGGAAATTCATGAAAATATTTAATGAGTAAGAAACTACAATTCAAACTTGGCACAAAGAAACTTTTCGCATGCTTTTTTTCTGATAGATAAGTTCATTGTTTATATTATAGTTATTATTATTTTGGAGTGTATAGGCATTTGTTAAAACTTATTAACTCACAACTGTAAAGTAAACTCATTAGGGCTAGATGTAGTGGCACATATCTTTAGTACCAGCAGTTAGAAGGCAGGAGGAGCTTTGTGAGTTCAAGGCTAGCTAGGTCTACATAATGAATTCCAGGATAGTTAGAGCGACATAGTGAGACTCTGTTTCAAACAAACAAACAAACAAAAATAAATTCAGTAATTAATTTTTGACTTTTGGAAGATTATTGATTGAGCTCAAGATGTTTCATGTAAGCACTCAAACTTTGCCTAAGTCATAAAACACCCTCAGATTTGTAATCAAGTATATTTTAAAATATGGATAGTATAAATATATTATTTAGGCTCCCTTCCCCAAGCCCCACATTAAAGTGGCTACCAAGTTTATAAACCACCCATCCAACTATCTCCTCCCATCCTCTTGCTGTATATTTTTCGCTATTGAAAAAAAATTAGTTACACTTTTCAGTTTTAAATCTCCAGTAAATCTGCTTTTCTAAAACATAAACAGAGGTACAATAGTAAGATGAGAACTGAACATTGTCTTAGTCACTGTTCTATTGCTGTGAACAGACACCATGACCATAGCAATTCTTATGAAGGAAGCATTTCATTGGGGCTGGCTTATAATTTCAGAAGGTTAGTCCATTATCATCTTGGCAGGGAACATGACTGCACTAAGGTGTGTGGTGCTGAAGCAGGAACTGGGAGCTTTCTATCTGACCTGCAGACAGGAGGCAGAGAATGAGAGACACTTTGGGCCTGGTGTGGGATTTTGAAACCTCAAAGTCCACCCCTAGTGACACAAGTCCTCCAATGAGGCCACACCTACTCCAATAGGACCACATCAACAAGGCCACATCTACCCCAACAAGGTCACATTAACAAGGCAACACCTACTTCAACAGGGCCACATCAACAAGGCCACACCTACTCCAAAAGAGCCACACCTACCCCAACAAGGCCACACCTACTCCAACAAGGCCACACCTACTCCAACAAGGCCTCACCTTCTAATTCTAATTCTTCCTTAAACAGACCACCAACTAGAGACTGGGCATTCAAATATATGAACCTATTTGGGTCCTTCTGATTTAAGCCACCACAAACATAGTCAACGTACACAGTACATGTGTGTATAAAATTACCTTTATGAATCCCATCACTATGTACAATAGATACTCCAATGAAATAAATATACTTAAAACAGAGTAAGATATAAACTATGATGAGGCTTGTCATATTTATCTTGGTTTGCTTATTTCAGATTTGAGCAAGTGTTAGTGTATGTACAGCATTGCTTACTTGCTCACTGATACAGTCAGCTCCAGGACCCAGCTTTGACAAATAGGCACATTTCAGGTTTTTCAAACTTGTGACACTGGGGTCTCACTTTAAGAAATAATGAGTTTTGTCCTTTATTATAGCATTGTCTTTAAAGTAAAATAAAAAATATAAGCACAATGGTTCCCAGCCTGGCAGTACATCAGAGGTCCCAGTTTGGGGCTCAGCCAACTGCTCCAGGTGATTCTGGTTGACAAGTAAGGTGGAGAGCAATTGGCTCAGTAAACAGAAGAGCTGGCTATACAGCTCTGTGACACATTTCCTCATAATGCTTGTACAGTGTCATAATTAGTAACCAAGGCCATGTCTAGCTAGAAGCAATACCAACAAAAACACATCTATTACGTTTCTTCATCTTTCATTGCTTAGCCACCGAGCCAAGAATGGATGACTCTCAGGATGACCACCCACAAGGGGACAGTGTGGTCTCCCTCAGTACCCCCAAGATTCTGGAATGTGGAAGGGCTCCACCACAGCAGGGCTCACTACCCTCCACATTCCTTCCCTTTTTGATCTAACAGATATTTGTGGGTGTTGGAGAACCTGGTGAAATAAGTCTTGAAATGCCCATCCTTCAAACAAGTTAGAAACCAAAAAGCAGTGCTTCTGCTTTACCACCTCTCTCCTCTTCCTCTTTTTCCTCCTCCCCCTCCTCTTTTTCTTCCTCCTTCTTTCTTCCTCCTCCTCCTCCTCCTCTTTTTCTTCTTCTTCTTCTTTTTCTTCTTCTTCTTCTTCTTCTTCTTCTTCTTCTTCTTCTTCTTCTTCTTCTTCTTCTTCTTCTTCTTCTTCTTC
>NW_021604566.1:11995621-12032396 GCF_004785775.1 Grammomys surdaster | reverse complement strand
TCTTCTTCTTCTTCTTCTTCTTCTTCTTCTTCTTCTTCTTCTTCTTCCATACTTTTTATTAAGAAAACTATAGCTTTATCAGACACTTGGTTGGCTTACATTCATGACAAAAAATACTTCAGAATTCTATCATGTAATGATACTTAATACAGTTATTTGCCAAAATAAGACTCTTATATGACTACACTAGACATGAACTGCATTCATTTCCTCAACTTGATGGATGGATTTCCAATATTTCATGTCATGTAGAATGGAACAGAAGATGCTATTACATACTAGAATCAGGGGACTAGAAATGGCATAAAAGTAAAAGTATATATCTTTAAGGAGTTGGTCATTGTAAGTTTGACCATGTTCCAATGAGAATATTGGTAAAACAAATAGTTTCCTTCCTCTATCATATCCTGACCCCTCATAGCAATCAGGCAGATAACACACTGTGTGAATCAAAACTCAATGCACAGCCACATCTGCCACTGACACTTGCAATTCAACTATATTACAGAAGATGCTAGCAGTGTGTGCAAAGGGTCAGCTGTTGCTCAAAAATGAAATGTGATGCTTTCAAAAGAGTATTTCATAAAGACAAACTAAGACACTGCCTCTAACCACATATCTAAGTTTCAAATGGATCATGAAGTCACCTATAAAAAAAGAAACCTGTGAAAGTTTCAGAAATATCCACTGTGGATAATCACCGTACAACTTTCCAGTGCTTCTCTGTGATTGAAAGCCACAAAACAATATAAGAAAAATAATGAATTGATCTGGCTACATAAAAGGTCAGAAATGCATATGATTGACAATACAACACAATATCATATTACAAAGCTAATATGAACATATCAGGGTCAATAAAAACTCATAGGAGAAAAGCTGAGTGAAAAAATGAGAGAGAGAGAAAAGGAACAGCTGGCCTTAAAACCCCATGAATTCCACTAACAACAGTGAATGTAAGTGGATGGACTCTGTTTCATGCTCTGGTGAGTTTCATGGATTGTTTGTTAAATACAATCCATAAAGCCTAGGTAGTTGCTCTGATCCTCTGAATACAGAGAATACAGAGGCACCAAAAAGGAAATCACTGTCTTGAGGTCACTGAGCTAGTAGATGGAGTCTAACTGACCCAGAGTGGTGGTGCCACACAGTTTACTAGTAACTGCTAAGTGCACTTCCCCTCCTACCTACAGAAAGGCACACTACAGCACACCGAAGCTCAATCTTTCTGTCTCAGACAAAGACTGAAAATGTTCTAAGAGACATCTTACTTGGTTACTCTGATGTATTGCTGTTGAAATATAAACAGTCACATTCTACCAAGGCAACGCAACAATTAGATTTCTGGTCATTTATCTCACATATATAACTGTACATATGCAAGACTGCTGACTTATGGGGTTATTGCTCCTGGAGGTCTTTTTTTTTTAATTAAACACAAAGCAGTGGGGAATGTCCACATGCCTACCCATCATAACAGTACAGTCTATGAGTGGAATACTGTGTAGCTGTCAAAGAAAGCAGTGTTCTATCAACTGATACAGAATAATCATATATATATATATCAAACCCAAGAATCAAGTACAGATCCATATATATAGTGTGTTGTGTGTTATATATATATTTCATATGGTCTAGGGAGAAGATAAAGAAGATACCAATTTTAAATCTTAGTAAGAGTTACCACCCAACACGATCCATAGACATATGACTATACCCCATCCTTTAAGTTGAAGTAAAATGTCAGAACATAAATGCAGGGTCATTAGGCTCTGCTCTGCCTAGTTTTGTCAGCTATATGGTCACAGCATAGATGGAAGGGTTTGTGAGCCCCAGTGATGCTTGACTATAGCTTTTGGCCCAACAAACCTGCTCAGCAGTTGCAGCAGCTGCATAGGAGGATGAGCTGGTTCTGATGCCATCCTGGTTTTGTTCTTCAGCTTCTGTGCCATCTTCTCTGACTCTGTTGCTCTCCACAATTCAGAAACAAATGTTCCATCAGTGTGTCCCTCAGGCCTTCAGTGACCTTTGTAAGTATATGGAGCTCATAAGAACATTGGGGCTTTTAAAAGGGAACCAGTTAGGGTAAGTATAGCATGAAGGTTTACAGTTCTCACAGATTTATACTAAAACCTAATCCTTGCTATAATAGTATTTGGATGGAACTTTTCAGGAGATGATTAGTCACAAGGGTGGATGCTTGGGAATGGTATTTAGACCCATTATACAAAAGGGCTCAAGGTGGCTCAATTATCTTTGGAATCATGTGAAGACGTAGCAGGAGCTCACCATTCATGAATGTGAAAATGGGCCCTTTTTGGAAATGACATCTGCTGGCACCTTGAACTTAGACATTGCAGCCTCAAGGATGGAAAGAAACTTTCCATGCTCTCTCTATGCACTAATACTGTAAGGTTTTAGTGTTTCATTTCTGCAGCCCAAGGTAAGACAAGAGCCACACAGAGAAGTGGGCTTCCTTATTCTTATTCTACTTCACTAAGCAATGCAGGTGAAACACATACTGTACTTTCCACATCTTCTCTCAAGAGCTGTGCCATGTTCCCTAATAGTATATGGTTAGCTAAGCTGAACAGAGCCTTCTGGACAGAGGCAAAGTCTTTATGACTACATGGATGGTAGACAGCATGGAGGAATGAGCCTAGAATGAAAGGTTCTTGTGAAAAAGAGAGGTAGCTGACTGCCATGATACCATCACATCTCCTGTAAACCCTAGGGGCCTACATATTCCTGATAGTATGCCACCACTGCTTGTTGTCTTTTAATAAATCAGCCCTTGGGACCAAATGTGATACAGGGTAAACAGCATTGAGCATCTTTTCCTAACCAGGCAGGAGCAAAGCAGAGGGAGGAAAGGGGGGATGTTGGGAGACTGGCAGGGGAGCACCAATAAGGAAGGAGACAGCTAGGTTTCCCTGTGGCTCTGCTTGTCCCAGACTTACTTTACTCTCCTGGAGACTGTGACCAGAACACACACAGTCTGAAGTTCAGTCCCCAGTAGTAAAGAGCAGGCCACATTTCCTGGCTTTTCCTGTTTTGCTACCATGATCAAATGACATTCCCGACAGCATTCCCATCTGGAGAGACCCTCATGAACTCTAAGCCTTCTGAGTCAGTGTAAGAAACTGCATTTTGTACAATGCCATGCCCAATTTATCAGAAGTAATCACTGGCTTCCTTAGGACTCCTTCAGAGTGGCTTTATGAATGAATGATATTATCTTCTAAGATCAGCAGAGTTCAAAGCTGAATTTCAGAAACATGCCTGGAGCTACAAACATCACAGAAGGCATCAGGAAGACAGGAAGCTTAAAAAAACAGTTTAAAATATTTATAATAGAAATAAAAAGCATAAAAACGTGAAATAAGACAACATAAATCAATAAAAAGAAGCATGCAGAACTCCAGAGAGAAGTAGAAAGAAAAACTAGGAATGTTACAAAATGATAGTGACAAGGAAAGCAGCAATGATTAAGATAATTAACAATTAAACGGTTAAGAACAGCACAGAGGAGCTGGAAGAAGGGACACTAGAGGAATGAGAACAGAGTTTATAGACAATAGATGAATTACAGATGTAAAAAGATTAGCAAAATTAATATCCAAAGGATTTGCTTCCTGAATGAAACAGATTTTAAATACAATAGAACAAAATCTCTCTTATAACTGATGCTTGAACTTTCCAATCAAAATTGCCCACCAACTCACAGAACAATGACAGAATTTCCTAGGAAGTACATCTCTTAAAAAATACACACTGTTCTCTACAAAGGGAAAAAAGAGAATAAGGAAAACTCAATTTGCATGTACATGCTGTTCTTAAGCCTCGAGAATATTAAAAATAATGTAATTGCATGCATGGTAGAAAGATTCTTTTGCTTGCATTTCCCCCAATAGTGAGGACAACTAGCAGGGGGCATTAGGGTGGACCCCAAAATGTTAGAAATATTACAGGGAGAAGAGAGCAACTAGGAACCTAGCACCCTTCAAAGTTTCCTTTTGAGTAGAATGTCAAAAACTAGGAAGTCTCTAGCTTGTACAAAGTCGAGAGACAAGGTCTTAAAAGTTTATTTAAGATTTCAAAGCAAACAGGAGACTGGTAACAAAATTAAGTTCAATAAAATAGCAAAGACTATGTAGAGCCTACAATCAGACAAGCTCTAATTTTCATAACAGAATCTTACTAAACCACCTTGTACCAAAAGATGGCAGGGAAACAAAGTGGGGAAGAGGACACGTTAGAGGAGGACTAATTTCCTCAGATTTTCATTAGAAAGCCTGACATTCTGTCTGAAGTGGATATGACTCATTTTAAAAGTACTCTTTGCGTGATAGTTTGCATATTTTTTTTCTTGAGACTTCTTTCTAGTATGCTAATTTTAAGATTGTTTTTTAATTATTTTCATGAGCATTGGTGTTTTGCCTGCATGAATGTTTGTGTGATGGTGTCAGAGCCTCTGAAACTGGAGATACAGATAGTTGTGAGCTGTGGTGTGGTGCTGGGAACTGAATTCAGCTCTCTTGGAAGGGCAGCCTGGGCTCTTAACCACTGAGCCATCTTTCCAGCAATAGAATGCTACTTAGGTAATGCTTGCCTAGACTTTAACAAGTCTTCGGGAACAATGCTTTTTGTGTTTTAAAGTAAGATAACAGGAATCATTTTAATTAAAACACATGACACAATTCAATTATCATATATTTATTTTTTATATGTATGTATATATATGAATATATAAACATAAATATATAAACATCTAGAAGACATATGCCCAATATATCTATGATTTTTTTCTTTTCTTTTTCTGATAATAGGATTTGAGGTGAGTTTTCTTTTTGCTGATTTTTGTCAGGGTTTAAAGGGTTTTCTTTATTTTTTTCCTTTTTAAATTCATTTATTTTATCTCTTTAAGTTTATTTCCAATGTCCCATGTTTATAGAAATAGCACAGTTTCTTAAGCAAACTAAAACACGAAAGCAAGTAGAAAGACAAATGAAAGAATTATGCTGAGACATGAAAGGAACAAGAGCTCTGAGAATAGGAACCAGCACCCAACCTCAGCTGGTGCTCAAGGAAAGCAAGAGAGGACTCTGAGGTACATGTTTTATTGTACAGTCAAACAAAGCTGAAAAGACAAGTCAGAATCCTTTTGGGCCACAGCAGAGCTCTTGAACTCAGTAGAGGACAGGCTGGACATGAGCATCAATAAACTAAGCCTCTAATTACCTACAGAGCTGGTTTTCCGGTACTCATAGACTTCACACCAGCCTATCGTTTTGGGCAACAGTGCTAAATAAAATCATGTCAAGAAAAATCATAGGAAACACAGAAAACTATGCAAAACTGTTGCTAATCCGACCCAGTCTTTTCATTTGTACAGTCGTTTGTGTTCTATTGCCTCTGAGGATTCTGATGCAGCTTTAAGCGGGAACAACCATTGTAGAGGAAATAAGAGCTGGAAGCCAATAAAAGCTCTAAGCTACAGTTCATTTAACATTACAGCCTCTGTTAAAACCATCATGGTACACTGTACACACCCCAGCAAGACATTTAAAACCATCATGGTACACTGTACACAGCCCAGCAAGACATTTTACAACTCAGACTTTCTTCTGAAACTTGTATTAATTTCCCTCTGCTCATAAGTAAGGACGAACACAATAAAATATCCCTTCTTTGAATAAAAAAGGCTCTAACAGATGTGTAAAGATGAGTTTCATAAACTAGAATAATAATCCTTCTTTATATAAACATCAAATTGCCCTTTAGAGAGTTACATGTAGTTGTGTATGACAATGTCAATAACTCCAGTCACTAAGACAGATTTTTGGTATCTTTTCAATTACTTAGTTTTCTCTAAAACAGAACGCTCAGCTCAATCATTGTTAACTCAGTCACAATTAAAAGGCACACAAGATGAGAGTCATGATTTAGACAGAACAAGCTGATCCTGTAAGAACTCAAAGATTATTAGACAAGAAATCTGAAATACTTAGACATAAATACCTAACTCTTAAGCTCTACAAAGACAAAGTAGTTGGCATTTTCAGGGTAGACTTCACATGTGGGCTGGTCTTTCACTTCAAAACAGGCAGTGGCTCTTTACAGTAGAGGATATAAAGCCAAAGAGAAAGGCTGGGCATAGCAGCAACAAAAAGGCTCACACTTAATCCAGTTTGTTACTTTTATGTTGCTGTGACCACTTACCTGACAAACAACACAGGCAAGGTTGATGATTTTGGCTTATATTTTCAGAGAGATTTCAATCCATCATGGCAAAGAAGGCGTTGCAGAGAGGCTCCATCCTTAGTAGGAGGAGCACATGGTGGAGGTTTGCTCACACAGTAGTGGACCGGGTGCTAGCAAGCAGGTATCTCCACTGCCTGCCCCCAGGGACCTAGACAGCAGATGTCATTACTACCTGCCAAGATGCAATGCACACCCACAGTCACCACAAGTCAGGTGACATATCCTCCCCCTGTATGTGCACCACATCCTTTTATAACAGTATCTTCTCCCCGCTCTCTTCTTTTCTCCACCCAAAACTGTAGGCAGCCTTTGTATACCCTTTCCCTTAGTAAAACTACTACGTGAGAACCGTCACACGATGTTTGACTTTATGGCGTCTATTGTTTAGATCATAACAGCACAAAACAGAGCATGACTGGATCCACTGAAATGTCTAACTTTCCAATCGGTTCCTAGTCCTCTACTCCGCCAGCCAGGCCCTACCTTCTAAAGGTCCCATACCCTGTAAAATAGCACTGCGAGCTAAAGAACAGAATATTCACAAGATGAGCCATGGGGGCGGTCCAGACTCAAACCACAGCACACATAAATTGCCTGCTTGCTGCCGTGTAGATGTAAATATGAATGTAGCCAAAAATAACTCCTAGAGCTTCTCCCATTTCCTACTGCTATGCTCCCTAAAGAGAAGGATGCCTGAGACTGACCAGCATTAGATGGGGAGAGGGCCCAGGATGAAGCAAAGATCATCCTGTGACTTCTTCTACATAGGCTTTTTTCTTTTATAAACCTTTATTCAGCCATTCAGGCCCCATCAAATCTGAGCTGCTATTCCACCAAACTTTTAGAGAGCCTCACTGAATCTAGGGGTTGTGTCCTAATGTCTTAGTTCTTTTAGATTTGTCAACACACGAAATCTGATTTCCCCCTTCACTGTCCCATTCAGACAGTGTCCCATCTTTAGTACCCTCCACTGATTGATTTACTTGCTGCCTTAGCTTCCTTTCCTGTTGTCATGATAAAATACTTTGACGAAGCAACTTAAGGAAGAAAGGAGTTATTCTGGTTCATAAGTCCAAAGGTCCACTTATCACAGCAGGGAAATCAAGACAGTAGGGACTTATGCAGCTGGTTACATCACATCCATTATCAAGAAGCACACAACAGATATATGTATGTGTTTACTTTCATATTTGTATATAGTGTGGAATCCCCACAGGGCATGCTGTACGTTAGAGAGGGCAGGTCCTTCTACTTCAGTTAACCTCATGGAGATAAGCTGTCAGAGACAGGCTTGGTAGACTCCAGGTGTTTCTAC
Source organism: Grammomys surdaster (assembly GCF_004785775.1). Lineage (NCBI taxonomy): Eukaryota > Metazoa > Chordata > Mammalia > Rodentia > Muridae > Grammomys > Grammomys surdaster. Next base: position 12,024,817 of record NW_021604566.1, on the reverse strand, counting down.
ACTCGGTAAACTTGACAATTGAGATTAATCATCACACTCCCTCAAAGAAAGCTGACACCAAGTAGATTGTCCTCTGTCTGCAGAGGCTGTACCATCTTTGGCTCATCCACTTTGAAAATGTTTCTAATTCCTTAGACTCTCATTCTCCGCCTGATCTGCACGTCTTCCTTTTGACCCTCAACTTGACTCTTAGGCCACAGGGTATGCTGGCTCCTGCATCGTTCACTTGCATCAAATCCAGAGAAATGGATTTTAGGCTACCAGAGAAATGCATAGGCTGATTTCATCTGTCTACAAAAGTCACCTAGGGTAGCTGAAGGACCCAGAGATTCAAAGGAACCAACCCTGACCTTGTGGGCCCATCTTCTGCATTAAACATATTAAGATGAATTTCCCATTTAGAAAGATTTTAAATATTTGGGAAAGGTATACTACCTCACTAAACTTCCTGTTACACAGCAACCACATAGTGGTTTCTTATTGTATATTTTGACATGTTTTCAAAGCAAAGATCAGATACCTTTTATTCAGTGTCCTTTCTTAAGTTCTGTAAACATAAGGTGGTATTTAAAGAACAATATACATTCACTGTATTTTGATTTCAGGCAAAGAATATATATATATATATAATTTTCATTTATTTCTCTATTATTATGGTGAAGGGTGAGTTACCACAAGGCTGAGGGCATGGGAGACAGGAAGGGTGCATAATGACACTGAAAGCCAGAAAAAATCGGGAGCCAGACTTACTGCCGTGTACAGTGTATCATGAGACCTATTCACAACCATACTCACAACCATACTCCCTTCCTAGGGCTGTACCTGAATGCCCTAAATTTGTTCCAGCAGGCCCCAACCCTTAAAGGATGCATCACCTCCCAGCACCTCATCTGGAAGATTTCTAACATACAGACCTTTGAGTCACGTGGGAGCCATGGCAACTGGGTTGCCATGTCTCCCACTGTCACCATGTTTCCAGCTCCACATGGTCCTCAGATCTCTGTCCTACACTTACGCAGCTTAGATCTTGTTTCCAAAAGCAGCTCAACTACCTTCCCTCTTGAATTAGTCAATGCTGCTGGCCTCATCAGCCCTCATTACACCTCTCAGGTTCCTCTTTTTCCAGAGGAGCATAAGCACAACTTTGTTAAAGTGTTGGTAAGATACTCTCAGCAGCTAAAAGAAACATGTGAAAGCCATGTAAAAATGAGAGGTCAATAACATTTCCTCTCTATAAGTTAGAAATAATGTCAGCACCCCTCCCATTAGAAGGCTCTACCTTAGAGGGAGTTTCTTAAGTCTATTATGTACTCTGGCTTTTTGGAGCCCTCCATCAAATGTAGCACAGCTATTAAAACAAAGCTGCAAACCAAATGCAGAGAGCAAGGCTCAACAGTTTCAGCGACGATGCAGCAGAAGACTAACCAACAGAATTAAAAAATCAAGAATAAACTCTTTAACAAAAGAGATTATAGTTTCCTTCCACTTAATTCATCAAGTTTGAGATGGACTCTTGCCAGAAACAGAACTGGTATTCTTGTGGTTTCATTTAATGACCAGAAAAGGTCTGAGTTCAAAACTTAAGTTGTCATCTACTTGAACTCAGAACTTTAAATTACAGTATTACTTAATTCCTTTTCTCCCTAAGTCCTATAGATGTGTACATTTGCTCTATAGGTGGCATAGAGTGAATCAGCCAATGACATGTTTCCTATTTGAACCTCGGTGCATAGTTTGGTCTCCAGCCTCTATTCTTCTTTTCTTTGAACAGTAGTTCTCAATGTTCCCAATGGTGCAACCATTTGATGCAGTCTGCATGTTGTGGTGACCACCCCAACCATAAAGTGATTTTTATTGCTGCTTCATAACTGTAGCTCTGCTACTGCTATGAGTTGTAATGCAAAGAGCTGTGTTTTCCGATGGTCTTAGACAACCTCTTGGAAGGCTCATTGGACCCTCAAAGGGATCATGATTCACAGTTTGAAAACTGCTGATTTAAAAGGAGAGTTAAAAGAAAAGATTTCCTGTGACAAAGCATATTCATGTATTCTATAAGTAAGAAATCTCTTCAACATGCCTTCGACCTCTTCTGAGTTGATGCTCTAAAAACATGTTTTACTCTCGGCTGCCCTGTGTGTCATCTCACGTCCCAATTTACTTCAAACATACAATAACCTTAAAATCTTCCCAGTAAACATACAAGTTATATGATAACCTCTTGCTTGTTGAATAAAACTAAGAATAAAATACAGTACTGTTTTGGAGATGGTATCAAATCAAAGTAATTAATATTTTGTTTCATGAATAATAGGAAACAAATTTTGAGATGGGTGCAGAAAGCACAGGTATGTTGACTAGCTGCATCACTCTAGACTGTCTGTTCCTGAGAGTGCATCTCTGACTCCAAGCCGTGGCTGACTATGAATAACCTTCTGCTCTGTACGTGGAATTTGTTTCTTAGCCTCTGTGGCTTCCTGATTGCTAAGTCTTTGTAAATTAGAGCAAGCAATTTCTCTTTGTTTTACCTAATATTTGAAAATGGAGAGAGAGAGAGGAAGGAGGGAGGGAGAGAGAGAGAGAGAGGGAAAGAGAGAGACAAGGAGAGAAAGAGAGAGAGAGAGAGAGAGAGACAAGGAGAGAAAGAGAGAGAGAGAGAGAGAGAGAGAGAGAGAGAGAGAGAGAGAGAGAGAGAGAGAGAGAAGTCCCCTGGGCCACTGAAAATTATCCTTTCATTCCAGCCGCCTTCTTCAAGTCAGTCAAAACATCCCAGACTTCAAAAGGGGCGTTCGGCCTTCTTAGGCCATTTTGGTGTCCTTCTCTGGTTGGCCTAGGAGGGACCGGTTGTTTGGATAAATTAGTTTCTGGAGCCTGCTGGTCTTCTAGAAGACCTCAGTGTCTGACTGCAAATTAGCTCTATGGAACATGAAGAAATCCCTGGACAGGCTAGAAGAAATAAATGGTGATAAAATCTAATACTACAATGTTTATAATGTGATTTTATTCTGCTATGTAGCTTGCGAGCACAGCTAATGCTGAATTAAATATTTTAAATTTTTGAAAAAAGGGGGCATGAAAGCAGAAAATCAGATCAGTATACAAGTCACAGAAGATTTGAAGTGAGACTTCCAGCAGGATCCTTGTATGAGAACAAACAAAAATATCCCAGTTTTCCCCAAATCAGCTCTATATTTACATTATAGATGCAAACCCTTTCCTCGGCACCCCTCCTCCACCTCAGGCAGGAAGTCAGGCAGTACATCGGCTTTAGCTGGGCTGTGACTGCTCAGTGAGGCGCCCCTGAGCCCTGCACACTAAGGGTGCCTGAGGAGAGCAGATTCTAAAGCAAGAGGAACCTGTGAGCCAAAACTAACAAACAGGGCCCCTCAAGCGGAACAATGGTCCAGAAAACTCAGCAAAAAAGAAAATAAACTTCATTGGCAGTTTGTTGTTTGACTGTTAAGGGCCTAGCTACAACTCTATCAAGACTTTTAAGAAGGTAAGAAAGTTCACACATACTGCCTACTCACAGCTGCTTGAGAGTTTATAGTAGGAATTTATCATCTTGTCTTGCCATGGCTAATCCACTTTAGGAGATACTTGTGTCTTTTCTTTCCAAGGTAAACAGAAGAGCCACACCTCTGAGAAAGAGAAGCTGTACTTCCTCTCTCACCTCCAGAGCCTGGGGCCAGAGTTCAGCCCGGGTGAGAGGAGCTAGCTCTCAGGCCAAAGGCCTAATTCTTTCAAAGGGTTTAACACAGCTGAGGTAATGTGGGTCAGAAGCACAGACTGAAGCTGTGAATGTTTGTCTAGATTCCATAACACATGCCTGCAAAATTAGCCAGCCCACGAGGCAGTAAGTAAAGTAACGTTTAATGGATGATCATCCGGAAGCTTCTATAATAGCCCGTGGTTTCCACCTCTGTCCTTAGCTGTAAAGAATATTCTAGGTTCCAGAGGTCCATGCATCTCAATGTGTAACTGTATGAAAAGTTTTAAAAATAATATTTAATCATAGCTGGACCTGGTCAGAAGACAATAAACATTTCTCCAATGATAAATTTGCATAATCACTCTTTATAAAGAAAAAAAAAATTCCTCATTACCAGGCTGGATGGCTTTAAGGTGGCTTGAAGGCTAAGAGTGCATGCTGCTCTTACAAGGACTGAGGTTCGGCTCCCAGCTCGCACATTAGGCAGTTCAAGCCACCTGTAACTCCAGTTGCAGGGGATCCAGAGTCCTCTGTCTTCTACAGGCACCTAATCTCCACCTGTACAGTGTACATAAACTCATATAGGCATACCTGGATATACATAAAATAAAAAATAAATTGACAAATGATTTTAGTTGTTTAAAAATATTTATTGAGAATGAATATTATCAAAATACATTGTATGCATATATGAAATCCTCAAAAATATACAAAAATTCATTTCATTTTTTAAAATCTCTAAGCCAATACTACTTTGAATTGGATCAAAGAGAACGTGCCCTAACTAAATATGAGTGTAAGTGAATAATAGAAGTCAATGTATATAGTATAAATAGTTTGTAATAGCACCCATAAACAAGGCTAACTATAAAATTAGCTGAATATAAATAATTCTTTCATTATATCTTAGATTTACCCTTGATATCAATTAAATTTCTATCACATTAAACCAAGCATAGTATATCTAGTTTGGACAGATGTTGTGACATACACCTTTGATCTTTCAGCACTTGGAGGCAGAAGCAGGGAGATCTCTCTAAGTTTGAGCCTAGTCCACATGGATGGCAAGTTCCAGGGCAGCCAGGGTTACACAGTGAGATCTTGACTCAAAAAAAAGGTCTGATTTCTAACAGTAAAGATTGGCAGGTTGTTAGAAGTTGGAACATGAATACATGAATGGCAATGTTCTATAAATTTGTAAAGAATCAAGTTAAAATATATCCAAGGTAAGATGCAATTTCGTTCATTAGAAATGTCTAATAGTAGACTGTATGGGTGTCTTGTTTTAGAGACATCACCAAGAATCCCCTTGCTTATAAAAATCTTTAAAGAAAAGAATATGAAGAGACTCTTAGCACCTTTTTTAAACCACAGGAATCCAAAAGGATCTAAATATATTTATGCCCCTCCAATTAAAGTAAAGTAGAAGAATTGCTTTGAGAACCATAGAGTAATAGTTTCCAAACTACTAAAAACTATTCAAAACTTCACATGCAAGACCATGTTTTGCTTTCTCCCTAAGCTGCACATATTTTCAAAGGTTTTTATTATTCTTTGTGGACCAAGTAATGACAGAGGAGTTAGCACTCTAAGATCAGATTCACAGCTATCCACCTGAGCATCTGTAAACAAGAAAACAAAGGAAAAGAAGCTGGAAAGGCAGCAGGATTATCCCTAAATTAATCTATAACCTGCCAGGTTTACCTAACTTAATCACAAGTCAGTACTTAATTTTTCTAGACCTTCAAAGAATTAAAGAACTTTTTACTATACTTGAGAGCTGGCCAAGGGTTTGAAAGAATGTAAGAAATATTTAAATTATTTCTAATTTGTAAGTGTATCATGGGAGTCTTTCCAGAACAACACAGGGCATTTTCTCATCTATGTGAAGGCCACGGGAACAGCAGAGACTGTTGAGCACCCTCACTCCTTAGAGATGGAGAAACCATCTTGATCCTTACCTTCTCATGTCCTCTCTTTCCTCAAACAGGAGGCAATAAATTCTGAGGTTATGAAATCTCAGCCTTGGGAAGGATTTTAGAGGCAATCCTGTCTCACCTTATTTTCTACACAGCAGTCTCCAGAAGATTTTCACCAGGCAGTAATGAGCTAGCACTGCATCTGTGGCGTCCTTAGAGAAGATCTGCTTCAGTGACTCACACTTATTATTTATTCTTTGTTATAACCAGTTCCATGTCTTCCTTTAAGGGTAATATTCAAGGACAGCCAATTGGTATAATGACTTAAGGATATATAAGAACTATACGGAGAACTCATTGTAAATGCTATTTTTTTGCATGTACTTAAAAACATGCTTGGAACAATGTTTCTAACAAGCTAATACCTAATTGCTTTGCTACTTTTTAGGAGAATATATTTGTCATTTTAAAATACTTCATTAAATGATAGAATTGCAAACTTCTAAATATGTGTGTATATGTATATATGTATGCCTTTAGTGTTTATGATCTTCTTTTAAGAAGGGTTGAGACTATTATAAGAATTTCAGATCTGGCCTTCCAAAATTTAGTATGCCATCTCTTTCCTCCATGCTGATGATTAAGCAGAACCATAACCTTTTTTCAATGTCACAAACAGATCTGATGATCATTCAAAATTGTCGTTGGCAAACCCTTTTGTGTTAAACGGCATTCTGGCTCACAGTTTGAATTAATTCCAGATTTCAAAATGAAAAAAAAAATTAAATTGAATCAGCAATTTAAAACTACATTTCTTACCCAGGATCCTGTAAGAAAGCCTAATAATGAATCACGAATCACCAAGTACTGGTAATGAGGACAATACTCTCTCTCTTATGGAAATCAAGCTGGGGAGGACAGAGGACTTCCGGGCTTCCTTTCTGCTGTGCTGTGTGGAAGATGTGTGTGTTTATTTGTCGAATGTAGGTATATTGCTACAATGATTAGTAAAGATGTTCATGAGCCTCTGATGTGCACAACTGAGAGAGTTCTCTCTCTGTACCTAATGAGGCTGTAGCCATGGATTCATCCAAAGTTCGGTAGGAAATATTTAAGAAAAGAGCTGCATCTGTTTGGAACATGTGCATGCTATTTCCTGTGTCACTTTCTTCAAATAACACAAAATTAACATAAAATCCTCACTCTCCTTGATATCATAAAACTCAAAAGATTGTTAAATTAATTACTGTTTGGAACAAACCCTTGATACATTGCCCAAGCTGCTCCTGAGCTCACGGGCCCAGTGGATCCCTCACCTCGGCCTCCAAGTAGCTTGAGACTACACACATGCCCGCACCAGGCTCTTGAAGATGATTCAAAGTACCCTGGAGGGTACACATACATATTTCCAAATCCTTGCCATGTTGTAGAAGACTAGATTTAAGCCCAGGTTATTTAACTGGTCTACACTCCTTGCCCCAGTATCTGTTAAAGTGCAATTTTGGAGTCATTTGTTACACAGCAGTAGATAACTACTAACATTAATAAAATATTCAACATCTTTGCACCAAAGCCAGAAGGTTTTAATATTGGTGCGACCCTCAGAACAATTCTGTATAGACTTGGGGTAAAGAATACACAGTATCCGCATCTTAGAGGGAAAGCTGTTGCCTCAGGGATCACCAGAGGCTGGCACACAGCTAGGCTGCAGCTACATCTGGACTTCCAGAACCCACCTTCAGCTCCTTTCCCTCTAAGCAGGCTTCTTCAATACCCTCAAATAGGTATCCTCTTATTCATACTGACTTAAGAACCCAAGGTCAGTCATTGCTTTAATATGAGATGGGAATAAATGTACAGAGTTACATGGACCAATATATTTTTAAGGCTGAATGCCTGGTATATCTTGTTTGAAGCTAAGAGAACTCTTGTGAAAATATTGAGAGTCCCTTTGAGGCTGCTGTGGTGCCACAGGCATGGAATCCCAGCACTGAGGCTCAGAGGACAGAAAGGCTGAGAAAGACAGTTCAGGAGTTCAAGACTTTGGCCACATAATGAGTTTGAGGTCAGCCTGGGCTACTTGAGATCCTGTCAATAAAACAAAAGGTGAAAAAATAAAACACAAAAGCCTAAAAATAAAAAATTCTTTTGAATTACAGTCATCTAGTTTAACTTAAGGCTACCCTGAAAAAGGTCTTCAATAAATATAGCTTATTTAAGGGGGAAAATATGATTAAGATCTTTGGTATGTGATTATTAACTGATTTTGTCCACTTATTTTCACTAACTTGGACAGGCTAAATTCATCTCTAATATTAATTTTTTATAAGCCTATTTTTATAAAGGCATGTATGTAAAATTCCTTCTGTCCTCTGCTCAACTTGCTACAAGTGTGGGAGTTACAGCTCATGAGATTTCTTCCCAGAAATGTTGGGAGTGTTATTGGAATTCTAATCCATGTGGCTTCTTTTCCTAGCAGTGGCATTTGTCAGATCAAGAGCACCACCACCTTCATGAACCAAAGCAGAGCCCCACAGCTCTGAGCTAGATGCTGCTCTGTTTCCAGGGGTGCCTGACTCTCTGGAGCCAGAAAAAAATGAATTCTGCCAAGCCAGAGCCTGTGAAGATTTCTCTCTGTTTACAAAACCTTCACTCTGGGCAATTGTATTCATTCATTCATTCATTCATTCATTCATTCAACCAAAACATTTTGTCTGTCTTCAACAGCACAAAATAGGGAGCCTCAGCAGCAGAAGCAGGGATTGCTCCCAGCCCGCTGCTGTCCTTAAAGAGATCAGGATCTAAGGCAAACAGACTCTCAAATTAGGACTGACAACACAGGATAGAAAAAAAACTATGCTAATTAGCAGTTCAAAGCAATTATTGTTTGGGGAAAGGGTTCTTTTCAGGGAAGGGAAAAATATAAATAAATTAACTTCTGACTCTATTTAGTTGACAAAGAAGAAAAAAAATAAATGCAAAGAGTTATAATAACTATTAATTCTATTTATGGAACTGCATATATATAATTATTTAAATTTGCTTATGTAATTATTATCAAGCTTCGCTTCTTTCATTCCAAATTCCTGAGTCTTTTGAGCTGGAGAGACAGCTCAGCAGTTAAGAGCTGCTCTCCTAGAGGACCTGAGTTCAACTTCCAGCACCCACATCAGGCAGCTCACAACTAACTCCAGTTCTAAGGGATCTGACACCTCTGGTCTCCAAGGGCACTGAGCATGCATATCCGCACACATACACATAATTAAAAATAAAATGCTTCTCCTTTTTTAAGAAAAAAAAGAAGAGTTTTTTTTTTTACTAATTTCAATTGAAAAATATGTTGGTAGGTTCATTCCATTAGTTGTCTATCACTGTGTAACAAATTATCTCAGAATATAGCCCATTATCAGACACTAGGTTGAAGAATACAGATCAGTAATGTAGTCTGCATTTAGTTTTCCCAAAGTTCTAGGTTCATCGTGTGTGTGTGTGTGTGTGTGTGTGTGTGTGTGTGTGTGCGTGTGTGTAGATATAAGATAGGTAGGCAGACAAATGGACATTTAAAAATACACATTTGTTATGACATTAAAGCTACACTCATCCCAGGATCTGTTCCCAGTTGTCTTTCTTACATGGTTGCTGCAGAAGATTCTGACCATGTTGCCCGAGCCATAGAGCTGTCTCAGTGCCTTCTCCATCACATCTGGTATTCAGAGGATTCAATGAACCACAGTGGCTCTTATGACCTAGTATCTGCATGCTATTGTGTCTTCTTTTTTCCTGCTTAGAAATGTGTCACCACACTCATGGGGATGAATCTAAAGGATCCTTCCCAAGGAGTTCTGTCAACAAGGTCTCTCTCTCCCCTCTCTCTCCCCCTCTCTCTCCCACTCTCTGTCTCCTCTATCTATCTATCTATCTATCTATCTATCTATCTATCTATCTATCTATCTATCTCAAGATATATCTATTTTGTATATATTGTCACTATCTTCAGACATACCATAAGAGGACATTGATGGTTGTGAGCCACTATGTGGTTGCTGGGAATTGAACTCAGGACCTCTGGAAGAGCAGTCAGCATTCTTAACTGTTATGTCATCTCTCTAGTCCAAAGTTCCTCTCTTAAAGAGGGGAATAGTGAAGTGTCTCAGGCTCTGGATGCAGTGGTCTTTCTTCATAATATTCTACACATGATAGTTAAACACAGGAACTCTGCAGAGGACATAAACTCTAGACAGCCTACAACGTGGAACTCTGAGCACACTCATCACTATCACCATGTTAGTGCTGAGGCAAAGGTAGATGCACCTCGAACAATAATATCCATTGACTGAGAGATACAGAGACCTGTGTGTGTGTGTGTGTGTGTGTGTGTGTATGTGTGTCTGTGTGTGTGTAGGAAAGCAAAGCAAAGCAAAGCAAGCAAAGCAGAATTTGGAACATAGAGATTCATCTCAGTGGGGCTCATATGCACCCCTGGAACAGGGGGAAACAAGCTCATGCTGATGCCCAATGTATAGTGATGGGTCCTGCACACTCCTTGATGACACACAGATTCACTGTGATACGAACTGTTTGTGAATGTCAACTACCCAGTTCAATGTATGCACCCAAAGAATGACACAGTGTTCAAATCAGAAGTCACCATCTCCCAAACTCTCCATATTAAAAATGAGCATCATGTAGGCCAGCAAGAGAAAAGTCACTGTCTAGGTAACAGGCTAGCCTGACTAGGAGACTAGAGAAATATTTGGAGGAGAAGCTGAGCAATTGTAGAGCTACTCACAAGTACCTGCTTATAGAGGACAACCTAGAGATTCTCACTGTGTCTGCATACAACCTTGAGACTCTCTTCTATGTAATCAACCGTGACTCTTACGCCACAGGGTTAGCACTGGTGACGGGTCACCACTACCTCTAACAGCAGCACAACTGTGCTCTGAATTTTTATTTTTAATGCTTTTGGCTTCGCACTTTGTTATAAAGAACTCAGGATGTAGTTCAGACTGGCTCCAACATTGTAATACCACATGAAAGCTGAGATTACAGGTGTACATCATCATGTCTGGCTGGGGTATTTTTTATTTTAAAAATTTATACTGATTATCTTAGATCTCATTATTTAAAAAAGAAATCAAGTCTCAAGATCTGTGTGTTTACTCAGAAAGACAGCCTCACATGTATCATTGCTGTGGAAGAGTGCTGACCAGAAGCCTCTAAGGGACAGTTGGCCTCAATGGTTAGAGCCCTCCCTTTCCTTTCATTCCAACATCAGTCACAAACAATTTCCATCTTTGTCACACTCCATTTATTTAGTGCATGTAGACCAAGTGAGCTACACCAGAACACAAAATGTTGGCCACCTCAGATAAACAAACATTTACTGAGTGCCGTGAATGGCTTGTCATTGTGCTTAGCCCTGGAAAGATAAACATGTCACTGTCTTGCCTCTGGAGTAATTTTCCTGTCTGGGTTTTAGCTTTTACCTAAAATCATCCAACTGCTATTACAACTTGGTGCCCAATTTGAACTTTGCTGGCCTATCTCTTCTAAGCTCTGAGGATATACTTTCTTAATGTGCCTAACCATATTGACCTGCTCACATGAAAAACTCCCCCTCATCCTTTCCAGCATAGTCTGAGCTCCCAAGTTATAAATTCATCATAACCCTGTGGGTAAGTGCCTATTGTACTTCAGTTAAGAGATGGTAACTTATCCTTCCTATAGTCAAATACACTTTAGTTAAATAAGAAATATTATTAAGCACTTACTGAACATTTGGAATAGTATTAAGAATAACAGAAAACACCGAGAGGCCATGAAGTCTATGGATCTTAGCCCCGTTAGTCTTCTCAATACCCATGAACATCAGTTCATTGTCAGACATGGGAATTGGTCCAGCAGAGGCAATCCACTTGTCTGGAGTTGGGCAGCTTATGAGCATACCAGAGGAGGTGTGTGCCCAGAGTCAGGCTGGGGAGTCTGAGCTTCCTCTCCCCATGCTGCTCCTAGGTTATGATGTTCCTATTCACACAGGCATTATTCCCCATTTAGCAAACGAGAAAGAACTATGGCTTAGGGATACTTAGAAACCTGCCAAGGGCAGAATGAAGACTGAACAGAGCTGTCCCACATGAAGCATCTTGTTCTTGCCGAAAGCTGCCCCAGGTTGAACACTGGGTCTTCCTACATCGCTGCACCTTACAGAGTACTTTGGAATTTACAATTTTATTTCTTCATTGTATGGGCCCAGAAATATATATCTTACAATCTATTTCTAAAAACAGAATTATTGAACTACTCCATAGCTAAATCTCTTATCCACTCCTCATCCCAATATAAGGGAATGGACCAATGCTTTGTGCTTGCCTCCTGAGCTAAATTTCCAAGCCTGATGCACAGTTAAGAATCCTTGCTGTCTTTACCATGTTTCACCTTCCCATGTTCAAGTTGGCATTCGTGTAGAATGTATCCAGTGTATTTGGATCAGTATAACCTCAGTTCCAGATCAGACTAGCTGGTGCTAAAATCATACCCTCCTATGCTCTCAGATAGACAAAGGGAGAGTAGAAATCCAGGGTGCTAAAGCAACAGCTACAGCTAATGGTTATGGAAAAGCCTTTAAGTGCTAGAAAAGTTACATGTATTCATTATTAGATTTTCAATGAAGACACATCACAGGCTAATATCCTGTGTTTGTCAGGGTTCTCTAGAGGAATATAACTAATATAATGAATACATATGTACTTAAACATACACACACACACACACACACACACACACACACATATATATGCCCAGCTAGTCCAACAACGGCTGTCTACCAGTCTGGGCTCTCATAATGTAGTCACAGTAGGCTGTTCAAATGAAACCTGTACCATAGTCCTAACTGCAGAGTTTGACTGTTATTTTATTATTATCATTGTTGTTGTTGTTATTGTTGTTCTTATTATGTGAGTACTTTATCTCTCTTCAGACACACCAGAAGAGGGCATCGTATCTCATTAGAGATGGTTGTGAGCCACCATGTGGTTGCTGAGAACTGAATTCAGCACCTCTATAAGAGCACTCAGTGCTCTTAGACACTGAGCAATCTCTCTAGCCCCCCTTAGTTTGGCTTTAAATGTGGATGAGATTTATACTATAACTTCTAGCAGAAGCCATTACAGGCTGTACTTGATTCTATTAATAAAATCATTATTGAATTTTTCCTTTTTTATTTCAAAGTCACCTTTTATTTCTAGAATCCTCCAGTACAAAACTAAAATATATACATGCTCTATTTAGTGATTTTTTTTTTCTGAGAAATTCAATAGCCAAATAAAAACCATCATTAGCAATGCAAATTTATCTTAACTTAAAGGAACCAAATTTGAGTTTCAAGAATAATAATAGAATCCTAACAGTGCCATTATTCCTAAGAGATCTAGAAGATAACCCTCTGAAAATTTCTAGATTAAATAAGTTACTTGAATTTTTTACTAAAATGTCTCAGTTCTAGCTCTCCTCGCCAGCCACCAACATTCCAATCAAACATATGCTCAGATTATCTGGCACGGCTATGAAAGTTAGTTGCATTTTTAAGTCTTTGAGTTTTGTTTGTTTGATTTGTTCTGTTTTGTAGACTGGAGGGTAATCAGGTAATATCTTATGCTGGCCTATATTTTTCTAGAAATTTAAAATTATAAAATTTATTTCACATTATGTAATGTGGGTATTTTGCCTACATGTATGTCTTTACATCTTGGGGAGTAGAGTCCCAGATGGTTGTAAGCTACCATTTGGGTGCTGGGATGCAAACCAGATTGCACCGCTCTTCACTGCTGACACACCATGCTAGCCTTTTCTAGAGATGTTGCTAGTAAAAAGTACATTCAAATTATATTACATTTTTTATTTTTTCAAAAGACTTTTTGAAGCGTGATTTCATTTGAATTGTAAACTTAGGATTTGAAGTGAGAAAAAACAAGAAAGAAGTACTACCTCTTCTGTCATACAGCTGCTGAGTCTGACGCTGAGAAACCTACTCCAAGCACAGGACAGGGTGGAGTGCTGGAGAACCACATCCCAGGTCTAACAGGGACATCTCCCTGGAGAACTCAGAGTGCTGATTGCCACGGAGGTGGGAGGGGCTCATGAGGCACTTTCCGAACCCTGGGGCTATAGGCAGTCATGGCTGTTAGGGCAGGCGAAGAGATTTTCTTCAGTGGTGTAGCCACTGATATGCTGCCGGATCTGGTGATTACCCAAACACAATCATACCCACTGAAAATGACAAGGACACATCTCTCAGTCACTCTCACAGAGAAACTGCCTGAGCTCTTCAGCTGTTCGGAGTTAAAAGACCAGCGATTGCGATTCTGTGCACTCTATGCCCTGCCCAGATCTCTGAAATAATTGGGAGGCATACAGAGTACCACCATCTCTTCCCTTCTCATCACAGTTCTGTACCCACCGAGCAAAGAACCAAGGAGGACCGAGTCACAGGAACTTCACAAGCTTACAATGAGTGGTAATACGAGTGGTTTGATACTTAACTTTGTACATAAACCCATTCAAAAGACTTCTTTTAAAAAAATATCTAACAAAAGAGCCAAAGGTCTGATTCCTTTCGTGGAGATATGTAGAGAGCAAGGATGGAATCATTCTAGATACAATAAGCACACCTCCAAAGGGCCCACTAGTAAGTATAATCCTGGGAGCAAAGGGCTGAAAAGTAGAAGACAGGTGCATAACATAGCAATAACGCTATGAAGAGGACTGGTCACGTGGTGTAGCTTTTGTTCTCTTCATTGTACTGATGCAACAAAGTTCTCAAAGAAATACTTTATAAGTATATTTAATGTTTTTCAAAAGACATATATGTAGTGCACACTACCTGTAGGTAAAAATAACAATCTGCCGACTAACAACAACCACCTTGAGGTAGCTTGCAGGTACAATGGGAAAGGAAAACAGAAGCAAGGGACTTGGTGGAAGGAAAGCCTCAAAGTACATGAGTTTTTGAAGCAATAGGCAGACTTGATTGGAAGGGAAGTTCAATGAGCAGTGTTTGTCTGTGGGGTCAGGAGATGGACACTGGTGTGTATTGAACAAAATAGGAACTTAAGGTTGCCAGAGAGAGGGGAGCTATCCTTAGTGACAGGGTGAAGGTCAAATGGATATGCTCATTTGTCACGACTGGGCTGTGAGCACTGTCTCTGTCAGCACATGGAACAAGGGATACATGTACACAGCACATGTACAGGCGTACAATATGCTTTTTTGTTTGTATTAAATGCAGTTGACTTGCAATCAAAAAGAGGAGCCAGGGAAATTCCAGCCCTGCTTACAAGCACGCACACTCTCGTTACTGGTTTGAGACTCCGTCTACTCTTTTGTCCTAAGTAATGTCAGCACTTTAGTAGAGCTCTATTTCTTCTTTCTGCCCTGAAGCTGTTTCTTTAAGGGAAAGGGAGCCTGAGAGCTGAAAGAAGGGAGCCCACCCGAGGCCTCTACACAGGAGCCTCTGAAGAAAAGATGCTCATTCCTGATTGAGCACACAGGAGCCAAATTGCCAGGAAAGACTTCTCCAATCAATACCACATGGCATTTGTCTTTGAGAAGTAGCCCTGTCTGCTTTTGTGCCTCTGTATTAGTCAACTGCTGGTCAAGAGTGAAACTGCTTCATGTTCATGGGGGGGGGGGGACAAAATGACATGTAATTATGTTGCCCACTAAACATGTTACTTTGCTCTGAAGGGGACAAACAGGAGGAGGGAGAGAAGGTTAAGGATATTATACTATGTACTTGTATGGAATCTCCTTATGCAGCACAATCCCATGAACATACACAATGAAGCATTTTTCAAAATTTAGGCAACATGGTATTTTTGCTGAAAGCCAACGCATACCTCTGAATCATTATGCTTTTTTATATATTAATTATTTTAGTTTTGAATCATAACTTCTTCATTCTTAAATTAGGATTGGCAAAATACAAAATGTGGTCACCAAGCACACATCTTTGCAAAAGTTCTTAAACTTGTCAGACTCCCCAACATGTCAACTTGCCTCTATAACAAAGGCTACGGCATTAAGCTGCTGGTGATTTTATTTTTCATTGATATTATGTGAATTATGCAAGGGCTTTCATATAATAAAATGAAGCATTACTGATTTCTAGTAGGAGTTCAAATAAAATAAATAACTAAATAGATTACTGATGCCTGTTTCCTGCTTAGGGTAAAAGCTACATCATACAAAGTGGTCCTGAAGTGCTTTGTCTGAATTACCTCAGAGATGACTTACAGGATCCATAAAGTCTACTCTGTAATTGCATACAGTACAACTGAAACTGACGTGATAGCACTTGACCATTGGTTATTAAAATCCGTATCCATTAGCAGTCAGAGCTTAGTACATAACAGCAAACGGGCTTGTAAAACACACACTTACAGGACCACAACAGCATTACTAAAGATCACACTCTAGGCTTGTGATAATTCTGTTGGTGCAAAGCCAGGCCATGAAATCTGAAAGCCTTTGATCTGAGCAGTGCACCTAAATACCCAAAATACTGCTAGAGAGGTGCTCTGAGGAAGCAACTTTAACCCACTGAAACAACTCAGAAGTTGGATACCATGACTTCGAATGAGAACGTCATTTAGAATCCTCACTAAATTTTCCTCTAGAGATGGACCTGAGTAACATGTCTAAACCTTTTCTTTGCTTACAAGATAAACTAAGTATAACCCAAGTTTCCTTTATTTAAAATCCATTTGGGAGTTTGTCAGGCTGTGGAACTTCTATATCAAACATATATTTTAAACACACACTATAAAGAAAATACATATAAAGCAATCTAAAACAGGAATTAATTTTAAGTTTTGTGAGACAATATGCTTTCCCTGAGGCAAGGGAAAATGTAATAAGCATTAGAATTATGCTGTACATATTGGTGTAATTATATAATACTAAAGGTTGGCTTTTCCTCTCTGACTTTACTTTTGATAGCTGATACCTCTAAGAAGAGACAGAAATTAGGTTAGGCTGATGAAATGGTGCACTACTTAATTCATAAGGTTCAAAATCATTAAAAATTTGTACAGAGACTGAGAGATTTCCAGACACTCGGATTACAACAAAAATAGTCATTACAATTTTAAAAGCCATAACTCTTAAGACTGACATTCTGTTTACTTACAGACTGTCCATTTATCTCACAAGGGGCTTCCATTGAAGACTTCTTCACAATTATATATGGGTTATTAGCAACACACTTCTTCAAAGGGTTTCAATGCCCCACACCTGTGTGGAACAGAAATCATACAGCCATGTTAATATTGGTTATACATCTGCAGCCTTCCATTCACAGCATGTATACACAAGTCAAGAATGCTTACTTCACTGAATGAATCTCTAAAATAAATATTATGGGCTCCCTGTTTATCACAATTTACATGAGCCAAATGTGACCAAATTATAGCTCAGTGGCGCCTGCTGTCAGCAGCTGCGGCTGAAGAAGGTGAGGAGCAGGCTCCCCGAGAGCTTTGCATGTGTATTATGTTTGAGCCAACAGTACAGAACATGTTTCCTCCTCTTTTTTTTTCTTTCTGAATTCAGTTTCTCCCCTGCTATCTGTCAATGTCAGCAGCCCCACAATGCAAAGAGGAAATACTAAGAAAGAAATATGATTGTGGTGCGAGCAAGGACGAAAGAGTCAGAGCTGGGGCTGAGTGCTTTCCCCTCAGGGCATGGATATTATTGGACTAATTCTTTGCAAGTTGACATTAGGTCACCATTTCATGGTTGATCAATTCAGCACCTTCAGACACTCAACACCTTCAAGAAGGGAATGTTTAAGAGGTTTCAAGATATAGTCAAAAAATGTAGTTCTTTACACTTAACTATCTTTAAAAAGAGAATGTGGCCATCTAGCTTCCCAATATCACCCCCTAACCTTCACAATTACCTTTCCTGTCTATTGTCAAAGAAAGAGCCTAATAGGAACTCTCTAGTTTTTGTATTTGGACTCGAGAACCAAGGAATTGTTCTATATGCCTCATGGCAACTCAAAATAGAGATACGTAAATATGTTGCAAGTATAAGAAAAAGTTTTAATACTAAGATACAACTCCGAGACAAAGAACAAGTGTTAGTTTAATTTTAGGCTCATTGGTTCTGGATGTTTAGATGTTAGGAAAACAATCAAGGCAAAAGACAGTATCTTTGTGTTTTGGTTTGATGGACATCAACAGGTCGGGCAAATAATGAAGGTTGTGTAGGCCTCTGTTTACTCATCTGTGAGATGGAAGATTTCAAATGAGTGATATCTTTTTCCTTTATATTTTACATGAATATTATTCTACTTTGCTTTCTGTTGCTGTGATAAATACCATGACAAAAACAATGTGGGAGGTAGGAAAGTGTTTATTTGACCTTCCAGTCCATAGCTTAAGCAAGTTAGCACAGAAACAGAAGCAAAGACCATGTAGACATGGTGCTTACTAGCTTGCTCTCCATGAAGGGTGCTTGGCTAGCTTTCTTATACAAGGGAGGTGGCATGGTGTCACGCTGTGAACTGGATACTCCTATAGCATTCAAGAAAAAGCTCTGCAGACATACCTACAAGTCAACATGATAAAGGCAAGATTTTCTCACCCTGTGTGTCAAGTTGACAACCAAGAGTAGCCAGAACTACCTCATATTTTATTATTTGGTAAATATATACACTTGCATACATAATTTCATGGTAAAATAGTCTAATCACACTTCATTTGAAAAGTCATTTTGGAACATTGGGATAATCCTCCTCGTTAGTTTGCTTTTAATTATCAATGCTGAAAAACATATATCAACCCTGTAAAACATGTGACCTATCCACTGCCAACAAATAGGTGACTCTCTTTGGATGATGTAAGACTCATGGATCATGTTAGAAATTACAGAGTGCTTTTTAAATGTGCTTTTATTTATCATTTTATCAAGAAATCAATTTTGTTAGTTCAAGTCATGAGTTCAACTTCAGAGCAAATAAAAATTGCTCAGTCACACCCATTAAGCCAGGAAAATGAAATGCAGTACTCTGTTTTGCATGTGTGCACAGAATTCCCAAAGTGAACATCACAGTTCACAAGTGCTGCTTTACAGGATTTCTTGCCTTCTTAGGGGAAAGATGTCAGTCTCTTTTTTTCATTGCTTACCTTTGTCTCCATAAGGGTGCCAACTTTTCTAGGCACTAAGGTGGGCGTTGACAGTCACGGTCATAGTCTTTCCTCACATCAGCAAGACACGCCACATTTTAAAAAGTGCCCACAGTGCATCTATAGCTGGGAAGTCTCTTTGCTCACAGCAGGGAGCAGGCTAAGACAAAGACCCTGTGATTTCCCATAAATCACCATCCTCTCCGTACCTGCCCTGAAAACATGTTTTAATCAGAATTTGTACAACTGATATCCAGTGTTGTTGGCCATGTGTTTCTTTTCCATATTTCCACATTGAACTTACAGGGATATTAACAATGGTTGAGTTACATGAGCATGAAAGGTATTTCATTTGTAATTTCATTTCTGCTGAAGATGAAGCTGTTCTGTACTAAATATCGTGTTTGTTATTGTTTCCTGGGCTCAAAAGAAAGGACTGAGATTATTGAGAAGTCAAAACCGTCAGCATTCATCTGCTTCAGGTAAAGGTTTCCACCCTAAAAGACTACCACTCAGAAATTTGGAAAAATCACAGAGAGCCATGGACTTTATTTACAAACTCTGTCCATTGCTTGCTAAATCAGCATAGTTGTTTCCAGATTTCGACATGTCAATCCAAGCCATGAAATATATGACATGACTGAGCCTACTGATATTTAGGAGCCTGGCTCAGACAAACCCTTAATTCCCTTGCTGGACTTGATCTTTCATGGTTTATAAATAAGCCTGCCTCCATTACAGCATTTATCTAGTGGGCCTGCAATTATTTCCCTACCTGTCTTTTTGACTCGCTGTAGCTCCTTGAGGTCTAGGACTATGCTTTGTTTATTGTCCTGGTCACATATGGCACTCATTAAATATGTTTTGGATGAATCAGCAAATAAATTGGTGGCTGGATGAGTAGTGTTAATGTATGGCACTGTTTGAACGGCTAGAAATATTGAGCTAGAATTCATCGAACAATTAAAGAGTGATATTATTATCAAGCAACTTACAAAGAACCCATGGGCATTCTGGATCTAAACATTTGTTTTAGTTAACCTAAAAGTGGGTTCCAGAAAAGCAGGTCACTTGATTCCTGTCTGTCTGTCCACCTACTTCTCTGCAGTTATCCAGTCCTGAAATGGTGGAAACCTACTATAAAGCTTAACCTTGAGTGGAATTTGGTCACCTAGAAAAAACTCCATCTCTGGATATGTCTGTGGGGGAGGTTCCAAAGATGTTTAACTGAGGAGAAAAGGCCTGTGCTGCATGTGTGTGACATCATGCTTTGGGCTGGAGTCCCAGAGAAGATAAAACAGAAACATGGATAAATCTAACTAATTACCAGTAATAATTTCTCTGCTTCCTGACTTCAGGATATAGTGTGTCCTGCCACCTCGTTCTCCTGCTACTGTCCCCGTCTACTATGGTAGACTGTGTTGTGGTTTGCCTTCTGTTTGTTTGAAAAACACTTTGACCAAAAGCAACTCAGGGAAAGAAGATTCATTTTACTTACTGCTCTTGGGCTGTGATCAAGATAAACCAAGACAGGCTCTCAAGGCAGGAGCCCGAGGCAGGAACCAGTAGAAAGAGACTGCCTACTGGCCTGCTCACAGTCAGCACCTTTTGTATTCAGTCAAAGCTGATATGTTCAAGAGGGGCACCATCCATATTGGGCTGCTCCCCCAACCCCCCGCTGAGCACCAATTAACAATCAAGAAAATGCCACACAGACACGCTCATGGGCCAGTCTGATGCAGGTAATTCCTCAGTTGAGATTTTCTTTTCCAGGTGTGTCAAGTTGACAAATCAAGATAAGTTGTCATAGATAATCATCGCAAACCATGAGTCCAAATAAATTCTTCCTTTTTAAGTTTCTTTTTGCCATTTGATCACAGCAATGAGAAAAGTATGAGCTGTACCCATGTATAAGTATATGTGGAGGTGAATTTAGGTGGGCCTCTCAGAGTCTTTGCCTAAATCTAGGCATGGTCTCTAAAAGAGGATGCAACTGTGTCCTCTGAGAATAATCTTTTTGGAGACTTGTGTGGTGCTACAGGCAGGCACTTTGGTATCAGGGGTGCCCTTGTGGAACAGGGTGTTAGAAGTCAGGTTGAGATTAGCCACTCATATGTGCATTTGCTCTAAGCGGTAAAATCCTTCATTTGCCCACACCCTTTTCAAACATGACGAGGACTTTCACAAAGTGTCCTTGAAGTTTTACAGGGCAGACAGCCACCCTTGTGCTGGCTACTAAAATGCAAGGTGCTCTCAAAGGAAACCAAGGGACTTAGCAATACCCTGGGCCCTACCTGTTAAGTCTAAAGCGTGAGGTTGGGAGGGTTAGTAATCTGCTCTGAGCATAAACAAAAAGTGCCTTCCTGAATCCCAAATCATCAACTCATTCCTAGGAAGAAAGGCTCACTGGACAAACACAGAGAAGTTACTAAACAGGGTTCAGCTGGGCATGTATTTAAATACAACCTGGCTCTTGTGTCTTCTACATGACTGGGGGCCACCTGGTTGCTCTCTAAGGTCACACAGAGCCAAATGGCCCTTTCTAAGGCTAATTCCCATCAGCCATCCCATCAGACTCCTTGAGACATATTAAGAGCTTTATATCTCTAGAGGAAAGAATGCTGACTTGAAGTCATTGCCTTGGATTAGCTACTTGCTTATGAAAATTAATTTTGAAAAATAATCCCTCAGGTGAAAAAGAGCAGTAGAAAGGCTCTGCTGTGTGAAAAAGAGACACCAACTTTTCAACACCTGAGAGAACTAGGTTTTCTCAAGTCCTTGAAGGCCAGCTGAAGAATATAAAAAGATTTTCCATTGCTGGCCTTCATTGAAAACAAGGAGTTGTGGGAAGCAAGGCTCTGGGCTGCTAGTGAAAAGTTCACTTTGTTCAGTGTGCATGCCCACACAGGATTAATGGAATCTTTAAGAAATCCCTTCCTTTGCCATTCTTGGAGTGTAGTGGAAGGGGTTTCAGTGAGCACACACCAGCAAATAAACAGTGGGAAGTGTTAAGCACTAGTGAAATATTAAGCTGAATAGAAAGCAAGGACGGTCTCTGCCAAGAACTTAGCAGCATACCAATACTCATAAAGGCCCAGAAACATCATGAAGTTGGGCCCCTTATGATGACATAATTATTACCATACAGCTCTGGGCATACTAGGAAACAATACTGTATATACTATGGTGACCAGCAAACTTATCAAAATATGAAACAGAGACAAAAGCATGTGAGCCATAACATCTAGTTAACATTTACAGCCTAAATTTCTCCAAGCTGATGCCAATCATCCTCCCAAGTCGATAGTGTGAATGTGTGTGTATGTGTGTATGTGTGCATGTGTGTGTATGTATATGTGTTCAAGTGTGTGTGCATGTGTGTGTATGTGTGTGTATGTATGCAAGTGTGTGTGTGTGCATATGTGTGTGTGCATGTGTGTGTATGTGTGGATGTGTGAGTGCATGTGTGTGCATGTGTGTATGCATGTGTGTGCATGTGTGTGCATGTGTGTGTGCATGTGTGTGCATGTGTGCATGTGTGTGTATGTGTGTATATGTGTGCATGTGTGTGTGCATGTGTGTGTGTGCATGTGTGTGCATGTGTGTGTGTGCATGTGTGTGTGTGTGTATGTGTGTAGAGGTGTATACATAGAAGAATACACATCACTTTAATGTCATTCACCTTGTTTCTTGAGAGAGGGTTGCTCACTGGCACTGGTAGCTTACTATTTAGACTAAGCTGGCTGGCCAGCAAACTCCAGGAATTCTCCTGTCTCTTCTTTCTTAAGATTACAAACATGTATCCCAAAACCTGAGGTTTTTACTTGGACACTGGAGCTATACGTCATGCCCTCCTGCTTGTGTGGCACACACATTACTAATTGAGCTACTTCCCCCAACTCCTTTACTTGGTGGTCTTTAAGGAATGCCTCAACAGCTCAGAACCCAGAGCTTCCAACTTCAGTAAAACTATTTACTAAAAAGAAAATCTCCCTCACATGCACACATACTGCCTTCTTTTTATATATCTGCTAAGATGGAGAATAGCATTATATCTTGTGTGAAGGTCAGCTTTTGGATTGGGTCTAGCTCATCACAAGGGCCTGTCTGCATAGTGTGCAAAATAGACAAAGAAAGGGTCAAAGTTGGCAAGCCATTGAGAAGTATTTCCAGATTAAAGAAACAGGCTAGAGGTAAAAACGGGAGTGATAGAATTAGGAAAAACTATTTCCTTTTTACTTCATATATCATGTGTATTTTATTTTCTTCCTGCTGGTATTGAAAAATGGATTGTTTTAGAGGGCACATTAGTCATTCGTAATGAACCCAGGCCCCATCAGACACTTCATACCTGTGGCTCTGCAGATGAAAGAGTATTTTCATTACAGCACACCGTGGCTTTGCTCTTTGCCTTCTCACCAAGTGTTGAGTGTTCTAACATTCCTGAGAGGCAGAAGGAAACTGTCGATCGAACATTGCTTTATGGAAAAGAAAAGGGCTATTCTGAGATATGCCCCAGAAGACTACACCCACAGATTGAGTAAACATATCAAATCAAGGGGGCCCTAAGAAAATTTACAAACAGAAGCCTGCAGTGAAAGGAGCCATTGGATAAATGACCTGCAGAGAACCTTGGAGCTCAGTCATCCGGGGTTCCAGCAGCCACAAGGGACCGACTGTCACCTTCCTTTGCTTTTCTTTGCCTTCTTAAGAAATTTGGTTTCATCAAGGAAAACAGATTAAGCATGTGCACACACTCCATCCTCAGGAACTCCACACCCCAGCCTTTCAAGAAGGAAAGGCCCACCGCCTGAAGCCCCTGTTGCAGACCAGCTTGCTCTATACCCAAGCAGAGGCTGTCTGCGCAGGCAGATTTGCTTTATGGAAGCAAATTCCTGCCCTCATTTTTATAGTTTTTGTTCATTTTCTGACTTTGCTGATTTAATGGGTTTTATTGTTATATTTTAATTCTGAAGCCTGCTCATTCTCTATGTAATTTCCAAATGAGTAAGACTAGGTTTTTTTTCTTGATTGTCATATGTTTATACATGTTTACAAAAGATAACATGGTAGTTCAGAATATTTATATATAGTATAATGATAGAATCAGGGTGGTTAATATGTGTATCACTTGTAAACATCTATTAGTTCTTGTGGTGAGGTCATTTAAGGTCATTTATTGCAGCTGTTGAGAAGGAATCACTATATTACTGCCAGCTTCAGTCACCCTACAATGCTATAGAATTTCTACATCTGTGGCTTAGTCTAATTTCATACAAAATCAAAGGCAATTAGAAACAGATTAGGAAAGTGACAATGCACATATTTGGCAAATAAAGATGAATCTAAACTGTTCTTAAAAATGGCAGACCTATGCATTATTTTTGATATAGCATTTATTTATATTAACAGTGTTAAGAAAACTAATTCCATGTTACTGGTAGTGGCTGATAGACAGATGCAGAAATTAGACACTAGATAGCACAGGCCTTGAGAGCCTCAGCCTGCAAAATCCTATGTGTGATGAGGAACTTGAGGTGTCCAACAAGAATGATCTAAAACACAAGCAGACACGGCACACATCTGAAGTGTTACCAGGCTGGATATTGGCATCCCTGCATCCACTGACACCAGGTTAGCAATATCTGTATTCTGTGTATCACAGAAATAGATTTTTAGCCTACTGGGAATTTTAATTTCCTTAAGGAACGTACTCCAGACCAACTGGTAAGTAGCAAAATAAAACAAAATTATTTCTACTCAATGGTTCTATTTGCTCTGGTCCAAACTCAGAAGCTCTATCTCAATGATGACTTGGCTTACTTTATTCAAAGGGAATAAAGGAAGATATGTCACCTATTATTAAAAAAACAAACAAACAAACACAACACCTTAGGATGATGATGCTGAGCCATGATTATGCAACCAGGGGCTAGATTGGGGTGGGTGATGACAATCGGTCCTGGAGAGCCAGCAGAAGACTGTTGGAGCTCCTGAAAATGTGCTGTGAGTGGTGGTGGGGTCCTTGCTTTGGTACTGAAAACACATAGAGATATATGCTTAGTACACTTAAGACGTTTTGTTGGTTTGGCTTGATTTTGTTTGTTTTGTGGAGGCAGGATCTCCTCTTGTCCAGACTGGCATGGAATTCCTGATCCTCCTGCCTCAGCTTCTCCAGGGATGGGACTACAGATATGCACCATGACATCCAGTTAATAATAATAAGCTTTAAAAATATGCTGCAAATTACATGTTTTATTAATTATTACCCATCAAGGAGGTAGCAAAATATTTTAATAGTGTCTGTTTCCTTCACCAGGCATGTAAGTATTTCCCCAAACCAGACAGGCCAGTGTGGATCCCCGACCTGTGATCCTCTCCAGTACAGACTGCAATGACTCCTACCTGAAGCAGTGGTACAGACATAGTGTTCACAGTTGGGCACCAAATCAAAGACTGGTGGATGTATGATCTTGGTCTGAGAGGTGAGGGTTAGAAAATATGTAAGGCTCTTAAACACTAGGGCTTAATTTAGGGTTTTATCGATATATTAACAATGTAGGCAGTTCTATATAGGCTTTAATTTTTTTTAAGATATAAGTCAGAATCATGTGGTGTTTAGTCATATTTATAAGCCGCCTTGTCTGTGCTTTGCTCACAATGAGCTCAGCAGGAAAGAATCAAACTGTAGTTTTTCTTCAGTTCTATGTAAAGTAGTTCTTATCTTCTGTTAAAATTCGAAAGTAATACTGCAAACCTGGGTATAAATCATAGACTTCCATGTCTATCTCTTTTGTAGCAGGGCCATAAGTCATCAGAAGACCTTAGAATTCAAGCACAGGACACAGACCAGCCTAGGAAGAGCTAGAGAATCCCTGCCTCTCTGCTCTCCCACAGCACAGCATCCCAAAGACTTGAGCCAATCCCTAGTAATATTTAGCAAAGTGGTTTCCTCATTTCCTGGATGCTGACTCGCACTTTTTGCAATGTCTTCACCAGACTAAGAGTATTCCAGCAGGACAGCAGCCTCAGAGGCTCCAGACAACCAGGTAAGAGGACAGTAATAGAGAAAGCATTAAATTGTCAAAAAAAGAGGCACCAACTCTGAATTTCTTTTGGATTTTGCTCTTTCCTTAAAAAATCAAAGGATACCTTAGATGAGAACAAAGTGAGAGAGGTTTACGCATTCTTCCTGTCCTTGATTCTAGAAAATCCCAGCTGATCATGAAAATGAAAAACAACAAACATGTGCACAGTGTGGGAGATGATGAATCCCGACCCGGGATCAGACTCTCACTACAGGGCAGGAGTCACCTGGGACAGCCTTGGTGTTTAGCCAACGTGCTCCACTGTGAGCACCTCTCAGGACAGCAATTCCTCAGCTTGCCAAGCTATCTGGGGCAGAGCTGGGCACTCATGCCCTGGAAGTATTTTCCTGGTACTGAGCTGGAACGGGCCTTCCTTCCTTCTCTAGGACCAGCTTTTCTTCTGAATGTATAACCATACACCATCCTCCCAGCCAAAGCTGTCTTTGCAGTATTTGAAGATTACAACTGCAACCCTAACAGATCTTGTGATACATCTTTTTTAATTAAATAATTTTGAGACTTTCATAAATAAGAATTGCATTTATGCCATTTCTGTCCCTCCTCTGTCCCCTCTCCATCCCCTCCTCTATCCCCTCTAACTCCTCTTCTGTCCCTTTCCACTTTCTTACAAATTCATGATCTTTTTCTTTGATTATTATTGTGATACACAAATATAAATACATCCATCCATACAATCACTTGTTAATCAATGGCCTCTTGATCTGACCAACATTGCCACTCACTCAGCTCACAGATGCCCAAAACCTTCTACCAATGATCTATTTTTAAGTTATGATTCCTCTGTTCTGTACTGGGGAAAAGGTATTTGTGAAATTCTTATCTTGTCAATTTCTACCTGTCTATTCATCAAGCTCAGTCAGATTCCCTTTGGTTTGCCAATCCCTGGACCAAAGACTCCAGGGCCTAGTGAAAGCTACCTGCCTGAAAAAATGACTGCATTTGCGTTCCTCCTTCAAGATAGAGACGACGACGATGATGATGATGATGATGATGATGATGAAGAAGCCAAGACAGAGCCACTCTTAATGAATCCAAGGCTAAGAGGATAAAAAGGCTTGATGTGGAAGGGCAAGGATTTGTGTCTGTGACTCTGGCACTCATCAGCTCTAAACTCCAGGACAACATCCTTTAGTCTGTTTTGTCTTCAATGCAATTGCATTAACATCATCTAACACAACATAGAGCATTAGCAATGTCCTACAGGCAGGACATGATCAATAGGTATGGGCAACTGAAGGCTATTACTAAAGAATATCATCTGAAACTATGATGCAAAGATGGCTGTTGGCTCCTACTGGTTACATTCAGTTATGACCTGATTCAGCTCTCAGGTCATGTAAGCCAACTGCTGAAGGGTAATCGGGCACTTTAAGAATGGAGTTAGTACAATATTCTAAAGTTTAGCTGTGTTTTGTCTATGCCATTATTATATTTTCATACTTATTGCTTTATAAGCTCTCTCTGCACCATTTTTCTTACCTTGTCTCAGGCTATCATGTGTTGCCAGGGGTGAAACACATTAGACTACACTGCCTCCTAACCATGAGACAGTTTTGATTTTGTGGGATTCAGCTTAACCCACAGGCCCTTTCTCATCTGGCTCTGGCTAGCATCTCAGCCAACCATTCTCTGCCCTAGATCTTTTCTGCTGCTTTCCTTACCACCGGCCTACAGTCATCCACCCCAGGATGCTAAAGACTCCCTTGCAGAGCAGTGTTCATTTCAGACACAGCCCCACATAGCATCAAAGACTTACCATTCAGCCCAATCCACCAGGAAGCCTTGAACAGTGGATTTTGGATTGGGGCTTTGTACTCCCCCATTTGAGCATTAGTCATTTGGGATCACAATATCAACAGACTGCTCTTAACAGGCGGAAACCATTTTTTATCCACACAACGCGAAGCTTGGCCCTTTCAACTTTTCTCTGTGTTTTCTGAATGAACTCATTTAAACTAGAGGCACAGGACTTATAGGGCACTTGGGACTGTGAGCAGGACTGATGCATGCCCTCAGGACAACATATACTGCTGTTCCCAAGCTGTCCCGGCCCTTGCTGGGTACTCTGTGCGCAGAAGACACTAGCTTCAGATTCTAATGAAGGTATAATCAATTTATACTTGCTGATAGGCTTGGCCTCCTTTTCACCTAATGTTTGTTTCTGACAGTGTCTCCTGCAGCCAGGTTGACCTTGAATTTCCTGTCTAGGATGATTTTGTACTTCTGGTCCTCTCCCAGATGCTGGCCTTACAGGCTATACCACCTCTCATCATTTTTTTTTTTTAAAGAAGATTTGAAATTTCCAATCTCATGTAACAATTTAGCTAGCTAACAGAATAAAATGTAGGATGGGCATTGTTTAACATACAGAAGACAGCGAGGATTGTTTAGGCTTATGCATTCGTTTACCCATCTGCCACAACCTTCATAAAAGGTAAAATAGAAAATTTGCTTTCCCTGACTTGATTCCAGAATTAGTCATTGAGTTAATACTCTGTCAATACTGTCAATGCCTCCAATTCATCCGCTGTTTTTTTTTTTTTTTTAAACTTGCTCCTGATTTGGACCAACTAAAACACTGTTGGCCAAAGGAAGACACCCAGGAGGATAAAATAGGGTAAAATGCATATCTTCTTGCCCCGACTGCTTCATTAATGGAACTTCGAGCCCCACAACACGGGAGGGGGGAGGGGCAGTCGGTCGCTACCTCCCCAAGGGAAATCAACCAGCCCAGCTCCATCTCTCTACAAGACCCTAGTGAGGGGGGATGGGTAGAGGTAAAAAGGGGGTTTCCGTGCTCCTCATCTATGGGGTGGTTCGCAGGCGCATACCTGGTGAGGTCCTGGAGGTGGCCAAGGGAGAGGGTAGTGTCAGCTGCGGGATGGGGGTCCAGGATGCCCTCCACCTTCTGGGAACCCTGTGCGACAGCCACCCCGGCTCTGGGCTGCCGCTTCCAGCCTTGTTGAAAGATTTAGTTTCAGCACCAAGTGTCCCAGTCACTCCGCTGGAGCTTTACTAGAAGCCAAAGCTGGGAGACCAGGCAGACCAGACTAGGCAACCGCTGTGGTGAAAAGGTGGACAGGGGACTGCTGCTGAATCTGTTCTCTCTACCCCTCAAGCAGGACTGAGGAACCGGTTTTACTAAAAGCAAACCGAAAATGGGTTAGGGAGAGACCAGGGCAGAGTCAAACCGGGTTTGGGAGTGTAACCCCATGCTCAGCTTTCGGAAATAGCTTTTTCTTCCTTTTCTCTCTCTCTCTCTCTCTCTCTCT
>NW_021604566.1:11994779-11995521 GCF_004785775.1 Grammomys surdaster | reverse complement strand
TCTCTCTCTCTCTCTCTCTCTCTCTCTCTCTCTTTTTTTTTTTAAACTACTGCTGCGCCTGTGGTAGCAAGCATTAGCAATGGCAACCCTCTCTCTAGCACCTTTAGTTTTGAAGATGCCAAGCTCCTCCAACAAGCCCAACTTTTCTAGGCCTGGGTGCCTTGAGTACTCAGATATGCAGGAGGATATACAGTAGGGACCTCTTGGTGGCTGAGGAGGGAGCTAACAGAGAGTGCTCACCTGAAGGGTGGGTGAGTGACTTGGAGATTTACAAGTGCTGATGCTGAAGCAGATAGGAAATAAAGGCATACTGAGTCAGCCTAAAACTTATAACATCCAAGATGAGTCGAACTCTTTAAAACATGTTTTGAAGATATGAACCAAACTCCAGCTTCTCAGAGATGGAGGTAGAGAAACTTGAATCAAATGTCCAGGACTGGCCCGTTATCTTTCTGCTTCCATCTAACTCTCTTGGCATCAAGAAACAAGCTTTTCTTCATCTAAGTTTCTGCAACCCTGATGTGCCTCAGAAGGGTGACTGGGGAAAGCCTAGAGGCAACCTGTATGCCTGTTTGCATCGGTGAAGCCACCATTGAGAAACAGTAATCAGATACACTCCTTTCTGAAACTTCCTCTCACTTGATTAGGGAGCCCAATCCTGAGCAGTGAAGACAGCCGGGTACTGTGTGATGACATGCTGTAAGGACTGACTGACTGTGTGATGACCTGCTGTAAGGACTGA
>NW_021604566.1:11988142-11994769 GCF_004785775.1 Grammomys surdaster | reverse complement strand
CCTGCTGTAAGGACTGACTGACTGTGTGATGACCTGCTGTAAGGACTCACCACTTCTATGTGACCATCAAATACTGGCTCTTCTCTATCAAACAAAATCCCTCCCCCTTCTCCACTCAGTTACTCCCCTCCGATGAGGGGGGTGGAGGGGTAGGAGGGTGGGGGGTTGGGAAGGTGGGGGAATCTAAGCAAAGGCTGGTTTTCTGTTTTGTTTTGTTCTGTTTTGTTTTCTTTATTCTAAACAGTAGGATGCTTACATGTATGCAGATTTAGGACTTTCCAAAACAGAGCATACTATATATAAGCCAGAAAGGGGTTTGATGATGACTGATGTTAGCTGAGTGAGGCCCTCCACACTGTTCAGACATAAGTATAAGTCAAAGACCCAGCTCACAAGGATAGCTTCGCCATTTTAAATCCATTTATTATCATTTGTAGTCACTCACAAATATAAAGAGTTCCCATAACAAAATGTAACTGCAGAGCCTCGCAAATCTCAAGCCATCAAAATGTTTATTTAAGGAACAGCAACAATAACCTCCAATTATCAGACCAAGTGCCTAACGGAAGCTCACTGGAGACAACCAGAGCTTCTCTTCTCAAAGACTATAGGAAAATCATTGATTTAAAATAAAGGACCAATCCCTGTAATTCAGAAATAATAATTTTTATTTCTTTAAAATATTCTTTAAAATATGTATGGATTACTACAATAAATTATTTTAATCCTTCTTCTTGGTGTTTCTTAAAAATTATAGGGTAACTCACAATCCAAATATATTTATTTTAATTTATGGAAATCTAGTTTTGTATGGTTTAGGGATAAAAGCTTATAAATTTTAAATCAGTTTTTTTAATTTGAAGATGTGGAGAATTATTTCACTTTTGCTCATTTAGGAATGTCATGTGTTTAAAATATTGGCTGTACTAGATTCAGAAGGTAGAGTCTCACTGAGAATTCTCTCTTAAGGAAAATTATTCAGTCAAAGCACATTGTTTTAGCACAATATACAAAGTTTTCATATTCTCCAAAACAGGAGTAACAGAAGCCAACTCATGGACTATAATGTACTCCAGACACTTGCTGGAACAAACAATTCTCCTGAGACCCTCAGATGCACAGCCAATAGGGAGCTGTTGACTACTTGAAGGTTTTGCACATCTCTTGGCCAAATCAGAAATCCACATCCCAAATCAATCACAGGCACACAGTGTGCACATACAGTCCTGCCTGGGTAGAAGGTCACAGTCAGCAAATGTATTCTACTGCCCAAGACAGGTTTGCTTTGGACATTAAAATCCTTTTTAAAAAAATGTGATAGAAATAAAATGTTTCCAAAGGAGATGTAATGTCTTTTGCAACCCTCTGCCAAGACACAGTAAGAACATACATTTCTAATTATCCAGTTGAGAATATGTTTGTACTCATATACTAAGGTGTATATACTTTCATATCTAAATTTGTGCATGACTAGTAAATGTCATAAGGGCACAATTATGCATCTCTAAACTTGAATTACATTTAAGCCATTCAACTCTTTACATGTCATAAAAGCAAATCCCAACTGCTCTCCAACTTTCAGTATATGCAAAACAGAAATGCCAGAATTTTTCACATGTCTATAGGCACAAAAATTATGGAAATGCAATGTACTCTCTGCTTTACAACATAGAACCAGAACACATATGACAGAGGAGCACGGTTAAGCTGGGATCCTGTTCAGATTCTTAAATACAGATCTGTAGAAGAGGAATGATAAACCCCAAGATTTGGAGCTCTTTGAGCACGTGGCTGGCTATGTTGTGATTTGTCCTGATTTAAAAGACCCCCACCCCACATTATTTAGTGTGGCAAAGTGACTTCATTCAGATAAAGTTTTCCAAATGCACCCAATAATTGAAGTTTTCCATAAGAAAGGAGAAGAGGCATTGGAGAGATAGATTAGTGCTTATGAATTCTTGTTGCTTTTGCAGAGGGCCAGGTACAGTTTACAGCTACTACATGTTAGCTCACAACCATCTGTAATTCCAGTACCAAGGATCTGATGCCCTCTTCTGGCCTCCACAGGCATTATGCATGTAGTATACATGCATATATGCAGGAGAAACACTCATACACATAGAATAAAAACAAATCTTAAAAAGAGAAAACAGATACTACCTATTTTAATTTAGGTCAAAATGTTTTCCTGAGCATCATCAGAGAAAGACCATCTCATATGAGTCCCCAGGTGTGCTACAGGAACAGTTAAAGAAACACTTATTAGAACATTCCCTTCTAATGCCAAAATGTTTCCTTTGACCCAGCTACATCACTTGATACAGTTTAGAATAATATTAACCCATTGGATGCTTAACATATTTGATTGGTTGGGGAACATTAATTAAAGGCACTGGGATAAAGTCAACAAAAGTTATGCATAAAACTAAAGGCAGCCTCTAAGTTCCAAGACTTTTATAATATAAATATGCATGTATACTCTTCAGTCTACTAGAATATCTTATAATCACAAAACACATTCTATTGATCCCATAAAACATCTATGAAGGGAACTGAGTAGGTTAATCAGCAGACAGGTATTTATGACAGGACCCCAAAATGTTTTATCCAGTGCTTCTTGTTATATTTAGGGCTAGTTTTCTAAACCAACTGCCTGTGAATTATATTAGGAAATACAATTACTTTTATGAAGATTTCAAAGGACATCACCAGGTTCTTTAATCTTCCCCCAGAGTCTTGAGGTAAACAGTGAAAGGATCTGGGCTGTAATGAACAAAGGGGGACATTTTCCTTTTTCCTTTCTAGGCTAAGACCTAGTAAGGGACCTGCTGACCTGATTTCCATCTTGGCAGAGAGTTGAGGTCAATTTACCCCAGCCCACTTCTCACAAATGATTACCATGGAAAATGTTAGTATATGTTTGATTCATTTTTTAAACAAAATATTGAAATTTCAGTCTTAGGTAAATTTTCCAGTTATTGAAATGTAATATTTCTGCACTTTAAAACCCAATTTGACAATTTTCCCTTTATCATTTTATTTTTTTCTTGGAAGACACACAGACACACACACACACACACACACACACACCAATCACCCTCCTCCTGACCTGATGGTGTGTGTGTGTGAATACATTTGACTGTTGGTGAGTGATTTTAAAAAGAGAGAGGTTCTAGAACTTCAAATTTGTTTTTTCCAAAATAATACAACTTAATAACATGCCTGGGTTTGGCCTGATCTTCCCTGTAAAAAGACACTGTCTACCATGAGCCTTGGTGGGATATCACTCCTTAATGTATTCATCATCTGTTTCCCTCTCTTCCCAGAAAGCAATGGCATGATTGTTCGGTTCAAATCAACACGAGCAGGGAGCTTTGTTTAAAAAGTAGCACCCATATAAAATAAAATTGTAAGCAAACTTCAAAAAAATAATATACGAGTGTGATTTAGAAAATAATTATGTATTATGCAAGCATTCCCCAGTGTCCACAGTAAACAAAGTTAGAGGTTGAATTCATGAAAAATATGAATTAGATCTCAAGTTTATGCTGTTTAGATTCTTTATTTCCCCACATATACTCCTGGAATTTACTTAGGTTTAAATTTGATTGCAACTTTCTTACCATGCTACTTGACTGATAACTTATGATATATATAAAACTTTGGTTTGAAGTTGTAAGTTCTTGTGAAACTTAAAAACAAGCAATAGCAACAACAACAAAAAAATCAACCCTGTTCCATTCTGAGTTCTGTCACCATGCAAAGTAAAACTAAATCTTTGAGAGCTTGGGCTGTCTTCCAGTTTTACCAATCAGGACTTATTCTATAGAAGCATAGCTTGTGGGAGAGGCCTTATTTGGACAAAATAAGCAGCTGTCCATTGACCTGCAACCCTCCTGAAGGCCAGTGTCAGAGGGAGCAGTAAAGATCATTTCCACACTTTCCTATCCTCCTTGCCAAACCAGGACCCGCCGCCGAAGTGCCAAGATTAATGTCAAAGGAGTGACGGCAGGCAGAGAGCAAAATGTCTTGTTGTCTGATAAGCATAAAATGTCTGGAGTGAGGAAAATTATGTTTCCAGAAGAGTACTTGTCTTCATTTCTGACCATGTTACAGGAGGCACTCTGAAGGGCCAGTTTCCGTAATGAAAACCTAATGTGCCTGCGAGTATTAGTCTGATCTGCAGAGATTGCACGTGCTGATTGAGGCTGACTGCTTTTCTTTTGTTGTCGGCTTGCTTTGCTGGGCTGTATGTTTTACTCTTGGCTATCATGTGGTTATTTTTCAAACACTAGGTATACATAATTCCTAAGCTGTCTTTTAAGGATCAGAAGTGAAATTTGCTTTATGGTCTCATTTAAACCAAGCATTTACATGAGACTAAATCTGTGTATTATCTGAATCACAGCCTTAATGTTGGAATAGTTGTGAGCTTGAACAGAGGAACTCCAAGGGACAAATTTCATCCTCTTAGTTTCATCACCACAGAGCATGTTGAATATTCCTGACCATTTTAATCCTGAAATCTTTGTTCCAGATTTCTAATTGTTAATTTGCTGAAGATTCCAAAGCAAATACCCAGCCTAAACACACCTAACACGTTAGAGACATTTCCTCTTAAACAATAGAATCTATATTTTCAAGAGGAAAACTCAAATTACTTGACAAACATCTAAGAGAACCACTGGTAATCAGGTGAGATAAAATGTTGGACGAGTTATTCACACATATGGAAGCAAGAAAATATATAATTGATGTTCATAGCATGTCTTAATCGTTTAAGTTATTATGTATGATTCCTTAAAGTCAGGAATCTAATGGGTCTGGGTTGCAATCCTGCAGCATTCACATTTTTACAAGCAATCAGGCTAATTTACATATACAGAGGCAAAACGCAAGTGTTGCGTTTACCTGTGCTGGCTCTGTGTTGTTGAAAGTTGAGTTCCAGTGAGTTCAGACAGAAAGGGACAGGAATGCACGTTGAAAACTAGTTGCTTGCTAAAAATGCTGATTAAACCTTTTGCTCAGGGAAAACAAAACATGTATAGTGCAAAAAATACTGGAAACGCAGTTTGCAAGATCAACAATAGTTAACCCATTTGAAAACTGAGATGAGAAAAAGGAGGAGGAAGAGGAGGAGGAGGAGGAGGAGGAGGAGGAGGAGGAGGAGGAGGAGGAAAGTAGAGCAGGCGTCGCATTCTGTTCTGTAGCTAGGAAGGACTAGTCCTGGACCAAAGACCAAAGGACTTGAGCCCAACACAGATAGTTAAGTGAAATTCACCTCAGTCAGGAGGGTTTTCCTTTGTTGATTTCGTGTCCACTCTGTGTAAACCTAGCTTCTTGCTCAGTGCTTCTCTGTTTCCTCCAAGCTAGGAGGCTGGGACTCTCTCAGGTAGTCAGCAGCACATCCCAGGGGATCAGCTAGTCCAGCAAGTTCTGATTACTGGGATCTGTAGCTCTTTCTGGTGGCTCTGGAATCCGAAATCAGACCCGTTTCTTGCTCTGCATTTGCATTAGAGAGAGAGAGAGAGAGAGAGAGAGAGAGAGAGAGAGAGAGAATAAAAAGAAAACAAAACAAAAAAACCCAAACTCAAACTGTTTAAGAAACTGGAGAAGAGATGGAGACGTAGAACCCCACGCATCGTTCTGTAAATTGGATGGGAGAGGGAGGGGGAGGCGGGGAGAGAAGTGAAAGTAGGAATTAGGACAGAACCTTCCTTATTTTTCTTTCCCAGTATATATTCTTTTAGCTCTTTCCAGACCTGTTTATCTGATAAAAGTGGAAAGTAGACGGCAGTCGTTTCAACAGCATGGTGTTAAACTTAGCAGCAGAGGCGGGACACTGGAAATGCTTGTGGAGTACCTCGGAGAAGTCTCAGAGAGAGATGCTGTTGGCAAGGCTGTTTCGATGCGGGAGATAGTTCCCCCAAAGAGATATGAACAGCGCCTTTGTCTAAACTCAAGATTAAGAGATGTGTCGACTTCCTCAAACATGATATTCGAATTTCATTCATTAATAGTGAGTGATTCTCGTCTCTTAAGAAGTACAGAAAATGAAGATACATTTTTGTAGCTTTTGCGCCTTTAAAAACAGGTAGGCAGGGGAGTGGCTTCTGGGAGCTGTGTCCTTTCACTAATTTATGTTTTTAACGAAAGGACGTATTTTTGTAAATGAATCAAAAGGACAAGCATTGTCAAGGAAGCTGCATTCTTCGATAAGCTAAAATCCAACACACTCCATTGCAAAGCTGGAGGACTACCACCCTTTCTATCACACTGAGGGCTTAGAAAAAAATCAAAAACGATTTCCTAACAAAAACAGAGTTTTGTTTTTCTTCTCTAGCATGGCTTGAATTAAGCAAAACATGTCGGTAAGACTGCAGTAAAAACCCTAGGCGATGTAAACACCCAAAGAAATTCTAGGTTGATTATTTTTTGGAGGGTCACTATAATTTCATTATTACATACATATCACTGAAGTAGAGGAGCCAGGGGCCCTCAATGCAGATGAGACCGTTCTCTCTCTCTGTTCTCGTTCTCTCTCTCTCTCTCTCTCTCTCTCTCTCTCTCTCTCTCTCTCCTCTCTCTCCTCTCTCTCTCACTCTCTCTCTCTCTCTCTCTCTCTCT
>NW_021604566.1:11984280-11988042 GCF_004785775.1 Grammomys surdaster | reverse complement strand
TGTGTGTGGGGGGGGGGGGAGGGAGAGAGAGGGCGGGTTACAGAAGTTTCTTCCAGTTAGGAAAAACAAAACAAAACACATGAAATGTAAATGCAAAAGGCATATCTTGGTTTCATTTTCTAGGGCCAAGCATGTATTTAGTAGATTTTGAAGGCCAGTTGCCAATTCATGGCTGTATGGGAATAAAACACTGGCGCAAGTGCCAAATGCTTGTGGTTTATGCAAACTACACAAAATCCCTGGTTTTGCATTTAGGTAGATAAATGGAGAGAGAAAACGATAGAAATCAGTTACTACGGTTTGTTGTGGATTTATCTTCGCGATAGAATTTTCCCTACGTTTCCAAAAATGTTCATTTGCAAACACTTGCTAATATTCTAAGCTCCTGAGACCAGCCTTACTTGGCATATGTGAAGTTCTTTGGAAGAGGTAACCTAAAAGATGCTGGAAAGTAAAGCAATTTCTTGCAGCTAGACCTAAAGACCTAAAGAAACAGTAAGGTTTCTGGATTTTGCAGGAATGCTTTATGTGAAGAAAAGAGCTGAAGGGACCTTCAGAGGCACCCATGATGCCACATCCTTATAGAACTTTGAATAACACCTTTTCCTTGATTGCTAGGCAGGTAAAGGAGGGGCTCTTTTAGGTGGAAGAAGTTGGGGGTGGGAGGAAGTCGGGTGCTTCATCTGGTCCAGTGAAGAGGGTAGATCCAGAAAGCCCTTATGACTCTGGCCCATCCTGGATGGAACTGGTTTGCAGTAAGCACTGCGCGAGTCGCAGCCGCCTCGGTGGCCCTCCCGCTTGCCCTCCGTACCCTCGAGCTTCCAGACTCGGACACCAGCCCGCTCCCGGCGGCATCTATTACTAGCAGCTGCTTCTGCTTAGCCCTGGGAGGATCAGTTGGTCCCAGCCCACCGCCTCTCCTCGGCTTCGGCTCCTCCTTCCCTTCTCTCCCTTCCCCGCCTCTACCCCAACGCTCTGCAGTGGCTGCCGCAGGTCATCCTGGTGTCGCAGCCACCCCCCTGAGTTCACAGACCCTGGATGGGGTTCAGGACGGGGCGTGGGGGAGAGAGGGGAGGGAGCAGGGGGAAGGAGAGGGAATCCGGAGACTGAAGATAGGCGCTACCCGGGAGGATCCTGAGGTCTCAGGAAGAAGGGAAGGCTGGAGCAGACCGTGCCTCCACGCTTGAAGAGGCCAGGGGACATTGGACTTTCAGGTCACCTGCGGCGCCCGGGAGCATGGACTCCCAAGAAAGGCCGGTGGTGTGAGGGTGCGGGGAGGCTTCCCGGCGAGCGCTGCAGCACGTTGAGGCGCTCCACGACCTCCAGGGGCACTGAGGTCCTCTCCTTGGTCCATTCACCTCGCTGGCAGAGGTGGATAGAGACCTAGAAGGAAACAGTAGCTGCGGGTCCCAAAGGTTCGGATGGGAGTTAAGCAGGAAGTCCAATCTGCAGCTCCTGGCGGTGTGGGCAGAGGAGCGGACTCTGGGATTGCCCCCGCCACAACTGACAGAAGTTCTCTCTCATAGCGCTGGAGAGAGGGAGTACTTGAGTCTCCTGAGTCTCCGGAGAGTGCCTTACTCAGCGTGTCCGCATACCTGGCTCCCTTGCTTGGTTTGAATCCTAGGATGGTTAGAAGCTAGGATGAGGAGCTCTCTCTTTCAGCCGGCAGTAGCATGGTTGGCATGGGGTTAAGATAAGCTTGCACATTTTTGTTTTGCCTTCTTGGCGGGAAGAGTAATAGCATCTGGCCTGCCCAGAAGTGACCGAAGGGCCTATCCGACCCTGAGCTGAGCATCGGGTGATCCTAGCGGCAAAGGCAAAGGGCACACCCACCACGAATGTTAAATCCCACAGAGGAAAGGGAACCAGGCTGTCAGCCCTGAAGTTCTGATTAACAAATAGACTATCTGTAGGCTTTAGGGTCATCTGACCAAGATAAGGTTTTTATGCCTTTTACCTAGAATCATTTCTGGCGCAGGAAGAGCCACCAGGAAATTGTTTAAAGAGAGAACAGCCCACCAGGCTGTTGCAAACTCAGGATCTCACCAAATTCTGAATCCTAGAGCACCTCCTTTAATACAACCAGAAGCAAAACGATTAGTTGGGGTGGTTTTCTGTTGAACTCGGCAAGCACCAAACCTACAAAGCAACAGTTGTAAGCCTGAGGACATTTTAGTCGGATTCCAATGATGTTAAAAGCTTTTTTTTCCTGAGCTCACTGGCTTAGGTCTTCATTCTGCAGTTCTAACTCTTGTGGTCCATACCGTTTCTTTATTGTCAAAAATGGGCAGAGAATGACAGTGAATGGAGACCTCAATGCTCCTTTGTTCTTTTGTTTGTTTGTTTGTTTTTGTTTTTACTGTCATTATTATTATTATTATTATTATTATTATTATTAGACTGCCTTACCATAAGCCTTTACTTCTTGACAAGAGTGAAGCCATTAAAGGCACACAGCAGGAAGCTTCTCCTACTCCTACTCCCATCTCCATATCTCCCCTCCTCCTACCCACCTTGGTAAACATAGTTTCAGGCATAATATAGATATGCATGCAGGTCACTGAAGCTTGGAGATGATATGTGCCCCACCCCCTCCAGTGTCCCCAATAAGAGGACAAATCGTTTATTTCTTTCAGTAAGGCTGCAGAATTTCTAGAGCCTGTTCTTCTTTAGAGAAATGGGGGAACAGAGTTTCTGGAAGAGTACAGACCACCCTGAATAAAGCAGAATGGTCCTGGGGATCTAGCCACCTCAGGCTCTTTCTGTACAACAGTGAAGCAACTGAGCAGGTCAAGGTGTAGCTGCCCCTTTACCATTACTGAAAACCCCCTTTGCTAATGAGCTGTGATCCTCTGTCACATACTACAAAAAAAAACATTTAAAACCATCTCCAGAAGATGTCCTTCCCAAACTGCAGATGCTGCTTTCCAGGAGAGAGAAAGAGAAATTCTAGGCATTTTGGAAATTTAGATTAGAAGCTTTAAAAAAAAATGCAGCAAAGGCTGTGTGTGAAACCAACCTTCTTTAAGGGGCACTTTCTGAATTTCGTTCTTAGCCCTAGCCTAGGAGCTTGTACATTGAAGTGCAAACTTCACTGAGGTGAACATTTGTCGTAATATTGGCAATGATCTTTCTGCCTGTATCCTTCATTGGCTGCCAGCTTCCCTGTTTCCAAGCTATGAACCTTCCAAGCTAAGGAACCTGATCAAACACTTGTGATTTCATGACTGTCAGCTTAGAAAGCTGGTGAGTTAATTTCTCTGACACTCTGAACTAGCATATCCTAGGAGTGAGATCCTCACAAACACTATTAACTGTTTTCTGTTTCTTGTGATAAAAGAAAGACAAATCCATGTTTATATTCCCACTTAAGGAATAGAAACACAAATAGAGATTTTTTGATAAGCAATGAATGATTCTTTGGAAGGAATAAAGCTAAGTAACTGGTTCCTAGATATGGTGACAATGAATTAGGGCAGAAGAAACCATGTAGGGACAGATTACTGCAGCAGAGATCTCAGCAGCTAAAACTAGGCTGGTGTTGTAATTCTTCTCTCCAAGAGACTCACGGATTACCTTTGAGTGAAGATCATACTACTCTTCATTTTTTTTTATATTAGCAAAGTTTTGGAAAACATTAAAAACCACACATGGCAGAAAACAGTGATTGGTATTTCACAAAAAACTTAACTATAGACACCTGCTCTTCTCTCATTTCCTGGAGGAATGCCTGGCTCCTGGTCTCCTCCCTCTCCCTCTCCC
>NW_021604566.1:11981673-11983880 GCF_004785775.1 Grammomys surdaster | reverse complement strand
CCTCCCTCTCTCCCTCTCCCTCCCTCTCTCCCTCTCCCTCCCTCTCCCCCCCCTGCAAGTTTTGAATTTGAAATAATTCACAGGTAATACTGAATTCTTGGTCTTACATCTCTCAACACAGATTTTCAAAACGCTTGGAGATAATAGTTGTTTTTTTAAATTTTCTCTAAGTTCTAAATTCTTTAGTATGTACATTATGTTTATTTTTTTATTTTTTTGTATAGAACACTTTAAGCTGATATTGTCAATGTGGGTGTTGAAGCAACAGAAAGAAAACTCCCCCTCTGGCTAGCCAATGTTTGTGGAGTCTGAAGACACAGTGGTGTGAAGACATTGGAGCTCCATCTGTGGCCCGATGAAGGCTTGCCATTATAGGAGATTGGGAGGTTAAATTAATTAGCTTTTTCCATTATACTGCTGGCTTCTGGGGATGGTTGTCATTTTTCCTTTAAATGTCATTATTTCTAGACCCAGTTAGCTGATGATACAATTAAAGAGGACATAATATAAATCTGACAATATGAATAACACTTTCTTTCATGAAAGCTGAAAAAAAGGCAGGAAGTGGATTAACCAAGCTGTACCTGCCTGCCACAAACAACCCATGTAACACGGACTTTAAAAGAAGTCAAATTGACTTAAAAAAAAAAGTCAAATTGGTCAGTTGCAGTCTTCTTCAGTGAATTCTTGAGTCAATACTTTTGCTTCATGTTTTTATGTTCTCAGTAATGATAACACATCCAGTTACAAACTCTTGCCATTAAGAAAGAGACCCTGCCCTGCTTTGCATCTTTCTAAATGCATTTAAAGAATTATGTTTTCTTTTCATTTGGAATTAAGAGTTTGATGGTGTGCTGTGTCATTGTAATCTTCAATGGGTAATGAGTGGGCATACTTCATTCTATACACTAATCACCTAGGGTGAAAATCAGGGCCACCCCAGAAGTCTCAGTACCATCTCTGATCTTGGACCAGAAAGAAACATGAAAGTGTAAAAGTTATGTGTCAGTTATGGTCTTTATTCTGCCACTGCAGAAATGGATCAAAAGAACTAGTAGCTAACTGGCTCTATCCTGCAAATATTGAAAACAGATGTATTTCTGTTCTACTATGGAACAAGAAGGTAATATTAATAGGTGATAAACTGTACATTCTAATAAAACTAGTACAATATCACAAGTTTTGATATTGTAGTCTTTTGAGGTTTACTTTATTAGTCTTATAACTCATAAAATTTTTGGTAACTCAACATCAATATGTTTAGGGCCAAAATTCAAATAGATCACAGATCATAAATAAAACCCCATTTCCCACAAATAATTGTTATGCCCTGTTTGCTCCAGATAGTGACACTTTTTTCTTCTTTCCTATGAAATGTCTAAATAGTTTTAGTTGCCTATTAAGGTATTAAGGTAATGTAGTTTATGAAAAGCATAGTTCATTTGGTGCAGGATATGCAGGGCTGATCTTCTAAATGCACTTGAGAGTTTCTGTTTGTTGCTTTGAGTTTGAATGGGGCTTAAAGAGTGAGTTCTATATCCTTCCTTCATTGCTGCCCCTTCCTCAGTCACCCTGGAGCTCTTTGTTTTGGAGGCAGAAAAGAATAATGCTTTAATCCTGAATTGTGCCCAGATGCATAGGGCTGGATCTCGGTGCCCAGAGAACGTACATGCTCTGCTGCATAGATGCACAGGGCCCAGACAGGGGTAACAACCTAGCCAGTGACAAAGCTCTCAGCTGCCCCAAATCAGAGTGTAAACTGCTGTCCTAAAAGTGCACAAGGTGGTCTCAGCATTCTGGGAATGTAAAAGTACCAAGTACTTTTAACTCAGAACATCTCTATTTATGGAAATTTACAGTTTAGTAAATGGCAATTGAGTTGAGGATAGAGAGTGGAACAATTAAGTCTAAAGATAGAACTCAGTAAAATAAACATGGGATAGCACAAAGTATGCTAGCATCCAAAATGCTATAATGTTAGCTCCATTCTTTGTCCTCTTCTACTCTCTTGTAAGCTACTTCCCAAATCAAACATTTTCAGAAAGAAAGGTTCATGTTATGAAACTGTGAAATCTGTAACTGTGTCCTTTCTGAGGCTGGGAGACAAGAAAAAAGGAGAGGGGGGAGCAAGAAAGGGAGGGAGGGAGCAAGGGAGGGAAGGAGACAAAGAATGGAGCTAACATTATAGCATTTTGGATGCTAGCATA
>NW_021604566.1:11892591-11981573 GCF_004785775.1 Grammomys surdaster | reverse complement strand
GAGAGAGAGAGAGAGAGAGAGAGAGAGAGAGAGAGAGAGAGAGAATGTGTAGGAAAGGGAAGGGAAGCCCTGTAAAATCTTGCCTTGCTATAAACTGCATTTTGCTGAAAGGTTTAATACTTAAAGTCAAAAGACATTTTCCTGACGACTTTAGTTTTTGTCATTCATCTGGGAGAAAATCCAGGTGGCAAATTTAATGTAACTCTATAAATTTTCAAGCATAGTCTGGTTAGACACCAGCACCTCTGAGCGGAATAATTACTTTTAGATGCAAGTGCAAATCTATTTTTCTTAACAAAGGCTATTAGCATTCATTTATATATTTATTATTTCAGAACTTTAAGGTGGGGAGACCATTGATTGATCAAAGGAGAGAATGAAATGGGTGACTAATTAAGAACAGAGTCCCCTGGTAGTGAGTAGAGTTCTTTGTGGCATCCTTCGGGTTGTCTTATCTCTGAAGCCGGAGAGATCGCTTAACTCCTGATATAGTTAACAAAGAATGATCCAACACTCTGGATAAAGAAACTTCTTTAAAATTGTACATTCTAATATTTAAGGAAATTAATTAATTATTTTCAATTAGCCTAAAAGGAAAATATTCTGATATATTCTGGAGAATTTCTTAGGCTTTTCGTGTATGCTGACTGGTAGGAAATACTCCTAATAATTACATTAGCTTCTTTCTGATTCAATTTGAGTGCATTTTCAAAGACATTCTGCAGAATGCACAAAGAATCCACCTTAAAAAAATCCCAGAAACGAAATGCTCCTAGTGCAGTTAATATTATTATTTTTCCACAAGAAATGTGATGAAACCAGGCCTCAGAACATTTTTTAATGTTGATAGAGCAGGCTTGAAAAAACTCGTCATATAAATCAAACTGTTCTGGGGGCAAATCCGTGTTGTTTTTAAACCACAGAGTAGGTCCGTGGGTGTGGTTATTGTGCACCGGGTTGAATGGTGAATGTATAGATTAAAATGCATTTTGCCACATTGGTTTCCAGAGGATTGTTTTGGCCTGGTGTTCGAAACCATGAGCCAAAACTTTGGTCAGTATTTTGACAACAGAGCCAGGAAAAACAAAAAAAGGCTTAGTCTGTGAAAAAGGCAAAGAAGATATAGTGAAGGAAAACAGTAGTCCCCTGCCACCGCCTTACTCGATCCATATGTGAGCTTAAAGACAGGAAATACCCACCATTCACCGCAATCAAGCCAGAGGGTTGTGCATCAGAAAGTGCCTTGTGGAACTAATTGGGCTCTATTAAGATTGTCATTGACATGGGAAAGCATTTTGAAATTTTAAATCAGAACATGTAATGTACATAGAACAAGATAACAACCACATTGTTGATTCAGGGCTACAAATATAGGCAAAATATCCATGTGGACATGTGAGACTTTTATGCTAGATTCTTTATACACTGTATTAATTATCATTTGGGACATGTTTATCTTCCTCTCCTTATAATGTTTGCTTTCAGCCCACAATGTTTCCAGAGCAGGCAGATTTCACTGAGTCTATTCTGGCAACAACTCACAGGCAGAGAAAAATCTAAGTATTGCCACAAATGATAATCAACGAAGTTCATGGTACTTGCCGCAAAATCAAAGTTAAAAAAAAGGGGGGGGGTTCAGAATGGTAGGCCTTACAGAGAGTCTTTCTATGATATTAGACAGAATCATATTTAGTGTAATATTAATGCATGCACACCTTGAAGTTTACCAACAAACTTTTGGGCGAGGGTGTGCTTCCCCACTTCCATTGCAGAGATCTTCAAAGATTAGCTGAACACAGCTTGCACTGGAGGTATAACCTCTCCTTGTGACAACATTCACTCTGCCCTACAGTCGTATGTGCTTAA
Organism: Grammomys surdaster; assembly: GCF_004785775.1. NCBI lineage: Eukaryota > Metazoa > Chordata > Mammalia > Rodentia > Muridae > Grammomys > Grammomys surdaster. The sequence continues at coordinate 11,979,707 of NW_021604566.1, read as the reverse complement.
TTCTGACAACCACCTCCATATTATGGTTGTCAGTCACATTTGTTTCAGAGATAAGATTAGCTTGTTGCTAATATTCTTGAGCCTAAAACCTGTATTTGGTTTACTTTTTTCCAAACATGATTTCCTCTGATGATGTGATTCCCATGCTGTATTTCGTCTACCTGAGAGTTTCTGGAGGCCATTACATTGTGATACATTGTGTAGTCATTTGATTTAAGGTTTTCTTTTTTCTTTCCTTGTATGAAATGGAACAATGAACATGCATTCGATGCACAGTAGGAGGTAACTGATAAATACATACAGGTTGAAGCCCCACTTTTTATCTCATCTGAAGGTTGTTGCCAGTTTTTAGTAGTAAGTGTATTTCGTTGGTTTCAAAATGTGTGTGTGTGTGTGTGTGTGTGTGTGTGTGTGTGTGTGAGAGAGAGAGAGAGAGAGAGAGAGAGAGAGAGAGAGAGAAAGAGAGAGAGGTCACCTTTAGTGGAGTTCAGCATGTCTCTAATTTCAAAAACAAAATGATTGCAACTGGGGGAGGGGTGGGTGTGTAATTTGTGTCTGTTGAACTTAGATTTACCATGAAGATATTGCCAAAATGGAAAGATGGGTAAGCAATAAATCATTCTAAGCTTCAATGGGTAGGTTTGTGTCCTTAAGGGTTCATAATTTTAGCAACGTAAAAACTGCAATGTGAGACCTGTGGGAGGGCTCAGTGGGTAAAGGCACTTGGTGTCAAGTCTGGTGACCTAAGTTCAATCACTGAGATGTACATGGTAGAAGAGAATCAACCACTGCAAGCTGTCCTCTGACTGCCACCGAGGTCCATGACACATAAATGTGCACACATGTGTACAAACAAATTAAATAAACAAAAATGTAATAAAAAATTTTAAAAATCTGACTGGCAAGTTTTTCACATGGATTCTGAGGGTGAAAATATGTCATAGGAATAAACTAATTTAACCCTCAAAAGAAGCTTATGTGTTTTTGATCAATTATGCCATTTTTTTTGTTTGTTTGTTTGTTTTCTGAAAAAAAAATGAGTCAGAGAAATCACTGGTAAAACGCAGCTAGAGATCAGTGGCAACTGAGAAGACATTAGGATGACTCCACCTCCAATCTTGAAAAGCATATAGAGAATAATGAAAACCTTCCTTAAGAAGATTTCAGACTTTCCAAATCTCCACCGTCAGTTGTACTTCCCAGCCCTGTAAGAACGTTAACAAGAGGTGAAGCGTGGACAAATGCAGACGGAAAGTGGCTACGGAGGAGCTCGGTCATGGCGAGACAGTGCCGATTTCGCTGGTTGACAATATTTTCTTTAAGGTAGGTCCTGTTTATATATATTTCACCAGGCGGTTACTGAGAACAACTATCAAAAGGTCTCATTCAGATATCAAGGAGCAAAGTCTTCATAACTATTTGGGACAGGGTCTGTGTAACCTTGGCTAGCTTAGAACTTCCTTGCGGATCAAGCTGGCCTCAGACTCGGAGATCTGCGTGCCTGTGTCTCGAATGCTTGGATTAAACATCAATGCCACCACGCCTGGCCATTCATAATTACTTGGAATAGACATCTTTCAAAGATTTTTACTTTGAATCATATAGAAATTTTTTCTTTCAGTGGGAAGAAAAGAATGCTAGGTAATATACATGGAGAAATGAAGCAAATTAGTTATTAAAATGCATCAACAGAGGGCTAGAACTAAGGTGGAAATAGTTGTGAACAAAAGAGCTTTGCTTTGAACTGAAAACCCTGATCTTGTGCGGAACTCTCCATCTAGAAAATGGACGTGGTGTAAACTCAGGTCTTTGAACACCAACGGCGGCCCTCTCCCATCGACTGTTACTGCCTGCTGTAGGTTGATAAGCTGGAAATAGACTGATTGACTCTTAATCGTGCCTCAAGACAAGAATAAAGCATGCGCCTCTTTGACCTTTATACCGTTGTTTGTCCAGTGGCTGAAGACCACACCTTATAATGTATGAATTAAATTAGATAATGTAAACCAAGTACCTAATAGAAATCTTTGCACAGAATAATTCTTCAATAAGTGAGCATTGCGGAAAGATCAAAGTGGGTGCAGTAATTTCTCTGTTCTTTCTGCTCTCTTAAAAACAGCAGTAACTAACAGATTTTCATATGATAGAAGCTTGGGGCTACATTTCATCTCTCCTCCTGACAGCTTGTATGTTTACATGAATTTATCATGTAGCCCAAATTGGCCTTGAACTCTTGATGCTGGTCCTTGTACTTCTATTTCTGAGGGCTGGGATTATGAGTGTGCACCACCAAACTCTAATTAGAAATTTTCATTTAATGTTAACTTTCTTTATCTGTGAGACAAGTTTATATTTATAACTAATTTTATGTTGGGAAATTTTAAAGATAGTTTTAGAGTATCTTCACATGAAATTAAATTCCTCAAAATAACAGCTCTGTAGTATAAGACATAGGAATTATTAATGAGCAAACATTGTTAGGCTAAGGTCTTAATGTCAAAATTTTAAGGCGTGATCCTTAACTCTAGAAATTTGGCAAAATTACCTCATAGCCTTGAATAGAATGACAGTATATTCAAACAAATTTTATTCTAAACAGTAACTTTGAGACAAGCCTTCCATTTAAAGACAACTGTGCATGCATATAGTGCATATAAATTTCATGCAACAACTTATAAATGACAGTGGGTAAAACATGTGAAAGATAATATAAAATAATACTTCTATCTTTAAGAGAAGATTGTCAGTTGAGAATGTTCTGGATGACAGGAACACTGTAGGGCACCAAGAAAAGATCAAGGCCTTTTGGACAGTACCTCTGTTCTTTATTCTCTGACCTTTGCTATGGCACACTTGGGGTGATCTTGACTAAAAATCACCCCTGAGGGTACAATGAAATTTGCTTGTTAAACCATTTAAGTGTTTTTTCAGGAGAGCACGCATCACATGCTGCTGTCTTTCTGCCATGGAATCAAAGCTTTTACTGATTCTGCAGATAAATATCATATATCAGCACTCATGAAAAAGCCTGCTCAGAACCCAAGTTCCCATTAATCAATGTTGCCTTTGTTTTCAAATAATCAATTAAAATGTAACCCAAGAGAACCTACAGAAAAGCCACAGTTAAGTTATTGAAGGCAATATAGAACTCAAATATTATGAAGTAAAAAATTTGTATTTTTATGCAATTTAAAATTTTTATTTTGTACTATAAACTGTGTTCTGTTTTGAAGTTCACTTATCTCTAAGATAATACCATATATTTTATTTTCTAAGCAAGGATACTTTTAAAACGGTTATACCAGCCAAGCAGAATTGGAGGACTTTACAAAACCTTTTTTAAAAAAGCAAACTGTGATTAGTATGCTAAAAAATAGAGGACAGTGTATTGAGGCAAAATAAATCCCTATTATATAGTATGAATACAATATAATATGAAGCATAAATTCCAGTACTAGAAATAAGCTAATTAAAATAAGAACAGTGCAATGGATGCTTAAAAAAAAAAGAAAGTAATCAAGTCAAGGGAAAATTAGTTATTTAGAAGATAATAAGAAGTATGAAGAAACAAAATGGGCAGCAGGTAACTTAGACATGAGGAGCAGGGGAAAGGCTTCATGTCTTGATTCTTAAGGCTTAGAAGAGGAAGCACCAGCTGGAGAGAAGGCACTGCTGCAGCTAATACTGTATACTGCTCTTGCAGAGAACCTGCGTTTGTTTCCCAGCCCTCATGACCAGTGGTACACAACCACCTATAACTCCAGCTACAAAGGATATGATGCTCTCCTCCTCACATGACAAAACCATGTACAAACTCATACATACACATAACCCAAAATAAAATCGACCAATAAATCAAGGAAAAAGGAGGAAGAAAAGATAGATAGTGGAACAGGAAAATGAAGACATGGAACCAAACGTTTCACAAGACTAGTTAAAGCCATAGACTTATAAATTGCATAATGACACACGAGCCTGGGGTCTGGAAATCTGGCTAAGTGGTATTACTAACAGGAGGTAGTATTACGTAGAAAGGTTGAGTGAGGGAGCAGGGAACCAGGAATTCAGATTTCCACATGTCATCCTCAAGAGACGTATTAGATATTCTAGAAGAAATGCTGTGAGGTTAACACGACTCACAATAGATAGGTGAAGTTACCTTTGCTTTATCTAAGATGATTCTTAACTCCTTAAGTGACAAGATACTTCAAATACTAAATAGCGTTTTGAATGTGTACATAATACTATTTTAAAAAGCTTTACTACATTTATTTATTACTTAAGGGTGTGTGTGTGTATGCAAGCAGGTTGTGTGTGTATGTGTGTGTGTGTGTGTGTGTGACCTTTTCCAACAGAGCCACAGCACCAGCCTCATCATAGTTTTGGAAATTAAACTAGCTAAAATATAAGGATTAGAGAGAATAAAAAACCGTATGGAAAGTAAATGTCTCCATGGTTTCAGACTTAGGATTTGACGTAATAGTTGACAATGAGGTTGTGGGTACATAGCATTTGAACCAGTGGAAGATCATTTATGAAGTAAGGGTGAAGATTTGTGAGGATTTAATTATCTCCCTACTAACACACATGATGTACTTCAAGGGATGATTTGAGCACAGGACTTGGCAAGCAGCAGCCAGGGGAAGGAGGTGAAAAGCCAGGCTATGTATGCAGAGAAATGTTCGCCATCAATACCAGATGTTGCTGAAAGGCCAAGATGAGAACTAGTAATTGACCATTGGACCCTCCAGTCTGGAAGTCAGAAAGGACCTTGAGAAGAGACAGCAGCATGGAATGACAGAGATGAATTTTTGACTTCAGGGCTTTCAGGAGGGGGTGAGAAATTTATACTTCTGGTAATGAGTGTCCCAACTAATGTTTGTACTAAGACAGCTAACAAATATGAACTAAATACGTTTGATTTTTCTAGAAGCAACAATAGTCACTGAAATGTTGATTGAGTTCAGAGATATGAGGAAAGGATGTCTGAAAAAGAACCTTTAAAATGTTTCTACTTGTGATCCATTTCATCTGAGACATTTTTGTAACCCTGGGATGTATGTATACAGAAGAAACATACACTGAAAATAAGTTTCAAGATGATCACTTTAAAATATTTTTAATAAATATATAAACACACACATAAACGCCACACACACACACACACACACACACACACACACGGGATTTATTAAAATGCCTTACAGGTTGCAGTCCAACTAATCCAACAATCTCTAGTTGTTAGTGGAAAGTCCAAGAATCTAGTAGTTGCTTAGCCCACAAAGCTGGTGATCTGTATATGCTGGAGTCCTGACTCCAATGCCAGCAAAGGAATGGAGGTGCTCAGGGTCTCACAAGAGAGCACTAATTGGCCTGAAACTGAATGTATAGACCATGTTAGCCTTGAGCTCACAACAATCCACCTGCCTCCATCTTCTGAGTGCTGGAATAAAGAAAGCGAATCACATGTCCAGACAAATAGATTTTACCATTTATTAATGATAAAAGACAATTTGGATATTATTATTGAGGTAGATACATTTATTGGTCTAGCACAATATAATCCAAATATTTATTTATTTCTTCCATGCTGAGAAATGATGGTAGAAAACTGTTAAAAGTTTTTATTTTTCCATATGGGCAGAAAATTTTTCATGCACAGTAAAAACACTGCAATTCATAATGCAGGATAGTCTCAAATCTGAGCCCAGTGGTCTCTGGCAATGTATTGCATAACCTCTGGGTATGCACAATGCTAAGTGTACATGTTACATGTTCAGAACTACTGCAGTGCAGTCAGACAATACAACACAGATAAGTCCAGACAGAAACATCTCATAGTCATTACATATTTATTTTAAAATTTATTTTTGTCTCTATATAGTCAGAAAGCCTTCACTGTTGCCTAATTGTTTTATGGCTCCATATTTAGTGTTACTGTCCCTTATGTGGTCATGATCCAACATTTAAGACTCTTTGGGATAGAGAAAAAAGACTCGTGGCTCTGGGTGTATTTGCTGATGGGAAAGGTGTGCTCAGGAAGACCGGTAGTGACTCTAGCAGATTCAGAGATCTTGGAAGCCAACTTGGGTAAGTATTCTGAGGGATTACAGATGAGAAAGGGAAAAAAGATAACTGAGGGTAGGGAGATAACTGAGTCAATAAGGTGCTTGCTAAACAAACCTAGGGATTTGAGTTTGAGCTCCAGCATCCACATTAAAAAAAATGACATAACAGCTTGCATGTGCAATCCTTTCACTGGTAGTAAGACAGGGATGGTGCCTTGGGTTTGCTCGCTGGCTGAACTAAGCTAATTAATTAGTGAGTTCCAAGTCCAGTGAGAGGTCCTATCTCAAAAAAGAAAGGTGGAAAGCCCCTCTAAAAGATAAGGAAAACCACCAAGGTGAGCTTGTGGTGTTTGATACCAGTGAAAACATATGCACACGCAACCTGCACGCAAGTGTGCACATGCACACAAAAGACAAAGAAGAGAGAAAAGGAGCAGAAATGAAACGAACTTAGCTCAGACAGCTTTTATTCACTTTGTCTAAAACTGGGAATTAGATGGAAATAAACTGGGTTTGTTATTTTTCTCGTGTTTTTGACATAGGAAAAAAATCTTTCAGTTGTATAAATAAGTAGATTTGATAAAATAAATTATATAACATATGGTTTTCTTGACCACAGTAGAATTGGATAAATGCCCAGAGGATTGTAAGTCACAATACCACAGAAATGTTTGGGTATATATAACCTTTAACGTTTTTAAATTTATAACATTTTTTTCTCACATGTTTGGTCTTATCCCAGAGAAAGTTTCAAATGTACTTAGAAAGAATGTGTACACTGAAGGTGTGTGTGGAGCTCTATAGACAGCATTCATCTGAGTGTTGTTCGAGTCTCCTATGCCCTTGCTCATTTTATCTATGGCTACTTCTACCAAATACCCTTGACTAAAAGATGATCGAAAATTATTTTTTGTCATTTCTTATTTCAGTTTGGATTCCTTATATTGTGAACCTCTCTTATTAAGCTTAGAATTGCTATACCATTGGCAAGGTGTCTATTTAGAATCAAAAAATTATCTTTTTGTTTTTTTTAGTAATGCTTCTCTTAAATCTCATCTTTCTGATATCAGTATATAGAACTCAGACTTCTGCTCATTCTCTTTGCATTGGTCATTGTTCCATTTCTTGTATTATTATTTATAGAGTTGTTTCTTGTAAGTAGTAGATAGCTGTATTTTGCCTTTGAACTCAATAATGTGTACTTTTCAACTGAAGTGTTTAGGCCATTTATATTTAGTATTATTAATAATGTGGTTTGTTTCAAATCTACCATCTTATTATTTTATTTATTTTGTCTTGAATAGGACAAACAAAATAAGACTGCCTATATAACCTTGAAGACCCAGTTAAATATGAAATTGTAGGGTTCTTTTTCAATTTTAGTATTTTTATGACATTAGAGCACTAAACAAAAGATGGGCCCTTCAAATCTGCTATACATGTGAACTCACAGCTCAAAGGCCTATGGAATTGGTTCTGTATCATCTGCTTTTACTTTCCTCTGTTGTCCTTTTCCACTCTCTAGGATTATTTTTTTTAATTCATTTTATCTTCTCTTGCTGTTGATCTATTAACTTTAGCTCTTTGTACTGCTATTCTACTGAGTGCTAGAAAACATATATATGTGTGTGTGTGTGGTGTGTGTGTGTGTGTATATATATATATCTACTTATCATTCAAATCACAAAATGATTTTTAAGAGTCAGCATACTTTGTTCATACATATATACACACTCATATATATGTTTTTGTACATAATGTACTCACATATGCTTGTATGTATGTGTATATGTGCCTTTAGGCATCTTTAGTCTTGTTTATCTTCTCTAATTCCATTGCATTTAAGACATTTTCCTTATCATTTAAATCACAAAATGATTTTTAAGAGTCAGCATACTTTGTTCATATTACTCTTTTTTTATTGTTTTAACTTTCTGTAGATTAATAGTTTCAGTGAAATTTACAAAAAGAATTGGGTGTTATTGTCCAGGTATTTTTCCCTTTTATTCTCCTTTTACTCTTACTCAGTGATTCCAAGGTCATGTGCACTTGCCTCCACATGGTTTTGTCAAAGCCCTCTCACTGCATGTTGATCATTGGTCCTCTGTCTGTTAGCTGCTCTTTGGGTCCAGTTTCATTTCAAAGGCTTTCCATTTTTAGGTCTTCAAAATGTTTTCTCTACAATGATTAGCTCACTATTAGTCCTGTCTAGTATGGATTTGTCTCACTACAACTCTGATTTTCACATCTGGAAATTTAATTTATGTCATATTTACTCTTATTTACCTGTTTTGGACTGCTAATGACTGAATCCAGGACATTGTACATGTTAGTAGAGTGCTCTCCAGCTCAAGAATCATTTTTTCAAATATAATATTTTTATTCATTCTTTGAGAATTTCACACAGACATATGATGTATTTTGATCATATCCAGCTTCCACTTCTTCTCAGTCCTCCTATCTGTTGCCTCCACCCACTGACTTCCAACTTTATATTTTATTTATATATAGTCTCACTATGCAGATCAGCCTCAAACTCACAGAGATCCACCTGCCTTGCAATGCTGGAACTAAAGTTGTGTCATTATATCTGGCTATTATTTGTGTTGTATTATTTGTATTATTGGACTCAGTGAGTGCAATTTGTGTTGTCTATATATGTATGGGGCTGGGGTCATCAACTGGGGCATGGGCCCACAAGGGGTCATACCATAAAAACAATTGACTGTCCTTCGCTTAGCTCCCATGAAGTGTAAATAGCTCCTTAGTGAGATTCTCAACCTTCATATCTTAAGCACAATCATTTCTCTGAGCCAAAAACCACTCAGTGTTAAGATAAATTTCAGTCAGTTCTATGAATTGTGTTATATCAGTATTTTGTGTTAAATTTGTCCAGGAGGATTTTAACATCATGGTAGCTTCAGCCTTCCTGTTGATTTGTAGGCATGCAGCCGTTTATTTGATACCAACCACTGGCTGCCTTTCCTTTTCAGTTGCTTGGTATTTTATATTTCTATGCATCTTCCAAACTTTATTCTTGGAATTAGTTAAGTTATTTGGAATCAGTTGGGTCTGTTTGTGTCTTCTTTTATGGTTAAGTGTTCTCTGCTAATTTAATTGCTGATGCTTTCGTCATGGATATCTCTACTTTGGCTACTGGGAACGGGGTGTTATTCCTGTCCCTGGAGTTTCAGGAAAGCCATGCTTTCTAATATTTGGGTTCTTCCTATGCACTTTGCCCATACGCAAATGCTTATCCATACTCCAGAGTGCTGGAGGGAAGCCATTCACAAATATCTAGAATTCCTTCCTTAAGGGACTCTGCTCTTCAGAATTCTGCTTTATAGAATCAGCTATTTGTATTTCCTCTGGCAGCCTCACAACTCAGGAATACATGTGGCTCTACCTGAGCTCATCTTTCCTAAATCACAGCCTAGAAACCTTTTCTGTTCAGTAGAAGAAGAAAACACAATTTACCTCAGTGGGGTTTTATCCCTCAGAGATCACTGTTATGTTTCTTTATTGTCGAAGTGTGTGCAAGGTTTTTTCCACCATATATGTTTTTTTAAATTTTCTTTTTAGACTTTTTCTCAGGTGAGAGATTAAATCTGATTTCTGTTACTTAATTTTGTCTATGGACAGAATTAACCTTGTATTTCAGTGAGTCAAGAGTATTTATTATAACCTCTGGGATAATAAGTAACAAAATATCATTTAATTTCAGAACCAGTAAAGATGTGGAAGAAGAGAAACACCCTGAAATATGGTAAGAATGAAGTAAAAAAAAAAAAACTAAAAAAGAAAATCATAGTGAATTGGGGATTTAAACTCTAATATATTTGTAGTTAGAAATTCAGGATAGTTAATTATGCAATCAAAAGGCAAATGTAACACTGGATTAAGCATAAACTAAACCACATGTTTTTTAAGAGTAATAATGAATACATAAAAATACAAAATAGTTGAAAGTCAAATAATAGAATAAAGATATGTCCTGCTATGGTTAATTGCCATTACTGACTAGATTTTTGAATCACCTAAGAGCCACCTCTGTGCATGTACGCAAGCTCTTTTTTAGAGAGGTGTGATTATGGAGAGGAAAGCTCACCTCAATGTGGATCGCATCACACCATTGCCTGGAGTACTAGACTTAACAAATAGGAGGAAACATGATCATATTTCTATACTTCTGCCTCCAGACTGTAGATGCAGTGGACCAGTTGCTTCATGGTCGGGCTTCCTTGACAAAGGACTCTTGCTGGAAAGCCTTCCTTGCTGTTATGGACTGTTTCTTCAACCCATGAGCAAAAATAAAGCCCCATTCAGCCACTTCTGTCAGAGTAATTGAAACAGTATGAAATGTGGAAAATTGGTACCAAGAAGCGAGTCACTGCTGTGATAATCCAGAACACGTGGACATAGGCTGTTGTAACTGGTTTGTGGGAGAAACATAAAAGATTCTAAAAGCGTAGACTAGAATGCTGTAGGGCATTCTGATGGGAGACGGGGGTGGGGGGTTGGAGGACAAAGAGAATGGGATGCCAGACAGTAGAGTGTGCTCATGGGATTGAAGAAAGTAGCATGGACTCTTAACAGGTACTGTCCTAGAAACATTACATGTTATGGCAAAGAATCTGGCTACGTCATATTTATGTCTTGATACCTGAAGAAAAACTGAGTTTAAAAACAATGGAAGAAAGTGTTTGATGGAGAGAATTTGAAGGCAGTATAGTAGCTAGTCTGCCTCATGTTAACTACACACTACCTTGTAGATGTTTACAGGAAAGAGAGCAACAAGACGACCTGGAAGACATGAACATGTATAGTTTGGCAAGGAAAGAAGAGAGAGTGTATAGTTTCATATGAAGAAGCTATAGACAATTGTCTGTACAGTTAAACAGCTCACTGTGATTAACAGGAAGTCTTTCACTTTGCACTAAGAAAAATATGAGTTTCCTTAAAGGTAAAATCTTGCTCATTGAAGGTTCTAGCTTGCAACAAAATGCAAATTTGTTTGAAAAAGGCTTGCTTGAGCATTCTACTTCTTGAAAACTACCATGTAGAGAATTGTTTTCCCAGGCGCAGGTGCCAAGGAGCACAGAAGCCACTGTAGCTGCGGTGGAAGGGAGCCAGATCATATCTTGAGCTGGAAGCTGACCTTTGAACTGTCACTCATGTGTAGCTAGTTTTCAGGCATGTAAAATCCAAAAGTCATGGGAACATGGAGGTTTGCACCTAGGTTGTAGAAAGCTACTGAGACCAAGGTCAAATTCCCTGCAAGAAGCCCTGTGAGGTCATTTCATAAAGCTGGGAAAGTGAAATCTAAGTTACAATGGAGACCCTAAGATGTGAATTGAATATGACAGGCTTATGAGACACCACTGAGGAAGGCTTCAAACACAGAGGTTACATGTGTGGCAGGTGGCAGAATCGGAGGAATGGAGCTATCAAAGGCATCAGATAATGCTATCACAAGCCTCAGATGTGGGACACAGATCTGTGGAGTTTGATATTCTCTCACTCAAATTTTGATCTTGCTTTGGTCAATATTTCCTTGTTATAATCTTGTTTCTCTATTTTACAAGAGAAACTTCTATTCTATGCTGTTTTAGATTGGAAATATAACTTGATTTTTATTTTATGGGGACTTGCAGTAACAAGATTGCCTCAAGCTTCAAAGGAAATTTTGGGCATTGGATATTTGAACAGTGTTGAAACTATTAAGACTATGGGGGTTTTTGAAGTTGGACTGAACATATTTCACCACTGTGAGATTGCCAGGAGTAAATGGAACAGAATTGGAATGACTTAGAAGTGATGTGCTTGGGTGTCAAGTTGACAAGGTATGGTTTTGTGATAGTTAATCTTCCCTGTTAATCTTACTGGATTTTAGAATCACCTGGGAGACATATTTCTGTGGATGACTGTGAGATTATCCAGGGAAGTTTAATTGAGAATGGAATATCAACCTCAAATATGTCACCACCACATATCTTAATGTTCTCAATTTAGCAAAATGAAGAAAACAGGATGAGTACCCACAGTCCTTTCCAGAAGCAGTTTGAACAATAGCTTCATGCTCTGCTGCCCAGACAGCTACCATTGTCACTATGCTTTTCCACCTTTGTGAACTATGCCCTCAAATTGGGGGCCCAGGCAAAGCATTCACTCCTTAAGTTGCTTCTGTTGAACATTTTGTCAGATCAGTGAAAAAGGTCAATAACCCATCTCTGTTAACAACTAGAAAATCTGGAAGGTGTATTAATGTCATATATAATAGAATCAAGGCAAAATATTTTCCTAGAGGTCTTGGGGGGAAAATGTAGCTCAGCAGACAGAGTGCTTGCCTAACGTGCACAAAGCCTTCAATCTCTAGCATGCTGCTAACTGGGTATGGTAGCATAGATGGACATTCTAGCGCTTGGGGTGTGGAAGAAGATCGACAAGAATTTCAGGATCACTCCTGGCTACACAGAAAGTTCCAGGCTGCCTTAAGATATAGACAAGACCATGTCTCAACATAAGTATTACTAGAGATAAATGGAGATATGTATTAATGGTATTCTTTTAAAAATGAATTAAATTTTGTTTACGTGTATCAGCGTGTGTCTCTCTGGGTGTATGGCATTAGTCTGGAAGTATCTGTGTGGGTCAAAAGAAGGTGCTGGATTCCCTGGAGCTGGATTGTAGGTAACTGTGAGTCACTCAACACAGGTGCTGAGAACTAGGGTCAGATTTTCTGGAAAAGGAGCAAGTCGTGCTCTCAATCATTGTGCCATCTCTCCAACCTCCCTTAATGGTATTTTAATGACAACATATATTTCTGAATTCAAGTGTGAAATAATCTTTATGTCTCCAATTATCCATATAAATGGCAAGATCTAAAAAATAAGTGGACAGGTCAGGTAGAAAATTTGAACATGATCCTCTTGGTAATTAGTATAACTTCATAATAATATATATATACACTCTGAAAAGTATAATTACTGTGACCTACCAAATACCTTGGATTTATTGAAGTCTTTTATTCTGGGGGATACAGAAAAATTTTAAATATTGGTTGAGTTATGAATCAAGTGACCTACAGCAGTGACTAAAGAGAAGATTCATAACTATAATAAACTAAAATAGAAATTAATATTAAAACCATATTGAGAAGGTCTCTGAATATTTGCAAAGGAGATGATATATCATTAAATAATTCATGAGGATAAGCCCATCACAGGGATGGTGACATAACTCATCAGATAAAGGCACTTGCCAACAAATCTGATGAACCAAGTTCAATCCTCAGGGCCTACAAGCATGCTGAGGAATACACACACACACACACACACACACACAACACAACACAACACAAACACACACACCCTAAATCAATTAACACACATTAAATGTAATATTCTTTTATTACAAAGGATACTAGAAAATACTTGGAATAAACTAGTAATGGCTATACGACACAGTCACATCGAGGGGACATTACAGTCTTAAACATATATGTAAAGCAAAACCAAAAGTTGAAAACAATCATTCTGCATTTATCTACAGTAGCCAGAAAAACAGTTCTAATTCTGTCCAAAAAATAAGGGGGAAATGCAAAGCCCACACATTACTGAAATAGTATGGCAAAAATCTAGAACACCCACAATTATTGGCAAAATTAATTTTGCCATCTTGAAACTTGCATAATAACTAAAAAAATCTCCCAATCCCTGGAATTAGATGGGTCATTGACAATGTCTACTCCATAGATCATGGATCAGCACATTAACTCCTTCCCTAATTTTTGCAAGGCCTACTTAATCCTAATATTCAAATCTGATAAGTATATTAGAGGACAGAAAATATTTAGCTATTACTCCTGATGTTAAAGCTAAAAATCTAAACAGAATATCTGCGAGAAGAATCCAATTAAAAGGCACATCAAAATAGCTGAAATCATTCCAGCTGTGCAATATTGGTTCATCATTTGGAAAGATGTACCAGTGAGGTTTGCCTCATTGATGAATGAAGGAAAAGCATCACATGATTAATTTAGTAATAGAAAATGCACTTAATAAGCTGCATTAGCTTTTAAGAAATAGTCTACACAAATTGGGATTGAAAGGAACTCCCTTGTCTATAAAGCATCTGCAGCTAATATCACATTGTGGGCAGTATGGGTTGACAGTGATATGGTTGTCAGAAAAGGTGACCCTCATTAAGAAGGCATCGTGGAGCCTGGCTCAGGGAAGGCAATGCTATATTCTACTTAGAACAGACAGTACCTTGGGTATTATGTTGATCTGGGGAGCATCTCTTATCACGAGAAGACCAGATAACTGGATAAGGCTTTCAAAGCATGGTGAATTAAACCGCTAAGGAGAATAGAAGGCTCACATAGACAAAATATATTCGGAAGAAGGGTCTAAACTTGTTTTAGGTAAGAATCTAACTGGAACTTTCTCAATCTGCTGGAAAAAACTCACATTCCAGACTCTCTGAAAACGAGAACCGTCGGCTTTGAAGTTCTCTGATGCTGGCTAGGCACTGAGCAGAGCTATTTTAGAAAAGGTTGGGATACAAAGAGATAAATTGTAAGATGACCCGCAGCCCTGAGATTATAGGCTTGAACAACCAACTCGAATGCTTTTTTATAAGGAGACATTGTGAGTCCATACTGAAATACTTAAAGTAACCAGCACTATCAAGTGGCAGAATAGTGATGAGTGCTAAGTGCCTCACACCTGCCTCCTCATGGTTGTTGTAAGTTACTGAGCACTGCCATTTCTGTAAGCCTCAGGTCACTCATTGTAACATTGCTTGTGGTACTTAAGAACCCTTTACTTAGTTCCTCTTTCAGGAATTGGGATTCATAATAAAAGAGTAGCTCCAGGAGTTAAACTGTACTCTCGGCACCCCTGGATTTGGGTGTGACCCCTTGAATTCTTCATGGATTTGGGCGTGACCCCTTGAACTCTTCTCGTCTGTTGTTTGAGTTTGCATATTGTATTTCTTCTCTTGAGACTATTTCCAAACTGCCTTTTCTATCTCTTTTCACCTAAAATATGTTTTATATTTAGTAACTGCAAAAATATAGTGCTAAGACAAAATTTCCCACCTAAAGCTCTTGGCATTGTTACCTTGTTAATATGTACTTTAAACTCATTTACCTAAATATTTACTCTATAACTAGAGCCATAGTCCTTCAAAATTAACTCACTTCTGAGGATTCATGGACTAGGAGTGCCACATATTGTTATTAATTTGTTTGTGTCAGTTCCATTAAGAATATCACCCCTGTTTAATTTCTACTGCTGTGAATGGTTTTATTTTAGCTCATAGTTACGGGTTACAGACTGTTATTGCAGGAAATCACCACAGCAAGAACTTGAAGCAGCTAGTTTAATGCTTCTTAGCCTTCCCAATGCTGTGACCCTTCAGTACAGTTCCTTATGGTGTGGTGACATCCAACCATAACACTTTTTGATAGCTACTTCATCACTATAATATTGCTACTGTTATGAATTGTAACACAATTTTCTATGTTTTCTGGTGGTCCTAGGTGACCCCTGTGAAAGGGCCATTGAACCCCCAAAAGGGTCACAACCCACTAAGTTTATGACATTCACAGTTAAGAACAAAGAAATTAACACATTTATGCTAAGTTGTCAGCTATCTTTCTATACTCTTACACATCCAGGGCCCCAACTCTGCAACTACACTGCCTATTTGAATGTCTTTCCATATTAGTGAAGGCATTTAAGACAATCCACTACAGACATGCGCACAGCAATCAAGACAATTCATTACAGACATGCCCACAGCAATCAAGACAATCCACTACAGACATGCGCACAGCAATCAAGACAATCCACTACAGACATGCCCACAGCAATCAAGACAATCCACTACAGACATGCCCACAGGCCAGCCTGATCAACATAATCCCAGCCAAGAATCCCTTCCCCAGTGATTCAACATTGTGTCAAGTTGACAATTAGAAGTAACCACCACAAACATCTAGATGGTGCTACCAATTTGATAGTGAAGTTGTCAATCCTTCTACTCCACTCCAATCCTTCAATAGAATGTTGAAGGCTTTGCTGTTCAGAGTAGGTGTTCTAGATTATGGGAACAGCAGTTCTTATTAAAAGTCCTGTGTTGCAATGCCCAGGGTTTGAAAAATTGTTCTCTATCTCATGCAATACTTTCCAGAAACATCCAACCATTTATGCCATAGTGAATATTAAGTGAATACCGTTACATCTGAAATCTTGGTATGCTTCAAATGCATTTGCACCTGGCCATCACCTATGCTCTCCTAGTCGAAATTCTTACCACATTCAGCCATGGCGGAACAAGGCTGAGGAACATCTGTGCCTGTCTCCTTCCTTTTTTAAACAGAAATAATTTTTTAAGCAGAGGGATACTTATCACTTTATTAATTTTACTACTTTATTACTTTAACACATTTTAACAGGCCTGGATTTTTCAAGTACTGTTAAGGATACCTTTAAGAAATATTTATTTTTAGTATTATTTTATTACTTTAACACATTTTAACAGGTCCGGATTTTTAAGTGCAGTTAAAGATACCTCTAAAGTATGCCTATTTTTAGAGCATTATTTGCTATTATGTAAATTACTGAATATTGTGACAGTTGTACATGTGGGCTTCAGAAACCGTCATTCATTTTACATTTACTTGAAATCTCACCAAATTGTTTTAAAATGGGCTATTTTTAATTGACAACTGTAAATCTAACATTGTACATATTTCAGGTAGCACACTAGAAACCGTCACTGGAAATCTCGTGTTATCAATTTTTGCATGCTTAATGCCTATTAAATTTTTATAGATTGAAACATTTGATAGCTAGAAGTGGGCATATTAGTAACACCTGTACATTGTTAACTACAAATTTATCTGTTTAGAATTTCACCAACTTAGCATAAAAACTGGTATTATAAATTGAATAGATGAAGTTGGTTTGTATGTAATAAATTATATAGCATACAAAATATTTCAAAATGCACTGGTATTTTATTGTACTTAAACATTGTATAGAATTTGGTATATTAACTGATTCATTGTGAGTTCCTTCAAAAAGAAGTTAGTTCCTAGAAATGTAGAAATAATTTATTCTGATACTGTTGTTTTCTCCTGTAACTGAAGATCAAACCTGGGATTTTATTTATGCTGGTCAAATGCTCTATGACTGAGCTACATCTCAATAGTCAACCTGGGGTCCTGAGGACTGTCTGAGGACAAATACGATTAATATTAAAGATTGCTAGAAGGCGTGACCCTGAGTCTCACTTAGGAGATGGGTTTCTACAGTGAAGAAACCCTCAGTCAAGGCATTTCCCCATTTTAACACATTTTACTCTCTAATAAATAAAATCTAGGAAACTACTAGCAGTAGAATATGTCTTTGGAGGAACAAATAAGAATATCTCGCTGGGACAATTAAAAACATAATTCAGATTTGGTTTTGCTTTATGACTTATAATAAAATTTGAAAATTATATATGAAAGCATACATATCTACTTATTCTGACATAATGAAAGTAGACTTAAGGTTGTAAAACCCAAGATTGTACAGTGATCTAAGACAGTTGCCAGTAGTCAAGAATGGCTATTTAAATTTAGGTTAAATATTTAAAGTTAAAATTGGTTTTCTAAGTTATAGCAGCCATATTTTAAGGTCACAATAGCCAAATGTGGCTAGTGGCTATTTTACCAAACAAGGCAGATGTAAAATACTTCCACTAGCATGGAAGGTTCTACTGGAAAGTGTTGCTCTGAAGTCTGATAAAGTATATGATTATCAAAAGGAAGAGAGTAGCTGGACATGTGGCTCATTTCTGCAATTCCAGAACTCTGGAAGCGGAGGCAGGATGCTCTCCACGGGTTTGAGGCTAGACTGACGTAGACAATGAGCATCAGATCAGCCAGACCTATATAGTAGATAGTAAGTTTTTAAAAATCCCAATCTGAAGAAATAAGACAGCAAAAACAACAACAACAACAACAATAACAATAGAATAAAAAAATCAACAAAAAATTAACAAAATAGAAAAAAGTCAGAAGAAAAATATATAAAGGCAAAGATAGAATTATTTTAAAACACAAATGAAGAGAAAAGAGTCTAAATCATATAGCGTAACGGCATACAGGAAAAAGCATCCTTTTTGTAGGGTAGCAGGCCAGTCACGCTGCCCCTGGCTTGACCCTGAGCTCCAAGCCTTGGGAGCTCCCACCCCTTTGGCTCAGCCTTAACGGCCAAACAGTGTTTCCAGGTTAAAGGCCAAGCATTACTGCCTTGCTATACTTTTCTACTAGCCCACTGCACATGCTCCAAAAACCCTATAAAAAGCCAGCCCCTCCATTCAGTCCTCTGTGGTCTCCCTTCTCGGTCAAAGACTGCTGCCATTCTGAGTTTCTCACCAATAAATCGTTTGTGTGAGTTTTGTTGCATAGTGTGTCTTTGAAGAATTCCTTGACTCCCAACTGCCAAGTACCAGAAAAATCATTACATTGGTTCTGTGTCTCAGGTAGGCTTTCTCTGTGCCTGTGCTCCCTCTCAGGGACGGAGCTGCATCGGGACCCCTATCCCTCATCTCTCTTCCATCCACAGCAGACTCACCGGGGTTGCTCTGCGCCTCATCCACCAGGGACGATTTGTATAAAGGCTTCTCTAAGTCTGAGAAAGTAACTATTGAGCATCCAGCACCCTTATGCTACTCTCTTGGAGGTGGGTATACTTCTAGCTATGGCCTTTACAGCTATGACTGTTCCCTTCACCCTCAGAGATGCAATCCTGTCTAACTAGGCTGTTGTGTCACTTCCCTTGCTTCCTTTCCCTGTGGCTTTTATGATATTATGTGACCCTGTTCCTATCCCTTTCCTATAGATGAGGCCTTTTATTCCGAGGTTTTTGGGTTTTTTTTTTTTGTCACCTTCTGGCAAGGCATCTGACCTTGTCAAAAGCCCTGCATCCAGGTACCAAGTCCTCAGGTAGTCCTGACCGCCACTGAATGCAGTGATGACACACAGGTTGCTGAGATCTCCCAAGTACCACTTCCTCTCCATGGGAATGGTGTCATTCACACCTTCTCATTCCCCCCTTGGAATGCTTATTTGAAATACTCCAGACTCTCCACCTGGCTCCTGACATGAAGGGACCCAGACTTACTCACTTTTGAAAACAAATTTGACCTCAATATCCAATCAAAATGGTCACTTGGCACCCTGGTTCCCAGCATTATTCAGGAGTTTTACAATTACCGTGAGCACTTGGGGAAAGGGATTTCCTATTCAATACATTCCAGATTTCTCTTATCTCTGTCCTAAGCCTTCTTTTCTCTGTTCTTCCTGTCCCTCTGCCTAGCCCCTCTTAGCTACGATGTCCAAACTACTCCCAATTCAGCTAACAAGTTTACCCCATATTGGTCTTAACTCTCAGCTCCTTCTCTTCCTCTGGCCCTTCTGGTCTCCCCTTTTCCCTTTCCTGTGACAGGCTTCCCTAATCATCCCTTCCTAGCACCAACTCTCAGCCCACCGGCAGCCTTTAGCCCTCTCCACTCCCACCCTGCCATGGGAGCTCTTCTGCCTCTCTCTGCCCAACCTAACATGGTGCCAGTTCTTCCTTTGCAAGAGATTGCCAGGATAAATGACTTGTTCAGGGAACATGTTTCTTCTCACAAATTGAAATTTCTCAACTAGAAAGGAGGTTGGGATCTTATACTGCTAATTGTTCCACCTCTATTAAAGAATTCTAATACACTATTCAATCTTAGAAACCTCACTGTTCATGACATTTACATGATTTTCACCAACAACCTTCTTCTTGAGGAGTGCAGGTGAGTCTTGGACAAGGCTAGGGCACACACAGATGAAACTCACTGAACTAACACTGCACATTTAGTCAGGACTGAGGCAGTTCCAGACCACCACCCCTCAGCTTCTGCTATGACTGGAAGCCATGACTTGTTATGCCTGTTAGTTAAATTTTCTAAAATGTTTATTTCAGTACAGATTACAAACAGTGGAAATGCTAATATATCTAAAACTTTTGATTTTTTATTGTAAATAGAAAATTCATGTAAGCTTCAGGGAGTCAAGGAAGTCATAAGACTTATATCGACTTCTCACAGGTCAAATGGAATCCAGATAAGTATAGCTTGTTTCTCTGCCTGCCTATTCCTGAGGGTGCAATCTCTTTCTGTCTTCCTGGTTCCAGGACTTCTCTCCCCCCAACTACCAGTACCATGGGCCTGAAAGTTCCAAATGTATAATTTTTATTTAAGCTCCTAAACTTTAGCTTCAGTCAATAGTCCATATTTGTCTCAGCAGATTCCCACTCAGCTGGTCGACACCATCCAGAAATCAGATCCTGACTACAAACTGTTCCAAATGGCTGCATACCCTTGACTAGCTGAGAGCTGATTGGACCAGTCAAGCTGCTCTGAGTGCTTCCTGCCTCCTCATCTGTGCCAGCAAACCGTATGCTTCTGATGAGTATCTCATTGGCTGAGTCTCCTCCCAGTATTTGACTATGATTCCAGCTTTCCTGGGCCCTGACAACAGTGTCCTAATTTCAGCAGAAATAATTACAAAAGGAAGCATATTACTCCTTATCCTTAACAAAAGGCTGGAGTGTTAGGTCAAAGGAAAATTCCCTGGCATAGAGGATAAAATGGTTATCTATGGTGCCTTTTGGCATGCTAGAAAATGTACTTATTAAAACCAAATAGACCCAAATCTATCAGTAGATAGATTCATTAGCTCAAATAGTTCTACAACATGCTAGGTACTTGAGCTGCTTTATGTAAGACAAAAAAAGTTATTGTGTAGATTTAAGAGAAATTTCTTTTTTCTATGCAGATCACTTGAAAATCTTTAGAGAAAATTGGTAAGAATTAGATCTGCCAACAGTGAAGAGGAGAGGCCTTTGCCTCTTCATCAGGGAGAGATGTTTCTTTACCAAGAAATTTAGTATAGTAATCCTACAACTCCAGAAAGATATCAAAAAAACATAAAACAAAAGGAACAACTTGCCTCTGGCCACTGGATCATTCACAGCCCAGTTGGAATGGGATGCTGCCTTTCTTAACTTCTTTTCCCTTTCTTGTCTTAATCCTTCTAATTGCATCCTGTCTTATAAACTTCTTGTCTAGATTTCTTGAACTGAGATGTCAAAACATTTTGGAAACACAATTTTTTATTTTTTCAGGAAGCATACTAGGCTTGTCAGAAGGAGCCATGGACAATGGGTCGTTAGTCAATGACACCCCTGACATAGGGAAGATAAGTCTAGAGCTGAGTCAGCTCCTATGACACCTATCTGTAGGAGATGACAAGGCCAGAACAGAGCTAGTTTCCAAAATTCTTCAAGGTTTAACTAATTATAATGAAACTAATTTAGCAACCAATCAGAGTTGTACTAATGTCAGTGCTTTGTCCCTATCAATCATATTAGAGGTTACCTAACCCTTCTGGAAAACTCCCCTAGCCCTGCATAAAAGGGGCCTGCAAGCCACAAGCCCCTCTGGTCACCACCATTTTGTAAAATGGTTGAACCTCACATGCTAGTAATTTCTGCAGAATAAATACTCTTTGTCTTTGCATACTACTTGACTCTGAGGTCTTCCTTCAGTGATTCTTGGGCCCTAACATAACAACAAATTCAAAAGATTTCTACCTAGACCTTTAGTCAGTTATTACTATATGATTAGCAGCCCCTGGCTATGAAAACGGCAGCCTGTGTCTCTTGACTATGTCTTATGGTGAAGATCAAGCTTGCCCCAAGAACTTCTGCACCCCCATGCAGCTGAAACAGATTAACAATAATGTCAACCTCTTTCCAGACCCCTGATTAGTTATCAGTAGTAAACCAAAAGGGGTGGGGGATGTAGGGTAACAAGGCCAGTGGAAAATCTCCTCACCTCTGGATTAACCGTGAGCTCCAAGACTTGGAAATCTCCATCCCCATGATTCAGTGTCAAGGGCCAAACAGTGTTCCAGGTTTAATATGTTGGTGAGCAATACTTCAAGTCTTGCTGTACTTTTCTCCAGAGTACTCCAAAGACCCTATAGAAGCCCACGCCTCTACCTAGCTCTCTGCAGTATCTCTTCTTGTTCACAGGCAGCTGATGTTCTGGGATTCTCCCCAATAAATCTCTTGTGTGAGATATGGTGAGACTTTGTGCTATCCCTTGGTTCCCAACTGAGAAGATGCTCTTGTACCAGAAAAACCCTTATGCATCCTTTTGGATTTTTTTCTTTCACACTTCCAATTTTTATTTACCTAGAGAACCTGCATCTTCCAAAAAGTCATATGTGGTATGTTTGAAGGATACATGTCTGCTGAAAGTAAAAGTTCCTGAAAAGCAGTCTTGTTGGCAAGCCACTGCCAACTGCTATTGTGTGAAAGTATAAGAAACGATTGCCACTGTGACTTTCTAGAATAGAAAGAAGTCATCCATTTAATCAGCAAGTGAGCAGTGAGCTGAGATGTGTACCTTGGTTACTGATCAGGGCCCTGTGGACTGAATTTAGTTCTTATTGCTATCTTTAGGAAATGTTCAATATGGCTATCTGGAAAGAGCTAGAGTCAAGTCTTTGTGGAGATGGACTATGCTGCGGCTTCCTCAGGCTCTGAACTCAGTTGCAGAAGAAGATTCTGGGTGGAAGAATGTTGAGAAGTCTCTTCAAGACAGAAACAGAAATTAAGCTGCACCAGTATCAGCCTTCATAATGCGCAGAGCCCCAGGAAAAGCCCAGCAGAGACTCAGCAGGAAAAGTACCCATTGGAAATGAAGACTTAGACTCTGCATTTCATTAAACCCACTTCAGAAGAAAAAACGCTTGTTTTGTGTTGGCCTATTATCTTTAAATGATTAAAATGATATCATTACTGCTTATAAATTTTATATCTCCCTTAAAGATTACATTAAAAAATCCACTTAAATGATACCATGCCACCATAAAAGGCAGTTTCTCCTCTCATTGAAACAATATTCCCTCAGGGGTCAGATTTACATCTAATGCAATACCATGGGAGAATTAGACTCTGAGAAGCAAAGAGGATCCTCATAGAGTTACATAGGATGAAAATTTGGCACAGACATTATTTTTCAGATGGAGACTGATAAACGGAATACAAGTTAAAATATACAGAAATGTGGATCCAAAGTAACAAAGTGGAAGAAAGGGGCCTTTTGTTGTTGTTTCTAGATATAATTTTCTTTTTGTTCCCCTTCCATGTGCTATTCTGGCCAGATCTCCCCCACACCCCTTTTCTCTCTCAGTGCTTCTAGGGACAATTAAAACAAAAGGGAGGAGTTCAGGTCAATAGTAAAACAGCTCCTTGTTCTGTTCCACTTTCATAATGCTTGGCTTCGAGCTTCACACTCCCTGTATCTCAAACACAGAAATTAAAGGCCATGGAGCAAATGCAACACTGAACCTTACCCTCTTCTAAAGCCATCATCTCTCACCCTGGGCTGGGGACAGTGTGCTTAGAAAAGCCCCAGGTCTACTGCTTGTGAGAATCTGCTGACATAAACCTGGAGATGTATATCTTACAAGTCAGAAAGGACACATTTCTTTGTCTAACCAACACTTTCATGGTGCTCTTTATTTCCCTAACTATATTTTTGTTTTACTGCTATGACAAAAAATGAGGCCACATTTTAGTGCTAATTGCAAGACCAGGTAAATTGTCCATATTGTTTATTATTATTCAAACAACCATTTGTAACTTTAAAAACACTAATGATAGAAGTCTTTCTCACTCTGTACAAAACATAATTTGCTTTTCAGTTTCAAGTTATGTTTTCCTATTACCTTTTAAAGCTGCTTTTACATTCCCTTTTATTGGTATTATTTGGATGCAATTCAATCCCACAACCTTATGCCATTTTACAGAATGTGGAAAATGTTATTTGATACCTGCATTAGGCATATTTTTAGATATTCCTAAAAGGCTAATTACTGATTTTAGAGACACAGAGTTAATTCTTCCCATGAAGCCTGTAAGAAAACATGGCTTTCTTACTGCTACTGTGGTGTCTGTGGATGGCTGTTGGTCTGAGAGCTTCAGGGGCTTTGTTTAAAATTCTACATGCTTTTTAACAAAGAATTTGTAAGGAGGCAGATGCCACTTAAACCAATGCCACCTGAGGAAATCACAGCAGTGTGCAGAATGCACACACATGTGTGGACAAAGCTCTGAGCCTTAAAGAATATCAATGCTTTCTTAAGTGTCAAAACAAATTCTTCACCATCTCATTCTGTACACCAAGACCCGGAACCCAGGAAAAGTTAGTTAACTTGTTCTGGGTTTATAGGTAGAAGAAGAAGATAGTTAGAATTAGGGCTTTGATCTCTGGAAAAAAATATGACCTCAGAGAGTCCATTGCAGAGAGTATGCTACTGGATAGTAAGTCATCCTGGAGAATAGTAAACAGAAGCTTTGTGTTTCGCTGCTTAGTTCTTTTGAAGCCTCCTAGATGTTGGCAGCAGCTTCACGCTTCATTACTGGAAGCAATGCCTTGGACTGATGGAACATTTGCATGTACTCAGTACTAGGCCATTTCACACAGTCAGCAAGAAAGTGAAAAATGTTGCCTCTTTTACTGTGTCAACAGGCATAGTATTTGATATTTTAGTATTTAGGTTATGCTTATCATGTGCCTGTCTAGCTATACATCTATCCAGATTTTCATACACTTTCTCTTCTTTTGTATGTGATTGGGTATGAGTGTGTGAATATGTTCATGTTGGTGTGCATGCATGACTGGGCATGTACATATGTGTATGTGTTTCTCAAGGTCAAGTGTCTTTCACTATAACTATCTTTTTTTTTTTTTTTTGAGATGGGGGTTTTTCACTGAATCTAGAACTCATTGAACTTGCCAATCCCATGTTGTAGTTTTTCTCCTTTCTACCCAATTATAGCTTCTGGCCAGTTCTAGAGCCATCCTGAACAATCAGAAGAAAGAATGTGCATACCTGAACTTGTACAGGGGAACAGAGGAGAGTTCAAGTCAAATGCTTTTTTGCAAGGGCCGAAGGAACTAAAAGACAGGATTTTGGTGTACTGTATTCATGTACTGGCTCTTAAAGGCAGGTGAAAATTGTTCTTTTGTCCAGAAGTAATGAGGAGCCACCCCAACTTTCTCACTATCAAAAACCACATGACACCATGACACTGGTCCTTCTTCAGAAAACAGGAAGGGTTCAGACTTTCTTGCCCCTCTAAAATGAAGTCTTCAAAGCAGAAAGGATCATTAAACAATTACGTTAGCACTCAGAAGACTATCGCACTAGTTAGCACCTTGTTGAATCATACAATAAAAATGTATTTCTATATTGCCTCATAAGTAAACCATTTTCAGAGATTACAACAAATTTATTTCAGTTAAGATTGGCATATGAGCACTGATAGGTGTGTCCCAACTGGAGGACCTGCCTGGACTCACCGTTCCCTGCTCATTGTCCTTCTCAGCTGTGGAGGACTGAGAATAACAGCCCAGGGATTATTGGGATGTAGGCAAAGCTGCAGAAGGGAGTGGGGACTTAGAAGTATTTTAATGTATCTCCCTTACTCATGCACTCAGAAATCTACAATTTCAGTGACTAGTCTAGAATGGTGGGTAAAACACAAAATTATTCTCTAGCCTCATCTGTAGATAAGTGAATGGGAGAGATCATTGTATAGGTTAAATAAATAAATTGATTAACTAATAAAAAATAAATGAAGAAGCAACATGTGTTGTGGGATAATAGGATAGAGCCGCCTAATGTAACCTCTAGATTTGGAGGAAGCATCCTGAAGGAAGAAATAGCTGATATAAGCATCTTAGTGAACTACATGCATAAGAAGTAAAAAAAGAGTAGAAAAGTAGTATACTATATAAAGTTATTGATGCAGAAGACGTATTTATAAAAGCGGGAGAAAGCAGGCATAAGAAATAGCTTAGAAACCCAGAACTACACTTGGTTTGGGCTATACATCCTAACAATGGTGGCTGCAGCCTGAAACTTACACACATTGGGTGTACACATTCCTCTATCAACGATGTGCCCAGCAGCCTCTTAGCAACGTAAGATACTCATCTGTAGGGAGTTGCATATATATTTCTCTCAGAAAAAGGAAATAAGTTTCTCCTCCCCTTAATGACCATCAAACATAGATTTCTTTTAGAGTTGGGGGAAGTGAGACAGGGTTGCTCTGTGTAGCTCTGGCTGTCCTGGAACTCATTCTGTAGACCAGGCCTCAAACTCACAGGGATCCATCTCCCTCTGTCTTTCACATGCTGGGTGGGATTAAAGATGTGTGCCACATCACCTGGACAAACCTAGATTCTATTCAGTTGTATTCCACTGATGCTTGGAGTAAGAACAGGGAGACCATTCTAGCCTGAATGGTTTTGAAGACATTGCTCAATACGACAAACTGTGTCTTTTTAAAGCAAACTTTTAGGGAGAATTTTCTATTTACAATTTTATGTCTATTTATAATCCTGTATGAATATGATTAAAACCAGAAGCATAATGGGAAGGTAGCTGTTCAATAAGTAAAGGCTTACATAATCTAAGTCTATCAGCCAAAACAAAGAACTTGCTGTATTGCACCCCTTTATAATGATATTTTTCATGCTCTGAACCTCACAAAAGGAACCCCCAAACAGAATCAAGGCCATTGAAATCTCTTTCACTCATGTGACTCATGTGTCATACTTGATGGCATATTTGGCCTGTGCTACTGCAGTGACTTGAATAAAATTATGCTGTTACTTTTGTAATCTGTGTGTACCTTTATTTCACTCTTGAGTATTAAACCAAGAACCCAGAAGCACTGGGCCCACATACTGATCTCTACAACAAGGGCACTATGTTGGAGGTAAGAAACAAGGCTGAAAATATGAGCTAGGATCAGAAGATTTGCATTAAAGTAAACTTGGCATCGTGATAAAATTTCAATTTAGGAAATCCTTGAGACTGGTTAAGGAGGCCTCTCCAGAAGCAGAAATGAAAGCTGGTGAAGATTTGTCATGGATGTTGCTAGCGAGGGTCAAGCTGAAACAACTCTGCAAGTAGAGCAGTCATGATGTCTCACTTTGAGTTAACTGAGGAAGTTGATGCTATTGACTATATCCAGTGACAGAAATGAGGAGAAATCATTTCTAGAAAAAGGTGATGAATTCTCATTTGGTTATATTGAAATGTGTTCTAGTTACTTAAACCTCACGGTAACAAAATACATGACATTGTCACGGTTATCAAAAAATCAGTCCTTGGTTTTTTTGGCCCCATGTACTTGAGCACAACATCATGATGGCAGATGTGACAGAGGAACATTTTTTTAGTAGGGCAGACAGGAGCAGAGAGAAAATGACCATCAAGAATAGCCTTCAGGGGCTGGAGAGTTGGCTCAGCAGTTAAGAGCACTGGTTGTTCTTCCGGAGGTCCTGAGTTCAATTCCTAGCACTCACATAGTGGCTCACAACCATATATAAAAGGTTCTGATGCCCTCTTCTGGTTTGTAGGTATATATGCAGATAGAATACTCATACAATAAAAAAAGAACATACATTTACAAAAAAGGCTGGCCCTCAGATGGAGGCGGAGGCTACACTAGGGATGAAAAGTGAATAT
Source organism: Grammomys surdaster (assembly GCF_004785775.1). Classification (NCBI taxonomy): domain Eukaryota; kingdom Metazoa; phylum Chordata; class Mammalia; order Rodentia; family Muridae; genus Grammomys; species Grammomys surdaster. The sequence continues at coordinate 11,951,984 of NW_021604566.1, read as the reverse complement.
GTTAATGAAAAAAAGAGAGAGAATGAAAGAATAGTCTTCAGAGGCACACTCCCAGAAGTCTACTTTTTCTAACTGGACTCAACCTCATAACATTTACACAATTTCCCTTAGGAATCAAGTATTTAACACTTAAGTCTGTGGGCAACATTTCACATTCAAACCACACTAAGACACTTAAGAGAAACTCAGCTGAAGTGCATGCATACTGTGCCATTGTTCAATGTTGTGTCTTCAGCTTAGTCCTCAAGCCTTCAGAAGGTGGATTAGCAGAGGCTCTGCCCCCAGGAATGAGATTAGCAACTTTAACAATGGACTCAAAGTAACTAGCTAAAACTTTTTTTCTATCATGTCCTGTGAGGAAACAGGATGTCACATCTGCTGGTACCTGGATCCTTGATTTGCTTTGATATGGAATAGAAGCCCCTGGGACTGAGAAATAAAGTTTATTATTTGTTACTTACTCAGTCTAAAGCATTTTGTTACAGTTAGAGAAGTGGACTAAGACAGTAGTATGGAAACATTCTCTACACGAGTCTGGACTGTAGCATAATTTAGAAATTTGTTTCCACATAGGTGGTGACTGGCATTTGAATGCATTGCACAATCCAGTGACAGTAGGTAGAGTTCAGGGGACCTCAGTTAACACTACTAATTAGTGTTTGAAAGTAGGAAAGAGATTGCTATGGATGGTCCAAGAAGCACAAAGAAGGCACAGAAGTCTGGGAACATGAAATCCTGTTGGGTGCCTTTCTTACAGGCTCCTCCAACATCATGAGCACTATTATCTGTTGAACATTGGTATTGTTGCATTTCCCCACAAGACTCCAGGCTTATATGGTCAGTATACCGTATGTTAGCATGAACACTTATCTCAGAAGACATATACAAGTGATGGGTAGCAGCACCCTTGGGTCCAGGAGCAACAGGAATCAGGGAAGAGTATTTATCCTATTCTCTCTTCAAGTGGCCTTTTTTTCCTTTCAAGTTCTTCGAAAATATACCCAGAGATACTGCTTGTATTTTTCATTTATGTTTTTCAATCACTAGAAAGACATTGCTGGAGGCCGGGCCCTTAAGATGGCGGCATGCGCCCTGAGCGGCTCGGCCAGGCAGTAGTGGCGGGACGCACTCGCCCCTTGAATGGCTGCTGCCACGCGGGGAGTCAAGGATGGTAAAATGGCCCAGGGGAAGAAAAAGAAACGGGCTGCGAACCGCAGTATCGTGCTGGCCAAAAAGATCATCATTAAGGACGGAGGCACGCCTCAAGGAATAGGCTCCCCTAGTGTTTATCATGCAGTTATTGTCATCTTTTTGGAGTTCTTTGCTTGGGGACTTCTGACAGCACCCACATTGGTGGTATTGCATGAAACCTTCCTTAAACATACATTTTTGATGAATGGCCTAATTCAAGTAGTAAAGGGTTTGTTGTCGTTCCTCAGTGCCCCACTTATTGGTTCTCTTTCTGATGTTTGGGGTCGAAAATCCTTCTTGTTGCTAACAGTGTTTTTCACATGTGCCCCCATTCCTGTAATGAAGATCAGCCCATGGTGGTACTTTGCTGTTATCTCTGTTTCTGGGGTTTTTGCCGTAACCTTCTCTGTGGTATTTGCATATGTAGCAGATATAACTCAAGAGCATGGAAGAAGTATGGCTTACGGGCTGGTTTCCGCCACGTTTGCTGCCAGCCTAGTTACCAGCCCTGCAATTGGAGCTTACCTTGGACGAGTATATGGGGACAGTTTAGTGGTGGTCCTTGCTACAGCAATAGCTCTTCTAGACATCTGTTTTATCCTTGTTGCTGTGCCAGAGTCATTGCCTGAGAAGATGCGGCCAGCATCGTGGGGAGCTCCCATTTCCTGGGAACAGGCTGACCCTTTTGCATCTTTAAAAAAAGTGGGCCAAGATTCCATAGTGCTGCTGATCTGTATCACGGTGTTCCTCTCCTACCTACCTGAAGCCGGCCAGTACTCCAGCTTCTTCTTATATCTCAGACAGATAATGAAAATTTCCCCGGAAAGTGTGGCAGCCTTTATAGCTGTCCTTGGCATTCTGTCCATTATTGCACAGACCATAGTCTTGAGTTTACTCATGAGGTCAATTGGAAATAAGAACACCATCTTATTGGGTCTGGGATTTCAAATATTGCAGCTGGCATGGTACGGCTTTGGTTCAGAACCTTGGATGATGTGGGCTGCTGGGGCGGTGGCAGCCATGTCTAGCATCACCTTTCCAGCTGTTAGTGCCCTTGTTTCACCGACTGCTGATGCGGATCAACAGGGTGTTGTTCAAGGAATGATAACAGGAATCCGAGGATTGTGCAAAGGTCTGGGACCAGCCCTTTATGGGTTCATTTTCTACATATTCCATGTGGAACTTAAAGAACTGCCAATCACAGGAACAGACCTGGGGACAAACACAAGCCCTCAGCACCACTTTGAACAGAATTCCATCATCCCTGGTCCCCCCCTTCCTCTTTGGAGCCTGTTTGGTACTGCTGGCTCTGCTCATTGCCTTGTTTATTCCGGAACACACTAACTTAAGTTTAAGGTCCAGCAGTTGGAGGAAGCACTGTGGCAGTCACAGCCATCCTCACAGTACACAAGCCCCAGAAGAGGCCAAAGAACCTTTACTCCAGGACACGAATGTGTGACCGAGATCAGGAAGACTCTTGTCAACACCCAGGTCTTAGTTTTCACCTGTAATTCTGGATATACATTTCATTTCCATCCACAATGTACTTAAGATTGTCTTAAGAAATACCTGCAGGAACTCCATGGGAACTAAAGAAAGAACCGGACAGTTTTCCAAAGATGTTACACTTTCTTTCGAAAAGAAGCCTTTTGTTTATATTAGCACCACACTCTTGCCACTAAACTGTTTTATTACATATCTTTAATTAAGGCTATATACATAACTCTGCTGTCGGCGTCTCTGCCATTTCCTTAGGTGTTGAGCCTTTACCTGCTCGTGTTGACTCAGTGACACAGTAGGCAGGATGGTTATGGACCTGTTTGCTTTAACATTGTAAAACCTGAGTCATTGTAAAATCTTGGGTCAAATAATTCAAAGCCTTAATGCAGATGCACTAGAAAAGAAACGGTAAAGAACTGTTTGCATTTAAAAGAACTTGTGAAAATTGTAGAAAATCAGAATCATGTTTCAAGCTTGTTTGCCATAATTTTATTTAAAACATTATTCACTACTGTTCTGAAGTATGAAAATATCAGCCACTTAGAATTTACATTGGGGTGGTCAGAGCCTGTCCTTCTGTGTTCTGGCTCAAGTTGTTTAAAGTTGTTCTGCTTCTTATACCACTGTTTTTTGATATTTGCATAATCATAAGGACCTCAACACTTGAGTACATAATCTAAAAATTATATAGTAAAGCTGGTAGCCTTGAAAATGTCAATGTGATATCTATATGTAGATAAATATATATAGTGGCCTTTCAGTCACAGTAACACTTTATTTACAGAGCTAATGTTTGTCCTAAATTTTCAGGACCCTATAAAAGAGCTTTATACAATTACTGATGTGAATTTCTCTAAAGTGTATATTTTTGTGTCCAGTTATATTATTTAAAAAAGTGTTACTTTGTAAAAAATGTACATAAAGTATTGTATAGTTTACACTGTTTTCATCTTGTGTGTGGTTGCTGCCTAATGCTTTTTAAACTTGGAGCATTCACTATGATTAAATAATGTCTCAAATGTAAATATTCTGTTAATAAAATTAAACATTTTAATGATTTTTTTCTTTAAAAAAAAAGAAAGACATTGCTGTGAGATTTTTACTTTATGCAATCCATAAATGGTGTAGCAGAAATCCCTAGTCCAGAGCAGATAAATTGACCATACGTGGGTCAACTGATTTCACCCAAGGAGCCAAGTAAAACTTTGACAAAACAGTTGTCTTCAATGAAAGCACAAAAGTATGGGAACATTTCACCTAGAAAGATTCATCTGCATAGAAGAGTACAGACCTACTCAAGAATGAAGGAGCACAGAGCTGTAAAATACAGTTTTCCTGGAAATCATGGTAAACCTTGGGAGAACATGGGATATAAAAAGTGGTCCTGGCAAGGACTTGATCTCTAGCTGTGTCTCTCACCTCCCCTGTGGAGAAGTTTCTTGCTAGAATTGTCATAGACTCTGTTGGAGGTAATGCAATTAGAAAAATAGAAAAAAAAATATTGAACCAAGAATCCCTCCAAAACAGAGTCCAAACCCATAATAGCTTAGATGCTAGTGTGGAAAGAAGCATTATGTATATGGATAATTTTATACATAAAGGAAATAAACAGCCAGTACCCAGAGTGTGCAGGTTTGGTAAGATCATTTTGGCTAAGGTTGTCATGAGCAGACCAGCTGAAAAGAAAAGAGTTGGCCAATGACATAAACAGGAGGCGGGACAGTTGTGGGACTGAAGGGAAGAACCTGTGGGAGGTTGGTGAACATTATAGAGATCCAGAAGAGAAGGGTTGGAGGAGGAGGTCCACAAAGGAGATTGGTTTCTTTAGAGGCTGGCAAGGCAGAAGGATAGAGAAGAAGTTAGGAGCTTGACTGGTTCATAGTTAGGAATTTTAGGCATGATGAGTATTTTAGAGTTTTCTCTTCATATATAATGGGCCGCTTTAGAGTTTAATGCAGGACAGTGAGATCATCTGTAACTTTGAGGTCACTATAAATGTTAATGGTAAATCAAAATTAGATACCACAGAGGACAATCAGACATGCAAGAGATGCTGATGGCTCAGTCTAGTGTTTTGGATTCCAAGAAGAGGTCAGATTATACATGCACGTGGGAGGTAGAAGTGGTGATACTTGCTTGTCTACTGAGAGGTCATATGGGGGAAGGAAAGATGTTATGGATGAATCATAAGTTTAACAAAACTTCTTGGAAGATATAGGTAGGGAGGAGGAGGTAGCTGGATATAAAATTGAGAGATTCTGTGTTTGATGTCTACACACTAGCATAAGCAAAAATGTAGAAAGTGCCAACTCTCTAACTCCCAAGAAAGTTGTAGAGAGAAAACAAACAAAAAAAGATTTAGAAATTATATGCAGATTTGGATGGAAGTTGACTCAAATTCAAAACACAATTTTATTGAGATTTGAAGTTTTACCATTTTTAGTTCATGAATTATCATGAGCTTTATTGTCTTATCTTTTTTCTTTATCATATTTAAGTTCTTAGATGTCACATGTAACAAACAGTCCATCAAGTAGCAAATTGATCTATAAATCCCCTTAATTTTAGCTCCATCTTGTCAACTTACTTCTGTTGCTGCTGACAGCTGGGATGAAGGGAGGCCTTTTCTGAAACTTGAGAAATGTGGGACTCAGTTGCCTGAGCCACTGTAACAATAGGGCCATCAATTCCCTGCATCGCTTCTGTCTTAGCAAAAGAATTGACCTTACTAAAGAGTCACCAATTACAGTGTCCACGATTGTCAAAGGAGCAGTTTTGTTTTGTTGTTTTCATAGAGATGGGATATATATCAATGACTTCCTTTCTGATAATTTCCTTTCTGAAAATTTGGCTTACAAACAAGGACAACTATGAATACGGCTCAACGCAACCAATAGTATACTTAAAATATGATGAGGTGCACGTGTGTGTGTGCGTGTGTGTGTGTGTGCATGCATGTGTGTATTTAATGTATATGCATGTGTACATGTGTATGTGTATGTTGTTGTGACTACTGTTTTGTAACTTGATTGCTCAGTTCTAAAGTATAACCATTTTCTTTTTTCTTCCAAGTATAAACTTTGAAGAGAACAGCAATGTTGTGTTACATTGTTAAAAAGTTGAACATACTTGAAGCCTAAAGACAACAACATGGAAAATTTACCATCTTACTTTCAAGGTGACCCACTTCCCTTTTCCAAGCTTCCAATCTGTGCCTTTAGCTCTTAATCTTGTCTTTATGACCATGTGATCACCTATCAGACACCACAGCTATGAGACCAGATATGACCTTCAGTAACAAATTAGGGATGTGTCACAGATGTTTGGATTTTTGGTAGTGTTGTGATACTGCCTCATGTATTAAAATTCAGAGTGACTTAGCCCAGTGGATTTCAAAATATTTTCTGTGGACTCCTAAGGGAGAAAGTAAGTTCAGACACAGGGAACACTGGATCTGTGCCTCCCTTTCAGCCATAGCTGTTACACAATGCTATGTTTTGCATCTTGGGATCCTAAGTGAAGTCATATGTGCACCTGTTGTATAGAGGAAGGTAATTTCCACAAAGTATGGTTTAGAAAGACTATAAAAACGAGGCGACTGACTGGGCTTGAATCCCTTTCCTCACCTTAGCTAACAGCAAATATATCCTGTGGACACAAAGTGGAAGAGCAAGAAGCTAAGGTGACCAACACTCTTATCAAGAGATCACTTAACACCAGAAAGGGCAGACAACCAGAAAGAGGAATGGGAGAAGGACACCATCTTCTTTGGGCTCTACATTTGAGCCTGCATTTCATCAATCTCCTTTGATTATGGTAAAACTAGAAACTTCATCTACTTTATTTATTCTTCATGAACCATTTCAGGCTCCTGGTATCCCCATAACCTTTGCTCACCAATGGCCACACAGTAGGGAATGCACAGCTTCAGTCACTTTGGGAGGCTATCAGGATAGTTCATTTGTTTTGCAGAAAGGCAGAGAGTTCTGTTTGACCAGTAGTCCCTCTCTCTCTACAGTCACAGTTTCCTGCATTCTAGCCTTGTCACTATCTAATTGAATTTATAAAATAACAACTAAACAAACAAAATCCAACCATGGAACATGGAAAAGTTTCTCAACTCCTCTATTGATATCTGGGAAACTTGTATTGCATCTGGAAAGCCAGCCTTTTCAGGATCTGGCAGGCAGAATCTGACATCAGTAGGGCACCTTGCTGGAAGATCAAGGTAGAGGTCTCAAACAATGGAGCTGACCCAAAGCAGTGAGGTCTTATTCCTGGACTTGTTATGGATAGTGCTTTCAACTTCTTGGTGAGATCCTATCATTATATCTGTAAGTGTTATTTAACAAGTTTCCTTTCACTCAGCTGTGCATCTTGGTATCATTATGTGATATCTAAGTTGCCAATGGGCTGAACTGAAGTGACCCCAAAGAAACAACAAATCCACCAGCGGGGCCCAGCAAAACTGCTTGGAGTTCAAGAAAATTAAACAAACAAACAAACAAACAAACAAACCAAAACAACCTCTCAGTAACTTCCTTACAAGATGAATGTTTGGTGACATTTCTCCTGGGACCCCTTCTCATCAGTTCACAAGTGATTCCTAAGTCCCCATATAAATCCTCACTGCTGGTCAGACACAACAGGAAAGCACATCTGAGCCCACTGAGTAGCCACAGTTGATCAAGGTAAAGACACAGATTGAAGTCTCTTCCCTGTGCTATCCAGACTTGAGATAGTGAATTGGTTAACCTCTCCAGTTAAAATACATAGTACTGATAACAACTGTTGTCATATTTTACGACACTTCAGAAGCTACTTTATAATAAGAGAAAAACAAATTGATGTGCTGAGAACAGCTTCTTGAATTTGTCTCATGGTTCTACCCACCCCTCTTCTGGCTCAAGTTTTGCCTCTGTCTCAGATGCTTTTTATCCCAAATCTATCTCCATGAATCTTTGCTTCTCCTTCAAGTTTTGACCTACTGATAATTTACAGTATGAAGAATTATTTTGCTCTGTTAGCCTTTTGTATAATAAGTATCTTTAAAAGCTCTATTCCCTATGTCCTCAACAAATAGAAAAGCTCTGAGCCCATAACTATGCCTTTATTTACCTCATTATTTTTGAGACAGGATCTTGATGTTTAATCTGGTCTGACCTCGAATCTATCCTTTTTTCTTCATTTCCTGAATGGTGGAGTTAGTGGCATGCAGCAATACTCATGACTCCTTATCCCTTCTGATAACTTTCATGGCTTCAAAGCACAGGATCTGGGATGTCATTGATTTATCGAGTAGAAACATACTATGATAGTTGACAAGTCATCACCATGTTGTTTCTTCATCCCAGTGGCTGGAAAACAGCAGTCTCAGTCAGAATTTCTTTACCAGGTCCTTTGGCATCATTGGCAAAGAAACTCCTTCCATAGGGATGACATGTCACCTGGCCAACCGATAGCATTTGCTGGGGTGTCTCAGGTTGAATTAGCTTCTGTGCTAAACAGAACACTTATATACAAACAGAGCATTTATATGCTTGCTTCAGTATCTGCTGACTATACCCCAGAGAATGCGACGTTAAATATGAGAGATGACCTGATATTACTGGTAAGAGTTGTTATCATGTTCCATCTAGACAACTTAGGGCTTACCTCAAATATATGTCAAATTTGGAGACAAAGAAAGATGGCTCAGTGGTTAAAAACCATAGTTCGATTCCCAGTTCATGCAGAAAGCATCATACAACGATCTCTTCCAGGGAATTCAATACCTCTGGCTTTTTTGGGCATCAACATACACATATGCATAATTAAAAACAATAACATATATTTGAAAAAAGCCAAATTTTAGCATACAATTTTATACATTAATTAATTCAATCATCAAATATTTGTTGAGTATCCACTATGAAAGCATAATAGCAAGCAAGACCTGACACACTTTTGTTAGTCTTTTGACGTTTATCTCAGGTGGAGAAGAGAAGCACATTAGTTGATACTAGGTTGCTAACTATGATGCTTCATTTTGTTAACTTGACTGAATTGAGAAATGACTAGGAAATCAGAAAAGCACACTTGTGGATGTAGCGTGTAGTTTTGTCTACACCTCTTTGGGTTTCCGGTGAGTCGCACGCACATACCCAGGAGCTATCCACAGATAGAACACACACACGCACACACCAGTTATTCTCAAAATGCATTTTTCTTACTCAATGACTGGGCACTCTTAAATCTTCCCCTGCTACCCCAGGCCCAGATGGGGAAGAAGTCATAGTCAAAAGACACATGATTGGTTGAATTTATTTCCTCTGCTACTATACCCCTTCTCCCTCTCCCAGTCCCTCTTGATTCTCCTGTGTCCTACCTGTGCAACTGTCAGTGTCCCACCCTGTGATCAGTCACTGGTTATTGGCATCTTTACTTATAGAACAAAATCCAATTGGGGGCAAGGATCTTCAGTGTCAGTAAACACAGCTTCCCAATCAAAGCGTCTGGACCACCCTCTCTACATGTGGCTATGTCTTCAGGTTATTAAGAAAGGATTAGCTAAATGAGAGAAGACCTACTCTGAAACTTGCTGGAGACTTGGATGTAACAAAAGGTTGATAAGGATAATTCTGAGTGACGGCATGTGTATATGTCTGCATCTGAGTCATGCCACGAGCTTCTAGTTTTCAAAGAAAAGCATGAGGAGAAAGGCAACATGTGAGGTCTTCTAGTCAGCCCCAGAGAGGGACATGGCAGAGGCTAATGTGAAAGGCACAGAGGTCCTACAGCGAGCCCCAGAGAAGGACATGGTGGCAGCTATGAGGCTTTAACTTAAGATAGTGGAGTCCCTGGGATGGTAAAGATTCTAGGACCATGGCTATCTGCGGGAAGAGAGAGCTGTCAAATAGAGCCTGCCTACGATAGAAGTCATGTGGACTACAAACAGTAATGCTATAGGAATAAGGCTGTGTAAGCCCCATGGAGCTCAATGCATATAACACTGTATTCCACTGATTCCCTGTATGAGGTTACGGGGGTTAGTGTTTGCCCTAATGATTTTGGCCTTGATTCATTCTGTTATTTCTTTGCTATCTTCCTATTCCTCCTTTTCAATACGGAAATGTTTACTCTGCACCATTGTACCCAGGAAGTCCCCCTCCCTCTTTTTACATGGGCTTAAAGCTAAGAGTTTTCTTTTAGTCCCACAGTTTTGAACCCATTATTAAGGCCATGGGAAAATCTGGGAATGGACTGATTGAATTTTTCATCATGGGGTAGGCATGAACCTTTTGGGGGCATAAAGGTAGTGGTTCAAGGAGATGTGTTTAAGTATCGCCTTGATAAACAGTAGATTTGTGCTAACTAATCTTGATTGTCAACTTTTGGTTTGAGAAATACCTGAATTAATAAAGCACGTATCTGGGTTATCTGGGAGGGCATTTCTAGGGAGGATTGATGATGGGAGGAAGCCATGCTTCATGATGGGTGCCACCATTCCAAAGGCGATGTGTCCAGACAGACTAGGAAGGGAAATAAGAGAACATGTAAGCACAGATATTCTCCTTCTCTCTGCTTTCTGGATGCTAAGATACAAGTGAGCTGCTTTACCAAGCCCTCCTCACTGTGATGGATTGAAGTCTTTGAAATTGTAAGCCAAAATAAGTTATCTTACTTGTAAGTTATCTGCCAAAAACTTTCTCAGAGGAACTAAAAGTTTAATGTGACTTGGATGGCCAGCTATATCACTGTATAGAGGTAAAGTTGAATATTTCCTTCCTAGTCATTGGCTGTCAGAAACTCATTAGGTGGAATGATGAAATCCAAGCTCTAAGTATCTATGAGGACACCAAAGCTAGTGCTGATGCTCTTAGTGAACAGTGGAAGGCTTGTGTGCTTCCAGTCAGTGTTGCAAATGACAAACAGGGTCTCCCATGAAGCAGAGGGTCTTGACTCATGACAGGGTGTTCCTGCTATTAAATAATGAGGATTTCTACTCTAAATCAAAGGGCATCAGAGAAAGTGTGAGTGTGAATCTGAGTATGCATTGTTCATGGCAGTCCATGCGTTTTCAACTTGGTTGTAGGAGAGAGTAGGCAGACAGGTATTTTTGCACAGATAGACAGGGTTCTCTCCCAAAAGTATGGTGGCAAAAAGGGCAAGCTTAGCAGTTTTCAATCTCATCCAAGAAGATGACTTCATCAATGTGTTGTAAGCTAGTCCTGAAATAAAGAAGGCAAGAAGTCCAGTGCCTAAGAATTTAAGGTCTTGTCTCTCCACGTGTTGTGCAACACCAATGCCAATTTGTTATTCAGAAGAAATGAAACACTAAGAAAAGTAGGCAGAAGAGACAGAATAGACTAAAATTTGGCCAAGAAAATGAAACAAGTCTAGGAAAAACACCAGGAAGGAATTACTGAGAGACACAACCTATCCTCATTGAGATCTTCTACCTCTGAATCCAGGAAGAGGGTACAATGCTCAAGACTAACAAATAATAAATGTGTTTGGTTTTGTCTTATTTTCTTATTATCCCTTATAAGCCTGTTTGTTTTCCAATAAAAGACAGAAAGGGAGTGGGTCAGGATAAGAAGGGAGGCAGGAAGGAATTAGGAGGAGTAGAAGGAGGAAAAACTGTAATCAGTATATATTTTATTAAAATAATTCATTTTTAATAAAAGAAAAAAGTTAAATAAATGTGCAGGCTTTGAAAAAAGTCTAATATGCTGCCAATAGGCAGTAGAGGAGAGAGGTTTCTAAGTCCTAAGAACACATCAAGTCAAGGGAGTGAATGGAAACTTCCAGGAAGAAGGTAACAAGCAGAAGGAAGTGTATTCCAGGCTAATAGAAGAGGATATTCAGGTTTTGTACAATGAAACACAACCCAGTGAATTGTGGGAGCTGAGAAAAGGCTGGTGTACTGAGGTGTGGGCTGCAGGGTATGAGCTGAGCTGAGAGAGTCAGGAGGGGCCATCATATTACAGAGGTTTGGTTTAATTCTGGAAACTATAGGAAAGCTTGAAAGGTTTAAGTGAAAAGGGTTAATCATGTTCTCACTTTCAGAATACTCCTATTTGCAGGGTGGAGAGTGGACTAGAAGAAACAGATGTGGAAAAATGTATCTGTGCCGCGGTGGGCCTAGTGATGATGAATTGGGCATGAGGATACTGGTATGGGTAGGCCAAGCAAGGGGGATTGACAAGAAAGTCTATGTAGATGCACATTCTCTAGAGCAAGCTGTAGAGGATGTTTATATGTTAGGACCAACTCTTGAACTTTGAATCAAAGAACTGAGAATGTTAATGTTGAGAAAAATCACATTTTATTCCGAAAATAAAAAAGACAGAAGGAACGAGAGAGACAAAGGCTCTAAGGATTTAAAGGCTACAAAAAGGAGAGAGAGTCAACATGTGTATTTCATGTAAGCTTTGACACTAGAAAGAGTTAGAACCTCTGAACAGCAAAAGCACCTTCATCTCCTGTGGTTTCTACTTAATCCTTGGGCAGCAGAAGTTTACAAGTGGACAGCTGAATATAACCGAGTGCTTCCAATAAATATGCATGAGCAGTTTAATATGACTATTGATGCTGACTTTTCATATGCAATTCCACATTATTAAGGTGTTTAGAGAAATACATGAGTATTTCTTCTACTTCTGAAAACAAAATAATTCCACTTGAAACCAAGGAGAAATAAGCTATTTGGGAGTCATCAGTTGCTATTGAAAACATTCCAATCCCAACAACCCATTCCATTCCTGTGTTTATCCCTGGGACTCCATCAGTCCACCACGGAGACAAGGTCTCCTGTGTGCCTCTGTAAAGACTTAATTAACCATGAAGGTGTGTGATGGTGGGGAATCCTGCTTATTCATGGCGTTTTAACATCCAAGGAAAGGAAATACCACAGATTTTAGGTTTGGTCACGCAATCATATGTTTTCATCAAGAAGTAATTGGAAGGGGGCATATTCCTTAAATAAATATATTGAAAATATGTGCTCTTAGGCATGAGATTACAAAAGACTGACAGTTACTGTTCTTAGATTTATCAAAATCTAGCAAGTTAGAAAACTATAGGTATTGCATTGTATCTGTGTGCATGCTAGCAACATAGCCTGGCATTACACTGAAGAAAATATTTCATTTAAGAAACATCTAAAAAATATGAATAATACTTGAAGCTGCAAGCTTAAGTTAGGAATGCATCAACCATAATTCCAAATCATGCAATATAGAAATATCTCCCACTGACAATTTATTTCTCAAAAGAACAGCCATAATTCAGATTTCTAGAGTCTGGAAAAGGCAGGACAGCATATGTGCCTTGTGCCTGACTGTAAAATAGAAACAAAATCCATAAAGGTGAAGACTGAGTTTCCAGAGCTTTTAACTTTTAAAACCTGTTAGAGGAAAGAACGATGCGGTATTTGATGTAGTGCAACTCTCGTGTTACCTGGTGGTAATTTCCTCAGCTCTGAATCCATGTTTGGCTGTGTAACCCACTAACTTCTTTTTGTAGTCTGTTGGTCTAGACAGACAGGTCTTTTGAGATCTGTTCTCGTTTGATGGGTTTATCAGATTTCCACCCGTAGTTTTCTTTATGGTTTTCCAGACCTCTCTGTCACTCCTGCATGCAGTATGTAATGACTGTCATTGGCAAAAGTCACTCAACAGTCTACAGCCTCCTGCAGCCACAGAAACAGCAGGAGAGGGGAACCATATGCAGTGCATTCAAGTCAAAACACAAGTATCCCACCAAGGACAATTTCTTCTTTTATCTACTTCCACAAAAATAATCACCCCCACTTCACTCTTAGTTTCTTTAAATGGTTGATATAAAAGGAAGTCCTGGCCACCTGATCAGAAGTGAAGTGACAAGTGCTGTGATCATTTAAGCTACTGTGTCTAATGTTTTTGTCACTGACATATGTGCACCTAGGCAATAAACTTTCTTGTATTCATTTTGACACCTCTGAAGGTCATGGGACTACTGTGAAAACACTCGTGAGTGCATGCGCACGTACACACACACACACACACACACACGCCTCAAAAGGTCCTTGTGCCAATGCCTGGTACATTACAACCAATCAAGAAATGTTAGTTGTTCTAATGAATATGATGTGTAGAATTCTGTAAGTACACTGCACAGATCTATATTGTCTCTTACAAACTTATTTTGTATGACAGAGAGAGCGAGAGAGAGAGGGAGAGAGAGAGAGAGAGAGAGAGAGAGAGAGAGAGAGAGAGAGAGAGAGAGAGCACAAACATTTGGGAAGCTGTGATAAAAGGATTCTCAAAGGTTTAAGGTCTAGCCTGGACTACATAGTGAGTTCCAGGTCAACCTGATCTACATAACAAGATCCTATCTCAAAAGTAAAAACCAAGCAATCACCAACAAAGAGTGGGTCTTTTTAATCAAGTTATAGTCAACCACTGGGAAATGTCCTGTTTATTCTCTGAGTAGGAGCCCCGATGCTGATAGTCCTGACCTGCTGTATCCACTATTTAAAGAGACTAAGAGTGAAGTGGGGGTGATTATTTTCGTGGAAGTAGATAAAAGACATTGTCTATGGCAGGATACTTGTGTTTTGACTTGAATGCACTCAATACCAGGAGTCAAAGCAGTACTGTGTAAGTTGCATCAAGAGTTATCTTTGAGAAACATAGTCAATATAAATCAGGTGAAGGTGTAAGGCACATATTGTGGTACACAGAACAAGACTGAAAATACACCACAAGCTAACGAACTAATTAAAACCAATGAAAAGACACCAGCGGACAGTAACATGCTCGTTTCTGGGGAAGTACCACTCAACCCTCAAGGTACATTCATATGCCTAGATGACGGCTGTAAACGACCTTGCAGATTTGCCCATAAAGAATTTGAGCAGTAAACAAAACCCTTTCCCAGTGGATGAAATAGCTATCACTTCTGCCAAGGCAGACTTAGATTTTATATGTGTCCAACTGCTTGTTCTCTGTTAGCTAATAACCTGCATGCTGGAAACATTTCAACCAAAGGGAGTTCACAGCCCTACGGGCTGGCTCAAAATATATCTATCATGCATGTAAACAAGCAAACCATTATGTTTCTTATTGAGATAAAGCAGACAATGATAAGTGGGGACTTTTCACAAGACAAAGAGCTTCCTATTGGAGTGTGGATAATCTTCTTGAAAACCCAGTGTTTTGGCAAATCGTACCAGATTAATCTACCAGGAATCTCCTTTCCTTATCAAGTTTCCGCTGCCTATCACAGTGGCTGTCTTATCCAGCACCCCCTGTTCAATAGCAACCCCATTCCTAGGATTTCAGATGCTGGCCTGCCCTGCTCACAAAACAGGTGTCCCTACTGTTTGCAGGAGAAAGATCTCTGCGTGGAAGCCTGGGAAAGGGCAGGGCTGTCAGCCCTGGTTCTACCTGAAGGGACAGGTAACAGAAAACTGTTGATTCAGTGAATAGAACTTAATTGGCAGGCATTAGCTGGGAGTAAATGTTTTTCGGAATTAAAATTCCTTAAAAATGTCCCACTGACAAGAAAGCTCAAAGAAGAAAATCACACACAATGGTTTTGTAATAACCAAACGGAGGATTTCACACAGTGGGGTTATTCTCTAGAGAACCCCCTGGCAAGCATAATATTCAACTAAGCACACTGTTAAAATTTAGTATGCCCTTTCCAACAACTTTTAAAACTTGCCTGTGGGTTTATGTTATAGGGTGCATCACCTGCATTGAAGGAGAAATGCATTTATTGTGACTCTACAAGCAGCTAGTATTGCAAGTCAATTAGTAAGATGTATCAGGTTTTCTGATTCTCGGTATCTCGATTGCCAGCCTGTCTTCTCTTTCTTACTTAATAAAACTGGGGACGTGTTTTCTGACTGCATCTTTTGTGTGCTAGGCTAGGGTCACACACCCACATGCAGCAGTGAAATCTGCAGCTAATACAAATCTCAGCTTTAGTGGCTATGTCCCAAGGAATGTCTGTGTTACCACCCAGCTGTTTGTTTCTATTACAGATGATGTTTGTAGTCTAGACACATCTCATGTTCATATTGAAATTTATTTGCATACTGAGGTCACACAGTTGACAGACATTTTGTTTTGCTGAGTCAATGCCAAGATCTCTCTAGTTTCTTCTTTATTCAAAACTAAGTGGGTAAATCTCTGCTTGCTATGTATCTGTACCCATCTGCATTTCTCCAGAAGAAAGACTCCATTCTCTACTCTGAACCTGGCCCTTAGAAACTTGGCTGTTGTGTACTGTACTGTAATAAAATAAAGACATTCAGAAGGTGATTGTGCTGGTGACCAGAAGATCAGTTTGTCAGTGGCTTCCCTGACTGCTGGCAGGATAGCTCAGTGGTAGGTGCTGGATCTGCAGGGTCTGTAGGAAGCATTTGATAAGTGCATGCCTTTTGCTTCTGGCCCTCCACAGCGCCAGCTTTGTTTCATCTGCAGATGAAACAAAGTCAACCAGGCAATTATGAATTGAAGGCAGGAACAGCCAACTCTCTCCAGGTTTCCTCAATCAGTGTGATTAAATTTCTCAAAGGCAGGCAGCAGTGGCTGAAGCAGCTGCATTGACTTCTGGAAAAGTGTTGGGCAGCTCAGAATCAAGCCTTTCATTTAAGTACTTGCTGTTTCTTTTTATTATGTGCAAATTGTGGCTTAATAGATTTACAGTCTCTATAAAGTCACAACCATTAGGGTAACCCAAGTGGTTACCCTAACATATTACAGTGGTAGAAACCCAAGCAGGTTATGGCTAGGGAAGAACAAACTTTTATAATATTGACACTCTATACTATCTTTATTCAAGAAGCAGTATTTTATTGGCTTTTACACATTTATAGAGTAAAATATAATGTATTCATTTTGAGTAAGTAAAAAAATGAAATACACTTTTGGAAAAAGTTGAGGTAACTATCTTGTCACAGTTGAAAGATTCAAACACCCTAGTTAAGGGCCATTGACTGAGAAGTATATACAACAGTCCTATACGTGTGTGTGTGTGTGTATGTGTGTGTGTATGTGTGTGTGTATGTGTGTGTGTATACAATATAAACATATATAATATAAACAGATATATGATCACACATATATGCTTTATTTTAAGTAGATATTGAGATGGATTTCTTTCTTTTTCCATGCACATTGAATATTATTAAAACAAGGACTGAAGAGATAGCTAAGAGGTTGAGAGCACACACATGTTTACAGAGGACCTGAGTTTGGTTCC
Organism: Grammomys surdaster; assembly: GCF_004785775.1. Classification (NCBI taxonomy): domain Eukaryota; kingdom Metazoa; phylum Chordata; class Mammalia; order Rodentia; family Muridae; genus Grammomys; species Grammomys surdaster. The sequence goes on along the minus strand of NW_021604566.1, from coordinate 11,935,055 downwards.
CTGAACCCACATCAAGCAGCTCACGACCACTCCAGCTCCAAAGGACCCAATAACCTCTCCTGAATTCTGAGGTCACGGGTACGCACAAGTGCATATTCCTATTTATACACACAATTAAAAATTAAAAACTAGTAAAAGTCATTAAAACCAAATATCAATGCTGAAGTCCAAAACACTAATTTCTGATTTTGTGCTAGTATCTTCATGACAAATTTCTGTCAAAGATGGTTCTAACCAAATCAGAATCTCAATGTTTGGGTTACTTACCTAATGTGTTTGTAGATATGCAGAAATAATCTACAACCCAAATAAAGATCCTCCCCACAAGACAATGTCCTTAAAGCTGTGAGCTGTGGTTTGCTCAACAAAGTTCTGGCCTTGATACCTTAATCCCTGCATACAGTCTTACAAGCACAGCAACTCACTATTAATGAAGGATTCTGAGGGTTATCTTTGACTTTTCGAATCTGAGGTTACGTTTTCTCATTTGTTAAATGGAGGTTCTTCCTTCCCAGATTAGTTCAAGACAGTTTGAGACTCAAAAGAAACAAACAAAGAAACAAAAATATGAAACAGCTTTGACAAACTTGTATGAGATGTTGTTATACTACCAGTTTATTGATATAATGATTAATAATAATAACAATAACATTTTATCAAAAGCAGGTTACTGACGAATTAGACTGGTAGCTTGATTTCATTCCTTGTTTGCCAAAATTCAATAGCATCTATAAAAATTTCAATAATGACACAGAAATTATGGCCTGTGAGTGAAAAGCAGTAAAACAAACAAGCACATCAAATTCCCTTTCATTATGATTTGAGATTCTGTGAGAGTCAATGAGAAATGGCATGCAGTCATGATTCTGCAATGGCATACAGCCATTTTGAGCATGAGCAGATGGTGCTTTGGAGACTGCTGTTTGAATTCTGAGCTGAAGGGCTGGGCAGATCTGGATAAACTCATGACTATATACTACCAAGAGAGCTCTAACATTACATGACACGTCAGGGACAAACACAAGTTGGTAAACACTAAACTATAAAAACAGCATGTGAACCCCTCATTGGGAGGATGAACTTTTTTCTATATTATTATAATATGAAGTCATTTCCCCCTAAATTGCATAATAAAATCTATGGTTGAATGCTAATCTTAGGAATCTGAGGGCAGGCCACTAATTTCTAAATTACGTAATTTTAAACTATTCAAATAGTGCATTTTTGCTTTCAGGTAATTAATTATTTTCCCTATGATATTCTCCAAAGGAAAACCAACTTAGTATATTAGACATTAGATTAAGTAATTAGTGACTATTTTTAAAAATTGGCAAAAATCTAAACATGAGAAAAGATGCAGTGATATGCAAGATAATTAGATTCCTACCGTTTTTGAAACTACTAAAATACTTGAAATCATAGTGAAATTAAAGGAAAAGTTACTTCATGTACTTCAGATTAATTGGAGAATGTAATAATGAATTTGGTTTCTTAAAATATATTTATTATTCATCTAATAAATATAAGTTATATTAACATTTAATATTTACATCATAAGACATTACTTTAATAGAATATTTAATAACATGTAATATTATAACATTATTAACTGATATCTAACAAATATAAAAACATTTATTGTTTATCTAATAAATACGTTTTAGTGTGCTGTGTGTGTTGTATATGTGTGTGTGTGTGTGATGTGTGTGTGTACGTGTGTCCGTGATGCTTGCATCACGTGAATCACGTGCCATGATGCTTGTGTGGATCAAAGGAGAGCTGGTGGGAGTTGGTTCTCTTCTTCTAGCAGTGGCTTGTGAAACAGGCCATCAAGCTTGGTGGCCAGCACCTTTTCCCAAGGAGCTACCTCATTACACTTGGTTTTCATGCAGTTAAATTAACACAAGCTTATTATAAGTGAGTAGGCAATTTATAATTCACTTGGAAAGGAGAAGATGAATTTGTGACAAATTCAAATTTGATAATGAAGTTATAAAGTTTTGAGTAAAAACATTTTAAAGCAAAAGCCAATGCTATAGTAAGAGAAATGTAAAGATATTTGCTGAGAAATTTAGCAAATGTTTTTGAACTGTACTAAAAACATCCCAAGGTATACTTAAAATTTTGTAATAAAAACATTGAAGTATAATTGATACCTATAGTTTTCTTTTGTTTAAAGCTTCCCAGTTGTCCTAAAACAATGAAATATGTAATTAGTCACTGAAAAGCATCAACTGAGCGAAAATCCCTTTCTGATATGCTGCTGGAATAACATCTGTTTTGTGTAACATGGATAGGAGAGCAGTGTTTAATTCCTCCATGCTCACAGCTGCTTAGAGTGTAAGAATGTATAAAATATAATGTGATTTACTGTGTTTTGTTGTGAAACTCAATAGTAAAATGGTTCAGATGCTCCTGAACATAATCTCGAACTGCATAGACATGTCTACTTCATTAACAGACTGCAGATGTCTAGATAACAGAGCACTCCATTGGAGAATCGGCTGCTATGCAGCTGTTAGCCCCGTGCAGTAAAGGGCCCTTTGCAAATCTCTTTAATAGCTTTGCCATTTTCTACCACTTGAATGAAAATGATAATGTGTGGATCTCACAGTCATTAGGAACTTTCTGTTACTCCTTTAGGATTAATTTTCGCTGACCCAGAATTTTGTATTTGTTTAACACAAACCGTGGGTTACTTTGATGTTATCTGCTTCTATAAACAGTAATATACAGTCCTCTCCTGGGCTAAAACAGCTTTTATTCCAGTGAGAATTGATGGTATTAATCATTCTGAAGTCCAAGAGTGCTGAGCATAAATTGTGTGGTGGACCTGGCCTCGTGCCTCCCAGGCCTCCCATTCATCAGCCGGTGCTCCTTTCCACCTGGACGGGAGAGACCTAAAGCGTAATTTATCTCAGAACTCAGGGTCTGTGACCCCCTTCCTGACTACTTGTCATAGAGACATTCAGTAACAAATATTTGTTCTACCTTTGGACATAAAGACCTAAATTAGCTGCCATCTCTATAGTCTGATTCCCTCAAGTGGTCAGAATGGGAAATGCACATCATGCTCTTCCAAGAGAAAAACCAAATGACAGCAAATATAGGGATTCACACCCATGTCATGTCAAAAATAAGAGTTGCAACTTTGATTCATCGCTGGAATCTCAACCCGAATTTATTTTTACTGTATATTGGAGATTAAATGTCAGCCAACAGTTTAAGAACTGCCAGACTTGGAAAGTGTTTAGAAGACATCATTTATAAAAAATAAAATAAAAATCTGCACAGAGTTACAGAAATATTCATCTCAAATAAAAATTGAACAAACTCCAGATCAATATATATCAGGAGACGAAGTGGACATCAATTTTCTTATGCAGACATCTTGGCATGGCCACACTCCTATTCATTGTCAGACTTCACAAGGGGGTTGAGTGTGGTAATTTCATTTTCGGGGACAGGGGTTTGATACACTCTGGTAAAGAAGAGGAGAAGACAGAGCCCCAAGACAATAACCAGAAGGGTGGCCTGGAAACTGGATGGTAATCTTGTATTTCAGATTCTTTTGCCTCTGTATGATCTTGTTTTGTAATTTCTGCTCCCTCCCCCTTCTCAAATCATTAAATGAAAGAAGGCAGGCTGGCACATACAGACTCAAACTATTGACGATGGTGACATGTTTGCAATATTTCTGGTTTTAACCTAAACACAATTTGGATTTTGTAAATTTCAAAACTCCCCCTGTTTCATTGTGAGTGTGTGGTTTTAAAATTGTGCTGGACTCCAAACTGATCACTGTGTGAGTTTACTTTATATTAAACCCCACCAAACCCCATCATTGAAAGCAATAGAAATTTGAATAAAGACCCTTCCAAATCCAATCTCAGTAGTAAACCTGTAAGGCTTTTTGCCAAGTGAAAACCGAGGGGATTAAAAATCTTGCAAACATGCTCTTTTTAAAATTGCAGCTGTAGATTTCATGTTAGTTTTTGTTTTTTAGTCAGGTGATTGAAACCAGAGTGGAAATGTTGAATACGCAGAGCTACTCTACAGTCTTTTTTTCACAGTTATTTTTTCCCTTCTTGAGAATAAAACTCTGTTTGGGTCAAGTTCTCTTCTCTGAGCTCAACTTCTTTGGTATAACAGTAATTCCTAACTAGATGACTGAAGACTATGGGATGCTTGTTCCTGTGTTTGAAAAAGAGTGTCTGAGTTTGACCTTTATAAGTGGCATTGTTCACCATGTGCTCTGGACCAGCAGGGACTGAAGAATAATACCAACGTTCTTGTCCTCATTGAGGACTTGAGGAGGTTGCTCCCTGTAGATTACAGACTAAACAGTGTAGAAAAAATATCCATGATCTGTATGTCTGGTGATTCGTGTTCAGAATATAGGAAACTTTTCATAACTCAATGGTAAAGACAATCAATCCAATTAAAAATTAGATAAAATATGTGAATAGATATGTATGCATTAAGAGATATGATGTCCAATAGACATAGAACAACATGTTAAACCTAAGCCACATGAGTTTCCAGTTCACATGGCAATGATATACAAACAGTAATGTGTGTTGAAATAGATGCAGGAAAACTGTAACTTTCACACATTTCTTGTGGGAATATAAAATTGTACAGGCATTTAGGGGGTTGTCAGTCATCTGACACAGTGACTACATTTCTCAGGGTCTATACAACTTCCCACAAACATCTTCTTTTGAATATAGTATTTTAAAAACATGTCTAACCAGTATTTACATAGATGTCCTTCATCTGATGAATGTATAAACAGACTGTGGTAAGGTCGTACAGCAGAACATTGTTCTGTAACAAAAATATCAGGTAAGTATATGAGTTGACACATAGAAGAACCTCAAAAGAAAGATACAAAGAACATTATATTTTCTGAGGTCAGTGAAAGAAGCCAGTCATGAAAGACCCCACATCAGATAAGTGTATGTGTATGAAATGTCTAGAAAATTTAAATAAAGAGAGAAAAAGATAAGAAAGAAAGACAGATAGACAGAAAGGAGGGAGGGAAAGAAGAAGGGAGAGAGGAAGGAAGGAAAGAAGAAAAGAAGGAAGGAAGGAAGGAAGGAAGGAAGGAAGGAAGGAAGGAAGGAAGGAAGTGTGCTTTTCTTGAACTGAGGGTGTGCATAGAGAATGGATAATAGAGATGGGTCATCTTTCAGATCTTTCAGGATGTTGAGATCATTCTGATATTACACTGTGACAATGGCTGTATGACTATAAATACACCAAGGTGTTTTGGATTGTACTTAAATAAGGTGAAACGTGACCCGTTAGTGTGAAAATTGTATCTCAATAAAGCAGAGTCAGTGAGATCACAGGATAGCTCTGCAAGCTGGCCAGTAAAGAGCTATGTTGTTTACTTTTAAGCAAAATGTGAAAGTGTTTTAGCAAGGGATGGGCAGTAGATATGAAGAGATAGGATTTCTGTCATGAATAATGCTGCTGTGGCTAACTTAGGCCAATGGTTTAGCTTTAGAAGTGGGTCATGCAGATACTTTCTTAGTTCACCAAGGCCCATGTCCCTAGTTTCAGAGTCTCTCTGGATTGACTTGTGTGTATTTATCCATGTGTCTCTTCTGCTTCACAGTGGGTTCTGAAGTGGGCCTGATGTCTTACTTAGCCTTGCATCTTTAGTATCCAACAAATAGTCTGCCATTCACCCAGATCTCACCAATGTTTATGAGGCAAATGGTGCTGAAAGGTGAATAGAATCATGGGAAATATAATCAGAGGTCTTGACAAACTGCTTGGTTTTGTTTCAATGGGTAGTCTTGCCAATGGGATCATGTTCTGGTTCTTTTTTTTTTTTTTTTAAGATGCTGTTAAGTTCTTTGAGGGCAAACTATGTTACAAAATCCCCAAGCAGTCAAACATGATTTGTAATGGGAGCATATTCCAGGTGTGCCTATTGTAGTGGATGAAACTTGGGAACATAGTAATAATTTAAGTATTACCCTAATTTTATATACTTTTGATTTGAAGTCCTAACAGACTGGTTCAGTAGGTCCTACATGGTTTTCTGAGGAAATAAAGGGTTATTAAAACTGACTCTGCTGTTAAATTGATGCACACTATAGATATGATAAGATAGTAAAACATTTTTTGGCTCTGCTCTTGTAAATATTTTCTCACTTGCTTCATCTATAGGAGAAAAGAAAAGGGATACCTTTCAACCATCAAGTACCTCAAAACAAAGCCACATCCAGGAAGCCCCAAGCTTCTATCTTAGAGAGGAGTCTTCATTCAGCCCAAGTACATGCCAAGCATGCACAAGATGTTAAAGAGAATTCAAGTTGAGAACAATGACCGCCACACTCCCAGTGATCCTAAACGAGAAGTAAAGACTCTTTTCTGTTGTGTTGAGGGTCAGAAATGACACTTAAAAGTGGAGACTGGTGGGCAAGTTATCTGAGCAGAATCATTTCCTATCGCTTTATTTATTTGAAAATTTATTATGCCTCAGGAACAAAAGCTGGCATCAATTAAATTTTACACACATTTCTCTGCTCCTCAGCTGAAGAGTTACTAACCATCTCATAGTCATTTTCTACACAAAATGTCTGACCCCTTCATCCCAGACAAAGTTAAATAGACATTGAAAAAAATTTGTCCGACAACTATTTCAATTAACTGTATAGTTTAATTTTTTCCAAGTTCAAATTGTCCTGTTACTTAAATTGATGGATTATTTTTGCAGTTTTGTCTTAGGGAGATGGTTGGCATACGTCTTGATGTGCTATAGTGAACTTGGCCAAGGACTTCATTATTTTAGCCAATACAATCTTCTAGTTCATACAAGTAGTCTGGCATTTTCAAATCACTTCATTAAAGTTTGGATAGCTTTTCACAATTTGTTTTTCTCATTGAGCTCTTCCTAAAATGACTATCTGATGCCCTGAGGTTTGGATGTATTTGAGTAATTTAAAAGAAGAAAAAGAAAAGGCACCAGAGGTAAAACTATGTTTCTTTCATGTTGCTATCACTCAAAAATAAAAGCAGATTTCTTTTAGTCTAGACCCCTACCCACAAATCAACTTTGGGAAGCATCAAACAGTAATTTAATTTCAAAAGAAAAATTTCAGAAAATGGCATAAGCCATTCTGATTGTGTTGCTAAACAATTTGGAATTCATCTCTAGCACAGAGGCTTTATAGAATCCATGTGCTGGCTTCAACATTTTGACTTTAATAATTTAGATTATAGGTATGATACAAACCAGCTGCATCTTTCTGGCTGTAAGCAATAAGTTTTCATTCCCCAGCTGGCCTGGACTTCAGTTTTGAGAGCCAGAGGGCAAGTGACCTTCTTATGTATGGTAGCTATCTATTGTAATAGAATCTGAGATAGGAAGATGCTTCAAAAAGTTGTGTGGCTTGGACCTGAAATTCACTAAATTGGCTTTATATGCTGTTGAAGCATTATCTCTATTGTATGTTTTAAGTCCAAGTTGTTATTTAAAACTTAGGAAAGATGCTATGTAGCAGTCAAGGTATAGATCATAGAAGCTCAAATATTTTTCCAGTAGTCATAAAACTTCACAGCTTAGCTATACACAGGGAAGAAGAAATCTGTTAACAACTATTGAGACCCATTTTCCATTTGCTTTGGCAAATCTCAGAGTTTGATAAAGTGTGCAGATGCCCATTCTTGAATGGGTAGAGATGTCTTTAGGTCTGTTTTAACAAAGGGCATCATTTACTGTACTTGACTGAGGTCTGAAAACCAAGCTAAAATAGCAGAGAAAGCATCATCAGACATCTCTTTAAGGCCCAAAAGGATAACTAAAGAAAAGTTGAATGGTACTCACCTCTGCAGTTGTATCCTCCTGGAGTCCTCAGGAGGACAAAAGGTGTTTGGAGCGGGACAAGGCTTAGCAGCAAATGAAGAAAAGAATAATCATGCCAGCAGAGTGAGCAGAGGGTCCTGACACAGCATTCAGCATTAGTGGTGAGGCCAAAGTCCCTAGGACTGGGACAGTATCTGCAGGAGAGCCAGCAGTACCATGTGCTCAGTAGTCTCATACCCTCACAATGGGAGCAGTCATACCTCATCCAACTCCTTTCTATGTGCTCTGAAGGTACGTTCTTCTCTTAACAGGCACTCGGCAACTGTCCTTTGAATGAAGAGGAAGGGTGGCTAGGAATCCACTGTTTTACCCTGCAACTTGTGCACTCATGTAGCTCTGTAATCGGCTTACACCTCTCTATTGCCAGACTGCAGTTCCTAAGCAGGTAAAAACGTAAGAAAGGATGTCTATTGGAAAGAACAATTCAGCAACTTTAGGAAATGATGGGTTCTCAGTTAATTTTAATGTGTCAGGGAAAAAAGTGATGTAGCCACGCATGTTAAAAACAACGCTGGCAGAAGAATGGATCTTGATGCTTGAAGGCTGGCAACTTCTTCAGTGTGTCCAGCTCTAGGAAGATAGCAGGGCACTCTGTGACTTTAGGGGGTCTTAATGACAGGTAACCACTGTCTAACTCAGCTGCACCCCAGATGGTAATGTGGTTGGCAACACCACACTGTTTCCTGCAGATACCACAGTGATATATTTTGTCCCATTTCTATAACATGTGGGGATATGTTTACATACCGACAGATTATGCCTCAGGAAAGTACAGGATAGAAAGGAAAAATCAATAATACTGTCTGTTTTAGCTCTAAAATTGATGCATTGTGGGTAATATTTTATCCTTATTAAAAATAATGCTGTACCTTTAGTTTAAAAAGAAATAACACACTTCAGTAAACCTCTATCTAGAACCTTCTATGTACAAAGTCAAAACTAAGAAGAGGTGAACAAGGTGAAGGACCTCACCACATCTAGCCAAGGAGGAAATTCTGCAGCTGTAGGTCACTGGAGCACAGAAGAGGAGGAGGTGGTACTGGGAGGTTTTGTGAGTAGAGCTGGGCTTCATTCTAATGTGCTTACAAAGCACCCAGCCTCCTTTCGATGTACCACCATGGTGCACGATGCCTAATGTCATTACAAAGTCTGAAGCTCTCCTGAATAGGAAACTCAGGCGTGATGGAGTGGAGATAACTCAGAGCAGAGACTCAGAGCTGAGACCAACGCTGAGCCAAGCTATTAGGAGGGCTGTCAGAAATGGAGAAGTTGTCTGCACATCTGAGAAATGTCTTGGCTCCTCTTTAGTAAGATGTCTCTGCTGTAGTTTCTGATGTTAACTGAGGTGGCACCTGCCCCCAGGCAGATGTCCGGAGTCTAAGCACCTTAGAATTCTTGCACCTAGCACTGCCACATAATCTGCCTCTCTATACATAGGCATGTTCACCAATGGACTCTCCCCTAGGTAAGGCCCAGTGTGATAAACGGGAATTTCCCTGTAATCTTCTACTCAATGTAGGAAATACAGAGGCCACTTCCACCAGAACTGCAGGAGCTGGCATATGTTTGTTCTACTTTTGAAAAACCCAGAGGCAGACACAAAGAAGCTCATTTGGTAGAGCAGTGTGTGATACCTAGATATGTTAGGCTGCTGGCACATAGTAGCTTCTCAAAAGGCAAATGGAGGAACTGTGACCTTGTGTGCTTTAATTAAGATCTGAGTACATCTCACAGCATTAAATGTTAGTACTTATGATAGGGCTGTCTTTTGTTTTTTTGGTTATAGTTGGATGTATAGTATAGGAAATGTGTAAAGTGGGTCTAAAGAAGCAGTTCAGTCTGCAAAGCACTTGAAAGCATGAGGGCCTATCCAACAAGGTTTATCCATCTTTCATGGAAAGTCTGAGTACAGCTGTGCACGCCTGAAATCCTAGGTCTGGGAAGGCAGAAATCAAGGGATCCCTGGAGCTCATTAGCCCACTCTGCTGAGTCAATGGGCTCCAGGCTTAGTGACTGAGAAGGAGACCTGACACTGACCTCTGTTCTCCATACATATGAATATATGTGAATGTGTGCCTGCAGGTACATGGATACATATGCATAGGAGTATGTACATGTAATATATGCAGGTACACAAAAATATATATCCACAAAGGATATATGGAAAGGCAAGCACAATGATGCAAATCGACATTTTTATAGTATATGCATTTACTTCTATATTAAACATGAGTTGACTGATCCAGTGTCTGAAAACCCCCAGGAAGAAGCCCACTGGCATAAAGCTTGGGGCCATAGAACATTGGAGTCAGTGAGGTTGGGATTGTATTGAGTACACAGTGCTGCTCCCACCTTTGATGAACAACAATAGCGATAGACTATAGCTTCCACCTCTTGCCACGTCACATCCCCCTCCCACTTCAAGACGTTCTGTTGTATCGCTGTGCTTTCTATTCACAGCTTACTGGAAGGATTTTGGCAGAATTTTCTTCTGCCCACTTTATTTTAATTGTCTGTTCCAATGTGTTATGTTTTTATGCCCCTGCACCAGGATTGCAGTAAATAATTAAAGGGATTTGATCACTGCTTCTCTTTGTAAGAAGGAAGGTTAGATAGAGAAGAGAACAGTGTTAGGGAACAGCCATGGCCACTCAACACAAAGTAGAAGCTCTACTGCATCTGGTCAGATAGAGCCTTAGCAACTGAGATGGCAATTCTTTTCAAGCTGGGGTTTTGGTTTCCCATAGGACCTCACTATAGCTAACATATAGCCTTCTGAATGTCAGAAACATCTCCAGAAGATGAAAGGGATTTCCTATAGCAGTAATCTTTGTTGAGCAAATTTTTTATTTTATTTCAATTTGGACAAAATTGCCAACATTAAGACTGCTAGTAAAACCTTAATTTCTCAAAACTGTTCACCTGTGTGTTAGCCCTTATAAGTTAACCTGTCAACAATGGGTTGTTCCACTGAGGTTGAAATTTAGGCTCTTTCCTTTTCAGTATGGTCACCATGGACTTTTGAAAGGTCTCTGTGGCAGAGGCTCAGGCATGCTGCACTGTAAGCATTACAGAGTGTATCTGTCCCTTAGAGAGTCTGTCTCCAAATACCGGAGACTGTCAGACTTGTATGGGGGCTCTGATGAATGGCTCTGATGTCCTTGGCTTTGAGAGCCTTTCTACCATCACAAAATAATGTGATAATTTCATGAAGGTCATTGGAGAAGAAATGAACGCCTTTGAAGGTGGGGATAAGTCAGTCTCCAGGGAAGAAAAGACAATAGGCCATCAAAGGGAAACATGATATTTCCAGGAATTTGGAACAGTAACTTTTGTATTTGATGTAGCACTGAGATTAGTGGTTCATCCTCAGTATCAAACCTGCTGGGCAGCTTTTCTTATCATTAGCCAATAAAAATCTGCTATCTTAGGTTTTCCTTGTCTATTCTCAGGGTGATAGAGTTTCTCTGAGTTTTTTCCCCCTCAAGATTATCCTACCTAACAAAGGAAGGAGTTAGTGTCCTTGGCCATCAGCAAAAAAGTTACAAGCAGGGGAAAAATGCATGATTGAAGAATTGAACATGTGATTCCACACAGAGGTATTAAAGGGTAGAGCCCTTGAGCTAGCAGAGCACAGGACAATGGGTCAGCAATTTCATTCTATTTCTGACACTGCCATTGACTCAGGGTACTGGGGAAGTCCAATTCCTGTTTTCAAAACTTTATTGACTATGATAGCACTTATCAATTATTTGGGGGAAAAATGATGTTTGCTGATCACCGAGAATCTAGAGGCTCTTTTCTAGGGCAGAAAGCAAAAAAAAAATTCTGTCTTTAAGCAAATGGGAAGATTATCATAAGCTAGCAAAAAAAATGAGCAAAGATATACACAAGGGGGAGAGGGGTAGGTTGTGAGATTGAAAATCTTCATTTTAGGGCCCTAAGAAGGGTCCTTTTTTCTACTTTCTCTATGCATACATGTGTGTGAGTGTTCACATGCCTCTGGGAGGCTGGCAGACAATCTCAGGGGTCATCCAAAGGAATGTCAGCCACTGCCTGCCTTTGAAACAGCTTCTCTTGTCGACTTGGAGCTCACTGGTTTGGCTGGTTGGCTGGCCAGGAAGATCCAGGGATCCTGCTCATGAGCTTGTGAACACTGAACAGGCTAATGCCATTTTCTTGGGCATGGAACATTACACCTTTTGCTGTGAGTCTAAGGCAGTGTGTCTATTTTTTAAAATGGGAAAATTGAGCATGGGAGAGCTTTGATGATTTGTTCATACTCTTGAGTATCCTAGGCCTGCAATTAATGCCTTTGACTTCTGGATCTGAAAGTATTTGCTTGTAAGTGAGTGTTAATACTGACCACACACACACACACATTATCATTCATGTATGTATATATGTTTACATATACATATATATGTGTGTATATGTGTGTATGAAAGTGCATGATGAAACTCATTAGTTTGTAAAACTAATATACACCAATAAACTTTTTAAAAGAGTTAACAGAAAGTAGTATTCTGCACTATGGAATCCAACTAAGTGCTCAGTATAGCACAATTTAGTGACAAATAAGAACTTTTTTAATAGTTTAAAAAAAACCAATACTATCCCATGGGTAAGCACAAGTCCCTGACACTATTAATAATACTCTATTCTGCCTGCAGACAGGAGCCTAGCAAGGGTGTTTTCTGAGAGACTCCATCTAGCATCTGACTCAGACAGATGCAGAGACCCATAGACAAACATTGGATAGAGCTTAGGGACTTTATGGAAGGGTTGAGGCCCCCGAAGGGGATAGGAATTCCACAGGAAGACCAACAGAGTCAACTAACCTGGAACCTTGGGGGTTCTCAGAAACTGAGCCACCAACCAAAGAGCATACACAGACTGGACCTAGGCTCCCTCCCCCTCGCACATATGTGGCATATATGCATCTCAGTATTCATGTGGGTCCTGAACATCTGGAGAGGGGTGTCCCTAAAGTTGTTGCCTGTCTGTGGAATCCACTCCCCTAACTCAGATGCCTTTTCTGGCCTCAGTGGAAGAAGAAGCACCTAGGCCCGAAGAGCCAGGGTGATGTGCCAGGATGGGGAGATACCTGGCAGGGCGATGGGGGGAGGCTCTCTCAGAGGAGAAGTAGGGGAGAGATGAGGGGAGAAACTGTGGGAAGTGGAGATGGGAATGGGAGGGGTGAAATAAATTAATTTAAAAAATAAGAAGAAATAAGAGAAAAGAAAATTCTATATTAAAAAACAAACAGTAACAACAAAACTTCTGAGACCATAACATGAATTTTGATAGCATTACAAGTCTTAAAACAGAGTAAAGAAGGTAATCTACCCTACAACCTTGACAGACAGCAAGTAGATTTATTCACAGTGTGGCCAAACCATGGACACAAAGCTTCTGCCCACCTATTCTACAGCAGTTACAGATTTATAGGAAGGAGGGGGAAAAGCCAGGACATGCACATGTCCATGTAATGAGCAGAACCATGTGAAGTCTCTTCCTGGACTTAGGTTTCTCTGCCGGTTAACAACGGGCATCAGCCTCTGCACAGGACTCTGGGGAAGTTTTATGTCTTTGGTCCCACTGTTTTAATAGTCTGTAGTTTAAGAGGCTCACAGGTCTGTCTTTGGACTGTCTCCTGACAGAACACTGTAATCTTTCATTCCTTTCCACTTCATGTTTGGACAGGGGAAAACAGAGCCCATTATTGTATACGAATTCAGGCACATGTAATAAGTATTAGAGTGTATGCAAGAGTTAGAAAAGAGGGTGGAGGTGTTTGGAGGCTAGGGGATGCCTGTGTTCACATTGGAGCTGCCATACTTGGGGGTGGGATTAAAATCTACTTTGAATACATCATGTTTCCTATAGTGTATTCACAGTCTTCAAGCCTAAACTGAAGTTAGCATTTCTCTAGTTTCTTGTCTGACCACCAATAGAGATTTTTCTTTTCTTGGTATCACTGCAGTTAGTAGGTCTGTAAGGAACTATAGGTTCCCGTGGCTTTCTGACTATTCTTATGCTTCTTTCTTGCTAACTATATCAGAGGTCACATCTCTTCCTTCTTTTCCACTATTTTGGCTGGCATCTAACAAGTTGTAGAGCAGCCTAATTTGCCTGTTTCTACCCTTTCCTTAGCCAGTATCTACCCATATCTTTACTGTTCCCTGTCCTTCATTTCTAACTTCCTTTTCTGTCAAATATAACTCTTTATATTCCCTTTTCTTAGAATCCTATTAACTACTACAATGACAATATCAATAAACCATGACTTCAAAAAATAGATCCAACCACAGGAAACCACAGGAATTGCTAATGTCGGTCTTTTGGCTATAAGGGTGATTTCTCATGGCTTAAGATGTGAGATAAAGTCTTATTGTATTATCTCTTGCACATGGCATCTTGTGACACAAACCTGCATCTCAAAGAATGGATTCACAAAATCTCAATTTAGCCTCAGTTGTTGAGCAGGGAAGACAACTGGGTTAAGACACCTTGACTATATGTCTCAAGTGAGATCTAAGAACAGTTAGCCTGATCAACTAAGGTGGGAGGCTGGGTCTTTCTGTCCTGGAAGAGCACTTCAGAATTAGTAGGATTTGACCTTGTTGATTCTTCAGGGTTCTTCTTATCAGAACAGAAAGTAGGAACATTAATTCCAAGGACAGACACAGAGCCATAAACAGAGGAAGACTCCTCTTCTTACCAAATGTCACTCCTACACACAAAGCTCAAATAGACAGACACTATTTTGAGACATGAGAGAAGATGGGGGATAAGGTATGTTTAACAGAATCCCAGTTACCTGTTTGTAAATATTGGTCTGCTATCTGAAAACACTTTTCTTTTTAGGGATCAACCTGCTTGTGTGTTTCCCAGTCTGTGTACTAAAAAGGTCACCTACATGTTTTTTCAATAAAGCATTTTGTAAAGATGCCTACACAGTGTTTCTGTAAACACTGGATAGTAAAACTTGGGTCAATTAAAGTAACACAATGCCCACGTTCTGTAATTAATATCACACATTTTTAATTCCTAACCTTTCTTAGTCTAAACTATTAAAGTTTTATCTTATTTTATCAGGATAAATAAAATTAGTACTTACATGGGTCTTATTTTTATTGGCTTGTTATGTTGAGTATGAAATTAAAAAAAAAAATCTGTTCACATTTTAAAGACCCATGTGCCCAAAGAACTCAAAATAGCTAAAAACAGTTAGCTCTAGGGCCTTGGGAGGAGCCTACTCAGGAGCCTCTTTCATTTGCCTTTATTTTCTGCATGCTGTAAGCTGCATCTCCTGTCACATTAGAACTTTTCCCAGGTAGAGAGTTACATGTTACTCAGCCTTATACCTCTTGAAGTAACCTACACAATGCATTCCACATAGTGGGTGTTGGATTATTGCACATAGGGAGGTACTGAATTATTGCACATTGTGGTTATTGGATTAGTGCATACAGTGGGCACCAGATAATTGTACATAGTGGGTATTGGATTAGCAGTAGGTAAACATTCTTAAACTGTAACACCATAGAATTACAAACATTTTTGCAACTAGAAAATCTGAAGTACAGAGGGGGTTCCAGCATAGGTTCAGGCGATATTGTTGACAGGAGTAAGCCCTGGAATCCAGCCAACACTGTTTCAATGACTCTCATCAACAGGAGAACCAGTAGAATAGTCCCTCTTTTTCACAGCTTAGGAGGGGAGGTGGCCTATTTGCAAGTATGAGGAAGCACTTCAAAATGTGTGTGTGTGTGTGTGTGTGTGTGTGTGTGACAGAGGGAGGGGAGATGGAGATGGAGAGAGTGTTTAGAGAGCCACTGTGTGGTGTTAGTTATCACTTCCACCTTTACGTGGGTTCCAAGGATGAAACTTAGTGAGGTTATTAGAACATCATCCTCCATAGGTGGCGATTGCTATTACCAGCTGGACCATCTCTCTGGTCTAGGAAGTGTTCTTTTCCTTCATTATCCTTGTGTGAACCTGGGCTGGGGGGACTTGATTCATGATGTAACAGTAATGTACTATCCTTTTACTGTAATCACTCTAAGGTCTCTGAAGAGAGTCTTGGTTGTGTCCCATAAGTCTATGCCTTCTAAGAAACAGTGTTTCCGAAAGAAATGGGTGGGTTCTTGAAAAACTTAAGGTTGCTGATAAACCTAAGGATAAAACAGCTGATAAACCCCAAGACACCATTAAGTGTATGTTGATGTAGCCCTTCTAGAACCCAGTATTTCAAGTCCCACTGAGCCATGAGTCATACGCCATACTAGAGTTCGTGGAGGAAGCAGAAGCAATGCTTTAAAGCCAGCTCCTTCTGGCTTTGAAATGATACTGCTTAATGTTTATAATGTTCTCTGTTATAAAAAGAAAAGCACTAAAGTATTTTCATATGTGTTTTCATGCTGAGTTCTTACTTTACTGCAAGAAGATTAGTTTCATTTAGGTAAAAAGAGAAAATACAGAAACACAAAACAACACCAATAAGAATCTTACCACATAGCTAGTGTTTTAGTGTCTTTGCGTATACAGTTATGTATATTTATATGTGATTTAAATATCTTCCTGAGAATATACATGTAATCCTGTCTCTGTTACTACTCTTACTATGTTCTGAGCCTTCCTATTACATGTAGATTAAACTTCTAATCTTATCACAGTTAGAGGTTACAGAAGCATACCAAGTTATTACATTTACTATTTTTCTGCTAGTGATTGTTCACGTTATATTTAATGGTGAGATGTCACCACTTTTATAAGGTGACTTATACATAGTTCTACTGAAATCCTTGTTAGGAAATGCCTATGTGCATGCTGATGTACAGCAGATGTCAGAGAACAACTCTGGGGAATCAGCTCTCATCCTCTTTCTTGTGGGATCACGGACAGACCCCAGGATGTCAGCCTTGGAAGCTAATACCTATACCTGCTGAGGCACCTCACTAGCCAGAACCTGCTCTAACAGGATCTTCCCTCAATTTCTCAGTGAAGAGCAAACTAATTTAATTCAAAAGTGAACAATCTCTGCAAGCAGAAGGTTTAGGGTCTTTCTTTCTTTCTCTCTTTCTCTCTTTCTCTCTTTCTTTCTTTCTTTCTTTCTTTCTTTCTTTCTTTCTTTCTTTCTTTCTTTCTTTCTTTCTTTTCCAGCTGATTGACATCAAGAAATAATTTCTCACTGGCTAGACATGAATTTCATCCTCAAAACACTTACCAAGTGTATTAGAATGACAGAACACCCAGAAGCCTCTTAGCCTCAGGGACAGGAAAGATTTTATGTTAATCTAAACAACTATTCAGAGTAGTCTTGAAGACCTAATCCTGCAGCCTGGATGACAAAGGATCTGATGAGCAATTGCATGGTGAGAGATCCCAGCTCTCTCCTCAGGTGACAGAGGAGGCTGGCTCTGTTGCTATGATTTAAGCCAACAGTGAGTTCAATTGTTCTTTAAAGCAGTGCTGAGGTCCTCTCTCCAGTGCACTTATTTTCCTTTGTGGAGTTAATATAATGGAGGTCATGCTTTTTATTTTTATTTACTCAAATGAATTTTTCCACATGAAGGTGGGATTTCCTAAGGCTGCTTTCTCCAGCCCCTCCTCTGCCTTGCGATTCACTTTGAGCTTTGTTTATCAAATGCAGTCACGAGTAAAAAGTCAACAAACCAGCAGATGCAGGTGTGGAGGTGGTGAGATCCGATGGAGCCCACAGGCCCAAAGGAAAATAAACAGGGGCCATTGATTTAAATGAACTTAAATGTTGTTCCTAACCTTAAGGTCATTCTCCCTCCTCCCTCCCTTCATCTCTCACACAGACTCATTTAGGTGACATATACACACTGGAATCTAAAGATGAACCTGAGATCATTCCCCAAACTCCACAAATCTTTTTCATCACAGAAAATCCAGATTAATAATGAAGAGCGGCGCCTCATTAACAGTATCAACACAGCAACATTTATTAGAGTTTCCCACCTTTGATGGAATGCCAACTCAGAGGTAATTAGTGTTACTGATAATACTACTAACTGAAATAAAGCAAACCTAGTGGCAGCGTGTATGACTATTATGAGAATCATAAATGACCTAAGTTTCTTTCAGAGAA
Source organism: Grammomys surdaster (assembly GCF_004785775.1). NCBI lineage: Eukaryota > Metazoa > Chordata > Mammalia > Rodentia > Muridae > Grammomys > Grammomys surdaster. Next base: position 11,917,050 of record NW_021604566.1, on the reverse strand, counting down.
AAGGAAACTAAACTTGTCTCGGTTAGTAATAGTTTGTCTTCATTTGATATTCTCTGGGACCTTTGTTGTTTGGAAATGTCTCAAACTCATTTTTATGCTGTTTGCTGGGACATCTTTAATTTTAGTTAACCATTTTGTAGCCATGGCATTAGGAAAAATGCATTATTGCTATATTTTGTTCTAAATTGTAGATTTAGAATATTCAGATAGCAGCTTCAGTTTTAGGGACATTTGATTCCCACTAATATGGCTAATAACCTTCCTGGCTCGGTGGTGATGTGATAGAGGTTCTTCAGTTGGACATTTGGACACTCCTGAACATTGAGAATAGAGGACTTTGAACAGAGATGGTCTTGAGCTCCTCTGAGGTCTGAGACTGCTTAACTGTGACTTTTCTTTCTCATCAGAGTTAACCTCACTGGAAACAAAGTCTTAGGTAACAACATTTCAGAATGACTGGCCAAGAAAGGCATAGGAAAAACAGACACAGCATGAAAAAAAGAAGAGCACCCAATATTTCTGGATCTCCTGTCTCTTCTCTTAAGATGTAGCTCAGCTAGAGCTGCAATTCCAGATGCAGCCTGCTCTCTAATGACATTCCCTGCCCCTTTCCACGCTCTTCAAGTTCTCTTAAGGGGATTCAGGTTGGCAGAAACGGACACAGAAGAGTTTTCTAAACATTCACCTCAGAGTTTTCCCTTTGCCAGATTTCCGTGCATCATCATTCCATCTAGATCTCCCCTCTACCTGGCCTGTCCCTCTCCTACATGCAACATTGTGGTGAGGTATCACACTCTCCAAATATTTGAACATTAACAAGCCATGAAGATGACCTGCGAACGTCCTCAGCTTCACCCTCATTCATCTAACCCTGCAGCCTATCAAAAGGGAGTTTCTGAGCCCTGTAAAGTGGTGCACACCTAAAATCACAGCTCTTCGGAAGTGGAGACAGGAGGACCAAAAGTTCCTAGCCAGCTTCAGCTACACTGTGAGTTTAATGTCAGCCTAGGCTACATGAAGTTCTCTGTCTTATAAATATTAGGAAATGTCTCTGAATTCATTTAATTTAAAGACCAGGGAAAAACCAAATGAAAATAATGCTCCAGTAGGGGATTTTTCCGGTGTTGCGGGTTAATTGGGCTCTGGTGCTGTTTTCCTTACTCTTTATGCACCTAAGAAGAATGAAAAAATATTCATTTTGCCCACTCCCTGCTCTTTGCCAGTGGGTAACATCCAGCTTTTCTAGGCAAGGGTCAGTCATGATCTGGGGCTAGGTGAAAACAGAGCAGCTCTGGAGGTCTGGGTTAGGCTAAGGTCTTGGAGAAGGACTTAGTATATTTAATCTATCTGGGTGCAGGTAGATTGGAGCATGGTATTAGCATTTGGAGTTGCCATGCAAAGGCAGCTTGAAGAAAAGTTTCTGGCCTTGCCCACTCTGCTGCCAACACTAGTTTCCACACAGTAGTAATGAGCATTGGGGAAGGAGCATGACATCTAGGCTAGTCATGGTGACACATGCCTCTGAGCCTAACATCTGAGAAGTGACAGCAGGAAACAAGTCAAGGTCATCTTTGGGTCCATATAAAGAGAATTAAGGCCAGCACAGGCCATATGGGACTTGACTCCAAACCATCAATCAAACAAAACCCAATACACACACACAAACCAAGACACTTCAGTGGCACCTGCTGAAAAGACATGATAAACGTGGGTATCACTGATGTCCACATGGCCATGATACTGTAGATCACACAGTCTACAACCCTGTGCGAGCATCCATGTGTGTGCCAGTTCTTGAAAGCAGCAGGAAATTACCCAGTATTGTTATTTTATCACTGGCTGCCATTACAGCTGGGCTGAGAAAGTAGCCAGTGCTTACGGAGACATCATTTAGTGGAAACGGCAGCACTGGGTGGAGGCTACTATGAGATCAAGAGGGGACCTCCTCCAGCTTTTCTGGTACAGATTATGGGATCCCATCCCACAGCTTCTGACAGGGTCCCCTGAGAAGTTTCCTCTTGTGGATGACAGAAGCACATAGGAAGAGGTCGTCCGGCTCCTGACCCTGAAGTCTGCTTCTGCATAGAGACCACAGTGCAGCCAACAGTTATACCTCAGTCTTCAGTGCAGCTGTACCCCTCTAGACTCAGGCTAGTTGGGTGTGAGTTATCCCTGGTGATCAGCTTTCCTGCTTAACCACAACTTGCCTTAGCTTCCTCCTCAGTAAAGTGGGGATAACAATGAATACATTGAAGAGCATTCATGGGAGAAGGGGAAATGTTAAGGGGGGATGCATAAACTTGGTGAATGGCCTGACCCAGTCATGTGGCTCTTACTGTGACCATCGCTAGCCGTTTCCACGTGTGTGGGAAGACTGCTGCTGTCAGGGACATGGGTTTGGGACAAAGGCAGACAGAGGATTATCAGTCTGACTGTGTGACTGCCCGGTGAAGGGCTGCAGACAAAAGCAGAAGATAGCCAGTACTCTCTCTGCCTTCACTGGGGTGTTTCAACTATTTAGTTCAGATTTGGTGGAAACCAGAGAGTAAGGGAATGAATACAGTAGCCTAAAAAGGCAGCACAGGTGGGCCAGTGAACACAGATCAGTAGCTGAACACTGTCATGTCCCGTGTGTAAAGCTTGAAGAGCATTTGCTTTCAAAGCTAAGCAATAGACTAAGCCAACAGAAAGTATATGTCTTAGCTTGAACTGCTATGACAAAATCTCTCAATGGGGTACTTAAATGGTATTCCTTTCTCACAGATTTGGTGGCCTTCTGTTATCTGTGTCTTCATTCAGCAGAGGGAGTGGAAGCCCTGATCTCTCTTCTTCACCTTAAAAGGACACTAGCCCCACTGTGGGGACTATACCTCTGTGATGTAATCTAAAACCAGTTACTGCCTAAAGTTGACATCTTCACAATGAGTCACACTAGAAACCAGAGTTTCAGCATAAGGACTACAGCTTGGGCCATAGACCTTCTGTCCTTAACAGCTGCCTTTCAGCAAAGATAAGCTCGCACGTGAGACGTCAGAGCCAGCACCACTGGAACAGTCTAAGCTCACAGGAGCTCTTTGACACCAAAATTTCCATCTTCTACCCAGCTGATCCCACACTAAAACTCCTCCATAAGTAGCAACTTTATAAAAGTCCATGTAACTTGCTTAGGTCCCTAAAGATGGCCTCTTATTATTCCTTCTCTTGTTAAACTCAGTCTTGATAAAGCCCCACGGTCCCCTCTCCCTCGGTGTTTCTGGCACTCATCTGTGGTGATAGCTGTTAGTGTAAGACTCCAGCCTCATTTCACATATAACCTCACAGGGGTGCACCTGCATCTGCTCTGGCTCCAGTTACTGCTCACTCAGCTACGGGCGGGTCATGCTGAACTCTACAGGAGACGTGCTATGATTAGAACTCAGCTAGAGAAATGTAATGTGTCTTTTCAAGGTTAAGGTAGGCTTCGGGTGTATTAATATGCACAATAACCACTAGATCTGAGGCGGTGAGCCGCCTGAGTCACTGATTGTCTTCCAAGATTTATGCATTAATCAGGTATAGAGATGGATGGAGAGAGGCAAGGGGGTCCTGGAGGAATGTTCCTACAGGAGAACAAGGGTAGCGAGGGAGAGGTCAGGATCTACTGGCCTTTCCAACCCTTTCCCTCTCTCCTGTAGCTTCCTCCTGCTGTCCTCTCCAGTTCTCTATCCATCTCTTGCATCATTTTATGTTTATTCTCTTTCCTCAAAGAACTGCAGGAACTCAGTTTCCCAGGTCTGACAAACACAGTTGTGTAGGTTACATGACAGTCCCCTTACAGGAGGTGATTCTCTGATTGTGAACTGGGCAGCTGGACATTTGGGACTGCGGTGTGCTTCACTGGTGAGGTTTCATGACACTGTCACTTACATGGGCACGAAATTATCAGCATGGGCAGGACTGGAGACTTTGGAGTAAGGACACTTCCCATTCTTGTGATAGAAGGCCTTATATTCTTCCTCATGGATTTTGAATGTGAAGGATGTAAAAGAGGCCACATGGGTGTCTGAAAGACAAACCAAGCAAGAAGAACAGGTGAGTGAAGCAACCCAAACACTGCCTTTGATGATGCTGTGATCCCTACTTGTGACTGCACAAGTGGCTGCAATAGATGTCTGGCCAGGTTATTTTAAAAGTATTGATCCAAGAGAGGATGATAGATCTGTCAGCGACTTTGCTGCAATCTGGCTTTTGTTACTGCTTTTCTTGGGTCATCCCTGGTGTGTTGTTAAATGCTTCAGTGGTAAATAAGTGTTTTTAACTATGTCGCAAGGGGATAATATCGAATCAAATGTCTCAAAATGTCCTGCTGCACAAATGATCAACAGTAGACTTGCTTGTTTATGCAGCCATTGAAGCAGCAGATATTTATTAGACTTCGGCCATGTGCCGGGGTAAGCACCGTGTTTATGGGGAACAAAGTAGAAGCACTCTGCTTGGCTTCGAGATATAATGAAATAATAAGGAGGCTGCTGCTGCTGAGCAAGAGGAGGAGGAGGAAGATGAAAGAAAGGAAGAAAACTTAACAGTTCTAGAAAGAGAGTAAATAGGATCTGCTTAGAACACGAAGTAACAGAACCTACTAAAGGAAGAGAATGTAATTAAAGGCCATCCAGTGATATGCACATGGAATCATTAAAGGAGAGGTATAGTTTTTTCTTCCTGTTACTATAGCAAAATACCTGAGGTAGTCAACTTTAGAAAAGGAGACAGTTTTGGACTGTAGTTTTCTAGGAGTTGGAAAGCTTATAAGTAACTGGCCTCACTGCTTTGAGACAGCATGACCTGGTACAAGTGATGGAGAAGCCGGATTATTTTGTCGTAACTAGGAAGTGCAAGAGAGAGAGGAAATGAAAGGGAGCCACATGATCCTAACTGTTGGTCACCTCAGCACAGGGATGAAGGTGGGCTTAGGAGGCTAAGTGTTGTCTGGTTGGAAACATTTGAGAAAAGGAAAATGCTTGAGCTATTGTAGAAGGACACTGGGTGGGGCCGGAAAGCACCTGAACTGAATACGGTGGAAACAAGGCAAAGCACAGGGACACAGTGTGTATGATGGAGTCAGTATATCTAGGAAAGTTAGTTATGGGGGTTGACTGGGCAGTACACCAGTGGATATACCCACAAAGCTAAGTTATACTCTCAACTCCTAAGGAAAAGCTCCATAGCAGAAACAGGAGTCACTGCTGTCCTGTTTTCAACTTGGTTATGGGGCATCTGCCAGGGAGCTTGACACACTTGACCCCTCCACCTCAAAATCCAGGTTTCAAGCAGAAGGGACTGTACAGGTAATACTGGGGAAGTAGAGTGGGCCGTGACCTTGGCATATCAGAGCATGGGCTATAGAAGAGAGCTCTGTTTCCTGCTTTGAAGACAGAATCACTTTGATTTAAGAGAGTCTCATAGTTCTGTGTCACCAAGCTAAAGCACTGTCCTAGAGAATTCGTGGAACTCTCTTGGTTGGAAAACCAGAAGTAGATGTGACAGAGTCCTTTCAGTGACACCTACATGTGATGGATGATCTCAGCTGACAATTTGCTGAGATCTAGATTAACCAGCATTCCTCACTCTGCTTCTTGATGGTAAACACTGTGGCCAGCCGCCTCGTTTTCCTGCTGCCGTAACATACGCACCATGACGGACTGCAGCTTAAAGCTGTGAGCTAGAACAAACACTTCCTTCTTTAAATTGCTTTTGTCAGATATTTTATCACAGCAGCAGGAAAAGGAACTAGGAGACTATCCAAATTGAGGAATCTGTAAGCTGCTTATAGGTTTTTGAACACTGTCCCCTTAAGGGACACTGCTGTCCCACCATTTCCCACCAAAACCTCTGCTGAAAAGCCTGCTTTATAAGTAGTCAGGAAAACCGAGGCGTGAACATAGAGCCCACATGTCTGTGGGTGAACGACAATACCTAAGAAAGCAAAGAGCTCCTGGACTAGCATGGCCACGGCTGGGAAGACTTAGCTCCACCCCCTTTGTTAAAATAGATTCTTTTCTCATACAATATATCATGATTAAAGTTTGCCCTCCCTGTACTTATCTCAGTTGCACCCCACCTCCCCTCCCATCTGGATCCACTCTTTGTTTGCCATTAGAATAGAACCAGCTTCTAAGCTGTAACCACCAAATGTAACAAAATAAATTAAAATAAAACAAAATCCATCACATCAAAGTTGGACCAGACAAACCAACAGAAAGAAAAGATCCCTAGGAGAAAGCCCAAGCCTTCTGCACACATTCAGAAGTACCACAAAAATACTAAGCTGAAAACTATACTATATACAGAGAGGTCTTGTCCAGACCCATGCAGACCCTGTGCTTGCTGCATCAGTCTTTGTGAATTCATATGAGATTTGCTAAGTTGACTTAGAAGGCCTTGTTCTCATGGTGGCCTCCATCCCCTCTGGCTCTTATACGCTCCTCTTCTTCAAAGTTCACTGAGCTCTGAGGGGAGGGATTTAATGGAGGCTTTCCATTTAGAGCCAGTTCTGTGTAATGTCCCATCTGCTTCAGAAGGTGCATCTCTGATGTCAGCTGAACAAGACACTGATCTATGAGTATAACAGAATATCATTAGGATATTTTATTGTTACTTTTATTTTTCTTAGACCAGAAGTCTTTGGTTTTGCCCTAGGGCGCTGGGCTATATAGTTCCTGGTTCTTGGTCACCCAAGCAGTATTGTGTGTTTCATCTCTTGAAGTAGGCCCTAAGTCAAATCTGATGTTGGTTGGTTATGCCCAACACAAGCTTTGTGTCACCATTGTCCTAGCATATCTTGTAGGCAGAAAAGATTGTAGGTCAAAAGTTTTGTGGCTGGGTTGATGTCTATGCTTCCACTTTGGTAGCCTGAAGAATATCTTCCTGCCACAAAAGACCATAGAATGTAGGGGTGAAGGACAGAGCTGCTCTGCAGGCACAAGTTCCTCTTCACGCCCAATGAGTTGTATAGGTCCCTTCACCAATGGGACCTTGCTGTCAGTTTATGGAGAGCAGCACATTGTCTTGGCATATCCTAGGTTGTTTGGGGATTTCCATGGGACCCCATTTGGATGTAACTCAGGCCCAGTACTGGAGGCTTCTTTTGCTGACAAATGATAACTTAGTTGGCAACATCTCCCTCAGTATTTGGAGACTACATTATTATTGCCATATATTCTAGTAAGTTTCCACTGAACGAGGCATCCATGGCATCTCAATGCCTCTCAATTCCAGTGTCTTTCACTTCATTCCTTCCTTCAAACCATTCATTCCCTCCTCCCCACCTCATCCTCCCCATTCAATTCCCCTAGTCCATCCACACAATCCATCCTACCTTCCCTTTTCAGGAGAGCCGTGTGTCACACCAAGTCCCTTCCTTTACACCTTCTGTGACTCTATGGATTGCAGCTTGGTTATCATTTATTTAATAGCTAATATCCACATATTAGCAAACACCCTATATTTATCTTTCTGTATCTGAATTATCTCACCCAGGAAAAGTTTTTTTTCTAGTTCCTGAAAATTTTATGGCATCTTTTTCTTAACTGCTAAAAATATTCCATTGTGGAAATACATCACATTTTCTGAATCTGTTCTTCTGTTGAGGGACATCTAAGTTGTTTCTACTTTTTGGATATTATTAATAGAACAGCAATAAACATGGTTGAGGAAGTGGCCATGTGGTAGATGAAAGGTACTTTGGATGTATGCCTAGTAGTGGCTCTTCAGGAAGATTCATTCCCTGGAGCTCAAAGGGTTTGCTGCCCCATGGGGAGAGCAACAGTACCAACCATTCAGAGCTCCCAGAGTCTAAACCACCATCCTGGGAGTACATAGGGAGGGACCCATGGCCCCAGCTGTATATATAGAGGAGGATGGCCTTTGTAGGGCATAGGTGAGAGAGGAGGTCCTTGGTCTCATGAAGGCTGGATGCTCCAGTGTGGGGGAATTCAAAGGTGGGGAGATGGGAGTGGGTGGGTGGGTAGGTGGGGGACATCCTCATAGAAGCAGGAGGACTGGGGATGGAATTGGGGTTCCTTGGTGGAGTGAGGATGGGGGAATGGAAAAAGGGGATAACATCTGAAATCTAAATAAAATATCCAATGAAAAAATAAGTCTTAAAAAAAAAGATTCATTCCCATCTCACTCCCACCATACTGATATTCATGATGGTTGTACAAGTGTGTACTCCTATGAGCAGCAGAGGAATATTCCTCTTGTTCCACATCCTTGCCACCATGAACTATCTGTCGTGTTATCAATCTTAGCCATGCCGACAGTTCTAAATTGTAATGTCAAAGTAGTTTAATTTGTATTTCCCTGATTACTAAAGATGTTGAACATTTCTTTAAATGTTAGTTATTTGAGGTCCTGCTATTGAGAATTCTGTTTAGATTTGTTCCCTATTTTTCGGTTGTTTTTTTTTTAATTTTTAATTTTTATTTATTTATTTATTGGATATTTTATTTACATTTCAGATGTTATCCCCTTACCCCATTTCCACCACACATACATCCTGCCCAGGAACCCACTATCCCATCCCCACTCCTCCTGCTTCTATGAGAATGTGCTACCACCTAACCCCTCTCACCTCCCCACCATCCAATTTCCCCACACTGGGCGTCCAGCCTTCATGGAACCAAGGATCTCTACTCCCACCTATGCCTGACAAGGACATCCTCCCTTACATATACAGCTGGAGCCATGGGTCCTTCCCTATATGCTCCCAGGCTGGTGGTTTAGACCCTGGGAGCTCTGATTGGTTGGTATTGTTGCTCTACTCATGGGGCTGCAAACCTTTCAGCTCCTTCAGTCTTCTATCTAACTCCTCCACTGGGAACCCCATGATCAGTTCAATAGTTAGCTATGAGCATCCGCCTCTGAATATGTCAGACTCTTACAGACCTCTAAGGAGACAACCATATCAGGCTCCTGTCAGCATGTACTTTCTGACTTCCACATCATCGTCTACCTGTGATGACTGCACATGGGATGGATACCCAGGTGGAGCAGTCTCCAGACAGCCCCTCCTTCAGTTTCTGTCCCACAATTTGTCTCCATATTTGCTCCCTTGACTATTTTGTTACTTCTTCTAAGAAGGACCGAAGCACCCCCACTTGGTCTTCCTTCTTCATCAGCTTCACGTGGTCTGTGAGTTGAATCTTGGGCATTTCAAGCTTCTGGGCTAATATCCAATTATCAGTAAGTGAATACCATGTGTGTTCTTTTGTGATTGGGTTATCTCACTCAGGATGATATTTTATAGTTCTATCCATTTACCTAAGAATTTCTCGAATTAATTGTTTTTAATAGTTGAGTAATACTCCATTGTTTAAACGTACCACATCTTTTGGATCCCTTCCTCTGTTGAAGGACACCTGGATTCTTTCCAGCTTCTGGCTAATATAAATAAGGCTGCTATGAACATAGTGGACCATATGTCCTTGTTGTATGTTGGAACATCTTCTGGATATATACTTAGAAGTGATATAGCTGGATCCTCAGGTAATGCTATGTACAATTTTCTGAGGAGCTGCCAGACTGATTTCCAGAGTGGTTGCACCATCTTGCAATCCCACCAACAATGGACAAGTGTTCCTCTTTCTCCACATCCTCGTCAACATCTACTATCATCTGAGTTTTTGATCTTAGTCATTCTGACTTCTGTGAAGTGGAATCTCAGAGTTGTTTTGATTCACATTTCCCTAATGACTAAGGATGCTGAACACTTCTTTAGGTGTTTCTCTACCATTCAAGTTTCCTTATTTGAGAATTCTTTGTTTAGCTATATACCCCCATTTTTAATAGGTTATTTGGTTGTCTGGAGTCTAATTTCTATGTATTGGACATTAGCCCTCTATTGGATGTGGACTCAGTAAAGATCTTTTTCCAGTCTGTTGGTTGCAATTTTGTTCTATTGACAGTGTCCTTTGCTTTACAGAAACTTTGCAATTTTATGAGGTCCTATTTGTCAATTCTTGATCTTAGAGCATAAACCATTGGTGTTCTGTTCAGGAACTTTTCCACTGTGCTTAGATATTCAAGGTTCTTCCCCACCTTCTCTTCTATTAGTTTCAGTGTAGCTGGTTTTATGTGAAGGTCCTTTATCCACTTGGACTTCAGCTTTGTACAAGGAGATAAGAATGGATCAATTTTCATTCTTCTACTTGTTGTCCTCCAGTTGAACCAGCACCATTTGTTGAAAATGCTGTCCTTTTTCCATTGGACAGTCTTAGCTTCTTTGTCAAAGATTAAATGACCACAGGTGTTTGGGTTCATTTCTGAGTCTTGAATTCTATTCCATTGTTCTTCCTGCCTGTCTCTGTAGCAATACCATGCCATTTTTATCACTATTGCTCTGTAGTACAGCTTGAATTCAGGGATGGTGATTCCCACAGAAGTTCTTTTATTGTTGAGAATAGTTTTTGCTATCCTGGGTTGGTTTTTTTTTAATTCCAAATGCATTTGAGTTATTCTAACTCTGTGAAGAATTGAGTTAGAATTTTAATGGGGATTTCATTGAATCTGTAGATTGCTTTTGGCAAGGTAGACATTTTTACTATATTAATCCTTCCAATCCAGGAGCATGGGAGGTCTTTCCATCTTCTGAGAACTTTGTCGATTTCTTTCTTCAGAGACTTGAAGTTCTTGTCATACGGATCTTTCACTTGCTTAGTTAGATTCACACCAAGGTATTTTATATTATTTGTTACTATCGTGAAGGGTGTCATTTTCCTAATTTCTTTCTTAGCCTGTTTATCTTTTGAGTAGAGAAAGGCTACTGATTTGTTTGAGTTGATTTTATAACCAGCCACTTTGCTGAAGTTGTTTATCAGGTTTAGGAGTTCTCTGGTGGAAGTTTTGGAGTCACTTAAGTATACTATCATATCATCTGCAAATAGGGATATTTTGACTTCTTCCTTTCCTATTTGTATCCCTTTGACTTCTTTTTGTTGTCTAATTGCTCTGGCTAGGACTTCCAGTACTATATTGAATAGGTAGGGAGAGAATGGGAAGCCTTGTCTAGTCCCGTAGTGGGATTTCTTCAAGTTTCTCTCCATTTAGTTTGATATTGGCTACTGGTTTGCTGTAAATTGCTTTTACTATGTTTAGGTAGGGGCCTTGAATTCCTGATCTTTCCAAGACTTTTACCATGAAGGGATGTTGAATTTTGTCAAATGCTTTCTCAGCATCTAGTGAAATGATCATGTGGTTCTTTTCTTTGAGTTTGTTTATATAGTGGATTACATTGATAGATTTCTGAATATTGAACCATCCCTGCATTCCTGGGATAAAGTCTACTTGATCTTGATGGATGATTGTTTTGATGTGTTCTTGGATTCAGTTTGTGAGAATTTTATTGAGTATTTTTTACATCAATATTCATAAGGGAGATTGTTCTGAAGTTCTCTTTCTTTGTTGGTACTTTGTGAGGTTTAGGTATTAGCATGATTGTAGCTTCATAGAACGAATTGGGTAGTGATCCTTCTGTTTCTATTTTGTGGAATAGTTTGAAGATAATTGATATTAGGTCTTCCTTGAATGTCTGATAGAATTCTGCTCTAACACCATCTGGTCCTGGGTTGCTTTTTTTTTTTTTTTTGTGGGGAGACTTTTAATGACTGGTGCAATTTCTTTAGGGGTTATGGGACAGTTTAGATGGTTTATTTGCTCCTGATTTAACTTTGGTACCTGGTATCTGTCTAGAAAATTGTCCATTTCATCCATATTTTCTTTTTTTGTTGAGTATAGGCCTTTGTAGTAGGATCTGATGGGTTTTTTTCCTTAGTTTCTCTTGTTTTTCAGTTCTGATTTTATTCATTTGGGTACTGTCTCTGTGCCCTCAGGTTAGTCTGGATAAAGGTTTATCTATCTTGTTGATTTTCTCAAAGAAGCAGCTCCTGGTTTTGATGATATTTTGTATAGTTCTTTCTGTTTCTACTTGGTTGATTTCAGCCCTGAGTTTGATTATTTCCTGCCATCTACTCCTTTTGGTTGTATTTGCTTCTTTTTGTTCTAGAGCTTTCAGGTGTGCTGTAACATTGTTAGTGTGTGCTCTCTCCAGTTTCTTTTTGTAGGCACTTAGAGCTATGAGTTTTCCTCTTAGCACTGCTTTGATGGAGTCACAAAAGTTTTGGTATGACGTGTCCTCATTTTCATTAAATTCTAAAAAGTCTTTAATTTCTTTCTTTATTTCTTCCTTGATCAAGTCATCATTGAGTAAAGTGTTGTTCAGTTTCCACATGTATGTGGGCTTTCCATTGTGTTTTCATTATTAAAGACCAGCCTTAATCTGTGGTGATCTGATAGAATGCAAGGGATTATTTCCATCTTTTTGTTTCTGTAGAGGCCTGTTTTGTGGCCTATTATATGGCCTATTTTGAAGAAGGTACCATGAGGTCCTGAGAAAAAGGTATATTCTTTTGTTTTAGGATGAAATGTTCTATAGATATCTGTTAAATCCATTTGTTCATAACTTCTGTTAATTTCATTGTGTCTCTGTTTAGTTTCTATTTCCATGATCTGTCCCTTGCTGACAGTGGGGTGTTGAAATCCTCTACTATTATTGTGTGAGGTGCAATGTGTGTTTTGAACTTTAGTAAAGTTTCTTTTATGTATGTAGGTGCCCTTTCATTTGGAGCATAGACGTTCAGAATTGAGAGTTCATCTTGGTAGGTTTTTCCTTTGATGAGTACGAAGTGTCCTTCCTTATCTTTTTTGATTACTTTTGATTGAAGGTCAATTTTATTGGATATTAGGATGGCTACTCCAGCCTGTTTCTTGGGACCATTTGCTTGGAAAACTGTTTTCCATCCTTTTACTCTGAGATAATGGCTGTCTTTGTCACTGAGGTGCATTTCCTGTATGCAGCAAAATTCTGAGTCCTGTTTATGTATCCAGTCTAATAGTCTACGTCTTTTTATTGGAGAATTGAGTCCATTGATGTTAAGAGATATTAGGGGAAAATGATTGTTGCTTCCTATTATTTTCCATCAATTATCCTTCGAAGTGCTGAATTTGTGGGAAGATATTGTATAAATTTGGTTTTGTCATGGAATATCTTGGTTTCTCCATCTATAGTGATTAAGAATTTTGCTGGGTGTAGTGGTCTGGGCTGGCATTTGTGTTCTCTTAGAATCTGTATGATATCAGTCTAGGATCTTCTGGCTTTTATAGTCTCTGGTGAGAAGTCTGGTATAATTCTTATAGGTCTGCCTTTATATGTTACTTGACCTTTTCCCTTATTGCTTTTAGTACTCTTTCTTTTTTTGTGTGCATTTGATATTTTGATTATTATGCAATGGGAGGTATTTCTTTTCTGGTCTAGTCTATTTGGAGTTCTGTAGGCTTCTTGTATGTTCATGGACATCTCTTTCTTTAGATTAGGGACGTTTTCCTTTATAATTTTGTTGAAGATATTTATTGGCCCTTTAAGTTGGGAATCTTCACTCTCATCTATACCTATTATCCTTAGGTTTGGTCTCCTCATTGTGTCCTGGATTTCCTGGATGTTTTGGGTTAGGAGCTTTTTGCATTTTGCATTTTGCATTTTCTTTGACTGTTGTGTCAATGTTTTCCCTGATATCTTCTGCACATGAGGTTCTCTCTTCTATCTCTTGTATTCTGTTGGTTATGCTTGTGTCTATGACTCCTGTTCTCTTTCCTAGGTTTTCTATCTCCAGGGTAGTCTCCCTTTGAGATTTCTTTATTGTTTCTGCTTTCATTTTTAGATCCTGGATGGTTTTGTTTAATTCCTCCACCTGTTTGGTTGTGTTTTCTTGCAATTGTTTAAGAGATTTTTGTATTTCCTATTTAAGGGCTTCTACCTGTTTACCTGTGTTCTCCTGTACTTCTTTAAGGGAGTTATTTATGTCCTTCTTAAAGCCCTCTATCATCATCACGGGAAGTGATTTTAATTCTAAATCCTGCTTTTCCAGTGTGATGGGTGTCCAGGACTTGCTATCCTGGGAGAACTGGGTTCTGATGATGCCAAGTAACTTTGATTTCTATTGCTTATGTTCTTGCACTTGCCTTTCACCATCTGGTTAACCCTAGTGCTACCTGCACTCACTGACTCTGACTGGAGCCTGTCTTTCCAGTTATCATGCTTGTGTCAGAACTCCTCAGAGTCCAGATGTCTCTGTGATCCTGTGATCCTGAGCTCCTGGGTGCAAGAACTCCTGGGACTTAGGCCGCCTCTGGGATCCTGAAATCCTGCTGCTCTGAAGAGTGCAGTGGTTCTTTTAGGATGGCTCAGGATATGACTTCTTCACGGGAGCAGATCAGCTATGTGTCCACTGCTCTGAGTGGAGTGGCTCCTCTAGAATGTCTTAGGGTAAGGTATCTTCACAGGAGCAGACCAGCTATATGTAGGCCCCAGCCAAAAGGACCAAGGGAGGGACAGAAGGGGAGAGGTATTCCAGAGGAGTGGGGTTTGGGAGGCAGGTGGGTCCTGAGTGCCCCAGGCTCCCAGTTGTAACTCTGGTGCATAGGGTAGTGGGAGGGGGTTCTTACCTGCTGCTCTGAGTGCAGTGGCTCCTCTAGGATCTCTCAGGATATGGTGTCTTCACAGGAACAGACCAGCTAGATGTCCAAAAGGACCAAATGAGAGGCGGAGGGGCAGGGCCTGTTCCCTGTTTTTTAATTGAATTATTTGTTGTTTTTATTGCTATCTAGTTTCTTGAGTTCTTTCTTTGTTTTGATTATTAGTCCTCTATTGGATATGAAGTTAGTAAAATCTTTTCCATTGCATAGGTTGGCATGTTGTAGGATTGACAGTGTCCTTTGCCTTACAGAAGCTCTTCAGTTTCATCATTGATCTAGTGCCTGTGCTGTTGGTGTTCTGTTCAGAAAGCTGTCTCCTGTGACAGTGGATTCAAGACTCTTCCCTTCTTTCTCTTCTATCAGATTCAGTATATCTCGTTTTATGTTAAGATCGTTCATCCATTTGGACTTGAGTATTGTGCAGGGTAATAAATATAGACCTACTTGCATTTTTCATTTTCTTGGTTACAGTTATCCCAAAAGTTTTTATATTGAGGTGAATGGTGTTGTTCATGTGATTTCTTCCTCAGTCCATTTGTCATTTGTACATAGGGGGGCTATTGATTTTTGTGAATTAATATTGTCTCCAGATACTTTGCTATAAGAGTTCCCTAGTAGAACTTTTATGATCATTTATGGACATTATCATATCATCTGCAAATAAAGATACTTTGAGTTCTTCTTTTCCAATTTGTATCCCCTGATCTCCTCCAGTCATCTTATTGCTTTAGCTAAGACTTCAGGTACTGTATATTGAATCGGTATGGAGAAAGTGCACAACCCTGTCTTGTTCCTGATTTTAAGGGAACTGCTTTGAGCTTCTCACCTTTTAAGTTCAGGTTGATTATAGACTTGTTGTAATGTGTTTTTATTATATTTGGGTATGCACCTTGTATCCGTTATCTCTCTAGGACTTTAATCATGAAGATGTGGTGAGTTTTGTCAAAGACCTTTTCTGCATCTAATAAGACAATCGTATATTTTCTGCCTTTCCATTTGTTTATATGGTAGATTCCATGCATTGATTTTCATACATCGAACTAGTTCTGCATCTCTGGAATGAAATCTAGTTGGCCATGGTGGATGATCTTTTTGATGTCTGAGGATTGGATTCAGTTTGCAAGTTGAAAAGTTTGGCATCTATGTTCATAAGTAAAGTTGGTCTGTAATTCTTATTCTTTGTTGGGTCTTTATGTGGTTTGGGTATCAGGGTAATAGTGGCCCTAGAAGGTGAGTTGGTCATTGTTACTTCTGTTTCTATTTTGTGAAATAATTTGAGAAGAATCTGTATTAATTCTACTTTGAAAGTATGGTAAAATTCTGTCCTGAAAATACCTGGCCCTGCTTTTGTTTTGTTTGGTTTGTTTGGTTGGTTGTTTTGGTTGGGAAGCTTATAATGACTGCTTCTGTTTCACTAGGGGATATATGTTTATTATATTTTTTTTCTAATATAGGCTTAAAGTTGGTAAGTGGTACCTATAGAGAAATGTATCCATATCTTTGAGGTTTTCCAACCAAGTGGAATACAGGTTCTTAAAGTATGCCCTTATGATTCTCTGGATTGCCTCAGTGTCTGCTGTTCTGCCCCCTGTTCATCTCTAACCATGATATTGTCTCTCTCCCTTTTATTTCATTTAGATAAAAGCTTGTTGATCTTGATTTTCTCAAAAAAAATCAAATCTTTTTTCACTGATTTTTAAATTATTGTATTTGTTTTTCTTTTGTTGATTTTAGTTCTCAGTTTGATTGTTTCTTGCTATTACTCTTCAGTGTGATTTTTTTTTTATTTCTATCCTAGAGATTTCATGTGTGCTGTTAATTATAAAGCTGATAGTATAAGATCTCTCTATTTTTTTCATATAGGCACATAGCACTATGAACTTGCCTCTTCAAACCTCTTTCATTGTAACGTAAGTTTGGGAATGTTCTTTATTTATTAATTTAATTCTAGAAAGTCTTTAATTTCTTTCTTTCTTTCTCTCTTTCTTTCTTTCTTTCTTTCTTTCTTTCTTTCTTTCTTTCTTTCTTTCTTTTTGGTTTTTCGAGACAGGGTTTCTCTGTGTAGCCCTGGCTGTCGTAGAACTCACTCTGTAGTCCAGGCTGGCCTTGAACTCAGAAATCTGCCTGCCTCTGCCTCCCAAGTGCTGGAATTAAAGGCATGCACCACCACTGCCCAGCAATTTATTTCTTTATTTCCGTCTTTAACTATTTTTTATTCAGTAAAGAGATTCTTTTTCCCTATGGTTATATTGTTTTTGTTGTTTCGATCCAGCTTTAATCTGTGGTGGTCTGAAAGGACGCAGAGAGTTGTTTCAATTTTGTTATATTTGTTGAGACTTGCTTTGTGTCTGAGTATGTGATCAATTTTGGACAAAGTTCCAGGAGGTGCAGAATAAAGGCATGTTTTTATGTTTGCTAGGTTCATGATCAAATGGACTTAAATATCTCTTAGGTCCATTTGTTTTGTGATATTTGTTAGTTTCAGCATTTGTCTCTTTAGCTTTTGTCTGGATGACCTATTTTTTGGTGAAAGTTGGATATTGAAGTCTCCTAGAATCAGTGTGTGAGGGTCAATTTGTGACTTAAGATGTAGAAGAATGTCTTATGAACTTCAGTGCCCTTGTGTTTGAAGCATAGATGTTAATAATTGAAATGTTATCTTGTTGGATTTTTTCTTTTATGAGTATGTAGTGTCCTCTCTTATTTCTTCTGATTAGTTTGGGTTTGAAGTCTAATCTGTTAGAAATTGAAATGGCTATTCCAGCTTCCTTCATAGGTCTATCTGCGTTGAATATCTTTCCCCAACCCTGTTTCCTGAGGTAATCTCTATACATGATGTTGAGTTGTGTTTCTTGGTTGCAGCAGAAGACTGAATCCTGTTTTTGCATCCATTCTGTTAGTCTGTGTCTTTTCACTGAAGAGTTGATGTCACTGAAAGATATCAATGATTGTTGTTTCCTGTTATCTTGTTGTTGTTCTTTGTGGTGATGTTGTGTGTGTGTTTCCCGTCTTTGAATTTTGTTGGTCTGAGATGATTTATTCCCTTTGTTTTTATGATTGTAGTTAACCTTCTTAGGTTAGTGTTTCCTGTTCAATCTGTAGGGCTCCCTGGTACTAAGCAGGAGTGATCTGTGGGTTAACAGGGGTGCCTGCTGGAACTGCATGCTAGGATAAAGGAACAAATGGGGAGATAGAGGTTAGGAGGGAAAGGTATGTGGGATCCTCAAGATTTGGGCCTGGTGTGAGGAGGAAGGCTACATTGGTGTTCTGTTGCAGAGCTAGGGATGAGACTGGTGAGTTGGGTTTGGGGATGAGAAGAAAGTAGTTGTATTCAGTTAACTTACCTGTTTCTCTAGCTTGCTCAGCTGGTGTACTCACATGGAAGGCCTGCTGATGTTGGAGGCTGGAATACCAGGATGAGTTGGAGGAAGGCCTTATGAAAGCATTAAATAAAAATTTTAATAAGTTAGCTATTATAGTAAAGACCAAATAGGAGCCACACATACTGAATTCATTAATAAATTCAGGTTAGGATGATTTGTAATTCTTCTCTAGTGTTTGGAATGCTGGAGAGTTCAAGCTAACTATTTGCTTTCTTATCATGTCTCAGTTGTTTGCACATTGGTTAGTAGGAAGGCTAAAAATCAAAGCTGGCTTCCCACTACAGGATTAGATTGATAGGGTTCCAACTGCAGAATTAAAGTTCCCACTACAGGATTAGATTGACAAGGTTCCTGCTGCAGGATTAGGTAGAATTACTTTCATGGTAGTTCTGGAGTTAACTGTGTTTGCTTTCATGAACTACAGGATACTATTTATAGGGCTTGCTGGCCATCCAATTCAGTCAACTAAAGAGTTCAGAGGCAGAGCAATAACATGTCTTAAAATAAAAAAACCAACCAACCAAACAGATAAAATAAAGATGGAGAGCAATTGAGCAAGATACCAGATATGCGCACGCACACACACACACACACATACACACACACACACACACACACACACACACAGAAAATATATTAAAAGCAAAAATAATATGGACATAGAGATTTTACTTGTGTTTATCCAGTCAATTGACAACCTTCTAGATTGCTTCTAATCTTTTGCTATCCCAAATAATTCTACAAGAAATTCTTATTTTTCTATCTCTTCTTCTTCCTTCTCCTGAAACCTGTTATGTAGGTCAGGCTAGCCCAGAATGCACAGAGATCATCTGTCTCTTCCTCCCAAGAAATAGGATAAAAGGCATTCCTGTCAAGTTTATTTCTTTTGTTAAAACCTCTTCATTCATTCCTCTCAGTATACTTGCACAATAACTTCCTGAGACCCAAAATGCAGAGCAAAAGAGCAGATTTTCCAACATTGACAGTTCATCAAATTTATTTTTATATTGATACCTTAAGGATACCATTAAGTACGATTAATTATAATCCAAGTTAAGATAATTAAAGTAAAAGCAACAAGAAACTGGGTTTGAATCAAAAGAGAACTAAAAACATGTTTTCTGGGACATCCAGTTATCCAGTGGTGAATGCAGGTGCATGTGCCCCAATAACATGTAGTCAGATAACTCAAATTAGTTCCATTTCATGGCTATTAGAGCCCTTATGGATAAGTAAAAATCCATATATATCCTATAATTATACCAGAATTAGGTATTTTGTATAGTTTCTTGTATTTTTGATTCATTAATAAAGACTTTGCTTTCTGTTATTGTGATAAATGCCATGAGAAAAAGTAATTTGGGGAATAAAATGTTGTTTGGCTTACATGTCTTGATTACAGTCCATCACTGAAGGAAGTTGATGCAGGAACAGAGGCAGGAACCCTGGAAGAAGGATCTTACTGGTTTACTCCTCCCATCTTGCTCAGTTTGCTTTCTTATATAGCCCAGGACCATCTTCCCCAAGGTGGTATCACTTACCCTCCATATCAATCATTAATTGAAAAAATGCTCCACAGGCTTGCCTATAGAGATCATTTGATGGAAGCCACTTCTCAATAAGGATCCTTATTCCAAGATGATCTGGGCTTGTATCAAGTTAGCATGAAACTAATAATCTTTCACATGAGAGTTTCTTTTTCTAAATACTTTTAAATTTATTAATTGAAAATTTCATACTTGTATACAATGTATTCTGATCCTGTCTACATCCTAACCCCTCCCAACTTCCCTTGGCATTCCCTCTGATACATCTTTTTCACAAAATTGTGTATTTTTTTTAATCAAATGTATCCAGTTCAATAGTTCCTCAGCTAGGAGAGGGCCTGAGAGATTCCTCCCCAATCTGTGATGAATTTTGACACGTCTGCTCTTATGTTGGTCTTGTGCAAGTAACCTTCACTGCTTAAGTTCACATGTGCAATGGACATATCATGTTGCTTAAAATGCTGATAATAAGTGGCGTCAGGTACTCAGCTCTACGTGGATTATCTTTGTTTACTCCCTCCTACCTAAGGCTTGAGAAACAGTGTAAAGGAGGGGCCAGAGAGAAGATAGGAGCTGAAAGGTGGGAGGCAAAAAACACGGGGTTTCTTATTAAACAGTGTTGAACTTTTGGGCCAGACAAAAGACAGCATACAACTATTGCTAATGTTAACAAAATTAACTTTCCCTGTGGGTTCTAAGAAGCAAGAGTGATTCAGTCACTTGAATGAGAAAAAATTCTTCTCCCCCACACTCAAGTAAGGAAAGGCAGGTGACAAATTAAAAAACAAAAACAAACAAACAAACAAACAAAACCTTAGATCTTAGTGTACATGTCTATGAGCTAGGCATGACTTTGTGTCTTTGGGTAAGTATATTTCTAGCCAGGTTATACATGGGGCTACTTGACAGGATCAGTGAATGCTTGAATTCTAATAAACTTTACTCTTCTCTAACACACAAATAAATGTGTAATCCAACTAAAAGTAGTGTTCTTCCCAGACAATTCCTCTCAACATTTCTTTCAACCCAGTTCAACCAAATTATGGCTCTTAACTCCTTATATGAAGAAATATGTTGTTATGTCTTTATGTTCTGTGATGCATACTGTCACAAGGACCATTCTGGCTAGCCTAATCTATGGTCTCTGTGTAAGAGATTCTCCAAGGATGCTAGATATCTGTCATCAATTTGAGAATCAGAAAAGAGTCATAAATATGACAAGGACTGAAATTTTGGCTAAAAATTCATCAGAGGCAACTATCAAAATGTACATAAACAAATGGGTCCCCAAATGTCAAATATAAGAGGGACTCTCTTGCTATTCTCATTTCTCATCTATCAGAGTCTGTCATTTGCAGCTGTCTTGTTCTTACCCACTGTGTGCTGTCAATGGTCCTAGGAAGGGATAAGAATCACTGAAATACATGCAAGGTCATCTGTGCTGGAATCAGCCCAGAGGCTGAAACGATGGGCTTCCAAGGGGGATGCTTCCACTGCAGTGTGACACAGTACAGTGGGACTTCCCAGAAAAAACCACAAATCTGGTTGCAGAAAGCACAATTTCTTCTCTTTCAAATACATTTCTGTTCTTTTTGTTGCCTGCATTTTTACTTCTGAAGACTTATAAGATGGTCAAGATTAAAAGCCAGATTTATTGAAACTATTAATAAATAGATAATAAATAAATAGATAATAAATAATAAATTATTCAGGCTTTAGAGATTCTCTCTCTCTCTCTCTCTCTCTCTCTCTCTCTCTCCCTTTTCCCCCCCCCCCCCCACTTTCAATGAACAGTGAGGTAAGCAAGGCCTTCAAGTGCTCAGGGCAAATCTAAGGAAGCTGACATTTCACAGCAGACACAGATTTCTGGAAGAAATGAGAAAGAAACTAATTGAGTCACATGAACTGTTTGATAGTGCACTTAGATTAAAGACAAAAGACTTGTTTCTGAAGAAAGGCAAGGAAACTGAGACAAACAGGAATGTCAACAAAGGACAGGGCTCTGGGTTGGAGCTGATAGTAAGGTTAATGGCTGCTGATTGCATCCAGGAAGGATTATGCGGAGCCAGTACCCGTTTGTTCTGAGGCCCTGGTGTTTTCCTTTATCTTTAAGAGTGCAATGGAAGCTTTGATGTAATACAGTCATGTCTAACCACACTTGCCCAGAGTCTGTGCAAAAAAGCCCTGGGTTTGAGTTTCCAGGGAACATGAAGAATTCATTTTGGCCAAGCTTTTACCACCCAGAAGTCCTGTTTAAAAGCTTTCTGAAGCATCCCAAATTTGCAAGTTACCCTCTTGACCTGAAAAGCAGGGGGTCAGAGCCCATGCACGTGGTTTCAATTGTCTTTTAAGATACCTGGCTGAAGGCTTGGCTAGAGGTTAAGCCAGCTGGTTTCTGTCCCTTCTCTAATCATTAGACTTTAGCCAAGCCATGAAAATGTTATCACAGCATTTTATTCCAGGCACTACTAGGTTGCTTGATGAATGGGAGAGTAAAAGGCAAAGCAAACCATACCAGGGACTCACAAAAATCCAGATTCCAAATGAAAATTTAAGACTCATGAGTTTCTGTGAGGGTGAAACCACCTCTAAAGTAAATATTTTTAATTTCCCTCTTGGTATAACAAGCAACTGTTCTTTTATCAAAAGATGGCACTTCTTAAAATCCTTTTGACTTTTGTTTGGTCCTGGTTTCCAGGGATAGCACCAACATTATATTCCTAAACAATCATCTCTCTTTTCTATGTAGTTTTCTAGTTTTGAATTCTTAAGTTACCTATCACTTAATACCATTTAAAATGTTATTATACTGACTCTAGTAACTTTAATATATATTATAGAAACAAAAGCAAAGAAACAAACCGCAGAGCATAAACTATAACAGTAGCCTTAAAACATGAACTATTTTATCAATGACATTTAAATAGAAGCCATCTTGTACACCAGTGATATACTGTTTTCTGATTGGTCTTTGAGCTATGTGGAAAAAAGCTTGAAACCTGTAGAAAATAGACTTGATATCATCTAAGACTGAAATACTTTAAAATACGATGGAACCTGATGCTTTTATAAGGTAGTCAGTATTTTATTGGGACTTTTAAAATTGTATGTGATAGGAATTCAACTAAAATTGTCTTGAAATAAAGAGAAAATATATGACGTCATTCAGTTAAAAACCACTAGGGCAGGCTTTGCTGTGTAGTTGGTTCCAGCTGATCCACATATCCATCTTCAAACCATTCCTTGGGTAAGGAGTGCACAATAATTTACTTTCATCACAAATGAGCCTCGCGTCCACTAAAGACGACAGCTTCATACAAACCATATGGAGCAAGGGCAGGATGAGGGATCTCCATGGAGCTGCCACCAGAAGCAAACCTGCAAAAGTCACAGGTGTCTGCTACAAAATCTCAATCAGCTGAACCATTAATTAGGGGGAGGGGACTGGAGTTTGTTTTTCCAGGAAATTGGATTGCTGATTAAAATTTAAGATTGATAGTGGCTAAACAAAAGAAAGGAAATCTTGGTCTTGGCTGTTCATGCTAGATGCCCACAAACCCTTGATCAATTTATCAATGAAAACTATGCAGTGATGGTAATGAATGACGCAGAGCAAGTTTCATTTCCTGACACTATGACTGGGCCATTGTATTCATTCTTTCAAACACTTAACTTCATCCTATTTTACAAGTGTGGGAAAGTATTTCATACTATGTTTGTTATAAAATCTCTAGGTAATGGTTACCATACTTAATACCTCTTTCTATTCATTCTAGCTTATGGTATTTTGAGGGGTAAAATGGGAATTAGTAACTGTTGACTGAATACAATCACTCTCTTACTCATGCTAAATATTATAAATATGTTTAGCATGGACTCTTCCAGAATATATAAATCCTTTGCCTGTTTTTTTATATTACAAATAATATTTAAAAAGAAATAACAGTAAACTGGAGAGATGGCTTAGTGGTTAAGAGCAACTGCTTGTCTTGCAGAGGACCTGTTCTCAGTTCCCAGTACCTGCACAAGTTGGCTCATGTCTGCCTCTAACACCTGTAATTCCAGTTCCAGGGAACAAGATGCCCTCTTCTGGCCTCCATGAGCACTACATGTATGCAGTACAAGCATACATACAGACATACAGACAAACAGACATATACACACAGGAAGCAGAGAACAATAAATGCTTGTGTTCAGATAGCTTTCTTCTTTTTGTTTGGTCTAGGGCCCCAACCACAGATATTTTTACACGGTGATTCAAAATCCCATCAACTTGATAATCAAGATTAACTATCATATCAGGTTTGAGCTTTGACTATGGAAAATTGCCCATCGAAGGTGAATAACCTTCACAGAGGATGGCCCTCAAATGGTCACTATACGGTATGAAAATACAAAAAATGCCCAGGTTCTTTCTGGTCTTTCAATCAGAACCTTCCTTTAACACCTTCCATAAGAAGTGAATACACTATAAATATAAATATAAAAATAAAATTAGTTTAAACACCTAGCCTCTTATATAAAGAGAGAAAACAATTCAAACAAGTTATACATTAAAATAAAATCTACCAAGTACCTAATACAGCAGCTGTTGACATGTGAACACATGGCTAGGATGCCACCCACTACTTTTGCAAGGGTCAGTGCAAAGCGTAGCCTTGAAATCAGCTCTGTCAGCATCCTGCTACAAGCAGTCGCACTTCTAGTGAACAATGGGATGGCATGGAGCTAGCACATGCTTAGTGCAGAGCACAACCAAAAGCTCTGAAACTCTGAGGATACAGATCTCATTTCTCTTTCTATTCATTTCTTCTTCCAAGATATTTTAGGAAAAATGGTTTTCTTGCCATTTATTCACCCAAACGATCATCCCAGATCTCAGGGTTCCTCCATCCATGACCCCAGACCTCAGGGTTCCTCCAGCCATGACCCCAGACCTCAGGGTTCCTCCAGCCATCATCCCA
>NW_021604566.1:11882001-11892581 GCF_004785775.1 Grammomys surdaster | reverse complement strand
CTCCAGCCATGACCCCAGACCTCAGGGTTCCTCCAGCCATCATCCCAGAACTCAGGATTCCTCCAGCCATGACCCCAGACCTCAGGGTTCTTCCAGCCATCATCCCAGACCTCAGGGTTCCTCCTTCCATGACTCCAGACCCCAGGATTTTTCTAGCTATGTCCACATTCCTCAGGGTCCCTCCAGCCATCATCCCAGACCTCAGGATTCCTCCATCCTTGACTCCAGACCTCCCATGACCCCAGACCTCAGAGTTCCTCCAGCCATGACCCCAGACCTCAGGGTTCCTCCAGCCATGACCCCAGACCTCAGGGTTTTTTCTTCAGCCATGACCCCAGACCTCAGGTTTCTTCCAGCCATGATCCCAGACCTCAGGGTTTTTTCTTCAGCCATGACCCCAGACCTCAGGTTTCTTCCAGTCATGATCCCAGGCCTCAGGGTTCCTCCATTCGGTTTGAAGGCCTGATCATAAAACTATTATGGAGAGTGACAAAGGATTAAAGTAGATAGCATGTGGACGGGACTTACATAGTTCCTGATCCTTTATAAATTCGTACAAGATTCTTAAATTGGATTACAGCTTCCTGAAAGCTGACACTTTTAGGTAACAGGATTTTTTGTCCAAGCATCTTGCAAAAGTAAAGTGTATACATAACAGAGAGGCAAACTTAGGTTGGAAAATCTTTATTATGCTAAGAAAGCCTTTCTCAGTTGCTCCATGGATGTCTTTCTTAGATGTTCCAGGGATGTCTGTCTTTCTTAGCTGTTCTATGGATGTCTTTCTTAGCTCCATTTGGAAAGCCTCTCTCATTACTACTTAGGTGACCAAGAACCAGAGACCAGCTAGCTCAGGGACCTAGAGTAAAACCAAATAACACTGTTCTAGAACAAACAAACAAACAATGACAAAATGAGTCCTAATGACATTCTTCTACACTCATAGATCAGTACCTTGCTCAGCCATCATCAGAGAAGCTTCCTCCTGCAGCAGATGGGACCAAATACAGAGACCCACAACCAGATGTTACGCAGAGAGTGAGGTACCTTGGAACACTCAGCCCTAAATGGGATGTCTCCATCAATCCCATCTCCTCAGGGTCTAGGGGACCCTCACAGAAGAGGAGGCAGAAAAGTGTAAGAGCAAGGGAGGATAGAGGATACCAAGAAAACAAGGCCCTCTAAATCAACAAGATTGATGTACATACGAACTCAGAGACTGAGGCAGCATGTTCAAGGGGCTTCATGGATCCTCACCAGATAGGCCCTAGAGCTAAAAGGAAAAGTGGACAAATCCCAAGAGCAGTCTCCAACTGATGCCCACTTACAAATGAACATTGAGTTTCTTCCAGGGGAGTCTCGTTAGGGAGTCAAACTTCTCGTGAGTGTAGGCCGTGCCCAGCAGTAGGTGCCAATAGAAAGGAACTACAGCGTCTATGGAGTCTCATTGTCTCATGGTGTCTTATCACAGATCTTCTGTCTCTCTTTTTAATTTAAATTTATCTTATTTTTAAAATTTTTATTTATATATTTTCTTCTCCTTGTCTTACAGGTCCTTTTTGTATTTATTATGGCTTTCAGTTTAGTGTTTGTATGGGACTCCTGAGCATGTTAACCAGTGGGTCTCTGATTCTTATGTCTTCTCTTGGACTCTTTTCCTTGTTTGTTTGTTTGTTTGTTTGTTTTGTTCAATTCTTATATGCTAGCTTTTGCTTTCTCTTATTTTATTATAAGAAAAAAGAAATCTTCTATTGAGTGGCTCTGTGAATCCAGCAGCATTTTCTGCAGTTCATGCTATCTTTTGTTGATTTCTCTTGTATGTTATTATAGTTCATAGACAGACGAAATGAGCAAGGTATATCGATTATAAATTTTGTGAATACTCTTATGTGAACATGCATTGTCTGTACAATCCAATTGATATAATTAAAAATTTGCATGTTTGTGAAACTAGGTCAATTTAGAATTTTCTTGATTTGTGTTCTAGATTTCTTTTCCTTTTCAATCAGACTTTCCTCCTTCCCTGTCTTTCCCAGAAAAGCGATAATGGAATTGTTTCCTTAATTGTTGAGTTGTTTTGTTGTCTGAAGAAGCTTGGTGCATGTAAAGCATCTGTGGGAACTGAAGGGAAGCAGAATGTGAGTGGCCTTACCTTTGGAAGGCCTAAGGAGCACGTGACCCTTGACTGGAGAAGAAATGATCACGCAGTCAGACAGAATTCTGATTCAAATACAAAATCTGGCACAGAACTGTATCATAATCCCTTGTATTTCTATAAGTGGAGGCTCCTGTGAGAGAAGAAAACCCACAGACTTTCCTTCATCAGCTGGCCAACCATGAGCAGCTCTCTAATCCAGTCTTGGGAATCAGTGGCCACAGCCAAAGACAGATGAAAAGCATTTGGTAAGAATCAAATAGTGCTATTATACATTTAGGACACATCAAAATGCTTACATACAAAATTCTTCAACAAATTAGCTTGTTAAATATTTAAATTTGTTTCACTAACTAATTACAATATACTTTGTTCAATAATTCATTAATAGTCTTTTATTTAACTGAAATTACAATTTAATAATTGTAAATAGCAAATCTTAAATTTTAGTATTTAAATAATAGAAAATTATAGTACTAAAATGCAACTGTTACTTAAATGGCAACATATAATTTTTAAAAAGTAATGAAACTTTCTCAATCAAGGCAGGAGCCCCACCCAGTGTTTCCAGAGAAGAGAGGGATGTGTAGGAGGCATGGCTCCTCACAGGCTCTATTTTCTCTCAAATCCAGGATTTGTGGTGGGTGATGGCATGAGCCAGGAGGAAGAGGCAATCAGTGAGAATGAAGAAAAAAAATGTATCTCTTTTCAACCAAAACCAAAAACCAACCAACCAACTAATTGACTACAAAAACTAAACAATCAAGCAAACAAACAATAAAAACCAAACAACAATGAAAACCAACAAAAGTCAATCAATCAAACAAACAAACCGTGGGATTTGATAGTCTGAATAATCAAGCAGGTCATACAAAAGCCTTTGGGAGGTCAAGCCTAGTGGAAAGTTGAGCTTTGGAGAGTGTGTCTTGAGGTAGATACAGCAACTTCCCTTCTTGCTGTCTGCTTCCCGGCTGCCTTTAGGCAAGCATCTTTGCTCCACCCATGCTTCTTCTATGCCAAGCAACTTTGCCAGAGGCTCAAAGCCATCTAAGGAGGGGCCAAAGACAGAGACTTATGTTGTTAAAAGGCAAAATAAGCATTTCCTCCCTTTGAGATGCTTATCTCAGGTGTTCTGTCACAGTAGTGGAGAGCTGACTAACAGAACCACCTTTTACCTTGAGAGAGACTGCAGGGGTTACATGCATAAATACAACACAAGACTAACTTCAACATTTAAATCAGAAATTCTTAGCTTGAGGCGTCCTTTTCATTTTCTATTTCTGAATATCCACAGGACAATAGTGAAGTGTTTTACATGTGAGCTTTGGGGCCATTCCAGATCGGATCTACAACGTTGATGTTTGGTTTTCAAGTGTTCCCTGAGGCACTGAATGTGGAGCTGTTTAGCATACTGTGTTTCATAAGGTGCTTACATCCTTAGGGCAAAATTGGAGGAAGTGGACCACTGTAGGGTATGCCTTGAAAGGGTATACCTTCTCCTGCTACCACCTCTGTTTTTTAACCACCACATGGTGAGCAGCCTTCTCTGCCACACTTCCCACTGCCTCAGTGTTCAGTCCAAAGATATGGATCAAGCCAAACATATACTGGAAAGATGAGCTGAGATAATCAATCCTCCTTTTAGGATGCTTATGTCTACTATTTTGTCTGGCTGATACAAAACTAAAGTGTTATCTTGTGTATTTGTATGAGTTGAAACAATGTATCTACCACAATGATATGAAAGAAGTTAACAGTGGAGAAGTGATATAAATGAGAAATTGTCATAAGCAATTAGCCTCAAATTAAGCCTGGCATGTAAAGCGTGCCTGTGTCCCAGAAGCAGAGAGTTGAGCAGCTGGTTACACCGCATTAGCAGTTCAGCAGCAGTAAAGCAGTAAAGGCTCATCTTAGCTCTTTGATCTTGTATATCTGTCTCGAGCAGGGTTTCTTATCTATTACGAGCAAGGGGTTTGAATCCCCCGCGGGGAGAGGAGCGACAGGTCCTGCTCCATTCAGGGATCGTATACTGGATTTGACTGTGAGATCATCAGCTCCTCGAGAGGGAAGAGAGTACCCCAAGAGACAGAGAGTTTGTGGAATTCAGTTACTTCTTTAATGATAATGCATAGCAAGCAAACACAAATGCTAAGGTTATTGCTACAACAAGATATTGTCACATTTCCTATAGGTTGCCTCTAACAATATGCATAATTAACACACATAATAAGTTGCTAATTACCAAAGAAATAAGCATAGGAATAGACAAATCATTCATTCATGGATTATACGACCTGAGTCCTTATGTTGGTTTTGGGTTACAGGTCCGGAGTCCGGTAAGGCGGGGTCAGGCTGTGGTTTCCAGATAATTTGACCTCGTAGGGTGCTTGACCACGAAGAAGCTAGAGGCATTGGTCTCTGGGTTTGAAGCTGGGGCTTGGCCATGAAGTTGGAGGCATAGGTCTCTCAGTTAACTCTTTGATGACCTGGTGCTGAGGAGGCTTTGTCTGGAGGATCACATTGGCCAGTCATGGCTACAAGTGTGATGAAGTGCTTCGGACAGGCTCCTCTTTTATGCTGAGTTTGGAGTTACTGATGACGTACATGGGAGATAACCACTCGTGTCTGGTTATCTCAGCACAGCTTCATTTCCAGACTTGCCTTTACAGGTACCAGACATGTCCAGACATGTCTTACAAGTTTCCTATTACAAAATGGAGTTGGTCCTGTTTAAGGGCCTGCTCCTTACAATATCTCAGGATCCCAACTAAGGGGATGGGAGCATCCACAGGGGTGAATTTTCCTACCTAAATTGACCTAAACAAGATAATCCCTCAGGCATGCCCGAATGATTTTAGATTTCATTGAGCTAACAACTGAAATTAAGTGTTACAGACATTTTCTGTGTTTTCTTTAAGAACAAAAAACCTTTGGTTATAAGAAAGCCTTAATTTATCTGAATTTATTTTGGGAGTAAGATGGGTGTCTATAACTATTTGGGATATGGTAGAATCTCACTGTGGGTCACAGATAACATTATAATAATCTCAATATAAAGGACACTGTTAGCCTTGTGGAATGCCCTGGTCAGCTTCAAATGCTCAGTGAGGGATCAAAATTTCTCTTGAGATGAATTTGTGTATGTTCAGCGAGCTTCTGTTTTGTCAATATAAAGAGAGAAGAGATAAAATCAAGGCTATTGTGTTTCCAGGGTGGCTATTGTGTTTTCAGGTTTGTGGCTGAAAAGAAACAAAAATCTTTGAGAGTGCTGTGTATGGTCTGGGATTTTGTAACAACAATTACTGTTACAGGAAGACTTAGGGGCACTTAAAGCTCCCAGTTAATTTTTCCATCATAGCACAGATAGAATGGTCTCACTGTGCAATGTGAAGTGTGGACAGGTAGTTCCACTAACCCTTTCAGCAGTCTGGGTGGAAACATACTCTCCTCTTTTTGCCTGGTATAGCAGTTTGAATGAGATCTGCTCTCGAAGGCTTATGGACTTGAACACTGATCCCCAGTTGGTAAATTTTGGGGAGATTATAGAATCTTTCAGAGGTCGAGCCCTGCTGGAGGAAGTAGGGCACTGAGAGAGGCCTTTGAGGGCTTATAGTCTCTTGCCCCTTTCTGCTCGATTTCTCTGCTTGCTGTGTGGAGATTATACACTAAGCCAGCTTACTGTTCCTGCTGCCAGGCCATGATGGTGGCGTTTTGGAAACATTTGCTAAAATATAGCCTTTCTTTCTTAAGTTTGTTTGGCCTGGCTTCCTTGCCCTTGGTCATATTGTTTTATCAAAGCAATAGAAAAATAATCAATACAACTCAAATGAGCCTTGCTCACTGTGAACACTCACTAGAAGGATACCTTTCTCACTTTTTCATGGAAGCAGTTTGTGGTACCTTTCTATCCTATCTCATGCTACTCCTGCTCTGGAGTGCTCTTAGTATGTGACCATCAGGAACCTCTTTACTCCACTGTCTTTGCCTTAGAATGTTTACTATCTTTATAATTATTCTTACATCTACCTTTGTCCTAGACTTTAAGATCCAGGAAAAGCAAAGATAATGTCCATTGACTATGGAGAGTAAGGTTTTTATTATTACAGTTTTTTTTAAGTGAATGAGCAGTGGGCATAGTGGTGCCAACCTATAATCTCAGCACTTGGGAGGTAAAGGCAGAAGGATCACAAGTCCTGGGTCAACTTAGGGTTCCTAATGGAATCCTGACTCACAATTAAAACAAACAAGCAAATAAACAAAAATAATTACTGAGCAACTGCTCACAATAGGTACCATTGGAATCCCTGAACACTGTAGAACACGTTTGCTGCTCTTAAAGGTGTATGCTGGGATCTGGTGGTATTCAGGCAGAGACCTCAAAGAGTATTGCAGGATGCTTTCTTGTTTTCTGGGATCTGATAGGAAATATATGTCTCCATTTGGTGATGTAAATTACTAATTTGAAAATAATGACTTAAATGGAAACTTTACAAAATGAGAATATAAATACCAGCCAGCACATGCAACACATTCAACATCATTATCTGTCAGGAAATTCACATTAAGCACATATGAGGAACACTACCCTTATAATACTTGATTTTATAAAACTAACATCAACAGGTATTGGTCAAAAATGAACAGTGTGACTTTCAAACTTCATTATGAAAATAAGAAAGTGTTTCAGCTAAGGTTTTACTGCTGTGAACAGACACCATGACCAACACAACTCTTATATGGACAACATTGAATTGGGGCTGGCTTACAGGTTCAGAGGTTCAATCCATTATCAAAGCAGGAACATAGCAGCATCCAGGCAGGCATGGTGCAGGAGGAGCTAAATGTTCTATATCTTCATCTGAAGACTGCTAGCAGAATACTGCCTTCCAGGCAGCTAGAATGAGGGTCTTAAAGCCACAGTGGCAAACCTACTCCAACAAGGTCACACCTACTCCAACAGGGCCACACCTTCTAATAGTGTGGCTCCCTAGGCCGAGCATATACACACTATCATATTTCACTCCCTGGTCCCCATAGGCTTATTCAAACACATGAGTCTATGTGGGCCATACCTATACATAGCATAATGCAAAATACATTTAGTCCAACTTCCAAAGTTCCCATAGTCTATAGGAGTCTCAACAATGTTAAAAGTCCAAAGTTCAAAGTCTCTTCTGAGATTCATCCAGTCACTAAACTGTAATCCCCAAGTCAAGACAGGAAACCAGCTGGGCAAACTCCAAACTCTGCATCTCCATGGCTGATGTCAAAGCAGTCTTCAGATCTTCAACTCCTTTTTCATCTTTGTTGACTGCAACAAACTTCTTTCTCCTGGGCTGGTTCCACTCCCTGTTAGCAGCTTTCTTCAGCAGATAGCCCATAGCTCTGACATCTCGAACATCTTGGGGTCTCCAAGGTGACTTCAGTGTTACAGCTTCTTGTTTCAGTATCTGGGATCCACACATGGCATTCTGGGCTCCTTCAAAGGGTTGGTGTCACTGCTCCAGCTCTGCCCTTTGTAACATTCTAAGTTCTACTGTTGCTCTTCTTGGTGATCATCCCATGGTACTGGCATCTCCAATATGCTGGAGTCTTCCACTGCAACTAGGCTTCACCAATAGCCTCTCATAGGCTCTTTTCATGGTGTCAAGCCTCAACTCCTTTTCATGACTCCTTCATTCCTGGACCATCAACTCCAGCTGAGACTGCACCTTCAACAATGGCCTTCCATGGCCTCTCACAGTGCTAAGCCTTAGCTGCTCTTCATGACCCCTTCATGCCTTCAAAACCAGTACCACCTAGGTGACTCCTAACACATTACCAAGTCCAGCTGCAGCACAAGGTACAATCTTGGCTACCTCTGAAACACAGCTTCTTTGTCTGCTCAGAAAATACCTCCCAGAAGATTTCACCTCAGTGATGCTGGTATCTTCTTAATCATCATGAATTTCTTAGCTGCAGCTAACCACCATCAATTGTCCCAGTAGTCCCTTCTATTCTGGACTCTAATGCCAGAGGCATGTGGCCAAAGCTGCTGAGTTCTGCTGGAGCATGACGCCTTGTTCTATTATATTATCACCAGCTTTCTATTTTCCAGCTCCTTCACTGCCTAAGCTTGGCTGTCCTAGAAATTGCTCTGTACACTGACGCTGAATGCAGAGATCTGCATGCCTGTCTCCTAAGCACTGGGGTTTAAGCTGTGGTCCAACAAGCCTGGATTTAAGTTTTTCTTCACCTAGAACTTGCTCTGTTCTTGGCTGGCCTTGAACTCAGAGATCTGCTTGTGTCTGCCTCCTGGAATTAAAGGCTTATATTACCATGCCTGGACTTAAATTTAGCTTGGTGGGATCTTACCCCAAGGTCACTACTGCCTTAATTCAATTTAATATCCTTGAACACAGGATTCAGCTCCATTTCACTTCCTGGTACCCCTTTAATACTGGAACCATATATTTTATAGTTTTCCTTTCTAAGCTTGCTATGCTGGTTTGAAATGCTCTTCATGAGACTTAACCAGAGAACAAAGTCTATGATAGGCGTTTCTGAGACTTCCTTTGTCAGTGAAATCTGAGTCTCTTCACCTGAGCCTCAGGCAGATTCTTCAGATAAGGGCAAAAAGCAGCCACATTCTTCACAAATATACCACAGAAACAATCTCTAGGCCACATATTGAGATTCTTCACTGAAACCTCTTGAGCCAGGTCCTCACAGTTCAAATCTCTCTCAGCAACAGTCTTCCATATTCCTACTAGGATAGCCCATTAAGCCCCATTTAAAGCATTCCACTGCTTTCCAAATCCAAAGTCCCAAAATCCACTTTCTTCCAGCATGGTTAGACCTACCACAGCAATACCCCACTCCTAGTACCAACTTCTGTTTTAGTTAGTTTTACTGCTGTGAACAGACACCATGACTAAGGCAACTCTTATAAAGACAACACTGAATTGGGGCTGGCTAACAGGTTTAGAGGTTCAGTCTATTATCATCAAGGTGGGAGCACTATCCAGACAGGAATGATGCAGAAGGAGCTGAGAGATCTACATTTCTTTTCTGAAGGCTGCTAGCAGAATACTGACTCCCAGGCAGCTAGGATGAAGGTCTTAAAGCCCATACCTACAGTGACACATCTACTCCAACAGGGCCGCACCTTCTAATAGTGCTATTCCCTGTGCCAAGCATATACAAATTATCACAGAAAATGATAGAAATACTTTCCAAAATTGTCAATTTTAGTAAAGGCAACCATATGCTTATTGTATGACACTGTCTACCATAGGTCTCCTATGTAATGTCCATAGCAACTTTATTAATAATTTAAGGGATAAAAAAAAAAACAACAAAGAAACAGATCAGCCATCCACTAGAAACTGAATGGCTTAACTAGTGTATTCACAGTGAAATAAGATTCAGTAAAGCAAAAACAGTCATTAGAAACCCCACACATTATTGGTAGAAATATATATGTGTATATATATAATGTGTGTGTGTTCTATATTCATATATATATAAAATATGTGTGTGTTCTATAGTCATATATATATATGTTTATATTATATATATATGATATAAAAGTGTAAATATATGTATATTACATGAACTTATATATGCATGTGTGTTTGTGTATGTGTGACAATATGTACATATTATTCCTAGAGATATATAGAATTTCTATAGCTTCATTCAGTGTGGGCTAACTATGGCCTAGATTGGCCTGGCTAAGATCTTTGTTTCCATTTCAGGACATCTATACAAGGATACATATTCTCTTTTAAAGTAGGGTAGTCCCAACAGAGTTTGCTGTGCAAAGCATAGGGTTAATTATTTTCTGTGAAGAGTACCCCATTGATTTCAAGGCTAATGCCATTCAGAGGTAGGAAAGAAATTTCAAGCACTGTATCTGGTGAGCTACAACAAATCTGGAAATTTAGCTGATTATTTGCAAGTCACTGTAACTTTGTTTTTAATGTACAATTTGTATATAGCAAAATATACTTATTTTTGAAATTATGTATGTGTGTGTATCTAGATGGTACATGTCCCAAATTGTGTCTGGAGTCAGCGCTGTCTCTTGCTAGCATATGGGCTCCCAGGGATGGAACTCAGTCTGTCAAGTCTGATAGCAAGTGCCCTATCTCACGGGTCATCTCATGAGTCCCAGGGACAGATCTTACGTTTCCATTCCATGCTACTTCACCATCCGATACAAGGTACAGAATATTTCTATTATTCTATAGCTTTCCTGTATCTCTTGAGGGCTTCTTACTTTCAACTATGTTAATCAATCTCTGTTGGGATCATACTTCAGAAAAATGTCAATATTCATGTGCTGATGCACTGACCTAGAGAACAAAAAATGTCTCAGGTAGGCCAGGTCAGGTGACTTGAGCTCAATACCTCAATCTAGATCTAGATGTAAATATAGAGATAT
>NW_021604566.1:11857127-11881601 GCF_004785775.1 Grammomys surdaster | reverse complement strand
TAGGAATTCTGGAGTCTACTGAGCAATGAATATACTGCATGCCATTAATATTCAGCAGAGGTACAGGTCCGGAAAGGATTTAATGTGACAGTAGGAACTTGAGAAATATGGAGATTTAAAAGAAAAAGTTTGGAGTCCAAAGAAGAAAGTGCCTGAGTCCTGGTGAAAGGCTTTTGAGAACTGTTGCAGCCTGGCTCGTGACTGAGGGACACACTCAAGGGTGCTGTGTGTTACTTGAACATGCCAGGAAGTCATTATATGTTGGCAGAATGTTCTCTTTTTAAACCTGTGATTGCATTATACAGATAGAGCCACCGTCTGTGATTTGTGCACACTTCAAAGTAATATTTTAAAGGGGAAAAATTAGAAATGCTAGAAATCTGGAATCTCTCTTTGAAAAGTAAGTTAAAAGTAATTTAAGTGAAAATACACTGATTAAAATAGCCCTGTTTCAGATTTTTGAAGCATACTGATTCTTACTGATTAAATCTCTCAGCTATTTAATATAAACCACCCTGAGATCAAGAGAACCAAGCAGAAGTCGTGTGATAAAACTCAGGAACTTTTACAGACAGCCTCAAACAGCTTCCCTGATAGCCTCCTGAAGACACTTAATAAGTTTGTAATAATCAGTACATGATCCCCAAGCAATGACAATAAGAAGCAGCTGCTCTGCAGCAAATCCTAGCTACAGTAGGGATTAATTCTAAACTCATGTCACATTTAGTCCGTTTTCATTTGAGACAACAAGGAAAACATTTGCCAGGCTCTGGGGCAATTATGTATTTGTCAAAGCAGATGAAACATAAAATGTTCATTTTGTTTTCCTCTCAAATAAATATTTCTGTGGGACGGAGACTCTTTTAATGTTGGAGTAACTCATGAGGAGGGTGGCTCATGCTTCTAGCCTTGGCCTCCTGTTCCACTTTGTTGTTTCTACTTCAGGAATTCTTTGCTGCTGATGCATCTTTACCCCACTGTCCTGGCTCTCCAGCATCCATGCTTCACAGTCACAGGTCATGGTGCCAGTGATGCTGCTGTTCATAGGTATAGCAATTTCTGATAATTAAACTCTTGTGAGTCTGACAGGGAGATAGAGTAATTGGTAGGAGGATAGTGAACAGTGGACGTCCCAAAGGAGCTTTCACTTACTACAAGCTGGTGAGTCTCCCAGGCAGGAGTGAACTAGTGAATTCTGCCCCAGTAGTTCTGGCAATAAGCCTGGAGTCTATAAATTTCTCACTGATGTCCAGGCTGCTACTTGTTAACCAAAGTTAGAAGCTTTGCTTCACTCTTGCTTCTGGTGGGCAATCTGATCTGATGGCTAACTGTCAGTGTGTTATTGCTATCTAGTTCTTGACTATATAAGTGTAGACTTTGTAGTTTTCAATAGACCAAAGCAGCCAGGATAGATGTACGCTTTCAAATTGGTTAGTTTTGCATGTACTCTGCATACATTTGTATGGTATAGAGAGCAGATACGCAGAAGATTTACTTGTAGTTACTGAAATTTTGTAACCTAGACTTGGGGTCTTATATAGAGGCTAGGCACTTGGGCATCTTTCTCCTATTGATCTATTAGTCAGTGAGTATTCACAGGGTTAAGGTCAGCACTTCATCCTCCTGGACACTTAACTGGAAGAATCCCTAGGCAAATCTGGATTCCTGACTTCCCCTCCAACCAGAAATGCATTGCTCTTGTCTCCATTGTTTTACTACTGTTTATCTGAAGTTTTTATGCCCCACCTCCTGCTACTTATTGTACAGCTATCCTTAATGTGTAGAAAGGGGCTGACAGTGTTCTGGTTAAGCATCAGGCTTATCCAGGACTTCTATCCCTAGCTTACTCGGTTGGCTACCTTGACTATAATTGATTTGGTAACCTACAGTAAGTGCTTTATCAGTGCAGACCATGAATTTAGAGTAATCTCAAGTCTGAACTGCAGTTTCAGACAGAATTTGTTGCCATTGTGTGGAATGACAGTATGCACAAGGCAGAGTTTTCACATTGTGTGTTTGGAACCAAGGCTGTGGTGATGCTGCATAACTCCTCACAGGCAAGCACTGCCTGAAGTTGCTCAGAGTCATTACACATTTGACTCTTTAGTTTCTGATGATGGTGTGCTAGAAACTTTGTAGTGTTGTCATTCTTCTTGATCTCCACACTTTGTTACATGGCTTCATATGGGCTGGTGAGGCACAGGTTAGAAAGCTGTAACCCAAATAATCCAGAGCCTTAATTTAATCACAAATAAAAAAAGCTCCTTTGTTGTGGAATGGAACACGATTCAGGTTCCAATATGAAGATCCAATCTTACATGATAGAAATATGTCTATTTACTGTTTGTAGCAGATAAGATCCAAGAAGTATTTCTTAAGAAGCAATTAACATTTATCTCTGAGTCCCAGTAATCAAAACTATTAGGAAATTCCGCCTCCATATTTTTGAATACTTGATGACTTACATCTTCCACCTGGTACCGTAATCGGATCTTAGCACTTGATTTAAAGCAAAGGGGAAAGCAGCCTTTGCATGTCAATCCTGTGTATCACACTGCACATGCTTACTGTCTAAGGCTGCACATCTCTTTCAGGACTAGGACTTATTCCACATCAAATTTGGCCTCCAGTATAGTCAATGAGGACACTGAGCTTGCGTGCGGGATCCCTGTAGACTTGTGATCCTTTTCTGATATTTAGTTTTTTTGAAGAACTAGCAATAACACTAGTCTTAAACAGTCCATAGTTGAGCTTGGGGTCACAGACTTGTAATTTCAGCTACGTGGAGGCTGAGGTAGGAGGGTTTCTAATTCAAGACCTGCTGAGTTTAGAGTAAGTTCAAGGGCAGGTATTAACAGGCCCACAGATCTAGTTCAGTGGTAACCCCTTGCCTGGCATATGGTTCAGTCTCAAGTGACAAATATGCAAAAATAAAACTCACAGCACATCTTATTTTGACAATGAGAGGAAACAGTCTCCAAGTTGAAACCTGAGAAGGGAGAATGGTAATCAGAGAAGGCCAGACACAGAAGCAAACTATAAATGGTGCAGTGGTCCAGGCCTGCGTGATGACAAGCATCCTAATGTGGGATGACATTGGGTGGGCTTTTGTGAGATCTATCTGTCTGCCTTGGCCATGGTTTAGAAAGTCTCCTAAGCTCATTCTCCCCACACTTTAGAGGAAAAGACGGCTTCCTTGGAGATGCAGTCTAGTGCCACACCACATGGCAAAATTACCAAGTCTCTCAAGACTTCTACCTCTTTGATCTTAAGTTTCTTTTTTATGAATATCCTTTTTCTAGCGTAACACAGGTCCTCAATAGCATCTATTGTACAGCAACTGAGAGAGATATTTTATTTAATCTCATTTTAAATAGTTTTTTTCACATAATATATTCTGATCTTAAATTCCCACCTCCACTCCTCTCAGTTCCTCCCTACCTCCCTACCCACCCAACTCCACTCCCATTCTTGCTCCTTCTCTTTAGAAAACAAACAAGAAAGCAAGCAAGCAAGCAAACAAACAAACAAACTCAAATCCCCAGAAAATTTTAAATGAAGAAAAAACATACATACATACATACATACATACATACATACATACACACACATACACACACCAAAACCAAACCTGCAAACCCACAAAATCTGAAAAAACAGTGTTCAAACAAAAGACCAATTAAACAAAAAATGTCTTATGGAAGCAATGTGCAACAAACCATCTCCAAGAATACCATTTGTGTTCATTTCATCTTGGCTATCAAGGGCTGACCATGGGGTCTATCTTTATGTGTGGCTAATATACCCAGTGAAAGATCATTGGAGGAAATACAGTTTTCCTTTGTAAGCAGTTGTCTCTTGCAGATAGCTTCTGGTTTAGGGGTAGGAATTCATGTCAACTTCCACCTTTCAGCACTGTGAACCATCTGACTTCAACTTGTGTGGACACTGTATGTTGCTAGTCTCTTCTGTTCTTATGTGCTTCTATTTATTGCATATGAAAAACAGTTTCTTTGGAGTCGTCTGTCTGTTCTTACAATTTTTCTGCCTCCTCTTCCACATAGCTCCCTGATCCCTGAAGGGAGGGCTTTGATGAAGACATCTATTTAGGACTGAATTTCCCAGAACGTTCTCTGAATATTGTCCCGTCTTCCACAATCTAAATATTGTCCAGTTGTGAGTCTCTGTGTTAGTTTTCATCAGTGCAAGAGAAAGCTTCTCTGTTGGTGGCTGAGAGAGGCACTGATCAATGGGTGTAGCAGAGCATTACTAGGAGTTCTTTTATTGCTATGTTCCTTTAGCAGAACAGTATTTGAATTTCCCCTAGTCCCAAGGCATATCCAGTCTCTTATTCTTGGCCTGGAACAGTGTCAGGCATGAGGTTCCATTTTGAGGAGTGGGCCTTAAATCCAGTTAGAGTGTGGTTGGTGCATCTACAATATTTGTGTCACTTTGCACCAGCATCTTTCAGGCAGGTCACTACAGTAGATCACAGGGTCTGTAGCTGGGTTGGTAGCTACCTTTATCCCCTGGTAGTGTGCAGGGTAACTTGCCTTCCAATATGACTATACTAATCAGTATAGGGTGAAGGTTCTAGTTAGGACCAACTAGAGGTCTCTATGATCAATGAGATATGTAAGTGGTGGTGTCAACAGTAGGGTCTTACTATCATTGAGAGTACTAAATGACTCAAAAGAGCTCTCAGTAAAGGACCTTCTCATTTGATATTCATAAATGATATTTTCATTGCTGACCTCCTAGAGAGAGCAGTGTCATTAAACTTAAGAAATGTTAAGATGTATCTTATTTGTTCTAATGAGTATTCTGACTTTTCCAGACAAGATCTTGTTCTACAGCCCAGGCTGGGCTGGCTTGGCACTCCCTTTGGTCCTTATGACTCATCGTTTCAAATTCTGGGATTCCTGGAAAGAATGTGTACCACTGTACACATTCTAAAATATGTTTTAAAGAAGGAAAATCTCTGAGGCTGGGGAGATGGCTCAGTGGGTAAAGGTGCTTGCCACCAAGCCTGAGGACACACATAGTGAAAGAGAACTGACTGACTCCCAAAAGCTGCCCTCTGACATCTACAAATGCCCTGTAATATGCACATTTGCCCACTCCGCATGCAAACTGCACACAAATAAAATACACATTTT
The DNA here is from genome assembly GCF_004785775.1 of Grammomys surdaster. Classification (NCBI taxonomy): domain Eukaryota; kingdom Metazoa; phylum Chordata; class Mammalia; order Rodentia; family Muridae; genus Grammomys; species Grammomys surdaster. The sequence continues at coordinate 11,876,442 of NW_021604566.1, read as the reverse complement.
TTTTCATCAAGAAGAGAGCCATAGAGACAGACAGCTTGGATGCCCAGCCCCTGTATGTATGTGCACACCCACACATGTGTGTGTATATACATCATATGTGCATACATGCCCATGCTAAAAAGAAAGACTACAATCTTAATGAATTCTACATTCTAATTCATATTGCTATTTTAATTTTTGTCTTAAGTAGGGTTTGGTATGTGCAATTAATACCTGACATATGAAAATTTTTCTTTTTTGACTTGATATAATGAGTAATTTTATGTGTTTGAGTGCAATAACATTTTTTCTTAGACCCTTTTGCATTTCTGATATTTTCTTTCTATTTTGATCTTTTTTGTTGATACATAATATCTATGCTGATCTTTATACTCCCCAAGTAGGAAAATAAATAAGGACAAAATAAAAGTAAGTATCTCTGTGGCAATTATATGTCTATAAACAAAAAATGTATTTATAAATTAAACACAAAGCCAGTAAAATTCAAATGAATGATATTAACTACTGTCGTCTTGTTGAATGTGGAACTGGGCACTGTAGTGCAAATTCTTTTGACATCTTTTGACTTTGGCATGCCCTAATTACTGAGTGTTATGTGATACTTCAAGCCTTTCATTATTCAGAATCGATCTGAATTAACTTTGAATCTGCATGTCATCAGCCCAGGCCATTGTCCTCAAACTTTCCTCAGTCATCTCAGATATAACGTGTCCTGATGCTGTGTTCCTGAAGCTGGATGTGAACATGCACCCTGGGACATCTACTCAGCGGCTCAGCCCTCCACATAAGCCCAACTAGGTTAGCTTCTAAGATACTGATCAGAATAAGTGAAAACAGAATTAAAATACATCCATGAATAGCTTGCAAATCTCCCAAGAGAGCTGTAGGCATCCCAGTTAAGAAGCCTTAATATTTATTTCTTGAAATTGACTAATCATTTGTTAACATGCAAGGAGTACCATGTAAGACAATAACTTGGCAATCTTCCTGATAAATTCCATGGGATCTACCAAGTGGAAAGCATCATTCTCTGTCTTTCTGTTCTGTGCCTTTTCCCTGAAGGCGAAAGATATTTCCTTCCCAGGACAATAATGGCCCTTCCTGGCATACACATTAATCTAAGAATTCAGAAACTCTGACTTGGAATTTTGAATGCCAGCAGTCGTGGGCGTAAAATGAAGTAATTTATGTGTCATAGCTAATTAAGATTATAGTATTTCAAGGCACTTGAAATTCAAGTTCAAAGACATTTTAGTGCTTTTCTCTGATCGGTGGTGTCAAGGAGCTGTTGAGAGGGCTTCCTGCCCACAGCAACAGGCAGGCAGTAGCTCACTCCCATCTCCTATAATTAAAACAGCACTTCTTGCATACTTCTTTTGAGTACTAATTCTTTTCAGAAAAATGAGAGTTATTATTTGCTGCAATTTTATTTAAAAGTGGAATGTCTTTGTGGGCTCTGTTTCTGATTTTTTTCATTAGAAAATTGATTTGATGGATTTGGACTCTTTTTCTGATACAAGCTAAGTACAAAATTATGAACAGAAATGAAGAGAGCACATCAAGATACGGTATAGATTTATCTTTTTATTGTTAGCGAATTTCATGCAAGCATATAATCTGTTCTGATCAAATCCACCCCCACTTCCTCCCTTGCAGCTCCTTCTCATGCCCCCTACCACTTTCCTTCCTGACTCCATATGCTGTCTTCTGTTTCTTTGTTTGTTTTGTTTCTTTGTTTTTGTTTGTTCTCATCAGGTGCACCTAGTGATGTCTGCATGTGTGTAGATGTAGGAACATCTACTGGAGCATGGGCAGCCTTTCTCATGGGGAGACTGAAGACTGTGCAACATTGTAAATAAGCAAATTGCAACCCTACAGAAGAACATGGATGAATTACACAAACAGTATTGAAGGAAAGACACCAGACAGGAAACAATAAATTCTGTGTTATTTAATTTAGACTAAATCTAAACTGGCCAGACTCATCCATCATGCTAAATGTCAGCCCAGTTGGTTTGTATGAGGGTGAGGAGCCAGATTGATCAGGCACCAGGGCACTTCAGAACAGCGGTGGGAGTGTCAGTTCTTGACCATCATGTACTGAGAACTCTTGGCTCAGCTCCTTGAAAGATTGAAGTTTTGCTTGTGAAATTGAATTAAGTCTACCTCAAGAAATCACTGTTAGGAGTAAATAAGACTGCCTATAAGATGACGTACTTAGAATACATCTAACTCCACGTCACCCTTGTTGCCACCATTATTATTACCAGCATTAAGCTGCACATTCACTAAGATTGGTGAACTTGTGTCATTAATAACTGTGTTCTTAGTCGTGTTCTGACTAACTCTCCAGTTTCTATTGTACAGTTCCCAAACACTAAGGTACTTTGTATAAATAGCACTATGAAAGCAGTTGCTTCACACTGTAAGGATGATGCCAAGAGAATTTTTATTACAGTGCATGGGTTTTCTCCAGAAGGACCCATGAAGATAATACCTTGGTCACTCCAGCATGGGAATAATTATATTTCTCTGGAACAACAGATTCTGATTATTGTCAACCTTTTGTCTTACACAAATTATGAGCCCTATAAATACACAAATATATCTTTTTTCTTGGCTATTGGGATGTTGAAAATTTAATGGTCTTTAAAAAACATGATGTGTGTGTGTGTGTGTGTGTGTGTGTTTGTATGTGTGTGTTTCTGTGTGTGTGAGGAGATAATTTCCTGGAGTTTACTCTCTGCTCCCACCACACAGGTTCTGGGGATGGAAACCTGGACTGGGACGCTTGGCTGAGAGTGTCTTTACTTGCTAAGCCAGCTATCTCACTGACCGGAATTAGCTGACTTATTAACAAATTACCTGACAGGTGTAAAAATAACAACAACAACAACAACAACAAAGCCATATACAAACAGCTCATTAGAAACATTTGGAAATTAGGGAAATAATTGATTTCCTTATTACCAGTCAGTTATAGACTTAAGACACAAGAATTCTAATGAATTTGCCCTTCACATATGAAATTGTTGAATATAATATTTTATTTCTTTTAGATATAAGTAAAGATCACTAAGTAATGATGATTGGCTAAAAGAGAATGTGAAACACACAACAAAATATGAAATTATAATTTGTACTAGAGAAATCACCAAAACCATTGTTAAAATAATCTTCACTAGTATTTTTATTAATGCATTGAGGCAAAACTATTAGTAAAAACGTCAGGACCAGGCAGAGTGGTAGAAAGACTTGGACAAATCCTGGCACATATTTTGAGAACACAGACATCAGTAAATGCTGACAGTAGGAAATACAATTCAAACTTCTGGTGACAGGTGTGAAGTTGCTGAAACAAAAGTTATGCCCCTCCTACTGATGCTACAGGAAAATGTTTACAAAATAGTCGCCTCTGTCCCTACGTGATGCTGTGTTAAGGCCAGGTCACTTTTCACGGTGTAGTCTTATAAAATAATGACCTCGTCTTCTTCATCAATTTCTTTCAAAAAGCTACCTTCCTTATTTCCCTCATACTTCATTGTATAATTGGGAGAGGGAAACTGCTAAATTGATCAGTTTTACAAGAGAAGAATATATCTTGATATGAAGTGTTATTAATGTTGATAGTCCAACAATTAAGGCACAATGGGAGAATCTATAGCAGTGCTTGAAATTTGCTGAAGCAATTTTCAACCCACTCCACTTCACTCTTAGACAAAACTAAAGCCATTCTTCTGCACGTTATTTTAAAGAAGTCAGCCATAAAAGGCAACAGAGGTTTCTCCAAATAACTTGACACTGTTCAACTTCATTTAAACATTTTAAAACCAGGCTGTGTGGTCACTGGGACTTCTAACTGGGACATCTGGCCACTTAATAATTGTAGGAAGTTTATTTTACATGGAATATCTTTGGCAATAACATTACATAGTTGCATGAATGTCCTCGTTTCAAATTGCTTATGAGAATACTGATAGTCACACCTTCCTTGGGCACTGTGGGCTTGCTTGTTGGCAGATAGACAAATCTTAACTGGCTGGAAGGCCTTGAGGCACACATGAGCCTGTGCTCTACATTTGTTTTCCCATCTTTAATTTAGTCACCCCCCCCCCATTTTTCTTTCTCCTGTTTGAGGCCTTTTCCTCTAATATAACCGCAGTCACATCCCTCATAATCTTTTTCTTTTTCTTCATTGTTATCTCTGATATATATATATATATCAAGGAGGTTTGAGACTAAGTGATTCTGAGGGTCTTCATCAGAGCTGAGACCTGAGGCAGGAATGTGAAGGGTGCTTTTCAGCACACTGGGCAGATGAAGAAGCAAACTTCTTCAATCTCCTCAAGCTTGAACAGTTTAAAGTAACAGGATTGTATGCAAGGTCTGCAGCCTGCCGACAGTGAATCCCAGACCCCAGATTCTTATCTTCCTAACTCCTACAGGTTTTTAAATTATTATTTCTGACTTAGGTTTTGATATTTATCACTACTGTGGGGTGTACACTCCGAGAGCCTGTTTTCAGGAATGACTTAGGCACCATAGCATTCTACTCAAATACTGACCATCACTCAAGGACCTGTGGTGCTACTTCCCAAGGGGATTGTGATACACTTTCATTTCAGAGGTGATAAGACCTTAATCAGTTTATCTAAGGGCACACAGCAAGTTAGTGCTGGAAATGGCTGTAGAGATTCTTACCTGGCAATGGATGCTGTAAAAACCACCCCACGTATCTTTGCTATGTTATCTTAAGCTTAATTAATGACTTCCTATAAATACACAGGTTGCTATCTTTGCATACGTCATGCACACACGAAATAGCACGTGTGTGTGCATGAACACATTTTTAAAAGTTATGCTTCTGTCAGTGTTAGCAGAATTGATTCTGTTTTACATTGTCATTGGTTGTTTGGTGCCTTCAAGCCAGAAAGTAAAGTTGATTCTTAAGTGCATAAAGTGAGGACAGAGCCAGAGAAGCACACATGGGGTTCTATGGCCCACCGGCTCCTTAGTGCTCTTCCTTACAGCCCTGCATAGCTCTGCTCTACCGCTCACTTTCTCATTTCCTAAGGCTCTCCTGAGAGATTTGATCTGTCCCTGCCTCCTGCCCTCCTCACCATGCACTCAGCCACCTATCCTGTGGTCCTCCTCATGGCACCATATGGCAGTGTTGACATTGGGAACATATAGCTTGTGCTTTTACCAGCTACTTCTGAAGGGGAGAAAAAACATTCCTGCACTAGAAACGTTTGTCACATAGGCAGAGCACTCTGAGAGAGACTTGGCAATTATCTACATTCTATATCCAACCATTTGATTCCATACCATATACTGAAATAAAGTTACAAAGTGTGTTTGTTATCTATTGTTACCATGACAAAGTACCATACACCAGGTGCCTTTAAGTCACAAAATCTCAAGTTTCTCATGATTCTGAAGGTCAGAAGTTCAAGACCAAGATGTAAGTTGAATTTCTCATGAGCTTTCTCTCAGAGCATCTGAAATTAGCCCCAGATCTCCATATCATCATGGATGGGTTTCCTGCTGTAGTACAGGGAGGAAATGATTTGGGCCAGAAGATGGAGGTAAGGAGGCTTGTGAAAGCTCTTCATTCTGCCTCAGGGAGTGCTGGCCTGTTTTGAGGCTGTTCACTGAATAAAGTATTAATGACCCAAAGGAGAAGAGGCTTGTAGCTTACATGCCAGCAGATTGGTCCAAGTATGCTCCATTATAGCCTTCCCTACTTTGTGAACAATGCTCAGTGACGCATGGGAAGATCAAGGGGGAAAGGCAGAGCTTGTAGACGGTGATGTCTTCCTGTGTCATTGCCTACTCTTCTCGTGATAGCATTCAGTGTCCCATCTTTTCAGATAAGGACACCAATCATATTGGTGAGACTCCACCATAATTATATTTTAATTATGTCATTTAAGGCCCTTTCCTAAACAATACAAAACAAACAAACAAGAACAAAGTCACAATCTGAGTAACTGGGAGTCAGTGTTTTATTAGTGAATGTGTGAGCATTTAGCCAAAGCATTGGAAAGAGCCCATTCCCAAGGCCGACACGCCAGTTCTGCTTCACATCGATTGGAGAAGACTTGGAAGTCAGATCAGTGGTGAGGAGATCTCTTATGTGTCTTGCAGCCCAGGGATTTTTACACAGGTTTTCCCCACAGATGCCTAAGTTATTCTTTTCCTTTCGAGCCACACTAATAGAATTCCACAGGGTTGACCTGCAGTGTTCAAGAGAAGAAGCATCTTTTACAGCATAGTATTTCCCTCCAAATCCCTTTTGATTTGAGTTGGTAGGCATTTGTACTCTTGAACCTGCAGACTGCTGTTAACCTTGAGTGATAATCCTTATACTGAGATTTATTGTAAAATAGTTTTTCCAGACTAGGTTGTCTACAATGACTGCTAACCTAGTTTTCCCAAGAAGACAGCACATAATCTTGGATTTTTGTTTGTTTGGTTTTGAAATAAGGTCTTATATGACACAGGCTGACTTTGAAGTCACTATGCCACTGAAGATCATCTTTAATTCCTGACTTCCCTGCCTTCACCTCCCAAGAGTTGGGTGACAAGCATGTATCACCATGTTCACCTTCTGCATCCTTGCTATATGATTTTCCAGGAATCAAATTTGGTACCACTACTACCTAATGTCATTTTCCTTTATGGCACAGTAATCTGTATAAATTAAGAAAACATGACTACACTATTTATTTACCTACTCTTCAGTTGTGAGGTAAGATACAGGTTTAGTGAGTTCCCTTGAATCTCTATGCAAGTGCTAGTGTTGTCATGTGTAGTAGTCAAGTGATAGGTTGACTCAGAATATGAATTCTGAGTCAAAATGCATGTAAATCTAGCAAGAAACAAGCCAGGAGAATCAACACAGTAGTTACAACTCACTTGAATGGCACTGATTTTGCTGAGAATAAGTAAAGTTTATATTCACAGTTTTAAAAATATACTGAAACATACCCAAATCCAAATAAGTGCTTAGTTTTTGATAGCAGGAACTTAGGTAATTCTACTTTTCCTCTTCTGTGATTTACTATATTTTTTCAACAGAATGATATATTTTATTTTTATAGTCAGTAGAAAAAAAATCTCAAGGAAATTTGTTTGAAAAAGAGAATAAAAATACACAAATAATTGGTCTACCACATAATTGGTTAAATCTAACGAGCAATTTGGCATGTTATTCTGAGTCTGTTTGTTTTTTCAAAGTAGCAAAACATTATATGACCTTAAAATGGATGGGTTAAACTCTACAGAGATAGAGGTTGAAGGCTACTTAAACAAGAACATACACACTCAAGACAATCATGGAGAAGGACAATGTACCCATAACAAAACCCCACAACCTTCTGGTTGACACAAAGGCCACTGTGCTCTGGTTCAGAAAGAATAGTTCCCGGCTGGGCCTTAAGCTTTCTTGTTAGCACATTCTGTCTAGCAGGCTCATAAGCAGGGGAATGGCTTTCTTATTTGCTGGGACATGGATACCCACTTCTTCCCCTGTATTTGTTGGAGCCCAAGCAGTTGTTAGAGAACAAAAAAAGATTGAAAGGAAAGGGTCTAGAACCTATTTCATAGAATTAGAAAAAAATTTACTTGGCTTTGACAGAACATAAGGTGAGAAACCATTTCCACTGAGTAAAACAATCCTGGGAATGATAGAAAGATTCACTAGTATATTCAGAAAATAACTGAGAGGACCCAGTTTTAGGCATTGCTTACCCTGAAAATGTAATTAGGAATGAAGCAAGGTCTCTGAGTTCCTGCTGTTTATAACCTAGCAGGATGCAGGATGAATAAGGAAATCAACAACAGCCAAACCAACTGTGCCTGTAAATCAGATAACATAACTATATGCTTTTCTTGGATCAGCCATAAAAGTAACAGTGCATGATGTTAGTGAAGATGATGTTGAGCGTAAACATTTCATTTAAGGCCTGATTTAGATTGAGGTATACCCTGCCTCCTTCTTAAAATTTATTTGTCTATTTATCTACGTGCTGTACTGGGGATTGAACCTAGGAACTTGTGTATGCTACCTACTGCTCTATCAAGGAGCCATATTGCTTGGCTTGCCCTTTTAAGTGAGGAAACTAGATTAGTAATTTAAATAACACAAACAAAAAATTCATTAAGAAATTTAAATACTGCGAAAGTTGCTACCATAAGAAATAATTACTAATCTAAAGGGTACTTTTGAAAAAATATTATGAGCATTTTATTCCTTTAAAGTTCTCTCATCTTTTACCACAGAAATAGAGTAAATAAGTTTATTTTTCATTTCTACACTATCTTTGACCTTGCTGCAAACATCAGAACATTTCTCGGCCTTGGCTCGGCCCCTGTAGAGCCTTTGTAAACCCATTTTCTGAAAAGTGACAAGCATGGGTGGGAAAAAGAAAAACAAATTTTGTCACTGGTGAAATATGCCCAGATCCAACCTTCACTAACCTCATTGTGTAAAACATTCAGAATATTATGAAGAGGAGGCTTACAAGTGTAAATATCCTTATTCTCAATGAAATCAACACCGTCCGGCTGATTTGTAACTACTCCCTTAATGCTGCTATAAAGTTTATTGCAGTGAAAACACTGGTTCTACAGATTGCTTTCCTCTTCCTCAGGATGCGTTTGACCTTCATGGCAATGCCGCTATAAATCTCATGGCCCAACAACCCCTTGTCTGCAAGTGATTTCAAGCACTATCATAAAAATGAAACAGACAGACTTAATTTGAGTTCCAGACTTGAGGAAACTCAACTAAAATATTAGCATAATTTCACTGGGGATGGAGGAAATTGTTAAAATATGTGTATTCTTGAGGGCCTGCAATTCGAGCTGTCTTTTTTTCTCTGGCTCTTGGGTGCCACCCAGTGATTAGTTTCGTGGCAAATTTCTCCAGGGTCTGTGGAGCACAGTCAGAGATGGGCCGAGGTCACGAGAGCGGTGAGAGCCACTTCCTAAATTCAGTTTGCAGCTAAAGAACCTTTCCTTAACTTTCATCCAGATTGGAGGAGCTGAACACAGATGACACAGTCACTATCAGTATGCAGACACTGTAGCTGACCCTGTCTGGGAATGAGCACCCAGCCCAGGGAATTTCTGGTCCTTCCTAAAGTTCTGAATCTTTCTCTGTACCTGTCTGTGCTGCCCAGTTGCTCTCCTCAGATTCTGCTTCTGAATCATGAAGGCAGGTGCTTCCTCACCAAGCTCGGCATCACTATCTCAAACTTCAGGCAGCTTCTTACCCTCAGAGTTCAGTACACAGGTACGAGCAAGCACTCTATTCTACCACAGATTAATTTTATGTAAATTTGATTTTCTAACAATGTTGCATAGTTAGCAATATTTGATTGGGGATCAGTGACATGTTTTAGAGACTAAAGAGTAGATATAGATACTGAAAATATAATTAGATAGATGACAGATGGGTAGATGGAAGGATGATAGATAGGTAGACAGATGATAGACATACAGACAGACAGGTGTTACATCAACAACTTTATTTACCCTTTGTCTTACTTACCTTGTGCTAGCTTCTCCCAGTACATCTAGGCTGTACTTGGGCTTGGATAGATGCCGTATATGAAGGAGCAAATGAACTGCTGTCCTCAAGCCAGCTCCTCTTTGCTCAGCTGCTATTGCACGGTTTCTGAAAGGGAAAAGCTGAGAAGATGGGGAAAAGAGAGATCTTCAGATCTTCAGACATCCATTGTTCCCCTTCCACAGCTCACCCTCTGTATCACTCCTCAGTCCTTAATCCTCCTACTGTCTAAGGTCTACAAGTCTCAATGCCCCAAGACAGTAAGGCACTGAGCTGTTGGTGATGGTGGTGCTACCTGTAGCTCCGTTGCCAACTTATGGAGTCAAAACAACAAACTCATAGATAGGAATTAGGAACCACCCATGGGCCTGACTGATGGTTGCCAAGATATCACCTATAGCACCTGGAGTGGCCTGTGACCTGTCCCATGTGGCTTGAAGAAGATAAAGATCCTCTTTGCTATTATTCTGATTCTCTTCCAACAGTCAGGAGGTGGAGGCAAGATCCTCAGGAATCTGAAACCTCCTCCGTTACAAAGCAAGTTCAAAACCAGTTTGGAATATGAGGTCTATTTTTACTAAATGTTTGGGGCTTTGATGAGACTTGACCCTTTAGTCCATCTAGTCATCTATTGATTGTTGACATATCCCAATCCTATATACTTGTGTGTCATTTAAAATTTATAATCACTAAATAGAGATGATTTATTATTATTATTATTATTATTTTCTCTTTCATGCTTGCTTAAACTAGGGCACAGTAAGCATTTTCAAGGAAAAAAAATACCTTCTGTGAGAGAGAAACTTTTACTCCTGTTATTAGCAAGATTCTGCTTCCCTGAGGAAATGTCAAATGAGCATGTCACCCCACTGAGACAGCAGCCAGAGAAAACGCATCTTTAAATAATGATATCACCAATATAATGAATAAAATTGTTTCCTAGTTCTGATTGTCAGAAACTATCAGTTGAATTAGTGCTTAATGATTATTTGTCCTCCCCCCATAACTGATCAAATTGTCCTTTTACTTGTGAACCATTGACGACCATAATTCTCATAGAATGAAGTGAACAATTGACTTATCTTCAAGAACGAGTGGCTTCCTATTTGTAATAGGAAGAAAGCCACATTTCTGCCTGTCTTAAAAGCATTCGAAGAAACTTTTGAAGGAAGGTTGGAAATGTTATGTTATTTGCAATGTAAGTATAAGTGGCCTGTGACCAGAAGCCAATGCTGTTTTCCAAGTTCTCTGTGATGCAGAGCAACACATTCTGGGCTGGAGAACAATTCACAGTCAATTCAGTTCTCATTCCTCAACTCCAAATGCAATGCTGATGAATAGAGGGGCACATCAATGCTCATCTGTGTTCATAGAGTCATCTCTGAGAAAACGAAGGCCAGGAATTGTCTCCCTTTGGGGAGGATGGAATGTCAAAGGTACAAATGGACTCATGTAAGACAGCCAATGATGCTCAGAAAATATATATTCTGTGATCCAAAATTAACCATAGAGTTGACATCTTTTTAATCAGAGGAAGCCACTGAATTAGCAATCACCCACCTTCTCAGTTGCAAAGAGGGTTATCCTTGCTGTGCCTGATAGATGACACTCTCCCAACAAAACCTTTCTCTACTTTCTTTCCCCTCTCCTCGCCCCTCAACTCCTTTTCCCTATTTCATCCTTCTTTGTGGTACTGAAGAAATAATTTCTGTATGTGGTTCCTAATAGTTCCACCAGCTGAAAGGAGAACTCCTGAAGGCAGAGCCATTTTCCATGCTGTAAAAGTATTTAACCAAGTAACTGGTGTACACATTAATATACAAAGTCTTAATAGTTTGCTAAATGTAATTCTGTCTTTCAAGATACATGAGTTGAGTTCCTTATGCATAGCAAGATCCTTCCTTCTCCTGTTCTGATGCTACTATAACAAAATGCTCAAGAATAAATAGGCAACAAACAATAGGTTTACTCTTATATTTCAAGAGCCTACAAGTCCTGAGTTCCTACCTAGCTAGGCACCATGTGGTACATCATCCTGTGATGGAAAGTGCAAGGGGAAGAAACAAAGATTGGGAACCTGGCTGAAATCAACGTTTTATCATGAGCCTTGATGACTAACTCTCTCCCATGGTGCTGATTTATGCCCTTTTGCAATTCACCTGTTTAAGTTCTCCACTGCCAATCAATGCTCTTGAGGTGCATTTTATTTTCTAGAACATGAACTTTGGGAGTGTGCCCAAAGTTTAGCAGTACTATGGGAACATTTCACTGGCTTGGGGTAGGGGGCAGCAGTGTTCCTATTGGGCCACACTCAACTCTTCACTCTCCACCTCACTAAAAACATCAAACTAGAGTCAAGTTCTGTAACGGTTCATGGGTGGCCAAGGTGTCCTGTTAGGTTAGCTGATTTGTGCATTTAGTAGATGCTCAGCATTCATAGAGGCCACTGTGATGCTTTCTAAAAACTCCTTCCTGCCTCCTCCCCAAATATTAAACCCTCATTGTTTTTTCTAGGCTGGACTGCCTCTGAGGTCAGTCCTCTACTTCAATCTGTATCCAGGCTGTACATTAAAGCACAAAGAAGAAGCTATTCTATCTTTTCCAGACTTAGAGCACACAGACCCCCCCCCCACCTTTCTTGAATATATTCACCTGGAAAATCATTGTCCTAAAGGAGAATTATAGCGAAGAATTTGATTTTAATTATAGTGGTAGACATTCTTGTTCTTGTTCCCATGATTCCTGTCTGAGCCTCATGTTGAGAGGGGTTGAGAAGTAGATAAAGCATTCCTAAATCATGTTCTTACCTTAAACCTCCAGAAGCCACAAGTCTGGACTGAGTTAGCCAGAGTACATTGTGATGTGCATCTTTTTCGTTCTCGTGGAGAGAGGGGTATTATAGACCTCTCACAGTACTGTTCTCCCAGGGTCCTTGCGTATTCTCATAGTCTGATTGGAAGGGGCCTTATACTCTGCCTCAAGGAACTTGATGACCAGTTTTTCCCTGGTCTTTGGGCATTTGAAGGAGTTTGACTGGTGTAGCTGGACAAGGTCTGGCAAGAAGAGGACTTCTGGGAGTAGCCTGATGGGAACTCTGAAGCCAGGTCCATCCAGGAAAACTAGTAAGAAAGTGCTACGCTCACCTGATTTTTCACTTTCTAATTTTATTTTCAATTTTTTTTCTGCACTAAGAATCTGAAGGGCTGATGGGAGAAAGCTGACTGCTGGCTGCCATTCACCCACTGGCAAGGGAATTTTCCCACAGGCAACTCTATGCCTTGTTCCACAGTGTCTTCCATGTAATGTCTTCAAGTTTTTTGTGACCAACAAAGCCCTTCATGTTTTGTTCCTCTCAGCCTGCTGGATACCTTGGACCTGACCCTTGAGATACTTGAGAAAATGCTGTTGAAGGAATCAACTGATGGATGATTACATGGAATTCTAAAATTTAAGAGAGTCTTCCTTACTAAGCTACAGCTTTATGAGCTGACTAATAAGACATTTCCTTTTAGACATATGCAACCAGTAAAGAAGATAAGTCATTGGTTTGCTGAAAGTTGAAATACAGGGTCTTGAGTTCAAGTCCTGCTCCACACAAGGACACTGCATCTTTCCATATGGTGTTGGAATTGAACCTGGGGCCTTACACAAATAAAGAGGACATTTGCTTTCTATTGTTGCTGTTTCGGTTTTTGTTTGTTCCGTTGTTTTGAGGTGGAGTCTCATTATGTAATCCAGGCTGGTCTGGAAGTCAAGACTTTCTTGCCTCTGCCTACCAAGAGCTGGGATTACAGATGTGGACGAGGATATGTGGCTGCAATACCATCCTGGTCATTTTACATTTTCTAGCTGACCTTTCTCATTGTTGTCAACTTCATGCTTTCAAATGCCGTTGCTTTGAGTGGCTGTGTTATGAGCAATTAAGTAACATTTAATGGGCTAGTTGATACACATTCTGTTCTTAGCTTCACTGAATACAATGAAAGTAGGAGTTGCTCATGCTATTATTTTTATGGTAAGACTGATCATCTCCACATTTGGCTTTCACGACATGGACACATTGTGTCTAAGCTGAACCTGTTCAAAGATTTAGAAATCTGGTACACAAAAGGACATTTTCTGTTTATGTTTCTCCAACCCCTCTTGATAATGTTTTCTGATTCAGCACTAAGCATTAATAATGTTGTAAGATAAAACATTTGGGTATTGTACACAGGCTAGCACACTTATCAAGGACATTAAGAAATATGGGGCACATCAGGAGAAGGAAGAAGAGAGGAGGGAAAAGGGTAGGGAGGAGGACAGGGGAAAGGAGAAAGGAGAGGAGGCTGAAACAGAGAGGATACAGGGAAAGAGGAGGGGAGAGAAAAGCAGAGGATAGGGAAGTGCCATCTGTTACAAACATGAATGTCTAAGAGTTCCAGGAATCACAAGATTAAAAACTGTAGACTGTCAAAGAGATTATAGTTTACTAGTATTCAAAAGTAAATGAATCTGAAGGTGTGGAATCTGTCATTCTTTCTTAATACTAAGATAACAGAGTCAATGAGAAAGCATTAAAAGAGGCATTGGAGAACTGTGAAAGGAACAGGTTTGGTCAATGGGATCTGAATTTTCCTCTCCAGGGTGGGAATGTCCACAAATCTTCCTTATTATTCTGTTGCCATGATACACAGCCAAACTGCTATGTGCTGCTAAGACAGAAGTTCAATAACACTTTGCCAGGAACATTATAGAACACCGTGGGGAGGGAGTACCACAGTAAGCCTTGTTCTTGTGGGTGGATGACATAAGGAATTTCAGAGACCAAATTCCCTTGGCTTCCCTCCGTACTTCCTGGATTTCCTGTTCCCATAATTCCCTGCATCATCATCCAACGTCTCCCACACTTTGCCTCTTGTCTCATGCTCCACTGTGGTCCTTCCACCTAGCCCTTGTTCCCACTCTCAAACTCTATGGCGTCAACACGGTAACCCTGCTTCACCCCACTGATGTTTGTGACTTTCTTTCCCCACCCAGGTCCCATCCACTAAGCCTGCCAGCGTAAAAATGTTTTCCTCATCTAACTGACTAGTTCTATGGTCCCATGATTCCTCCTCAGATGATAGTTAGACTACTGAAATAGATTTGCTCGAATTCACAGCCCACTGTTCACGTGTGCCGTCTTGGACCACAGGTCCGCTCAAAGTTTCTCGGAATGCTTTCCTCTGAGATAGTTAGCTTATATTACCCATTAACCTTCCTCATATTAGCCTACTCCACTTCCTATATTACCCTAAGCCTTCCTTATATTACCCTCCCCTCCCCGCATTACCTTTCCCTCCTACATTACCCTCCCCTCCCGGAATTACCCTAACCGTCCGAGTTCTTCTCCTCACTGTCTGGATTCTCACAGTCACCGTCTCATTCACCTTCATCTACAGACATAGTCTTGGCCACTTTGGAATCTAGGGTCTTTTCTTGCTTTTTTCTGCCCTGTCCTTTTCTTATGTGTATAATATTCTCCCTCAGCCTTAGCCATTAAGCTATGTGGCTAAAACCCAAATCTCTTTCTTCAGGTTGAAAGGTGCTTCTAACTCAGAACATTTATTTTCATCAGCTCCTGGATATCTTCTATTTTCATTTCTTTAGAAATTATTTTATTTTTTTAATCTAAAAGTCATTGTTTGGAACAATATATTTTGATCATGTTTTCCCTTCTTCCAATTCATCCGAGGTTCTCCTTCCTCTTTACTCACACTCTTTCAAAAAAGAAAGAAAAGAAGTAAAAAAAAGAAAGGAAAAAACCTTAATCCCCCAAATCAACCCTTAAACCCCCAAATCAATACAAATCTGAAAAAGACCAACAAGATTTTTAAAAACGCCAAAACAAATGAAGCAAAATGTCCACATGAAACCACATAGAATTCTTTTGATGTTGACAGCTACTCCTGAGCATGTGGCCCACCCCAAATGTGATTGGTATAACCATGTAAGCTCACCATTGAAGGAAACAGATTTGCCCTTTGCAAGCTATCAACTGCAAATAGCTCTGGGGTGGACTGAGACCCTATGTCTGATTCTCCCTCTCAGTGCTGGGACACCATCTGGCTTGAACTTGTGCGGGGCTCATGTATGTATGTGTATGTGTATTTGGTCTGGTCGTAAACTCGTTCCTCAATTTATATATCTGTCATCTATTTAATATGTGTTATAAAAGTCTACTGCATGAGATGCGGTGGGTGCTAAGATACTGTGCAAATGCAATGGTTTTCATGTAGTAGAAGTTTATTTATCCTTTTATTTAACAAGATAACAATGTGTATGTCGTCTACAAAGTCTTTCAGAGAGCCACAGAGACAGCCAGCTTGTGGCAACGACCTCCCAGGGCATATCTTCATGTGAGTGAGCACAGCTGTCTCATTTTTCTGACAACATAAGTAAAAGAGAAATAAAACAGGGAGCTGCACTCTCTAAGGGGTTAGAACCAGCCCAGTCATGGCTGTACCTCTCTCTCACTCACGTGTCTTTACTCTGATGAGTCGTGTCACGATGACCAAAGGCTGAGATGCAGCACTCACTGGTGGCTGGCCCACCCTGTGCTGCTATATTCTGTTGCTATATATATTCCTTTTTTTTATGATATAGCAAAACACATGGCAGAAAGAAACTTAGGGGAAAGAGAGTTTATCTGACTGACGAAGTTGAAGAGCACACAGCTCATGGGACGGGGAAAGCACAGTCGAGATCAGGGCAGCAGGAACATGAGACTACATACAACTATTGAACTTTGGAGACCAGGAAACAGAGCAGGGCATGCTGGCACTCTCTTTCCCATTTGTATTTAGTCTTGGACCCTAGCCCATGGGATTATTAGAAGCAACTGCTCATTTAATAAGAAAGACATATATGCTGTGTTAGTAAAAGGTGTCTTGGCCTTACAAGTTTGGTACTAGCAATGAGGTTGAAAAATAATTCTCATGAAAATGGAAGTATTTTCTTCAACAATATACATTTCTCTGAGGACTGTCTAAAATGTGTGTGAGGTCTCATTTGTTTTAAAACATTGTAGGATTACGTGCAATATTTCCTAATGAAGCTTATGAATATGGAAATCCATTTCATTCTAATTATTCTGTGGTATTTTCAGCCATAGTTAAGTTTCTGAAAACTTTTATTAGAAAGACACTTTCCATAAGATTTTCCGACTGAATTTTATGGGCCGGAGATACTGCAATTCTTAAGGTAATTTCCCCCTAATGTCCAACATTTTTCTGCACCAGAACGCCAGCTGTTTTGACATTTACTCTGAGACATTGGTCAAATGAGACAAGCATTCCCTGCTAATGGCTCGGCATTGGCCTGCTGGAATCAGAAAAAAAAAAACATTTTAAAGTAGCAGGATCTCATAAATGTTTCATAGGAAATAAGAAAAACATGTAGTAAAAATCACCAAGCCATGAGATAAGAAGGCAGAGGAAGGGGTGGGTGATCGATGAAGCCCTTCGGGACAATTCTGAAATAAGTTCTTTTAAGTCCTGGGACAGATTTTCGCAAGTCATCGGAACTTACTGGCTACAGGTCAGACAACTTGAAAGGTGCTTTAACCCTTTTGGGAGTATTCTACTATCTCTGCACACTAACGTTACTATTTCTTTCGATACTGTACTGAATTCTGGAGCTCAATCTTCCCAAGTATAAAGTAGCTCCTGGCTGTACCTTGGCAAGTGACTTTACTCTCTGTGAGGTTCAGGACCCTTGTTTATTAAAATATCCTCAATTGGGACTTCACATGTACTGTACTGGTGGCCGTATGATTTTCTTCTTTTTTTTCTTATTTTTTTTGGAGGCTTTGAAATATTTTGTTGCAAATCCTATATGGAAGAAATCATACATAAGGTTTATTGAGAACTATAAAAGTCATTGATTACAAGCCACCCAGTTCAAAAGATGGTTGATTAGTCAATAATTATTATTGGCACTACAGATGATAATGACTGGGTTTCTTTAGCTATAGAATCGTATGGAGGGATGTGTTGATGATTGGCGTAGGTTGATAAAGAAAGTGGGAAGAAAACGAGATCCAGGTCCTCAATGGCCTAAGTGTTCAACTCCAGGACAACAGAGGGGATGACAAAGCCAAAGCTTCAAAGACAGATGACAAACACAAGATTATGGTAAAAATGAATAAATACAGTTGTATTTATTAATACAATGTAATAATAATAGTATATACTAAGTCTAGCACAGGGCTTCTGGTAAGCAGATGTCTATGTGTATAATGCATGCACTATGTGCAGTACAGTGTTTCTGGAAGGCAGATGTGTGTGTTTGTATATGTGTGTATACATGCACATATGCACACATATGCATACATACACATACATACACACACACACACACACACACACACACACACACATGTTCGAGATAAGTATAGCATATGGCTTCTGGAAGGCAGACACTTTTTACATTTCAGCCTTGAATGGCAGGACAACAGTATTTTATGCAAGAGAAATGCTTTCTGAGCCCATTATCAGAAACCTCGGGGCCTGCATATAGTAATCTTTTTCCCTCCTGCCTACAAATGCCACCTGTGCATTGCTACCCAGATGGATATGGTAAGTAACAGAACTGATGAGTCCACATACATGAGCTCCATGAAGCTAACAAGATGATTAGCCCAGGTAAGTGGGGAGCACAAGAATACCGTGCTCTGTGTGGGCTTCTGGAATGTGTAAGAGACTTCAGGTCCAGGAAATGCTTCTACCTTGAGATGCAGATATCAGAATTGATTTGTTTCAACAAGCATTTTTATATTTTATAAAACAGTCTTTGTGTATGGGGGGAATCACACAGATAGATTATTTTTACTCATGAACTATCACTGGCTCACACATTACACATGTTCCCAATTTTGGGGAAAAAAAGGCATCAAATCTGAAATAATGTAGTCTTTAGTGAGGAGGGGAAGAAGGATTCCATCAGTGAAATCTCATTATCTCCGTAACCACTCCAGGCAAAAAGAGTTTCTTCGGAGTGAGTCTGGGTGAGCGTCAAGAGCAACTCCAAAGGTGGAAGTCTTACTGTGCTAAAGTCCTATGCTGCTAACATAGCCTCCTGTAAGATGAGTCACTACTGTTTGCCTAAGCTACAGGGAGACGAGATTAATAACCCATGTTTTGCTCAATATACAATTGAACTGAATGCAAGTGGGGGACACTAAAGTCTGAAACGCATGGTAGCACCCTTAGTGTTAATACCAAGAAAGAGCTTTTGAAATACATGTTGACCACACTTCCCTCTTGCATCTATCTATAATTGAGTGTCCCTTTGTGGTACATGCCTGAGAGCATCATTGGCATCTGCTTACTCTAAGGCACCACTTTGCCTCCAATCTCATGTGTGTTCCTGAATGTACAACTGAATCCTACCGGGATATGACCTATTTGATGACTGGAATTGACTTCTGCTGTACTTCAGGGATGAGGAAATTGTTGCAGGAATTTCCAATCCTTATAAGCCCATTTAAAAACACACAATGCAGTTATTATAATTAGGAACTATGTGCCTAGATTGAGCAGATCTAGCACTATACTAACTTATTTTCCAGCTAAAAGACCCCTTATCATTTGTGGTTCCTCCCAGCCACACATTTCTGGTTCATAGTGGCTTCCTCCTCTTTCTGCATCTTCTCTCCTTTCCATCCCATTTCTCTCTCCTCTCCTCTCCTCTCCTCTCCTCTCCTCTCCTCTCCTC
>NW_021604566.1:11814453-11856727 GCF_004785775.1 Grammomys surdaster | reverse complement strand
CCCTCTCCTCTCCTCTCTCCTCTACTCCTGAACCTCCAGTCCTACCTTTCGCCTCCACTGCCCAATCACAGCCTCTAGACTTCATTGACCAGTTAAAATAGGGAAATGGGGAGAAGGTTCAGATTATATCACCTGAGCATGTGACCGGCTGCTGTTGGGGGCAATCTCTCTTGAGGAAGCAGAATTAACATCAAAATGCAAACAGCATCAGGCCAACCCAGTACAGAAAGGCTTCTAGGAGACCACTAGAATTAGGAAACATTTCTTGGATTCTTACTTTTTTGGAGCTGTTTTTTGCCAGTGCCACCAGTGAGCTAACTATC
The DNA here is from genome assembly GCF_004785775.1 of Grammomys surdaster. Lineage (NCBI taxonomy): Eukaryota > Metazoa > Chordata > Mammalia > Rodentia > Muridae > Grammomys > Grammomys surdaster. The sequence goes on along the minus strand of NW_021604566.1, from coordinate 11,856,404 downwards.
ATAAATGATGAAGGTGGGCTTTTTAATAGAAAGTGCTAGCTACATGGTTAATAAAGCCGGACAAATAGAAGCAAGTACCCTAAGCCAACCTTCAGAAAAAGCCTTGATACTATGCAAAAAGTCACCATGTTTAAGGTCAGAGGAGAACAGTTTGCATCCATTCACTCAGTAGCCAATCCATGAGCAGTTAGTGTGTTATGTAACTACATTAACCCAAGGATTTATGCCTAGTTGGTGTTTCAGTCCCACGTGGCCATTTCTTCTCACTGATGTGGGTTTGTCTCTCTGGACTATGCAGCATCTGTCCACGTCAATGTGGTCTTGCCTCTCAGTTCCTCCAGCAGACTGTACTGCAGAGAAACAGTATCCAAATACAATTTTAACTTCCCTTTCTCTCATCCTGGAAAAGTCTGAGCATCTTTTTATGTGGCTGAAGTACAGTTACATTTTTTTTTATATACATTCATTGTATTTATGTCTTTAGCTAATTTTTCTGTAAGATTGTTTTATTTTCAGAGAGAAAGAGAATATAATGTTGGGTGGACAGCAAGGTGGGGCAAATCTAGCAGGCACTCGGGGATGGGGGAACACGATCAAAAATATTGTATAAAAACAAGTTTTAAAGAATAAATATCTTTCTTTAAAATCTGTCTATATGTTAGTCATTTTGATTAAATGTAAGATGCAAATATTATTCTAGTTTTTTATTCCTTCTTTACTTTGATTTTTTGGCAAAATTTTGATTTTTATATCATCAAATGTATCAATCATTCAAATTATTAGTTTCCGATTACTAATAATCGGAATTAATAATAATAATTATTATTATCATTAATAATAATAATAATTACTGGATGCTCGAGAAACTTGCTCACCTGTTCTTCTAATCTCTCCGGTCTAACTTTTAAAATACTTCAATCTGTGATCTTTATTTTTACAGTTGTTATTGTTCTCCCAACATGAAATTTCCTCACTCTGACATGTTTTTGTACCGCTACAGAATCAGATGTCTAAATGTCCTTAGCAGATACACCACTAAACCCTCAAAGGCATCTGGGGTGAGAACACCCATTCTCACTGTCTATACAAGTAGTCAATTATAAAATTATAAATTTGAAGAAGAAAAGTTTGGGTGGCTGTGTACACCTTCTCTTGTTATGCCCCCCTACCTAGGTTTTCCAGAAGTTGACACCTGTATCTGGAAGCTGGGACCGAGAGGACCCAGGCGGTCTGGCTAAACTCACCCAACCTTATGTCCCATGGTTTACGTTGTGTTTTCCCCACTTTCCTATGCTCAGTAAGGACTGGTGAAATGGCGCAGAACGCATGTCAGGTGCTCAAGGGAAGAGAAGGCACAGCGCTTCATGTCAGGCGCTCAAGGGAGGAGCGTTTAAGCTGTGTTCCCCTATGATGTTGCTGTGGAGTCCTAAACAGGTAGCTAGAGTGTGGCCAGAGGAAGAGGCACAATTTAGAGGCACTACATTCAAATGGCCCTTCTTACTTTTTCCTTGAATCTTTTCTTAATGAAAATCTTAAATATTTTTGTTGCTCAAACTCTTCTAGATTGTATATTACTATGAATGTCTAACCACAAAGTAACCAACATACATCAACAGAGGAACAAGAATTCCCAGTTTGTAGTCTCTGAATGCTTGTTTACTAAAAGAAGTTGGACTCAGAGACGCTTACTGAGAAAAATAAAACCTGTATAAGGAAATGTATACCATCAATACCATCAAGCTCAAGAGATTAAAGAGGGTCAATGTCCAAGCATGAACAATCAGAGCATCAATAAAATGCTTTAAATAACTTAACAACCTAGAGAAAATCATTCATTTCTCTATGAGGAATAAAAAGAAGGAAAATCCCTTTCATGGCCATTTTAGAGGTGCTAGGAAACTGATATAGCAAAGCACTAAATGAACACAAGGGATATCTCTAAAGCCTCTGTTCTCTTCACACCCGAGGTTAAAAGCAAGCAGAGAACACACCTGCCTACCTGCTGGCCCGCCCTCCCGCCGCTCGACCGCCCTCCCGCCCACTCGCCCGCCTGTTCCCAGTTGTGTCCCTTCACTCATGCTGTGCAATCTGTCCTGAAATGGTGTTCCCCACAGTGGGCCGACTCAATAGACAGTCAAGACAATCCTTCAAGAAACCAAAAAGTGCAATGGGAGAAATTTCATTTTGTAAAACTTTAAACGAAATAAATGATCATAAGGTGCTCATAAATCAGAACAACATCACTGGCTAAAAAGATAAGTTAACTTACTTAGCCACTTGAGATTACAAAATGAGACACAGTTTAGAAGCACGCCCCTAATTACAGGCAGCATCACCTGGAACTCTTCTGGACTCCTCCAGCCAAAGCTGACCAAACTGTAAGTCTACCAACAGAGCAGCGGCGTCATGGCGATAGAAACGTCTGAATCCAAACTGCCGTTTTCATCAGCAAGCAAACCACAAGGAATGAAAAAGATTTCAGTTCCCTGGGCTAGTTGGATTTTGGACCACTCTACTCGCATGTGGCCAACAAACACAAATTTCATATCTTGGATATCAGAACAATGCTTGTGAGACGTGAATGTGGGAAAGCTGACAAGAATCATACGAGCTGCTGAAAGTTTCCTTGTAGTTCCACAGAGCAACAAGTCTCCGAGTAATCTCTAGGGTGCAAATCCTAGCTTTCTGCTGCTTCGTTGCCCTGAAAACCGACATGATTAGGGTAAGATTTTACTGAGCTGTATTTGGCTTCACCCTTTCATCTGCTGGATGATCCAGTAGTGAGGGTGTTTTCATTTCATTACTTGACTCTCCCTTTAGAATGTGGGTATTGTGAGATTTCTTTGAGCTGGAGTTTGAGTCTTCCCAATTATGTAACAATATAAAGAATAGTATTTAATTAATGTTATTTTATGGTGCATATAATGCTCATATTTTATATATATATGTGTGTGTGTATACATAAACACATATATACATATACATACACTATATATATGTATGTATATATGTATGTAAGTATATATAATTTTCTTTCCCCTTCAAGATAGAAATACTGATTTTTACCAGCATAACAGGAGCAGAGAAGAAAGATTATACTGCAAACACTCTTAATCCTATCAAGCTGGAAAAAGAGCCAAATGTAAACACAGTCTGCATCTGGAGTTTAGAGTGGAAAGGCTCATCTTGAAAGGTAGATGATGCTGAAATTTAACTTGTCTAGTCCTTTGAATGTTGCTAACACAACTTTCATTGTCACAGACAAAAACACTGTATAGGAATTCCAGGGGTGGGAGTGGGGAAGAAGGATACGTAAAGGCATACAGCTCCTTCATGCACTTCCTCAAGTAATATATACCTATATAGTAGTGAGGGTAGAAATTTCTGGGCCTTTGAATCAATTTGGAGTCGAGGGTGGGGATGATGTAACATCTCTGAAGTTTGTTGAAGATACAATAATAAAGGAACTATAATATATAAGATGCTAACTGGTGGAGTAAAGCTAAGCCTTTGCAGCAGTTTGCTACAGTGAGAGGCATTGTGGGAAAAGCAAAGAGTGCACTGGGGTCCAGGAGACTAGCTAAGCTGTAGAAGGGAACACTCAAACAAGAGAGGTAAGCTGTAGTAGCAAAAGCCAGGTACCACCAATTGTGACCTAAGCAGAGAAAGCACAGCAGATGTGATGTGATATAACCAGCTGCTTTTAGCACTCACCAACTGTGGCTTCCCTTTCAAAGGCTGGAGTTGTAACCTAAAATACACCCTCCCTCCCCTAAGTTGCTTTTGGTCAGAGTGTTTTGATAAGGCAATAAAAATAAGTTAAGGACAGTCCTCAAATCAGCCAAGTGGAGTAGGAGTGTGTGGAGGAAGCCTTTATCTTTCATCCTTGAATCATTGCTTCTATGAGATTGTATACCAGTGCTTGCTCCTTCTCTAGAAAAGTGTCTTCCATACAAACTGCTATTGTTTTGTTTTAGGCTGTTAGCACAGCCAACCATTGGAGACCTTTCCTGAGCTTTCTAAGTGTTGTGGTTCACTCTTCCCATTGATTCTCTGTTCCTTTCTGTCGCCTGGCATGGTTTCGGTATCCTCCCCTCTGCTCAGCAAGCTCATCATCAGACCACATTTTCAAGAGTTTGGCACTTCCTCCTCTTGCTGAGCAGACGCACCTTGCCCCCCAGGATCTGCAGCAACAGGTGTCCTCATATTCGCAGAGTACTTACCATGCACCAGGCAGGCTCACATGTGAGTCTCTTCCAGACTAAACATTCTCTCTGATGTGTATTCAAAGAATCTAGGTTTTTACCTTCCAAGTGTCTTCTTAGATATCAGAGTCTTTCTGTCTTAGGATTGGTTTGAGTCGTCTTCTTTAGAAAATAATGTTCTATCCATAAATCCTGTTGTTTCTTCACATGTTTTTCTTCAATTATATGGACAATTTTGGCTTTAGAGAGTTACTTAGAGGAAGCAAGATGTTAGGAAAATAAATGTGTAAAACGAACCTTTTAAGAGTTGAATTGCAACCATTTATTTTCCTCTGAGACGAGACTCAGCAACAGAACTCTACCAAACTCTATCTGAGCATTAGCTGAGAAACACACAGCCAGACACTTCAAGAAGCCTTTTTCTTAAGAGATATTGTTTTGGAGGCTCTTACTTTTCTAGTCTCTTCCCTTTTTTTCTCAAAGAGGTTAAACAGTTTGATATATTGTAGCTGTTCTTTAAAGATAAATCCGAGAAATTTATCACATTTCCTCAGACCCAACCGCTCAGACTTTTAACTCCAACTTTTCTTGAACTTGATAAAAGGAAAACTTAGGCAAAGGAATGTGAATCTTCCTTTTCTTCCCTATATGGTTCTCTGGTCCTCAGATCCATCTGTAGCCAGCATCCAATGTGTCAGCTGATATACAAGAGAGCACATTCCCTGGGTGTCTCCCTCTTTTCATGAAAGAGGGATTGGCAGGGTTTACATTAGCCTGTGTCATCCACAGATGTCTATTCATGGCATGGCATGTGTCTTGATCGCTGGATCTAGCTCTTTCTTGACCCTTCAGGGTGCTTACCTTCTCAAAGAAAAAAAAAAGTCAAAGCCTGTGGAATGGGCCTTACAACATGAAAAGGGAAACTGAGGTTGAAGTTGGAGTGTCCTTCCACCTTTTCTATTGCTTTCTTTGTTTTCCAAGATACTTGCAGGTCATGATTAGAGCAGCATGTGCAGCTCTAGCTTTTTCTGGCACCTTGTCATGATTACAGTTCAGCATACTAACACTCCAGGGAATGCTGTTAAAACAGGAAGTTACTCAAGGAAATCATTGTCTTCAGGAGGACAGATCTATAGCTCAAACTGCTGAATATGGCCAAGTGCCTGTTCTTCAGGGAAGCCATCAGATGGAGGGTATGTCTGAGACAGGGAAGCTAAAATGGAGGCTTCCTAGCCTTGCCCTTCTTCTCTCAGAGGAGACACTGGCTGGAGTCAAACCAACAGTCCCTGAGGGCGAGCTGGTGTGAGGTAGTTATGCCCAGTAGTCAGCTTGGATTTTCAGTCAGACATTAAATGGTCACAAACATACTTAATTTTCCTTCATGTCTCTACCATGTCTGTGATCTAGTGACCTGTGTTGTAATGGCTTTCTATGTTAGTTTGCCTTTTTTCATTGATTCATTAGTCACTGAGAGGTCCATATATTAGATTCCCAATATTTAGGGGTATGGAGAGTAAGAAAGTCTGGTAAAGGTCTTGATTAAAGGCAGCTGGTGCCACTTAAAAACAAACAGACAACAAACAAACAAACAAAATGCTCCTAAACCTTGTCCACTACAGCCTGCAAATTTTGGTTTCCATGACAAAAGCTGGGTGGATGATGGATCCACTGAGAGGCATTTGAGGGTCTCTGTGCTAAGGTTGGGGGATGAAAAGGGATTTCAGATTCAGTTGTATACTCGCTTGCAGAGTAAAATGGGCACATTTTATTTCACAGAACCTTGAGAACAGAAACAATAAAATAATGGTTTAGGAGTAAAAGGCTATGTTGACGATGTAATAAAGACTAGACAAGACTTGTCCAAAGTTCGAAGGACTTACGTGTTGACTGACATGTAGACCAGAAATTCTGGAGGGAAAGACATGGACATTTGCTTTGTAGACACTAATAAAGTGTGGCACACAGTAGGTATCAAGAGATGTTTGTTGAGCTAGGCCTGGTGATGCAGGCTTGTAATCTAAGATATTCAAGAAGCTGAGGCAGGAAAATGGCAAATTCTAGATCTATTTACATTAGAGAATGGCATCAAGGTCACCATGAACAACCTAGGGAGCCGCTATCTAAAAGACAGACAAACAAACAAAAAAATGTGAAGGGTTAGGAAGATAGCTCAGTAAAAGAGCCATTGCCTAGCATGATGGGACCTGGTTTCACTCCAAAGTAACACACACACACACACACACACACACACACACACACAGTGTCTGAGCTTGTTGACTAAACAGATGAGTAGCAAACAATATCTGATTCCCAGTAACTTTAGGTAAATAGTAACAGAGAAGAGAACGAGAAGGTAAGAATGAATAACAGAAAGTCTTCCATTCTGTTTCTCCAAGATCAGCAGACCAAGAATGCAAAATGGAGGCTGGATATAGGTACTCCCAGGGTTCCCCCACTTCCACTTTTGAGGTAATAAGGTTTCTTTTCAAAGCAAAGTATGACACTGTGAAAACACACATGTTTGATGTGGAAGTCTTTGTAACAGTGGTTTAAAAGGGGGAGGATTTTTGTTATTCAAACAAGGAAATGGTTTTAGATTTCTTAGAACATTTTTAGAATTTAAAAGAATTTCCTATGCATGAATAAAATCAGATTCCCATCAAAAGGCTTTTGAGCAAAACTCTCTACTTCTTTCCATAAAGCAAAACAAATATTTTTTAGAGTAATATTCTCTTACACAAAAGATTCTCACAAATCATTAGAGCATTCTATGTGAGGAAAATAAAATTCAAAATTATTCAGTAAAATATTTTTCTTTCATTTTTATTGCAACTGTGAATAGAAAGCATTAAAGAGGATGGATATAGCCTGGAGATGAAAGTCAGCCTGCCAAGCATAAAGAAAAGAAAATCTTTTAATGTTTTGGTCACAAACTTTGACAATGATAAATCACTTTTCAACAGCTGTAGACAGCTGTTAAAATCTGGAGCCCACAATGCTTAATTGGGGAAGTGTGTTAAAAAGTTAAGGGGCCCGCATCCTGTTAGGTTATGTGAAGCTGTTTCTCAGCAGACTCATAATAGCACATTCCAAGGTTTGGGAAAGGACACGTTACTTTGTGCACACAATGTGTACATAGCCGCACATAGAAGCACCAACACATGCACACATACAGACATCTGAAACAGGGGCAGAGTATAATTAAGACATTCCAACTCACCCTTGGCAACAGGATTTAGGGATGTTTTCTCTCATATATCTGAATCGATAACTCCTGAATGTCTTAATGAGGTCTTTATTGAACCAAATGAAGTTACCCAAATTCGTGTCATTTATCATTCCCAAGGCTTGCCCAAGCCAGAAGAAATAATGCAGAAATGTTCATATTAAGTTGGTTAGTGTTATTTGGGGCTTTTTTGTTTTTGTTTGTTTGTTTGTTTGTTTGTTTGTTTTTACTTTCTGGCAATGTTTGGGCAGTGAAATATTCTGCTAGGTCTAGGGATTTCCTGGTCCCAAATCTGTCTTCATTAGCAGATTTCAAATTAGTCTTCAGACACATTTTTAAGACTAAAAATTGCTGACATCATGTCCGTTTTGAGCAGCCTTTGTTGGTTGAATGTGCCCCCTCCTTCCCTCCCCAGTGTGTTCTTCAACAGCATGCTCCACACATAGGGATGTGCTTATATTCTGCTGAGTTCTGCATGCACCGGACCAATGGTTCTATTTTATTTTTGCAATGAGTTACTAAGTACATGAAGTTAAATGTCATATATCTAAGTGAGGTGGGACATTTCCCATTGAGTAACTGTCAATAGGTCATTTCTCCCCTGTCAATCTCCTGACATTCAGGAAAGGGAGTAGTTCTGTTTCACACTCCACAGCAAAGGTGATGTCTGGGAATTGTTTGCTGAGTAATTTGCTGTTGCACAGTGCATCATTTTTATAGGTAATAAGGCAGATGTCACGAACGGTAAAGCTTGTCCAAAGCTGGCTCTGAGATTTCTTTTTAGACATTATGCTTCCAGTCATGCAGAAAATTGTCATCAGTGATGGCAGATTGAAAGATCGAGTTGCAGCATCCTAGGATTCTTTATGACTTTCCCAGCTATGCACAGAGTGGGTGGTAGAAAGCAGTCTCCCACTTACGATGCATCTGGAAATACTGTTCCTGTTTGCTAATGGCTATAATGTTGGAGGAAAGGACCGTAAGAACATATAGCGTGAGGTGTATTTTGTGAAGCGGATAGGTTGGGAAAATGAATAGGAAAACCACAGAATTTACCTTTAAGTCAGTAAGAGGTCTTCATCCAAAATGTTCTCTTTGAAGCATTCCAGTCTAGATAGGTGGATAGCCTTCAGTTAGGGCTTATTATTGCTGATTTTGACTAGAGACAAGTTGCTCATTTTGTTCATAGGTACCCTGCAGTTCTCTCTGAATATGTTGAACAATGACCACAGCATGGTTTCTACTGAAGAACTTTGAAATGACTCTAACCTCCTTCAAATCTGAGCGAAGTTAGTATTAATCAGTTATAAACTTTTAAGTTGATCAGCTATAACTGCTGAAAGACTTTTATAACACTGCTCATATAATGAAGAGCTTTAGAGAGGGGTGATGAATTAATGTATTTGTCACAGGAGCAGGAAGAAAGTTCTCATGAATGTATGCCGGGGCCATACATTTTCTGGTTGCCTATTTACAGTGTGAATATGTATTTATATGTCTTTATAAAGCTAATTCCTACTAACTGCTATAGAAACTCACCCTAACAGGAGAGACCTGGCAAAATGGAAAGTTTATTGTCCTTCATGTCACAGCCCTAGATGAGCCATTCTTGGACAGGTGATTTTGACCCTATGTGGTGGCACAAAACTCGGGTTATTTCCAATTTGTGGCTCTCAGACTAGCCGTAGGGGTGACTATATCCACTAAATACAGGAGGAAATGGTAGTGTTTGGGATATTCAACCCATTCACCCAATGCCTTTGGACAGACCTCAATCGCACAGGTTGTTCGCCAGGCAAAGGATACTAGGAAATACACTACCTGACAGGGCAGTTTCTCATCAACAGCATACCGTTAAGGAAAAGTTCCCACCAAGCAGGACATTTCTGTGGACAGCTAGCCATTTTTTATTAAGTCTCTTCACCACCCTTCTATTCACCCTACACTTGTTTATTTTAAAAATTATAAGTAGGACAAGATTTATGGTAAATAAAGTGGAAAACAACATTTTACATTTTGCAGCTTGCCAGAAGTCTCCAAGAGATCTTTTGCTTCTAAGGAAGCCAACTTGTTAATGACTAAAGACAGAATATTGAAATGAGCTCAAGTATAAACATTACCAGGTACCTCTGTTGTTCTGTGTACTATGACCCAGCAGCGGGCCTGGGAGATCAGAGCTAGTCCTGCCATCCTCCTCCAGTGGTGTTTAAATGCCTAGCACAGAGTACACACCAAATAAACAACTAGGTGGCTATCTATATCTGTGTGGAAGACAGAGCAACTGTGGCATTGAGAACCTGGCCTTAGTTCCTGATAAGTCTGCTTCCAAGAATAGATCATAAGCAGCCTAATTAAGATGGTTCTTAAATATAAGCATGTGAAAAAATAGGGTGTGTACCAATCTGGATTTAAAAGTTATCATGAGTATACATTTATGCCAGAAGGCTTCAACAACAAGGAGGAAGGTTAGCAAAATAAAAGCAGTGCATTTTTTATTCCATAGTTGATGTGGTTACTTACTAACCACAAAGATAATGTGTAGCAAACATATTATGAAGATGTTTTTAAGTGGCAATCTGTGAAAGCAACAATAGTTAGAAGATGTCCTGTGTATAATAAAGCATTTAAAACTTAAAGGCAATACTTGCACAAATTAAAAGCAAGCAATCTAAGAAAGTGAAATACAGCTATGGGAGAAAGAGGAAAGGACATGATTGAGTCTAAAGTGTCAGATATGGAAGAGGGGAAGAAGTAAGACGGAGGAAGCAGCAAGCCACACCAAAAAAGGTATTAGTGCTTTTTTTCATTAATATAAAAAGGAACAGATTTTTAAATACAATAAAAATACAAACAGGGGCTGGTGAGATGGCTCATTGTGTAAAAGCACCTACTTCCAACTGAACAATCTGAATTCAATCCCTGGGCTCCGCATGGTGGAAAGAGAACCACCTTCCAAAAGTTGTCTGATTTCCATATGCTTGAGATGGCCTGTGTGCCCCTGCTGCCCCAGACATACACATAAATAATTGTATAAATAAATAGATATAATAAATGTATTTTGAAACATTTTTATAATACAAATATAAGTTGTTTTTGTTAGGGATTCTACTGCTACAAAAAAAAAAAATGCAAGTTGGAGAGGAAAGGGTTTATTTGGCTTATTCTTCCAGGTCATACTCCATCATTGGAGGAAGTCAAGACAGGAACTCAAGGAGGGCTGGAACTTGGAAGCAGGAGCTGATACAGAGGCCATGGAGAGATGCTGCTTACTGGCTTGCTTCACATGGCTTTCTTAGAAAGCCAGGATTACCAGCCCAGGGATGGCAACCATCCACCAAGGGTTGGGCCCTCCTCCATTGATCATTAATTGAGAATATAACTTACAGATGGATTTTAAGGAGACATTTCCTCAACCGAAGCTCCTTCCTGTCTGATGACTCTAGCTTGTGTCAAGTTGACAGAAAACCAACCAGTACATAAGGTAAATTTTAAAAAAACAAGTAGCAACTACTTTATGTTGACAATAACTTGACCAAATCTGTGTTAAAGATAATTGACCAATGCCTTTTTTTGAAGCATAAAGGAAAAATGCCCTTATTTATTTAACTTAAATTTCTTATCCCTTAAGTATTCACATTAATACATCTTATAGTACATGTGAAATACAACAACATGTGAGTTATGCAAAGTATACTATATTAAAGAGCAAGTCAAATAGCAAAGGACCTAACAATTTTGGAAATTGTGAGTCACCATCCTCTGCACCTGTGCTGTTGTGCCCGATCCCCGTCTCTATGCATTTCCCTGAGGAGACTGCTCGAGGAGAAATCCAAGCTTGGGTGGTAGGCTGCCAAGTGTATCTCCTTGTTCCTGTTTTCATTCCTGTTCCTGTTTGTGTTTCTGTTTTGTGGGGAGTATAAAAGGGAGCTATGCAGTTGAAAATAGAGCATTAGGTCTTTACCAGATGACTCCTTGTCTTTCTTTCTCTCGCCCTCAGCCCTCCGCTGATCCAAGGAATTCAGTCAGCTATGCTGGCGTAGCTGACAGGAAATACTACTGAATCCTCTCTTTTTCTGCTTTATTGATCTGGGCAAAGTATAAATGCCTGGAAACAAAAGATAGAATTTGCAGTATTTCCCCAATGATAACAATTAACTTTCCCACCATGAAGTAGCCCGTGCAGCCTAAGCTAATGACATAGAGAGGAGAAGCTCCTACAGTAACAGCAGTCCTCTGGTCTGTCTCACATCGTTATGGTAAAGGTGGTTTTCTCCAATACAGGCTGGCCAACCTTCTCCACAAGGGGGTGGGCGTAGACATTCTTGCACAGAAGACAGTATGGTCACTCTCACTTCTGCAGCACGATTTGCTCTCATAGTTACATGGTATTTCAGGGAGTCACCTACTCCACTGTATATTCCGGTCATATGACATCCAAGAGCATCAGTAGATCATCACTCTGACTGTATGGGGGCCAAAGGCCTGGCCAGATATGAGCGCTGAACAATCAATCAACTGAGAGAAGTCTGTTTGTGGCACATTTTGTGCAGGAGGACTTGGAATTGGCCATTTCTCTGGTTCTATCTTTTTCCTCATTTTCTCATCCACAATTTCTACTTCTGTGCTATCCAGCATGTGCCTCCAACATGAGATTGAGGTTTGTGGTGACAACCTGCACATGGTGAAAATCAGCAATCAGGGAAATGGGCAGCAATTCCTGCTCATCCATCTTCCTTCGAAGAAAGAAGTCCCTTTCCAAGTTATCTATGCTGAAGTAATACTCAATTTGGCACTTAATGTACTTGTTAAGCAGTGTTTCTTCCACAGGATATACCTGTACACCTGTTCCATCATCATAGTAATACATCATCCTGGTGTTAAGCTCTGTAGGAAATGGCTGCTCAGTCCTTTCCCCTGGCTCTCGATAACCATATGAATAATCAAAGTTCAATCTAGGGTTTCCTTGACCTCGGCCTCTTCCTCGGCCCCAGCCTCTTCCCCATCCTCTAGTGGAACCTCGGATGGTGCCACCTTCACTTCTCACACTGGATACTTTATCTTGATCAACCCTCTTTTCTCTATCCCGTCTCCAACTTCGTGTATCACTTTTTCTATTACCGTGTGCTGGTTTATTTGCTTCAGGTTGACATCTAGAGCTGTTCTGGGACCCAGGTCTTTCCTGGCTGTCTGGTCTCACATCATCTAAGTGGAGTGGCTCCCATTTTTGCTTATTAGCTCTCTTCTGCTGGCTGCTTGATTGACCTCATCCTCGCTGACATTCTCAATAGGACCATCGAGTTTTGCTTCCCAGTTCTCTTTGTTCTTACTGTTGCTTCTTTTTTCAATCTTCTCTTCTTTTTCTTTTCGAATTTGTGGCTTTTTATTTCCTTGGCTGATAACACTCTGAGACCCAGTGTTAACCAATTCACCTGGTGTTGGCCAGTTTGCCATATCACTGAAGTCACTAGTCTTGTTGGATTTCTTTGTTTTGAGTTTTCCTGCTTTTATAATTTTGGGGGAACTGATCTCTCTTCCGGTTGCTCCCTCTCCCAGATGTTCATTTATGTAAATCGACACACTGAATGACACCTAGAAACCAAACACCTCCCAAGGACCGCACTCCAACCAATGTCTTTTGGGAAAAAAAAACATTTGGTAAAGTTAAAGAAGAAGCAGTATTGCATAGCTTGCAATAAAAGAAAACTGCCTTTCAGAACAAGACAAGTAAAAAAAGGAAAAATAAAATCAACTTGAACTCATAGACATTGAAGAACTATAATACCCAAGAACAGATCTAGCTCTGTTCTCTGCTTACAAAAGGAGAAGCCAGTACTGAAGGTTTCTGAGGCAAAAGGATGGCCAGGCCTCACCAGTCTGAGCTATACAGTGTGATCTTGTCTCAAAAAGCTGAAAGCAAAAGGGAGCAGTACCATGATCAATAATGACAGTGACAGCAGCAACAGCAGCTCAGCCAAGAATGGTCTCAGGTACTTGGTTTGCTGTGCTCATGAGGAAGAGCAGGAAAGTCTTGTCACACTCCTGCCTCAGCATGCCCTTGGCCACAGATCAGCACCAAATGACCTATGCTGGTCTCTGGGAACCACAAAGTTCTGTCAACTTTGACTATATTTTGTCTAAAACACTCACGAGCAGAACAGTTGTTAATTTTACATACATTTGTATTTTTAAAGTATTTGTACCTATGGAATGGGACATCTTGGGTATGAGACCTCAGTCTAAAACTCTTGCATATTACCAGAAATAATTTCAAGTGTGCCTGACTTTGATTTGCACTCTCACATGGAGTCAGGTATAGATTTGTCCACTTACAACCTCATGAAAGTGTTCAGAATGTGTCAGGAGTTTTGGGTTAGAATGCTCAACCAGAACTGGACTTCTTAGCTTGCTCATTTTTCCTTATCCTCCGGACTATAATGTAAAGCGTGGTATGGCCATGTGTTTAGTATCTATCTTCCCTACTAGACTGAGTGCTGAGTAAGGATTTTGGCTGGGCTTTTATTATATTTTGAGAATCAGACATGGCCTCTGGTATGTAAGAGACTCCTAACAACTTGGGAATGTGATCGTGTGTGGGCAGGAGGGCTGCAGATATGTACACATGTATGTCAGTTTGTACACCCACGTGTGAACGAACATATAGAGTCCAGAGGAGGACACTAAGCATCTGTCTGTTTTGCTCTCCATCTTATTGCATGAGACAAAGTGTCTCACTAAATTGGAAGCTTTCCATTTTAGGGACCTGCATGTCTCTGTCTCCATTGCTGGTGTTCCAGACACATATAGCCATGCCAAGCTTTCCTATGCTGGCTGATGGGGATTTGAGCTCAAGTCTTCATGCCTACATAGCACATGCTCCACCTACCAAGCTGTCTCTCCAGCCCCCTAAGAGATGTTTCTTAGCAAAGGAGTGCTGTAAGGGTCTGAAGAATCCCTTACTTCTGTTTTAGACCTTCTTTTTCTCTGCAATCCAGGTGACTTCTGGTGTCTTTCTAGGGAGAACATTTCTTGCTTTGCCAGATTAGGCCAACTCTGCCTTTCACATGTTCTCTCCTGGTTCATGGTCTTTCACTGCACTTGTACACACTTCAGTTGTTTCTGGATTTATTTGCTTACTATTTGTTCCTGCAGCAGTTTATAAGCTTTATGGGCAAAATTAATGTTACTGTTTCTACTTGACTGAGTGATCACTATGTTTGGTTGCTAATTAATGGAGTTGATCAAGATGTATTGGTTCAAAAAGTGGTCTAGAGAAACTGGTAAATAAATATATGAATTGAAATTGGTCTTTTAAAATTGTTATGGTAATGAAAAAATGGCAAATAACAGGATGAAAACAATATATAAAAACAATCTTCCTGGCCATGGATTAATTCAGTGTCCAGAAGATTGGCCACAATTTAAAGCCCAATACCAGTTGTGTGTGATAGTTTCTACCTGTTACCCAGCAGCTGAGAAGGAGGAATACAGTTATGGTGAGTTTTATGCCTGTCTGGCAACAGAGAGAGACCCTGTTCCAACAAAATTAAAAAGAGAGAAACCAGAAAAAAAAGAAAAAAGACAAGAGAGAGAGAGAGAGAGGGAGAGAGGAAGAAAAAGAAGAAAGAAAGAAAGAAAGAAAGAAAGAAAGAAAGAAAGGAACAAGGAAAATGGGATCCCAATTCTGAGATGCCCTAGCTATGTTAGAGAAGTGGCTCAAATGCTCTGAAACCATTAAAGACTTGATGCACATGTGGAAGGAATGAGTCAGAGAAGGAAATAAGGACTTGAAGATTAATTTGTCAGAAACATGCTCAGTGCACCAGTGCAACTAACTGAACTTCAAAAAATGGTCACAGGCAGCAGCAGCACTCTTCCTATTCACAAAAACTACTTCTCCTCTGAGGCTCAGTGAGCAGTTTCCAGGCCTTCCATCAGGAGACTGATCATGAGAGGACTGGGTCTTCCATTAATGAGAGAGTAAATGCTTGAGGCCGAGCTTTTCCAGCTGTGTTCTAATAGCACATGCTGTGTCCTTGTGAAAAAATCTATGAGGTCAGGTCTTTTTACTGGGGTGGAATGACATAAGGAAGTCACTAGATTATTTCTAGGAAAAAGGCTTTGTGCTTTTGCAAGCACCTTCAACCCTCATACTGAATTAACAAGGAGAACTGGGCATTAAACATGTAGAAGTCTTCCATTCATTTGCTGTGGATTTTCTCTACACTCAAGCACATGATTTGCTTACCCTATGAAGCCCCACCAGTAACTTCATACTAAAGGAGAAATACTTTTCCAGAATATGAATGGCAATGTAGGTACTATCAGTTCACACAAGCATCCAATGGGGACTTTCTGTTTTTCATTTGGGTTAAGGAATGATAAATCAAATATCTAACAAAAATTCATACTATGAAACCAGAAAGATTACAGTTGGTAAGTTCCTCAGAGGGAAAATAATTCCAGTTGAACATTAGAGTTTGAGGACTGGGCTGGTACTGTCCTTGTCCTGAAATCTTCAGTTCTCTTTGATGAGAAGTTTGGAACTGCTATTTGCTGAGCTGGCTCACTGCATCCATTCGTCACTGACAGGAATTAACCGTGATTCTGCTATTAAGCACTTAGGCTCTGTGCCACGAGGCATTCAAACGAGAAACATACTTTCATGAGGTCCAAAACCTCAACTTTTTATTGATTTACTACAGTAAAACTGGACTTGGTAAATGTTTGTCCATATTTATTGCATACTAATATAATCAACCCTTGGAGCAGAATATAACCTAACCAGTGTGACTAGCATTGGTTCACACAACATAACCCTATAGGAGACTCATACAGAAGACTCATTTTTCTATATGAAGCTATAACTCTTTATGAGAAGCAAATAAGTCATAATTACTTCTGGAAGTTTATAACCAATGGTTTAGATATTATTTGGCATATAGGAAAATCACATAAGCATTTGCTACATAATCAAATGTTTACATTATTTATCTTAAACATGATAAGAAATAGCAAAAACCTGGGTCTTCAAGTCTAGTCCTCTAGACTTGTATAATGATATGTGTTTGCTCACACAATTTTATTAACATACCACAGATATCTGTATGTATACATTCACAGAATTATTATATATATATATATCACAAAATCTACTAATAACGAAGTCAAATCAAGGCAATAGAATAAGTATAATGGGCCCCACAGTAATTCCCACGTCTCAGTGAATCGAGAAGGACATACCATCTGGGCATTTATACATCTCTGGCCTTGCAGCACACTCCAATTTACAGTAGCATAGAAATGTTTTAAGGCCAAGAAGTAATTGATTTGCTAAGATCACATAAATTGTATCAATATGTCAATCAATGGAAGATACTGACTACTGTTTTCCTTCTTTCAAAGCTGTAGTAATTAGCACAGTGCAGAGAAATGGACTAAAAGATGATTTGGAATCCAGCCAACTGCTCCCACACCACTTACTCTGACATAGAAGTCAATGTACCCGAACAAAGAGGGATTGTTGCCCACTGAGTTTTCAACACTGTGTCAGGTGCTTGGAGAAAAAAGATCAATTCCTTAGGAACTTACTATGCACTGGGGAAGGAAGCATCTGAGTGATAAGACTTGTCCTGATACAGTGGAGCCAAAAGCAGGGCAATCCGCAGAAGGTGGGGAAGTGTCTGCCATAAGCGTAGAGTAAGCACATTGAAGAGATTTGCAAGGCGTTTTCATCAAGTATTGTCAAGTTACACATCCTTAGTGCTCAATTTACTAGATAACATTCTATCAAATTAGCCCTTTATTGTGAGTAAAGTGTTTGAATTAATTTTTCTACTAAAATGATCTCCGTGTCTTAGATGGAATGGTAACTGCTAGTTTAAAAGTTGTCTGGCAAAAAAAAAAAATCAAGAATTTGGCTTTCTGGTTTCTAAGATACATTGGGGCAAGTAGAAATAGGCATCTTGATAAACATATTTACAAAAGAAAGTTCTGTTGTGTCCACTCTATCCCACAAGGGTGATGGCTGCATCTCTAAAAACCTAAAGCACTAGGAAAAGGCAAAAATCTGCTTGACCTCAAAGGAGAAAGTAGCAGATGGTTTGGATGGACACGGTAGAGTAGCATCTATGGAGCGGATTTTAAAGTAAGACTGAAGAGTACTATTTACTCCAATAGAAAGAGGAGACAATGAATATCGACCTTCCTCAAAATTAAATGAAATGTGCGATAGGGGAATCTAAAGCAGTATCCAGTCTACAAAATATAATTTTAAGAAGGAAATAAAGCACAAACTGCAATTCCCATATCAGTTACAGAATTAAAGTATAATCACAAGTAAAATACCTTTTGATAAAAAATAGTACCACTGATCTTTCTGTTCTTTCGGACTGTAATGTTAAAAGTGAAAACCAGGATTAGAGCCTTGAGAATGATGCGACTTTTAAGCTTATTGCTCATAAAAATCATTATAAACCAATGGCCACCAGGAAGGAGCAGGGGTAGATGATATGTCCCACATTACTACCCTTCTGAATGACATGTTTCACTGGAACACTTGTATGACAGGAAGTTGAATATAGTATGGAAGCTAGTTGAGAATGTCAAGACTTGACTCTGTTCCAACAGCTGTGTGACTATGGCTGGGCCAGCAATTACTCCTAGCTTCAGTTTCATATACATAAAAGGATAGTTAATTGTTGGGCATAGGGAGCAGAGGAGGTCCTTGGTCCCGTGAAGCTGGATACCCAAGTGTGGGGGAATTTAGGGGCGGGGAAGTGGGTGGGCTGGGGCACATCCTCATAGAAGCAGGAGAGGGGGGGATGGGATAGGGATTTTCTGGGTGGGGGGAAATGGGGAAAGGAGATAACATCTGAAATGTAAATAAAATATTCAACAAAAATTAATTAAAAAAAATAACTGTGTATACCACCAAAAAAACAAACAAACAAACCTAAATCAGCGATCAAGTTGGGAAAAAAACAGTACATGTAGTGAGAGAATGAGAGAGTCCAGTGAAGAGGAAGTAGGGCCTAGAGAGGAAGAGAGAAGAGAGAAAGGAAGAGTGAGAGAAGATGGCAACAGAAGGAAGGAAAAGAGGATAGACTGACGGGGTATGGGTGGGGTGGGTACCAGGATGTTAACTGTGGGAGGAGAGCAGGGCAGCAGAACCAGCTCAGGCAGGCCTGGTTGCCCCATAGGAAGCATCACCACAGAGTGCAGTGAAGAAAAACGCTATAAAGGTCAAGTTCAACCACACAGGCTGAAATCCATCTAACCTTCTGTCTGCTTTACTCTTTTTTTGAGGACCATTAATGGTCAAACTGATGAAGGACAGTAGGTAGGCTAAGGCCCCTAAAAGCTTCTCGGCTGTGTGGTGATTCGTGAGAGTTGACAACATCCTCCTGTCAGCACAGCAACCCCCCCAAAGATAACAAGGAGAGCTGTTGGCCCCTGGAGGTTAATTATGTTTGGGAGGGAGGCAGAGGCAGAGCAGAGAAGAGAATCATAATCTTCCTATAGATTGAATGTCCCTGTGGCTGTGGGGTACTTGTCTCCCTTTCACACTGAGATTTGACAGAAGGCATTTTCTGTGATGAGTGCTAGTGAAGAGCTTAGCCATGAGTTCCTGTGGGTAGCAAATCCATGTGAGATCCTTGCTTTGCAAAATAAAATACTCACCATTTAAAGATAGGGAGCAATTTACAGATTAAGTAAGAAGTGTGTTTACAAGGCTGTGTTTTCACTCAGGACACGGAAGATGGCTTAGAATTAAGTCACAAGTAGAGTAATTAATCCCCTCAAGGATCCTCCAGAGTCAAAACAAAATACAAAGACTTCAGAGGCACACTGTCCCTCAGACTTTCCCATCTCCTGCTCAGCCCCAGTCCATCATCTCTCCTCAGCAGTCACTAACTAGCTATTTGTCTGTTTCCACACTACTGCATCACAAAACAGCAGCCCACTTGCCTTGAAAAGATAATATCTCACACATATGGGCCTGCCTTTGATCTCTGTGGTCGAGCTAGGGGTCAAAGGCCTGCCTTGCCCAGACCCTCACTTCAAATGATTCCTTTCATTTATTGAGAAACCAAACATTAAAAGGGCAACGGAGGAAAAATAAAAGCCATGATTTAATAGCAGTTGATGTGTTCAGCCCATTTGGGGTTGGGTTTTATTCTCTTCGGGTCATATCTAATTGCCATTCCTCCCAGGTTCCCTGTCCTCCTGGTTCACAACTTGTTTGTTTTGCGGTCCTCAAACAAATTGGCACTCCAAGAGATCTTCTCCCCTGCAACTCATCACCAGCCATCTTGCCTTTCTAAGAGGTAACATTAAAGACTTAATTTACTGTCTCTTTCAGGCAGCGTGGAAGTCAGGAAGCACAGTGATATGGCAAACGCTCACCAACTCAGGTTTGAGCTGTGTACATGAATAGAACATATTTTATAATATTTTTCTCCTTCATGAATTAATAAAAGAAAAAATCTTAGCCTGAGGAAAGGCTTCAGATTAAAAATACAAGTTCTATTGTAAGCCACAATGAGTGGTCAGGCAAGGGTATCCTTCCCTCAGCAAGCCTCACAGTGTTAAAATCCACTGTGTAATCAGGTGGCTGTCCACATGAACTGAAGCTACTATGTGAACTGGACCCTAGAAAGTGTGGACATAGTGTGTAAGCCCACGAGGCAGGTGTCATTATTACTCTTATTAAAATGGGAGGCAGTTAATCAGGGTCATGTACATGCGTAGGGAGAACTTGTCTGATTCTTGTGAAATCAGTAAGTCTTTTGGATGAGTTTTAAGAAGAATGTTTTCTATTTGTTTTTACCATAGCAAAGATATATATTTGAAATGATAAGTTGGTTCTAATTTGAGTAATATACATATACATTCATATTTGGCAAGGTAATATGTGTGGGTTTTTTCATAGAAATTCAGAATAATTTTAATTTGAAATTTAAAGACAAAATATGCTAATAAAAACAGAAGTTGAAGATATTATCAAAGAATAAATATTGTCAATAAATATAGTGGAAAGTTATTTATGCCTTTAAAAATATATTATGTTACTTATTTAGAAAAAAAGATTTAGAAAGTATCAGGAAATTCTCTCCTGATACCTAGCTTTCACAGTGCTGCAAGGTGCTGTGGACGGTGGAAGATATCAGTGACCTTCCCCAGTTCTGGGCTCGTCTTGCTCTAATAATCTGCCAGATAAGATGCACCTGCCATCAGTGCAACAGTGGCAGGCCCACTTGTGAAGTAACCACCTCCTCTCGACTGCACTGAGGGTTGCTCCAGAGATGGACTCTCACACCCGGTAATCATAAACACAGTCAGAACCATGCCTAGGGGGTCAGGTCCTAGGGAGAATTCACTGCTGTTGTTTTGCTAAATGCTCATATTATCAAACTGTTTCTGAATATTTATGCTTATATTTATAGATTTCTGCTTCTCCCAACCTTGGTGGGAGAAGCTTCTTATTGCAACAAGTAGTGGTTAATGAAGAGACTCACAGCTTCTTAAAGCTTCAAAACATCAGCAACAGTGAGTGATTTGTCAGAGATGGGAACATCTATATCAACCCAGTCCACCTTCAGCTCAGTGCTCAGGGAGCATTAAAGAAGGAGCAGAAAAATATAAGAGCCATAGGAGGATAGATGTGTGGTTAACGGGAGCTGGAGAAAAGAGTCACTTTTCTGTGTGAGTGTGTGTGTGTGTGTGTGTGTGTGTGTGTCTCTCTCTCTCTGTGTCTGTGTGTGCTTGTGTGTCTGTGTGTGCATATGGTATACATGAGTATAGTGTGTGTGTTTGTGTTTGTGTGTGTCTGTGTGTGTATGTGTCTCTCTGTGTGTGTTGGGGTGGTGGTCACAAAATGATCTCTTGTGCCCCAGCATGTTTTCCTGTGCTGTACATACATGGACATCACTAATTAGAATCCATGGATTGTTTTTTTAAATGTAAATAAGGAAGTGAAAGTAGCAAAGGAGGTGTGTTGGGGGAATCCTGATACGAATCCTAAGAATGACTATGATAAAGATACATTATGTACATGTGTAATACTTTCAATGATTAAAAGAGAATACTGTACTATACTGTTAAAATCTACGTGATGAAAAGCTCAACTCAGTATCACAATGCTTACAGTAGGGTAACTCTGCTTTCCTTACTAACAAGTGGAGACAGCTTTGCCAAGAGCTCTAGATTAAAGCATGTGAAGTTGATTGTGACAGTGATCTAAGCCAGCATCATGTGCAACTCTTGTTAACAAGATATCCATTGAGATTTCCGGATTCTTCTATGCCAGAAAAATAAGTGTGTCAAGGACATGTGGATTGTGGTAGGAGCAGGGACAGTTTCTTAAGAAATTCACTGCAAGAAAATAAGTAAAACAGAGTTAGGAGAAATGTCAAAAGCTCAACATCTGCTGTTCCCAGAACCTTTGTCAGCCATTTGTATAGTTGTATAGTACCTGCTGTTATTGCACATGCTCTGTTGCATGTTGCCCTGGTTAGTGTTTCCAGTATTTCTCTCTGACAACTGGTTTCTTTCAGATGTTGATATAGGCCTTATTTTCTGCCCCATTTTTCTGCCACACTCTGGACTCTGTGGGCATGGACATGAAAACAGTACCTTCCTCACAGGGCTGTCATGAGTATAAAATGAGATGACATATGTTGAACCCTTATTCTATCTATTTTTGTATATGTATATATATGTAAATATATGTATTTTCTACATATGTGTTCTTTATGACTATCATCTAAATACATTTCTAGCATCTATACTTAACACACACACACATGTAGTCATACATGACTTAATTCCTCCCCCTCCCCTTTCTGGATCTTTTGGTGAGGGCTTTTTTTCTATCCCATCATCTCCTCCCAGGTGTTGGTAACGCAAAAACCCAGGGTTTGCACTTTCTATCCAGTGATGAAACATCACAACCAAGGCAATTTAGAGAAGAAAGACTTTATTTGGGCTGTGGCTCCAGAGGAGGAAGATCCCATCATATTGGAGAGGGATGGAAGAAGACAGCCTATGGCAGCTGGTGCAGGAAGCTAAGGGTTCACATCTTGAACCAAAAGCACAAGTCAGAATAAGAGCACTAGAATTGGTAGAAGTCTTTTAATTCTCAAAGCTCATCTCCAGTGATCTACCTCCTTCAGTGAGTCCATACCTCCTAAACCTCCCCAAACAGCACCACCAATTAGGGGCCAGGAGTTTAAACATCTGAGCTTCTTGGGGACATTTTTATTCTAACCATTGTAGCCACTAAGCTAAATCCCTAGAACCACTCATTTCTTAATGATATCTGGATACATTCTGCATCATGAAACAACCTGACCATGTTCAAACATCATAGAGTACACTAACTATATGGTACTTAAGACACTCATTTAAGATAGTCGTTGATGCAAACCAGAGACACAGTCAACAGAACCCATGGGAAGCTGCTGCCTAAGTAACTTGTCATGCTGTTCTACAGCAAATGTCTTCCTTGTAGGCAGAAGGATGATACATGTACAAATGTAAATATACCAGTCTCAACCATTTAACCATCGTTATCAGGTGTCCACACTGCTCATAACTATGTTGGTGTACATTTATATGACTTGCCAGTGCTTTATCTGCAGCAGAACCATGACAAACATATGAGAATCTGTTGTGCTATGGTGTTAGGATGGCTACAATGTCACTAAGTTAAAAGAACATTACAGTTCCAGTACAGTCTTATGGAGCCACCACTGAGTATACAATTCATCACTAAACACAATGTTGTTATAAAGTATGTGACTGGGTATAAAATTCTAACAACTTAGAAAATGACTCTTGCACCTCCATAGGGGTAGACTTGTTGAGTATTTTTTGTGGCTCCCAGAGGCACAGCAGTTGTTTAACCCAATGAAGAAGACTTCTACACTCCATACAGTTGTACACAGGCAGGTAAACTGTCATCTATTGCGGAGTGGTTAGACTTGGAGACCCGGCAGAGAAGAAGGCAGAAATAAGATCTCTCTACATTGCATTGCTCACTATTGACACAAAAACAAACAAACAACAAAAATCCACAGAAAGTCAGCCCTAATGAGAAACTTCATATTTGTAGTGTGAGATCCAAGACACTGTCTTTTGTAGACAAAGTTGTGCTCCATTATCTGTTGTTAGTAAGAGACAGAGACAATAATCACTCAGATGTAGACTTGGAGCCAGGTAGCTTTGGTGGAAAAATTGGGTTGTCTAATTATTAGCTGAAGCTTTGGGGAGTTTAATTAACTTCTCAGGACTTCTATTCCCTCAACTGATTCCCCAGTTAATATCTGGATGAGGATTCTATGACCCACTGTGAACAGAGTACTGAGAGGACTGCTGGGCAAAGGTCAAGGTTTACAGATGCTCACTATACAGACCAGGTGCTTGGGTGGTCCTCTAAGTGGACTCACCTCAGAGCCTGGAAGTTGTAGTTAATGTTTTCCATTGTTTTCGCTCATGCCTTTTATAACTTCTTCAAAAACTGATGTTCAAGAAATAGTACAGAATTGGAGAAGGCTACCTGAACAATCAAAAGTTTTCTAGTGTGTTGTCTTTGTTGAATTCTGAGGAGGAAAGAGTAGCATGGAGGAGGGATGGAGTGACGGAGAGAGGGAGAGAGCAAGGGAGAGACAGGTTTAAGAGAGAGGAGAGGTGAGAAGCAGGAGTTATAATAGAAACTAGGGGCCCATTTGCTGCTTCTGCTCAGACCTTGCTCTCTCAAGGAAAACTTGTTTGATCTAGGAAGAGGAACATGAGAGCAGGAAGAATCCAGGGAATCCTGTCTGACTGAAGGTTCTACATGATTATAGATGGTTTGAGGTTGACAAGATGGCTCAATGAGGAAATGTCCTTTCTGCCAATACTTATGATCCCAGTTTAGTCTTTAAGACTCACACAGTAAAAGGAAAGAATCAACTCTTGTCAATTTTCTTTTGACTACACATGGCATATGTGTGCACACACACAAATAAATTAATATTTAAAATTTAAAGTTACAGGTTCTCAAACCATAGAAGTTGAAGTAGGGAATGTGACAGTAAATTGAGTTTCCTTTCCTTAGGTATTTAAAGCACTCTAAAATTGACTGTGGTGATAGCCACAGAACTATGCAAATAACTCCTGAATATTAAAGCCATTGGACTACACATTTTAGATAGATGAACTATCTGATACATTAACTCAGTACAATTAAAAAAAAATCCCAATTGCTAGTAGTGTGCAGCTTCTACCTGCTTATCCTACAGCAGCTTCAGTTGACAAAACTGTTTCAGGAAAGATTTTGTGAGGAGAAAGTCATCCTTCACCCTAAACATGCTTGAACAGCCTGGGTTACATGAAACCCTCTGGAAAGAAAGAAAGGAAGAAAAAACAACAGCAGAACCCCAAACTCACTGGCAGTTGATTGAGATTGAGATGGTGTCAGAATATGTGACATTTTGAGGACAACCTTCGTTACACAATGAAATTCTGTCTCCAAAAATATACACATAAAGCAAATACAACAACAATTCACTTGAATGTTCACATTTGGGAAGACCTCTGCTCTCAGGACGGGGAAGCAAGCACACAGCTCCTCTAGGAAGGAATGCTGACTCCTGTCATGTTTGGGTCACAGTCCACAGTCTCCCTGCTCTGTTGCCAGTGAGCTCTACTTATGTGTCATGAATGGAGTGTTTTGTAGTCTTACCCAGAGCCCTGAGTCTCTAATATTGACTAATTTCTCTACGTATAGAATTTAAGGTCCTGTAAATCTGGAACTCTGAGCCACCTGCTAGTCGTTAAAACAATTACATGGTTAAGAGCTCACAAACAAAGAATTAATAATGGACCTGGGTTGGGTAACCTCCCAGTCCATATGTAGGAGGATGAATTATGTCCTTGTGCCACTTAGAAGCGGTGGCTCTGGAACAATGACACACACAGGAAAGGAGAATGCAAGGGGAGAATTCTTCCTGGCTTTTTCTGTCTGGACACTGAATTCCCATAACCTCTCACTGACAACATGCTCCTTCTCTTGTTTGATTGACATAATTTACTTTAATAATCCTGTGCTATGTGTTTTCCCAATTGCGATAAAATTAATTTTAGTTAATTAACTGACAGCCGTTTGCTTAGAGGGTCACATTCTCAGCACTAGGCCTGTACAAGAAGGGGTCAAGGCTTACACTCTTTTTGAGCTGAGTCTCTTGATTTGGTCTGACTTCATCACTGCCCTGTAAGGGACAGTGTTTTACATGGGTAACCAGCAATGCTGTCTAGTTTTCTTTCTTGGCAATGGTATGCATGATGGTACCAAGTATTGTGTGCCATGCTTCAGAAGCTGAAAGGTATTCTGTTTCCTGCCTGAAAGGTATTCTGATTGTGCTACTCTCATGAATCACTTTCTCTGCTGGGACTAGTGCTACATGGCAGGCAATAGTAGAATTCCTACAGGAATCCTAAAACTAGTTTGTGATATTCCAGACAGTGTGGGGAAAACAGCAACTGGGCCTGGTGACTAAGGACAGTCACCTTGGAAGCAGAATGGACTGACTGAACTCCAGATTGAGTTCAAGTCCAAGTGCAGAAATTTAGTGAGATCTTGTCTCAAAATAAGAAGTGAAATGAAGGGAATGGATATAGCTCAGTAGAGAACTTACTGAATCCAGTGATTTAAGGATCCTTGACTTTCTGGTAATGTATTAAAACATGGCATTACTTCTTTTCTGCATTCAATTTTGTTGCAAATGTAAGACTACTTCTGATACTGGCAAGTGTAACCCAACTATTCTTTGAAAATTGTTCTGATTGTGTAGCAACTATAAACCTAGCTTTGGAGTCAGAAAACACTATGTATAAATTCCAGGTACTATTGCTGTATGAATGGGTGAGTTAATGAGTCACTCAAAGGTTCAATTTCCTTGTGACTAAAATGCCACTAAGATATTTGAACCAATCACTTAGGGTGTTGTAAGCATCACTTAGGATAGTTCATGTAAATGCAGTGCATGCCATAGGGTTCTGTAATCTAAGGAAAAGTAAGAAGACATGCTACAATAACCTGGTTCTGTGCACTGATTGACTTGCACTACACTTCTGTCACACCTTAACAGTGTGTAATCATATTAGTTATTTCTCTGTAATTGAGATAGAATAAAAATGTAACATAGGAGGAAAGGGTTTATTTGAGCTTTCAGGTCCAGAGAGATAGAATGCATGATGGTGGAGAAGAGATAGCAACAGACTGGGAAGGCATGGAGGCAGACATAGGAAGCTGCATACAGAATTCAGGGCTGAGGAAAAGGAAGTAGCACCGTGCTTTTAAACCTCACAGCCCACCTCTAATGGATATTCTTCCTCCACAAAGGCTTACCCTCCAAAAGGACGAATTTCCTCTCAAAACAGTATCACCAATTGAAAACCAAGCAATCAAATGCACAAACACGTAGGACATTTCTTATCCAAACCACAGCGGTATGAGACTAGCACGATCCATGACTTGTCTGCCTGAATGAAGACAGATTAATTAACACCAGAGAAGTTTAGTAGCAAATGTGTGGGGTTTTTAAAAGATTTCAAATTAACAGTAATACAATACTGTTATAGTGTACAAACTATGAGGTCAGAGCCAGTAAGGTTGAGTCTTACCTTGGAGCTTATCTGAAGGTGAGCTGAGGCAAATAACGTCCAAGAAAGCTCAGGTTAAATGCCAACAAAGGCTCCAACAGTTATTCTGCTGCCAGGGGCAGCTCAGGATGAGAGCTATACAAATACTAAGAATAATGCTAATTCTACATTTAACAGATCAGACTACATTTTAAATCTAAAATCATAAAAACAAGAATGAGAAAAAGTCAAAAGAAAATGTTCATTTATATAATAAACCCAAATTTCATTTTAAACATACAAAATATATCATGGTATATTTAACCAACCAATCATGTCTTGTTAAATGTTTAAAATTTACTGTTAGCCCTGGAAATAAAGCTTCAATGCCCATTCAATAATCTAAGCAGAGTAACTGAGTTATTTCTTTGTTAATCAAAATGAAACACATTAACTAATGAAATTGGTATTATAGCATTAAGTAGCTCTTAAGATTAAAAGTTAAAATTTACTTAATGTATAACTTTACATATTAAAGACTAGGTGCATTCTAAAACTTGTTAGGAAATTCTTAACTTTGTAAATTTAAGAAGTTGAAGTCTTTTAAAGTTCTATCCTAAACTGAAACTGAGACTCTTGGGGAGTTAACTTTGGAGGTGAGTCAGCAGCCACCTTGCTTGGCTTTCTTAGTGACAGCAGGGAGCAGAAGGACCTGCACTGCTGCTAAGACATAAGTGGCCTCAAGCACACACAGTGATTCAAACTGCTGTGAGTATGAGAGGGCATTCCTCTATCTGGACTCAGTAGGTTCATATGTGTGTATCTTTCTGTGTCTGTGTGTATCTGTCTACCTATGTCTGTGTATCTCTCTATGTGTGTATACCTGTGTGTGTTCCTGTGTCTGTGTGTGTTTGTGTGTATCTGTGTATGTGTGCATGTCTGTGTTTGTATGTCTCTGTGAGTGTCTATGTATATGTGTTTGTATATGTCTGTGTCTCTGTGTGTTGTTGAGTGTGCTCTGTGTTTGTGTTACTCTCTCTCTCTCTCTCTCTCTCTCTGTGTGTGTGTGTGTGTGTGTGTGTGTAAAACAAAAATAATTATAGAAGAAGTGATAATTTCCAGAGAGGATGGTTAGGTGAGAGACACACAGAAGAGTTAGAGGGGGAAGAAGGGAGGATGAAAATAAAGCAAATGCACTGTGCTAGTGAATAAAATCCTCAAATAAAACCAAATTGTCCTGAAGTAAGTAAAAACACTGTACAACATTTATTAGCACTTGAGTTTAATGTATATCTTTTAGCAGTACATAATGATTCATGCCTCAAATCTCAGCATTGAGAGGCTGAAGCAGAAGGATTACTGTGAGTTCTCTGAGGCAAGAGGATTACTGGGAGTTCAAGACTAGCCTGGGCTACACAGTGAGTAATTGTAGGCCAGCTTGAGCTACATGGTGAGATCCTGTCTCAAAAACAAAATGAAATCAAACCTTATTAAAAGGTTAAAAACACACACACACACACACAAAACTAGAGTATTCAAGAGGCTATGCTAAGTCTGTGGAATACAAATCAGCATAGATGTGTAACTTCTAACCCACCAAGCAACCCACATTTCATACTTAGCAAACAATATCTTTTTAAAATATATCAAAGAGAAATCTGGCTGACAAGTATTTGCAACGTTTTAAATACTCAAAATATATTTCTACGTCTTGAATTAATTCTTTTCACACGCATGGCACCCAGTGATTCCAATAACTAACAGAAGTGGCAGACTGTGGACTGTTTTCCATTTCTACAACTCTGTAAATGGCTATTTACATTTTTTTGACAAGTGTATCTGTTCTAACAGTAAAAGGCATTGAGGCTTTCTTGGGGATGTTGTTCTTTCTCTTTCTAGCTGGTAGTGAAAAAGTTGAACTGCTCAGGGTTGATCAGTCTCATCTGAAGGGGAGGAAGTTTACCCTCATTTTCCAACAAATCCTCTTTAATTTGGAAGTAACATTGACAGGTGGCCTCAACACTCAGGACATTACAGACCACCTTGAAAGTCTCAGAGTCAGTGGCCTTTGAAGTCACAATAATCAACAAGTCATCCGATACCCCTCAGACAGACTGGCCCTGCGGAGGAAGGCCATCTCTCAGGTAGACTTATTATCTACCAAGTAGGGACAACTTGATACAGCTTGCTGAGCAAATTCACAGACTTTAATGGAACTAGGGATGTGCAAGGGGGACTAGAAATGTGATTTACGAACTACTATTCAGGGCTCTTACTTTCCACAAAAATGTGAACATATATTTTTGTATTCCAATAATACATAATCAGTAATTTATAAGATGATAGTTTCCCAATAATGAAACGAAAAACTAGTTTGTGGTTCATGGAAAGATAGCTCCCTCCATCCCCCTTTTGTAGTAAGTGGTAAATTGTTTGATCAAATACTTTTGAGAGGCCATCTGAAGTCAAGCACAATACAAAGAAAGAAAGAAATGTCTTTGTCCAAAATTATTGAATGAATAAGGTGGAGAGAAAAATTTCTGTTCTTTGGAACGATTGGAGCAAAGTTGAATTTCCTGCGTATGAAATGTTCTCGGGCTCTGAGAATGACCACTAAGCTGCCTGCTTACTAAGTCCAAGGCCTGCTGCTTTCACTAATTTCTTAGTTGGGTTATGTACTCGGGTGAGCCTGTATCACTTCCTGTAACTGACCTTGTTCATATGGGGAGTAATTTATAGCCAATTGTGTGTTCAGGAAAGGACCTAGCATCATTCACATGTACACTGGTCACACTCACACAGCTAATACTCTTCTCATCAATTCAGCTTAATGCATGATGTCTAAGTCCCTGTGTTTCATGTGTTGGATTGTATGTTCTAAAGGGGACCTCATGGACTGCAATAGCCTTCTTAATGAGATTTACAAATACCATGGTCATGTCTCCACAAAAGAAAATAGTTTTGATGTGCTTTACATAGACATAGGTCCCAGAAAAAAAAAATCATGCTTCAGTTTACGGAAATTCCTACACTTCCAGGGTAAGAAAACATTCCCATTGGTGAAGTCAGGGTTCTACACCTCACTAGATGCACTGAGAAACTGGTGTTGGTGTTAACATTGTATATATAACCCTACTGTACCCCAGGAAGCACAAACTTGATAAGGCAAAGGGGTAGAAAGAGTAATTCCTTAAATATAAATTAGTGCACTTGGAGAGTTAGAGAAGAACAAGAGGTTCTTCACTCTGTATTGGCTGCATTCACTGATTACTGACCATATTAGTGAGTATTTCTCTCTCTCTCTCTCTCTCTCTCTCTCTCTGTTGTTGAACAATAGTTTATTGATATCCCTCCCTCTCAGCCTCTATAATTCTGAGGTCACTTTCTCCTCTTGTAGATCTTCCCTCACTCGCCAGGGGCAGATCTGCTGTTATCAGAAGCCAGGCATAGGCTTGGATGGCATCAACGATGTGCTCTGCTTCTGGAAGCCTCCATCTACCACCTGCTGAAGTTCTACTGTAGGAAGCAATCCTACTATGTGAACCTGCTGAGCTCTTTCTGCAGAGTTCTTATCAGACTGAGATTCAGCAGACGCTAGACATCATCGAAGCACCCCAGAGCCATGCGGTAGATACACTGAAAAGAAAATTTATTATCAAGTACAAGACAGCTTTCTACTCTTTCTACCTGCCTGTCGTGGCTGCCATGTACCTGACAGGCTCTGATGGGGAGAAGGAACTTGCCAATGCCTTGAAGACCCTGCGGGAGATGGGCGAGTTCTTTCAGGTCCAGGATGACTACCTTGATCTTTTTGGAGACCCCAGTTTGACTGGAAAGGTTGGCACTGACATCCAGGACAACAAATGAAGCTGGCTTAGCAGAGAATTATGAGAAGAAGAGCATCTGTCTCTTAATGTGATTCCTCTAATGCAACTCTGCCCCATGGCATAGTCTGGCCATGATTCTAGTTCTAACTTGGCCCAAGTACTCTTGAGTTTGCTGACTTCAAACTGATCTCAGAATGTTATGAGCTTTCTCAGCAGCAAACATGCATATATCATCCTTACCCCATATCTTCAGAAGCTAATGTGAAGATGAAGATGTGGATAGCATGGTGTTCACATAGCTTCATACACAATCACAATTGCTATAATTTGAGTGTGAAATGACCTCCATATGCTCGAGTTTGAGTACCTGGTCTCCAGCTGATGGTGTTGATGTGGGAGGTTGTAGAATCATTGAGAAGTGGATCACTGGGGATGGGCCTTTAGATTCCATAGTCAGGTTCACTGTTTGTTTGTTCCTGGTGTCCTGTTGAGCCAAGATCTGAGAAGGTTAGAAATACCCAGTTTCCATTGCCATAGAACCCTGCCACATGCCTTCCCTGCCAAGAGGAACTATGTTTCCTCCTACTGTGAGCCAGAATCAGCCCTTCTTCGCTAAATTGGTTCTTTTCATGTCTTGGGTCACAACACTATGAAAGGTAACTAATGTACATGTTCCTTATCATTGCAGCTTCTGTTTGTATGTGGAAATGTCATTCAAGTATTCTGTGGAGTTGCTTGACAGAATGTGTGGCCTTTTCAAAGGCTCAGACAGTTTTTGGTGGTTGCTATTCAACTATTAAGCCACTCTTCCCCTACCTCCTGAAGCTTTCCTAACTTTGATAACTCAAGAAAGATGCTTCATGAGAAGATGAATACAAATCATTCTGAATACTTTGCCAAGGAGAAGAAGGAGGTGAGGTAAGAGGAAGATGAGGAGGAAGCATCATCTGCCTGAGTGCCAGACTGCAGAGGCTGTATGCAAAGATTTTGAAGTTTGAACAATAGAAGACAAGTTGAGGGTTAAGTAAGCTGAGAACCCTAAGCTAAGGACAATAAGAAAGGTGAGAAAGCTCATGGCAGAGTCTGTTAGAATAACCCAGATGTTAGCTGGATGGAGAGAAGAAGGCCTCAGAAGGAAGAGTTAGTCACAGGGAGCAGCAGAACAATTTGGGAGTGAAGGAAGGTTTGTTTCCGTGTCTTGATCAAGTAGACAGATCTTGATCTATGTCTGAGGTCATGTCCTATACTCTTGCCAGCATTTGTTAATGGTAAGAAAAGCTAAGCTATTTACCAGATGGGACTTCAGGCTCAAGACACAGATTTTCTCAGAGATAGATAGTCCTGGAAAATACAGATCATGGGCATAGGATTCATATTACAGAAGAGATTTAAGAGGGTAAAAGAGGAAAAGATGTGTCTAACACCTTGGTCCCTTTGGATACATGAAGAAATAGAAATCAGATGGAAAGCTGAGAGAAGACAATGAGAGGGAAAGAACAAGGAGGGAAAGGTTGCGGGAGGCTGAGATTACCCAGGAGGCCTGTGGATTCCCTTCCATCTTCTTCCCTGGGGTGATGAGATTTTAGACATGTAAAAGCTTTGCGTGTAGCTTCATCCTGCCTATGGTAATTTGAATAGAGCGTGGCATTTTCTCCTGACACTTGTATATGGAGATGGTGTGTATATGTGAATGCACATGTGTATGTAGATGACTCTCTCAATCCCTCTCTAACCTACTTTTGGCTACACTAGCTGAGCAGCAAGCTTCAGGGATCCTGCTGGCTCCATCTCCAGAGCTTGGATTATAGGCTTGGGCAGCCATGCTCAGCTTTTTCATGTGAGTGCTAGGAATCTAAACTCAAGCCCTCATACTTCTGCAACAAGCCTCTGAGCAATCTCCCAGCTTCTCTCCTGACACTTTGGAGGCCCTTGTCTTTGGCTTACTTGCCTGTTTTCAACAGGTTATCCATGGCAGTGTCAAACTAGCGCCCCCATGTGTGCTCAGGGAGGAATGGGGACTTTTTAAATATTTAAGACACAAAGCTGAGATCAGTGCTGCTCTGTAAAAGAGATATATATGCTGTTTTATCTGTCCCCCATTTTTCCTCCCTTGAGTAACTAAGGGTCAGTCAAGTGTCACCTTGAATAACTATTCAAGGTTAATGTAAAAGCAGAAATATTAGTGAGTGGAAGCAATATTTGAATGAGTTCTGCTTCCAGAGGTGTTCCAGTCCATTTGTGTCTTTCATTCATGCATGATTTGTTCTTTTGGAAATTCTAGTTTCATAACAGGAGGGGGTGGAGGAGGTCTAAGACTGTTCTGTGTATTCCTAAGCTCTCACTTAACAAACGTCATTCATAAATCCGTTGCCAGGTTATTGACCGCTGACAGTGAAGCTAGACAAACTAATTTGCAGTAGTGTTTTCAATGGAAAGCCTGGGGACATAGAGGTTAAACATTAGCAAATTCAAAGCCATTTTTTTCATGAAAAGGCCCAAGAATTGATGAAATTTGACATATGTCATACAATGTTTGTCAATTAAATGAAAACCCTGCAGAGACGCACATAGAACTTTAATTGCGAAAATAGCACCTGCTGTAAGGAACACTGCAGCAAATCTCATGATTTCCATTATTTCTAATTGGACTTAAATACCAAAATCCCTGGCCTCCAGACTGGGTATTCATTTCACAGCTGACATTTGTTTTTAACTCAGTTACTATTCTAAAATGATCACCCAGGAAGAAAAGCGGTTCAGGATTCTGCTTAGTTCAGGATGTGGCCTTGATAGGCTGCTCTTCTCCCCACAGCCAAGTGAAGCATGCTTTCTCCACGCATCTTAGAGCCATATGGCAAGACAAAAATATAATCAGGCAATTGTAGCTTGTCCCTCTAAGCCATTCTGAGAGTGGAAAAGTGCTGAGGCAAAGCAAAGTGTGAATTTCCACACTCCCAAGCAGTCAATAAAGCAATAAATTACTTCATGTTTTTCATCCTTAAATGGATACAAAATGGCTTCACCTTTGACTCTCAACAATGCTGTCAATTCTGTCAGTGTTGTTCCCACAGGCTAAGCACTTCCAGGTCTGCAATTGATTTAATGTAACAAAAGTGACCAAGCAGGATGTGTCCAACTTGTCAGCGCACAAGATGACCATAGAGGCTAATGGCCTGAAAACTGGAATTGAAAGCACTTTCAAAGCTACCATGGTACTCACACCTTGATTTGTGTATTGAAGATGAGTAGTTTCATCAATGGACATTGTGCTGATGACTTAGAAAAAGAAGTGTGGATTAGTCAGCTGTCAGAGTGTCACACTGACCTGAGGGAGACCATTTTAAAAGCAGAAGGACTTGTTTGGATTCAAGGTTTCAGTCACTCAGCTTGGTCGCATTGTAAAGGCTTTGAGATGAGACCAATCTTGGCATCAAGACAAAGACAGTAACATACATAGTGAGAGTACAAAGCTGCTCACCCCATGGTGGTCTGAACAAGAGCAAGAAAGATAGAAAGAAGAAGAAGTAAACTGGGGAGAAAATACATCCTCCAAAATCACATAGCCAGGGACCACTTGCTCCACCAGTCTCTTCCTTCCACGGTGCCCACCACCTCCAAGGCTTGTGGATTTTTTCATAGATGAATCCATTGATTATATTAGGGCCCTCACGACTCATTTTCCCAAAGTCATGCTTCTGAACATTGTACTGAGCACCATGATT
Organism: Grammomys surdaster; assembly: GCF_004785775.1. Lineage (NCBI taxonomy): Eukaryota > Metazoa > Chordata > Mammalia > Rodentia > Muridae > Grammomys > Grammomys surdaster. The sequence continues at coordinate 11,821,801 of NW_021604566.1, read as the reverse complement.
TCAACACGTGAGTCTTTCCAAAGAAGCTTATGTCAGAACTCTAATAATGGTTTCTGTCTCAAATGTTCTTTTATACTGAGTAATAACAGCAAACATCTGGATAGACACTAAGTAATTCAATAAATTTTCTTTGCCTTTGAACTATCCAATATCAAATATATGGAAATATATATAACAATAGACACAAGACATTCCTTTTTAGGTCTCAGGATCTGTTGGCATTTACTGTGAGAATAGCCTTGCAACCAGGACTATCTTAGATAAAGCACACTGGAAGGACAGAGCCATCCCTCAAAGTGGTAGTCTTCTGATTTGAAGAGCAGAAAGTCGATCCAGATAGAACTGAAGAATTGGCTATAAATAGGAATTATGTGAAACATGAGTTTGCCATGTTTTCAAATGCAGAAAAGAAACAAAAAGGCAAAGCTAGACACTGAAGGTGATGCTGAAAGACATGAACCTCACATTTCCAGTGGGTTCTTCCTTTTAAGGATTTGTTTTTATTTTATGTATATGAGTGTTGTACCAGCATGTATGACTGGGCACCACCTTCGTAGTACCCTTGGAGGCCAGAAGAGGACATCAGGTGCTTTAGAACTGGAGCTACAGAAGGTTGTGAGTTGCCATGTGGATGCTGAGAACTGAACCCCATCCTTCTGAAACAACAGCAAGTGCTTCAGGTCCTGAGCCATCCCTCAGCCCACATTGTATATTGGCCCCACCCCAACCAATGGCAACATAAGTGCATAGTGTAGCATTTGACAAGATGCCTTACCAGTTAACTGAAATAGTTGGGAAATTAATGATTGATTATAGCTATGAGGATTGGAATAGACTTGAGCTGTGTGCTATCTTTTTGTAGAATACTGAGTTTCCTACTTGGATCAGACTGACATAATATGTTCTGTCATCTGTGATATTCATACCAAGGCCAAAACCAAAATCACCCCGGAGGTTAATATGGTTTGGAGAAAACAACTTGAAATATAATTGTGTTCTGAATGCTCTGCATAGAACTGCCACCTAATATTTCTGAGTTATTATAATAATGTATATTATTGTTTTAAGGCAGCCTGCCAAAGATACATGTGGTGGGGGAGTCAGAATTGGCTTAGGACAATTTAACTGTCTAATCAATTATTCAAAAGAATTTAATAGAAAAAAATGCCAACACACTTATATGCATGTATTATACAAACTAGGTCACCATGATGCTATTAAAATGAGATCAAGTGGACCGGACAGGCCAGAATGATAAACCATGGTTTCAGACACAACATACATACATACATACATACATTCATACATACATACTTACATACATAGTTACATACATATAACAAACAGATCTGATTTGCATTTATCTGTCAAAAATAAATTGGACAAAAGAACAAGTAAAACTTCATTTCTATTATCTAAGGAAAAAAAAGGAAATGGAAGGTTCAATCATAATTTGGCCATAACTAAATCAATGCAGAAGAGGACAGACAAGGGGTTATATTGCAAACTGCAAAAGTAGATCATCTATAAGCCTCAGTGATTTCCAGAATCAGTATCAGTTATATGTCTCTTAGGTATATGAATATCTACCACAGTGGTTTACACAAAACTAAGAACTATTGCAAAATGAGAACCGATAGCATGGATAGCATGAGTGGTGTGTGTGTGTGTGTGTGTGTGTGTACGCTCGCGAGTGTGGGCACACGTACACACACATATGTATATTATATACAAGCTGCCAGGCACATTCATTGATCTCATTTATTCTTAATATCTAAGTTAGACCTGCCATGCTGCAGAGCAAGGCTCTTGAACTGTACTCCCTGCATGATATGCAACAGCTACCATCATAAGCAGAATCAACATATATAATCCTATATCCTATATCATATATCATCATATATCAACATATAACCCCTTGTCTGTCCTCTTCTGCATTGATTTAGTTATTGCCAAATTATGATTGAACCTTCCATTTCCTTTTTTGTCCTTAGATAATAGAAATGAAGTTTTACTTGTTCTTTTGTCCAATTTATTTTTGACAGATAAATGCAAATCAGATCTGTTTGGTGTATATTATATACAAGTTGGTGGCTGAAATTTTCTGGAGTGATGCTGTATTTTCAGACAGTTTATCCTATCACTCTCAATTCATCCAGACACTGGCAGCCATTAGCCTTAAGAATGTTCTCCTATGGTCCGAGCTCATGATTAGGTGAGAATGAGGACTTGGTGAGAAGGGGCACCGTCTGCAGAAAGGCAGCCCTCGGCCATCTGGGGCTCTAAGCTTTCCATGTAGCTGTTTTGCAGGAAGCACCTGAAATGACTGGCAATGGAGCAATCACGCTGCCACTTAACCATATCTCCATTTTAGCAAATCCCCACTAGTTCCGGTGCCACCCGCCTGTCAACACTGGTAAGAGATGGAGCTCACTAAGCACACGATCGTGAGCTGAGACACAGGTGCCTGGGACACACACATAGGTCACTGGAGTCCTAACTGCAGCTTGACTGTGTGGAGCACAAACTGGAAAATACTCAAAACACTGGGGTGGATACATACACACATTGTGGCTGTGGGAACTTGATCTGGAGAGGAAAAGAAAAATGAAGTGCTAGTATTGAATGAACAGAAGAGACTTCTGTGCTGGGGAGTTTGATGGAGTGGATTCTGCTTATGATGGTAGCTGTTGCATATCGTGCAGGGAGTACAGTTCAAGAGCCTTGCTCTGCAGCATGGCAGGTCTAACTTAGATATTAAGACTTCTCTAAATGAGATCAATGAATATGCCTGCCAAGGGTGCTCTTCCGTGAACTCATGAGACCATGCCGAATTTGGAGAAATACTTATTTAACTTGAAATTTGCTGCAGAGAATCCAGAAGAAAAGCCATGTAATATGATTAAAAAAAAAGAAAGGAAATGACTGAAAATCCCCAAGATAAATCAATAACACCTAGAAAGGCAATGCAGAAGCAAGAACTTGGCTGAAAATTAAATGCGTCAGAAAAACAAAGTAATCAATTTCTGGAGACTGAATGCTAGGGTTGAAACTGTGGCAGCCAGGGTTCAAACTACAACCTTGAGAAGATTTCTACCTTTGTCAACACATCTGGACACTAATTGGAAACAATAAATGTTCAAATACAACAATGGAAAGAAAGATGAAAAGTGTTACAGACGTGACAGCTCCACATAACCTATCAGATACGCTGTTTTAGGAAATGGCAGATGACACTGAGCTTGAGACAGGCTATTTGTCAAGAAGCAGGCTGAACTCCCAGAAGTCAGCTCATCATGGGCAAGTGTAACTGATGGAAACAGCTTCTGATCTCTTCACTTGCCTCTGAAACAACCTTTTGTGTGTGTGCACCATGGATGGATGGACAGATGGATGGACAGACAGATGGATAGACAGATGGATGGTCAGACAGACAGAAAGACAAAGTTGCATGATAGTTACATAAAAATTAATATATATGACAGAATGCTTTTACATAGTTTGTACGTAATGATTTTGTTTGCCTTATATGTTTTCCCACTATATTAATATAGCCCAGGGTCAGTCCATACAGTGTTACTTGTATATATATGGTTTCATGACTATCCACTTAGTATTGAATCACCAATTTCAGGGGTGGATTCTTCCTTGAGGAAGACTGTTTCTTCCATGCTCAGCATTCTTTAGTTGTTTGTAGCTCTGTTTAGGTTGAAACCCCTTGCATGTTAGCATGTCTCTTGGTGTCATTTCTGTTCAGATCTTGTATAGGCAGCCATATTAATGAGGCTTCATGAACATACCTTCTCTGACATTTCTAAGAGATAGAATATCACAGCAAGACAGTTCTCCTGGCTCTTAGGAGTTGTATTTGTCTATTTAGGAATAGATGGTAGTTGGAGTGAGAATGACCCTCAGAGACGATTGCTTCAAGGTCTTCAATTGGAGGAAATGTTTAGAAAGGATTAGGAGTTTGGGCCTTGGAGGAGGTGTACCACTGTGGACAACGCATGCTATCCATAGTGTGCCCTAGTGTGTATCTCTCTCTTTCTGCCTCCTATGTGCAGATCGAGATGTATATGCTCAGCTGTTCCTGCCACCATGACCTTCCTCCACCGTCATATATACTCTAACCCTCTAAAGCCAGAAGGCCAAATTAAACACTTTCTTTTATAAGTTGCCTTGGTCATGGTGTCTCACCCCAGCAAAAGAAAATTGACTATTTTCTTATTTTATTACAAGTAAAAGCGAAAGGGATAAATATTTGTATAAGTCTTTGATAAAGCTAACAGGTTTCAACACATTAAACATTGTCCTAAATGTTAGATAAAACACAGAAGCAAAGTACTACTGGGTAAAGCCCTTTTATGGAATGAAGCATATAACAAGGGATTTTTAAAAGTTTTTATTCACTATCTGTGGTGAAATGTGATTTACAAAAATAAAAACAAGGGAAGTATATATTTAAGAATATAACTTTGCTCAATGGACCAAGACTGAGATGACAGACTTGCCTGTAAAGGTTTCAGAGAAGAAATGGGATATTGGAATGTTTCAATTCAATAATCCTAAGGACAGCACCAATGGACAACTTTGTAGGAAGCTTATGCAAATTTAAGAAGGAAATTATGCTCCAAGAAAAGCCAAAAGCCAGTCATGGGGTCAGATCAACAAGCAGAAGGAACGTGGATGTGAGACCAGCCTGGGAGGGGTGAGGAGGGACAGGGTGGAGGACGTCACAGGAGGGAAAGGAATTCATATGTTCTTGTGTCTTCTTGTCAGCTGAACTAGAGTTCTTTGCTATTCACACATCTCAATGAAGCAAATTGCCCCCTCTTCCTTCAAACTACCCGCTTTGCAAAGTTCCATGTATGAGAAAGGCAGGAGAAAGTCTTTCTGAGTCTGGTTTATTTTATTTAACAAATGTAGTGTTTTGAATGAAAATTGTCCCAATAGACTCATAGAGAATGGTATTATTGGATGTGTGGTCTTGTTGGAGGAAGTGTGTCACTCAGGGTGGGCTTTGAGAATTCAGAAGCTCAAGCCAGGCCATGTGTCATTCTCTTCCTGCTTCCTGAGAGTCCAGCTGTAGAACTCTTGGGTCCTTTTCTAGTACCATGTCTGCCTGTGTCCTGTCAATGCTTCCTTACATGATAATAAACTAAACCTCTGAACCTGTAAGCCAGATCCAATTAAATATTTTTTATATAAAAGTGGCAGTAGTCATGGTTTCTCTTTATATCAACAGCAACTCTAAGACATGAGATGATCTTTACTTCCATTTAGTTTCCTTAAAATGACATGATTTTGATCTTCTTTACAGTTGGATAATCTATCACATAAATGTAGTCCACTTTTTGAAACTATTCAGCAGAGGTACCTAGGCTAATTGCATTGCTAGGCTATTATGAATAAGGTAGCAATAAACATGAGTATGTGGTTATCATTAGAGCAAACTGACGAACATTCCTTTGTGTATCCATAAAGCGGTGGGATAGTTGGATCATAATGTAGTTTGCATTGTTGTTTGTTTGTTTGTTTGTTGTTTTGGCTCCACACCAATTTCTATTGTGGCTGTCCTGGTTTGCATTCCCACCAATATACCTGAATGCTTTCTCCCAGACCTCCGTCCTCACCTCTATTTTTAAGTTGTTTTATCCTATTAACAATAGCTATTCTGACTGAAATAACAAGAATCCACAGTGGAATTTCCATTCCCATTTCCCAGATGGCAAGGATACGGACCATGTGGGCCATTTATACTTCTTTTTTAAGGTGCATCTGTCAGGACACCTGCTCATTTAGTTACTGAGTTACTCTTTTTTTTGTTCCATAGTGAGCATTTTACATATTCTGCATGCTAATTTATGAAGTGCTGGTGAAAATTCCCTCTGCTGTGTAAACTTTCCCCTCTTCTGCTGTTTCCTTTGCTGCAGAAAAGAATCTTGTTTGCTGTCACTTGGTTACTAGTTCTTACTAATCTGCCTGGAGAGGTCTGATTGGGAAAGCTCTTGCTACTGCCTGTATCTCAAGTGTTCCCCCCACCCCCATTTTCTTCCAGGAGGTAGAGTTTCCTGTTCTACATTAAGGATGCATGTATGTGTGTGTATGTATGTATGTATGTATGTATGTAGGTATGTATGTATGCATGTATGTGTAGAGAGAGTTGACTTTGTGGATCGGGTGGTTTTTTGTTTGTTTTTGTTTTGCACAGAGTGAGGTAAGCCATAGGACTCTAGTTTCAGTCTTTACATGTGGATATTGAGTTTGTCCAGCACCCTCTCTCATCCTGGTCCCCCCTAACACAGCCCTTTTCCCTATCCCCCTTCCTCTTCTACTCTGAGAAGGGAGAGCCACTCCTGGGTATCACCCGCCCTGTCACATCAAGTCACTAGGACTAGGCACATCCTCTCCCACTGAGGCCAGCAGGGTGGCCCAGTTAAGGGAATGGGATCCACAGGCAGGAACCATATTTAGAGACAGCGTCATTCCAGTTGTTAGGGGACCCTCATGAAGACAAACTGCACATCTGCTACATATGCCCAGCACCATTTCTTAAGGAGTCTGTCTTTTCCCTAGCATTGTCTTTTGTGTCTTTATTAGACTTCAGTCATATTTTCTCCAGATAAAGTATTTTCTGTCTTGTCCTCTGAAGTCATATTTAAAGTAGTCATTGCTGCGGTTTGTATGTAAGCATCTCTGACTTACACATTTAAGGCCTGATCTCTGGTACTTGAGAAGCGATTAGATCATGCGATGCTAACCTCACCGATAAGTATTTGTACTGGAATCTGGAGCCTAATTGGATAAAGGAGATCACTAAGAGAGCTGTTAAGACCCTCTCTGCTCCACCACAAACTCTGCCAGGATGATATGCTTCCCCATGAACTCAGATGCATGGCGTCATGTGACCACACTGAAGCCTCTGTAACAATAATCCAAAATAAACTTCTTTCTCATTAAAATTGATTTTCACAGGCATTTTACAGCAACTGACAGATGACTAACAGTCAGAACTGAAGAAAAACTTGTAAAGTCAAAAGATACAGGTCTGGAGACGATGAATATCCATGTCCACCTCACACTGAGCACTCTGGGAAGAAAGAAGCTTAGGAATATGTCCTTATGCTTGTAATTTCAGCACAGGAAACAGAGATAAGCAGACCTGTGGGGTTTCCTGGCCAGCAAATCTAGCCTACATGATGGATGAGTACCAGGGCAGTAACAGGCCATGCCACAATGATAAGATGGGCAAGACTAAGGAATGATAGCCAAAGTTGGCATCTGACTTCTGAACAGATACCTTCACATACAGTCTCTCCAATCTTTCTCTATTTCTCTTTCTTCTTCT
>NW_021604566.1:11791279-11814353 GCF_004785775.1 Grammomys surdaster | reverse complement strand
ACACACACACACACACACACACACACACACACACACACAGTAATACATTGCTGCTTTTCTGCCACATTGTCCTCTCTCCTAAGACCTCCTTCTCCCTCCCATGTCTCCTTATAGTTTGTTTCGATACATGTAGAGGTCACATGTAAATAAAAAGAACATGTGACATTTATCTTTGGACTCTGGTTCATTTTGCTGAACATGATCTCTAGTTCCATCCACAGTTTTCCTGTAAATGCCGTGGTTTCACTTTTCATCATGGCTGAATGCAGTCTCTTGCTGTATTTGTACGACCTTATTTTAGTAATTTTTTGTTTACATGTTTTTTCTTCATACTCTTTCTTCTCCCAGCTCCTACCCTATAATTCCTCTTCCCTACCCAACCAACTTTACATTCTTTCTCTCTCAACAACAACAACAACAACAAAAACATTTAAAAAAAATCAAAGCAAAGCAACAATAAAAGATGCAAAAATCGTGGCATCTGTTCCATGTTGGTCAACTACTCCTGACTGTGAGGCATGCCCTGAATTGTGGCTGATACACCCAGTGTTATCCATTGCAGAAAAATGGCTGTCCTTCTCCTAACAGATCTCAATTGTGATTCTCTTCCTTGTGCAGGATGGAGCTCAGCGCCCATTTCCCATGTTCTGTGCTAGGACTTCTCTGGCCTAACTTGTCCAGGTCCAGTGAATGCTGTCACAGGCTCTGAGAGTTTTTATATGTGTGTATCAGCCCTCTTGTATCTGGAAGACACTGCACCCTTTGAGCCATCTACTATCGTCAGCTTTTAAAAGACGTTCTTTTCACACCTTCTTCTACACAGCTCCCCGTGCCTTGGGGGGTTGGGGGGGGGAGAGCTGTAATAAAGACATCCCACTTAAGGTTGAGTGCTCTAGGATCTCTTGCTCTCTGCATACTGTCCAGTTGTGAGTCTCTGTGTTAGTCAACATCTACTCCAGGAAGAAGCTTCTTTGCTAAGGGTTGAGCTATGTGCTGATCAATGAAAAAGCAATATACCATTAGGAATCATTTTATTTCTGCGTTCATTTAGCAGAATAATAGTAGTAGGGTCATCCTAGAACACATGGCCTGTCTAGTCTTGGGCTACTCACTTCATTAACAGTATCAGATATGCATTTCATCTCATAGGAATAGACCTTAAACCTAGTAGAAAAGTGTTTGTTTTCTCTGATAACATTCATGCCACTCGTTTGCTAGTATGACTTGCAGGCTTGTCACTATTGTAGCTCACAGGTGGTAAGAATGCTAGTCAGTAGGGGGAGTCTTCTAGTTGGGCACCAGCAAGATGCCTCAATGACTGAAGTATATATTATCTTTAACAATAGGGCCTTATCATCAGGTTGTGGAGGGTAATGAATAGCACTGCAATAGCCTGTAGTATTGGGAGAGGTTTCTATGGGACTCTCTGGCGAGTGACTCAAACAAAACAAAACAACCAACCAAACAAAAAGCAATCCATTCCTAGTACTGAGGGGTTTAATTGGCAGTGTATGATGAGGCATTGTCCTTCCCATTATATGGTACTATCATTAAATTCCTTTTATATATGGACGCATTTAAGAAGGCTGTTACAGTGATAGGTTTTGATGTGGCCTTAAAAGCCATAGTATTAGTTGTTCCTCCCTGTAGTCCTTCTGTTACCCTGTCCTCCCTCTTCCTCCCCACTTACTCTTCCTATTCTGCTTCCCCATTCATCCTTCTATAACACTGCATTCATTTTTCCTCCTACTCCCAGTCCCCTACCTATTGTCTGTGGACACTATGAATGAAACATGAACACGTAAAGCTTAGCATAGGCATTAAGAACAGTAACTAGAAAATGAGATCTTCTGAAGCTAAAAAAGCACTCTGTCAAACAAAGGAGACCATTTTAGAAAAGTAGAAGTCTACAGAACAGGAAAGATATTTACCAATTATACATCTATGCATACACATACACACACATATGTATATGTGTCTGTGTGTGTGTGTGCATGTATGTATGATGTATAACAGGGCTTTAGTATTTAGAATAGACAAAGAACGAAGACCTTAAGAACTAAACCAAGAAAACAAACAACCCAATTTAAAAATGGTGTATACAACTAAACAGGGTTCTCAAACAATGCAGGCACATGATGGTAAGGTTGTGGGGTAAGGGGAAGATTTATTCATTGTTGATGGAGTATCAGCAAGTACAGACCCTATGGAAGTCAGTGTGGACCTTCCTCAAAATCTTCAAACAATCCACCACAAGATCCTGTGTACTGCTCAGGGTACATACACAAAGGACTCTAACTCACCCCAGAGGTACGTTCTCAAACATGTTCATTGCTGTTTTATTCATATGTGCCTCAGATTACTAACAACCTAGATGCCAATCAACTGAATGGAAAATTAAAACATGGTACTTTTACACAATGGAATAGTTTTCTACTGTTAATGAAAATGAAATGATAAATTTGCAGGTAAGTAGATAGCATTCAAAGCAGTCACCCTTTTTATGGCAGAAATTCTCTCCTCCATAAGCCCCCAATATGTGTATGAGAGGATCTCATCTACCCTGGAATCGCAACTTTGAAAGAATCCAAGCACTGGACTTATTGAGAAATGGCTTTTAAGTGACTTTGAAATACTTTCTGGTTTTTTGTTTGTTTTGTTTTTAAGACACAATCTTGAACATCTCAGGTTTGTCTCCAATCTGTTGCATAACTAAAGATTTTGAGCTCCTGATTCTCCTGACTCTGCATCCCCAGTGATAGATGACTAAAAAAAGATGTGAGGGGCTTGGAGGGGGAGGTAAAACCCTAACATCGACCGTCAATGTCTGGGTCCACACACAGGCATAGGGAATGTTTCTTTTTTTATTTTGTGATCTCATAAAGACCAAGTGTGCACACTGGGGCTCAGCCCTGCCTGTGACTGACAGGTGGTGGAGCATGTTTCCTAACTATCAAGGAATGAATATTCATGTGTGTACACACGTGTCATATTTTGATATTCTCCTATATCACCTTGGAAAAGGCTACTTGCTGCTTAGGCGCAGGTCTTATCAACTGAGCATGATCCGTGCCTTTCAAGAAATGCTCTCAAACACTTGAGGTTCCCAAGTCTCCCTCAGGGATTCTGTGTGAGGTTTCTGAGGTATCATTTGCTTTCTTTCCTCAAATGCTTTCCTTAGGGCACATGACTAAATAGCCTCTGCTTCAATCATCATAGCTATCTGCTGTGGCAACATATAAAATAGATAACTTTAAATTATTATAGTGATAGTAGAAGTTAGATAAATAATATTTAAAATTTCTACTTAGCAATATAAAATGGTACGAATCTTTGTGTCCTTTAAAAATATGCTACTGGTTTATACATAGGCAGTCTGGTGAACTCATCTTGTTACCAACTAGAATTCAGTACTCAGGGGAAAACACTTGTGTCTAAGTTATCAACTTAAGAGTCTTCAGTGATGATCCTACCAGCTACACCTATGAGCCTTGGAAGTTGTATGTTGGACCACATTGACATCAGCTGTTATCAGGACTCAGTGGGTACCATGGAGGATTATGAGTCTTCCTGTCTGGAACAATGAATCAATCTACCAGAGATAGTTTCTTCTTCTTCTTCCAGAGGTGATGCTTCCTGGAGCAAAGATGCTTAGCAGCTCCAACAGCCTCCAGGACAGAGGCTTGCAACCTTTGTGACACGTTCAGGGGGCTTTGGGGTCATTGGTATATTTCAAGCTCTTTCAGAAGGAGTGTGCTCAGCTGCTACAGAGTACCACAAGCAACTGGAGGCGTATCATTAGCATATCCAGGGATGTGTTTTAATATGGTAATGAGTGGTGCCAGTCTCCTGTCCTCTCTGCAGCTCTGATTCCTTATCCAGCTTTAGAGGACCTGTTGGGGGAAATCCCTCCTTCCTCTTTGGTGTAGGTTGTTTTTGCATGCTACTTTGTAACTCATTGAGTAAGGCCTTTTAGACTTCCCTTTCTATCCCATTCCCCACTCCCACCCCCTAGACACACACACACACACACACACACACACACACACACACACACACATACACATGCACACACACTCTTCCAGTTTCCAGCTCCCTGAGGAGGCACTTTCTTCCAGAGCTAGACTCCTGTCTGGCAGTGGAACTTGCATAGTGTCTGTGCTTGGTGACGAACTTAGCCGATAAAGGGCTAAGCCATCTTCTTTTTACCTGGCCTTTCTCTGGCACCTTAGCCATCTGAGACCTAGGTGGGCAGTTTTACTCCCAAAGAACATCAGTTTAAGGCCTTCTTAATGCTTCCTGTGAGCTCTTCCCATCTGGGCTAAAAAGAACAAAACCTTTTGGGAAACACACTGCTTATTTTAATAACAAAAAAATTATGCTTAATTTAAAAGAAAAAAAAACAAGCAAGCAAACAAACAAACGAATGAACAACCCTCCCTGCAACTGAAGACAGTATCATGAACATTTTCCTTCCCAACCCACTGGCATGGGAAACTAGGACTCAGTTGCCCTTTTGATCTATCGTGGATATTTACCACAATGAGAGATCTGCTAATTGAGTAGCCCCAGGTCACTTCGATAGTGCTGGAGAGGAATACTGTCTTTCAGCCTTCGAATGTCCTCTTTTACTGGATTGTCAATGTGTACCACTTTTCATTTTGAAAAGAACCACTTTTTCTTCCTCTCCATTACCTCATCCTTTCTCCTCCTCACTGGACTGACAAGGGGCCTTGAATTCTCGATGAAAGAAGATGTAATTGAGCCTTGTGAAGTTACCACAGGAAAATCTGAGTTAAACTTCTGGCACTGTCTCCTCTTCATTTTCAGCCCTTAGAGTATATTGTTATAGTATGGCACAATGATGCTGTAAAGATTACAGAGTACTGTTTCTGTTGGCATCAGTCATCTAAGCCAGGGAGAGAGAAATGCTTTTCCACACACATTCCACTACGAGGGCGAAAGGTCTTGGCAGCAATTTTCCCCAAGTGCCAATCAAGCCAACAGCAATACAAATGAGGCGATCGGAAGTATGCAGACCATTGGTAGGAAGTTGTAATTAACCTAATTTCTTTGGAGGGATTCGGACAGATCTAAGTCAGAGAAGGAGAACTTGTTCTTCCTCCCGTGGTGCTGACTTCATTCTGGTGTTGGTTTCAAAGGTGGATAAAATAGCAGCAAGCAGAGAGCAGGCTTTACATTCACTGCCTGGGAAAGGACATAGTCACTTTGATCCTTGTAGAATCTATTATTCTCCCATGGAAGAACTGTCTGAGCCGTGACATCCCACTATAGGGTGACAGAATTCCACAAGGATGTGGTTAGTGCATTTGTTACAATAACTCAGATCCCTCCCACTGGGTGTTACTAGCATTCCCTCTCTGAAGCAATGACAAAAAAAACAAAACAAAACAAAAAAAAACAAAAAAACCCACCTCCATACACTATCCAATCCTCCTCAGATGGCAACAGATCATTCACCCGGAGTCACTAGTGTTAGCATTAGAAGACTGTTAATCTCACATAGTTCTGTTTTTTCAGAGTCATAGCTGCAGGGAGGCAGCACCGGATGCCAGCCCAGTAAGAAGCAGTTGTACCTCAGTGGTCTTCCAGGCTTTCTCTTAAGTTAGAAGAAAGTTCCCACGTGGCAACAGAGCATCTTTGACACCTCTAACCATTTGTACAATGACAGACACCCCAGGAGGTGAGGTGCCCATGGCAAACACTTCCACAAGCACCATTTAGCTATTATTTAGTGACACTGTTTCATTTTCATGACATCTGTTTTAAGGAAACGACACCAATTCTCTACTTGGTTGACATAGAAGTTCTTTTTTTTTTTTTTTTTTGATGAGCACATTCACTAGTCATGTTAGAAAACATCTGGCTGTGTAGCACAGTGATCCCAGATGTGTATCCAAGAGAACTGTATCATACTCAACTAAAGGCACATGAAGATTCCTCAGCAGCCTCCTTTGAAATGATCTACAGTTGAATGTCACCTAACTCCTGACCAATAAATCAACCATGACTACCCATGCCAATGTATTCAACGTGGAAGGATAAACGGCAACAATGTGCATGACTCTTAGGATGAAATGTTGAGTGAAGAAAGCCAAACAAAAACGCCTTATCTACCATAAGGCTCCATGCATCAAAAGCAAAAGCAGACGTTATGGATATATTTCATGAGGAATCCAAGGACATTTGCACTCACGTAATAGTGCTTGCTGGAGAAAGGCAGAGTGTTCTGGGGTGCTGCTTCCTGATCTGGTAGAAACAACCACCTGAGAGCTTCAGTTTACAAAACTTTGTCCAGCATCTAGTGATGATTCAAGGACCCGTGTTTATGTTTCTACATCTACACAGAGAGACACGTACTATACTTTCATTAAATTTTGAAATGAAAATGCTTGTGAAATTGCACGTTGACATAGCAGTAAGCAATAGGAAGTAAATAGCTGGGCAGAGAAGTAGCTGGGTTTGGAAAAACTGTGGTCCTGTGTCATCACTTCCTGTTATAAATGGAGCAGCCCAGAGCTGAGAAGGGAAGGAATGGTGGCCAAAGCCATCAGGCAATGGTTGGCTAGCAGCTCTGTGACTTCCACAATAACTCCCACCTCCAGTTAGAATACCTTGTCTGATGAAGCAGGCCCTAAGCCAAAACCCCTCCCCATAGCCCCCAACCTCTGAGATCCCCTCCTCATCGACACCTGTACTCTCTGTCACTAGCTAAAGATATTCTGGAACCTTGGAGTTGACAAGCATGCCCAGGTGCCACCATCTAACAGGAAATCACTCTAAGTAAAGAGAGTCAAGGTGAGGGGCCATCTTACCTACCAGGCTCTCCCCAGCTGTGTACAGGCACCTGCCTGTGGATGTGGCCTCTGGTAGCTCATCTTTGGAGCATGCTGCTTCAGAACACAGATGGCTAGGGGAAGAGGCAGGGACGCTGGGTAGTGTGCAAGATTCTGGAGAGCTACTCACTCACTTTAGGTCCTTCATCTATGAACTAAAATGACAAGAGACACATGACTTGTTTATGCCACGTGATTGTCACAGAAACAAGGAGAAAAAGTGTGTGAGAACGTCTTACAGGTGTACAGCTTTCTCAGCTCGGAAACTCAAATGCCACATGTACTTCAGTGGACATTAGGGTTGACATATCTTAGCATTACAATTAAAGTTTACCTTTATAACTTGTGTTCTTGATAATGGTGGCTAGCAGCTTTGTGACTTCCATGAAAGCTCCCACCTTCAGTCAAAGCACCTTGTCTGACTGGTCTTAAACCAGTACCAATCTCCCAGTATCCCCCAACCACTGGGATTCCCTCCCCTCCACCTGCACTCTCCATCACTAGCTAGAGATATACTGGAACCTTAGAACTGACAGATCTAAAGCTTAGTAAAGCTTACAGTTTAGTAAGAAGCTTTTCACTTCACTGGGATAAGAAATTCAGATTTATGTGCCTTTCAGTTGTTATTCGGCCACAAGGAGGAGAACATTTTGTAGTAGTTTTGCTGTGACTAACAGCGCTGCACTATAGGAATCCAGCCAGCTCTAATGGAGACCTGGATATTATGGGATTTTCAGTGTGTGTGTCTCACAAAGCAATTAAGTATTGGTGTTAGAAATCAAACATATGGCACACTAAATGGCTGCACTCACACATCCCAAGTGCTGCTAAATCTCTTAACATACTAAATCTGAGTAAGAATAACATTGATCTTAGATCTGTGTTACATTGAGCTTTGACTTTAGACAGTGAATCTTTTAAGCCTCATTGTTATGTGTGAATGTGCTGTTTTTAATTTCCTTAGATGACAATTCTGTCCAGAGCAAAAGTAATCAGTATCATGTCCATGTGTTTGGTGACAATGAAATGCCTCTGTTTTTTACTCATGTGTGACAATTACATTGTCCTGAATGAACAGGAAGAACTGCTCTGATGAGAAATGAGAGGGCAAGGAGAAGCAATACGTATACATTTACATGTTGTTGGGTTCCTAATGGCAGGAGAGGAAGCCCCTGGGGCCGCAATGTGCCATTTCATTGTGTAGCCCTTCAACAGACTCTCTCCAAACATCAGCTCACACACAAAAGACAGTTGTTCAAAAGACTGTGTACCTCTGGGCTGGGAACTGTGTCTTCCGGATCCACCACTGCCATATCCACTCCTGTCAAGAAGGAAGCCTTTGAACTTTTTCAGCTCAAAGCCTGAGTTGATCTTCACAGTGACCTTGAGACACAGATCACCTCTGCTCCTCAACACTTGCAGATTCGTTTTCATCATTCAGCTTCCTGCAGACTGTCCAGGCTCCATGGCTTTGCTGGAGCTGTCCCAACAAGGCTAAGGCAATTGAGCTATTTTTGTAGATGAATTGGTTTGCGGTCAATATTTTTTATGGGAATTACAGAACACAAGAGGCTACTTACATATCTATTAGAAAACACATGCAAACTGTAAGTAGAAATCAATATATTTGACACCATGTAATGACTTCAAATTTGTTAAGGGAAAAAAGTAGAAATTAAATTCTTCTGTTTTCTTAACAAAATTGAGCCAAATCTGGGATTTGAGGATTGGCCTCAAATGGTTCCCTGTAATGGAAATTGGGAATGAAAGAAACAGAAGGAAACAACCCAAAGGCCATGAAAACCAATGTGATTTAAATAAAGCCCTTGGAAAGAGCTTATGAAACCAGATCCTGTGAAACTGACAAGAACCTGCATGGTTGTTGTTTGTTGCTTTTAACTTGTTTTGTCTTTTTTTTTTAATATTCTTTTTTATCTCCTTTGGAGGGGAGCTCAGTGATTAAGAGCATTTGCTGATTTTGCAGAAGACCCAAGGTGGGTTCCCAGCACCAACACTGGGCAACTTATAACTGCCTGTAAGGCCAGCTCCAGGCACTGCACTCCATGCACATACCTACACACACACACACACACACACACACACACACACATACACACACACACACACAGATACACATACATGTACAGTACATATAATTAAAAAACTTTGAAATCCTTTCTTGCTTAGGTTGTAAGAGAAATTGCACACAGACTACTGGAAGAAAGAAAACAACTCATTTATAGGAGCTGACTGAGATAGCATCCTTCTGAGCAACAAAGAAAACTCTAGGGTCCATCAAAGATGTCTCTTCAGACCAGAGCTGTCAAGAGAGGCATTTGGCATATGGGGCCTCCATAATGTTGTTGAAAGCTTCCCCTGCATTCTTACTCCCATCATTGGCCAGCACTGTTGGAGCAGGAAACATAAGCAACTCTTTCAGGTGACACTTTGTCCTCCATCCTCCAAACCAAGGAGAGAGAATGTGTAAGAACTCTGTCTCCAGAAGCCAGAGGAAGTTATGTTCAGAGTCAGCAATTGGGAGGAGGGAGATCTGTGCCTAGGTCTAGAGGAGGTTATGTTCAGAGTCAGCAATTGGGAGGAGGGAGATCTGTGCCTAGGTCTTGGGGAACTGCAACTGAGTGAACTTAAGTTAGATTGCCAGACTCCAAATAACCATGGGAGAGGTCCTGACAAGGACTTTGACTGTAGGCAGACTCCAAACACAGTGCTCCAGGGCAGAAGGGGAGGGTTGAAAACCCAGCCTAGGGTCATGTCCTGTGTTATCACATGCTCAGAAAAAGTAGTTAAGAGGTTAATGATGATGTAAGTGCTTGGGAGATGGAAGAAAAAAGGTTAGGGTTCAAAGCCAGCCTTAGCTAAATGGTAAGTCAAGGGCAGCCCGGGCTCCTTTCCACCCTGTCTCCAAAAGCCAAATAAATAAATACATAAAGAGAAGTTAGTGATGTGCCTAAGTACCACTCACAAGCAAAGCTCAGCGGGAGGCACGGCATCTCACACTTGCCCTGGCTGCCAGGCACTCTGCTTTTGCTAGACTAGGATAGGGATTCCGTTTAGTTTTCTGAGCATTTCCCAAATACTTGCCATCTCGTTACCATACCTTTCCACAAGTGAGTCAGATGTGCTGCCCTTTGGAAAGTCAGATGTCTGTACCCATGGCAGCCAAATCCCACCGCAGCAAACAATAAAAGACCCAACACTACTCACAAACCGGGCCGAGGACCACCGGCCCTCATCTGAGTCCAGCGGCGCTTCAAAGACTGTGGCTTTTTCAAGGGCTGGAATTGTACCTCCTTCCTCCGAAGGCGTCCTCATTAAGCCAGCTTCCCATGAAAGGCCTCCTAGGCACAACTCTGGCTAGAATGACGTTATGCGGTAGACTCACACACAAGACCCTTTTGTGGACTTTCAAAGTAGAGCCAGATGTGCACTGCTGCTTTCACAGAGTCTAAATGAGGTTTCAGGTAAATCAGATCTATGCATGATTATAAAATCGCACGGTCCATTTCAGTGAAATCTGCACCGATGCAGAACCCGATCTCCATGGTGAAACTTTAAAACATCGAGCGAGGATTTACCTGGGAATATTTTCAACATACCCAGAATTGTATTTAGGTAGAATAACTGCTAGAACTCACCAGTTTCGGAATATTTGTCCTTGGAACCAGGAAACAGAAGAAACAGGTGTTCTTAGAAGTATAACCAAAAAATAAAAATAAATAAAATAAATAAAATAAAATTCACTGGCTGGGGGTGGGAGAGAGACAGAGGGGGAGAGACAGAGATAGATTGCACACAAGGATGATAGTGTAGCGTTGGGGTTAAGTGTTCCTATTCAAAACAATAACTGGTACTGGCTAACCTGTAAGGAAAAGACATTTATTTGGCTCACAATTCTGGAGGATAAGTTGGGTGGCTATTTCTGGCATGGTCCTCCTTCAGCTTGACACTAAAGCAACGGCACTTAGAGGGGACATTCGGGAGGGTCTGAGATAGCTTTCATGTACCTGGTTCCTGAAACAACCGGGTCAGTCCCAGTAGGGTGGGACCCAAGTCCTCGAGATCATTAGTGCCTCTTTCTTTATCCAACTCGTTTCATTGTGGACATGAGCTTTCATTAGAGAGAAATAATATCAAAACTGTAGCAAGCATACACTTTGAGGATCTGGACTGTCTCAACTGCCAAGTAGATTTTACCAAAGCCCCCTTTGATTGCCATCTCTGAAGAGGGGCATTATGGAGCCGACACAGTCCCTGAAGTTGAAAACCTATTGTGAGTCAGCCTCTACACTATGCTGTTTGCAGTTGTTCATTAACTCACTCAATTTTCTGAATGGCTTCTTGAGGTCAATGCTGTTATATTGTCTGGTTGTAAGTTAATCTGTAGAGTTAGTTTAGGTAAATAGCCTGTATCTGAAAGGAACATCCTGGGGAGCAGCTAGTCATCACAGAGTTAAAGTATCTCGGTGGCCATTTTCCTAAGTGGTGCTTAAAGCTGAACGGAGTGTGTTATGTGCAGTATCTGCTACTTTAAAACCTTTTATTTTGTGACTAGGTTGTTCTAAACCTTTTCTTCCACTTTTCAAACTCGGAATGGTAAATCTCAGAAATCTACCTCTACCCCTCCTGGAAGAAAGGGTAGATCCTCAGAGGACAAGACAGCAGCAGCAGTTTAGCAACACTAAGCAATGGTAACATTTTTCTCTATCTTGAGTTAGCATTAACTCAAGGCAGTTTAGTTTTTTAAATGTTGTTTCTCTACTGCTATAAATCAAATGTACCTTGCCTGGCCAGGCTTTGGTGTTGTTACCCTTTCCTGTTTCTGGGACGGCATTCAAAAATTCAACAGTTTGTAAGACTTGTTCTCTCATGAATCAGAGAGAAAGTTTAGAACAGAATTTCTCTGGGGAGAATTTCTTCCAGTGAAGAGGAAAGCTTAAAAATAAATCTGAACAATCCTAGCATCCAGGAGTGCTCTTAAAGAAAACACAGGGACCCACATGTGAAACCCTCTTGAAGATCTTCAGGTTTAAAGAGGTTGGAAGAGAGCCGCACTTCTGGCCATTTCTTCACTGATGTGTGGGGAGCCTCACAGTGAAAGCCCCCATGAGCCTTGTTGTTTCATGCCAAATAAAACAAAAAAGAACAGATTGCAAAAGAATTTCTTATAGTGCAGTGTCATCAAGAAATATGTTAAAAGATCATGTCAGGAAATGAGGCTCGAAACAGATAACCACGACTTGAGCACAGTAGTAACTTCCTATCCTTTACATTGTGGTGGTGCTGGGGATTCTTGGTAACTTTCCTGGCTATGGGACGAGTATATAGTGACCCCTCACCTGGTCTTTTCTGGACCACCTTGGAGTGATGAGAGTTAGGGTTTTACAAAAATGTAGGGGAGGCAGCGAGGTCCAGAGCAGGATTGGAGTCACAGCTAGCTGGTCCAAGTTATATCTGCTGATACGCAGATCTCTAATAAAGTTACCACAGGAAGCTCATGAGGCCCCTACAACTTCAGTTCCAGATTCTAAATATATTTAATTACTTTGATTGAAGTCACCCTTTAACAATATCAAAAAGTCCCTGTGATGGGTGGTCAATAAAGACACTTGCAAGTAAACTCATTCCTTCTAAGTATAGTGCTTATGTGACTATAGTAAACAACTCTAACTTCACTCAAAGAAATTGCACACTCAATGCACACAGGACAGTTGAAGACAGCTGTCAACAGTCTGAAGGTATAAGAGATCTTGGTCAGGTCAATGAACAGCCAACATTCAGGACCTACTGTCTAAAATTAGCCTTGCTTCTTCACTTAGAAATGATGTTTTCAAATTTGTTTTGGTTTGCTAATGATTCATCATTATTGCCAATGAGCCACTGAGGTAAATGACTCCTATTTGAAAGTAATGGCTTCAGTTTTCAAATGAATTGTTTAATTGAGACTTCTGTGACTATAGGATGTTCATACCAAAGCTAACTGCTGGGCCTTGGGAGAGTTCAGGCTTCCTAATGAAACCTAGTACACATTTAGACACCGTAGTTCTGGAAACACCTCCAACATAGTTGTCAAATATGTTCTCCCCTCATAATATTTGAGCATATTTCACGGAAATCTAATCCATATGTTTCTGACCCATTTATATTTGAATCATAAACTTGTTCTTTTAAAAGATGGATTGAAAGCCTAGCAGCTCCTTGTCACTTACATATTTTTACAATGTGCCCACTTAAAAACAGAAAAATCTGCTTTAGATAAACTCATATAGAAAACAGGTACATTTCTAGTACACGGCTGCTGTTGTGAACACAGTCTCAGTTTGGTGAAGGATGCTTCTTACATGTTATCTAGTCAGTATGTTAACATTAGAAGCATGCCAACCTCTCATTCTTTCCCTATATGATTATTAACTTTACTTCTAGAGTAGTTGCTTTAATTCATTCCACACATTGAGTATCCTCTGGAGACTTCTATTTTTTTAAGTATCTTTAAGCTTAGGCCATTTGAGGCTTGCAAAGTTGATGTGGGACAATTTTGCTATTTTTGAAATATGAATAAATTTTCAGCAAGTAATTTCTCCACAAGCATCTACCCTCGTATGATCCTTGTCCAGCTCTCAATACTTTGACTTCGTTTTAGAAACAAACAAAATTTCAGACAGCACACTCATTTGAGGAAAGCCTTCAAGGGGACCAGTACACATTAATGTAGTCCTTGAATTTAAGATAACTTGAATAGGAACCCACAACTCCCAGAAGGCTTGTGCATAAAGATCAAAAGACTAGAACCTTGTCAACAGAACCATTACACATCACTGTACAATAGCCAAAAGCCTGGGTTTCTTGTTTGTTTGTTTTGTTTTTCTTTTAAGAAATATTATTTATCTTTTTCATTTTCTCCAAAAGTTCCTCTTGTTTAATGCATTTCAGCAATGGCCATAGATATGCTTCAATTTTTCCCTAAACATACTCTTATTAATTGCTTCTATGTGTTGCAGCCACAGTGATATGAAAATTGTTTTTACTGTAAGGCACTGGGCTGTTTACTTCAAGAAGAGGTTTTAACCACTGTATCTTTGTCTTATCTTACCACACTCTTGATGTAGTACCACTGTCCAGTTTATAAATTTATCTTGAGAAGTAAAATGTACCCAAGAGTCTTCAGAAGATTAATTACTGTTGGCCACATGAGTTATTTTATGGTCTCTATATTATCTGGCAAGCTATCTTCCAGTGCATATTTAGCACAGGGTATAATTTACACATGGCAAGGATACCCAGACTCCATTAAGATGTTTAACTCAATATTTTAAAAAACATTTTTCTCATCAAAAAGAATCCATAAACATTCGCAACGTCTGCAAGAGTTTATTTGGGTTAGGAAGGGTATTAGAGGGCAAAGCGAAAAAGCTGAGTTTGTGTCTACATGATAGACTCATTATATCTTTCTTACTTGTGAATCTTCAGCAACTCAAGGCAAACAAAATAAACGGCACATGGATGCTGTGGGTGGCCTCACCTCTGTAGTCTCAGCCATGCATTAGACAGATGCCATCTCAGGACTTTCTGTTCTCACCTTTGAGTCTGCCTTTGCAAGGAGACCATGAGGAAGGCAAGCTCTGTGACTGAGGAGCAGTATTTCAGGCAGTCTTACCTGTCAGCCTCCATAAAACAGTCAGCACTGGATGGCATGGGCCCATATTACCGGAACACAGGGTGACTGAGTCAGATCTTGTTGGCCCACAAAGATTTGACCTGGACACTGATATGTTGCTTTTGTAGTAAATGCCATCATGGTTCAAGTTTATATAGAATCTGTGTGGCTAGCAAATTATCTCACTGAAATAAAAGAAAAAGCCTGGAATTCTAAAGAAGGACAGAGGACAGTAGGGAGTAAGGGTAGGCTGAGACAGAGTAGGCAAGTGTGGTGGAGGGAACTTCAAACGTATGAGAACAGGATTTCTAGCCTATAGGTGCTTAACAGTTGATTCAACAAGGCTATTTCTACTGCCACGCTATAGAAAATTTGACATCCTGTCAACTCTTTATAAGGTTATCTGTTTTCATGCAATCTCACATGGTAATTTAGACCGCAATAACGGATCAAGCCGTGTTCTGTATGGAGCACAACCTTGTCCACAGTCCATACAAGAGGGGAGTCCTGTGTTAAGAATGAAGGATCTGGGTAACAGGAGATGTTCAGTAGTGTAGCTCACACTAGACTAAAGGCATAGCTATAGATGGAGAAGGCCTGCATGGTGATAAGTAACATTTTGATAAGAATTAGAGTGACTCCAGCTGATTATGTGGCAAAGCGTCAAGAGAGTTTCTGATGAGTGTTATCACTGTAGTTAAGACAAGCACTTGCTCTTTGAGGCTCCTGTGAAGACTGAGTGAGTAGGCTGGACACTTGGTTTTAAATTATGGCTTAAAAATCCAGGCAGAAGGGCCAACACATACGCTTGAGCCTGGGCCCAACTGCAAACATGGCAGGAATGTATACCCATGGTGGCTCCCACTATGACTGGAGAGTGGCAATGAGGAGAAGCAGTAGGCAAGGTAATTATGAAGTCTTCCAGGCATGTTCACAGGGATTTTTTTTTCTTCTCCTCATGAGCAAAAGGATCTGTTGCCATGTGTGAGTGCCATGTCAGCGTTGCTCTGCTGAGCATGTGTGAAGTCACTGTCTAACTGATGCCTGCATTTTAAAGATCCTCTCAATTATTTTATTTATTTATTTATTTATTTTTGAGACAGGGTTTCTCCATGTAGCTCTGGATATCCTGGAGCTTGCTCTGTAGACCAGTTCTTATAGTTATCAATTGTAATAGGGCAAGGCTAATAGTGAATGTTACATGAATTATTTTTATTGACTGACAGGCCTAGAAATGCATAGTGCTTCATTGTATTGCTTTTTAAAGCTAAAAGAATAGTAACATTTTTTGTAACTTAACTTGAATAATCTCTAATGTTATTATCCGTACTTAACAAATTATGCAGTGTTCTGTGGTGATAATTACATATTCTTTTATCTCCTTTCCAGTGATCTTTCGGTTGAGACAACTAGTGGAATTCTCCACAACAGTTGACAGACACCCCAACACAACCATCATGGTTATCACTAAATGTATGTAAATCCTACAGTGCCCATTCTTTTTAAAGGTAATTTATTATGTACAGTGTTCTGCCTGCATGCATGCCACACAGCAGAAAAGGGTGCCAGTTCTTATTACAGATGGTTGTGAGTACACCATGTGGTTGCTGGCAATTGAACTCATGTCCTCTGGCAGAGCAGGTGGTGCTCTCAGCCTCTGAGCCATCTCTCCAGCCCAGTGAATTGCCCGTTCCTTTCATTATACTACAGTCCTATTCCCTGACCACTCACCTGTGGGCTGATGCTCCTGACCACTCACCTGTGGGCTGATGCTCCTGACCACTCACCTGTGGGCTGATGCTCCTGACCACTCACCTGTGGACTGATGCTCCTGACCACTCAGCTGTGGACTGATGCTCCTGACCACTCACCTGTGGACTGATGCTTGTTGTGAAGGAAAGGGACAGGACAGAGAGAAATCTGAGGCATGGTTAGGGGATGATCAAATAGCGAAAGAGGTAGATACACAGGCTCATGTCTATAATCTCAATACACAGGAGCTGAGGTAGGAGGATTGTTCCAAGTTTGAGGCCAGCCTTAATCTAATGAGTTCCAGGTCATCCTGAGTTAACAGGTGAGACTTTCTCCAAAAGTAAACCCCAAAACAAATAACAAGGAAAAAAAAGAAATTGACTTAGGATAGAATCAGCTCACCCCAATGCTTATGGAAAGCAGCTATGTGGTTGCTATTATGGCAGATCGTACAGTCACTGGACTGCATTCAGTTTCCATTGGAAAACAATATTTGTTCCGCTAACCACTCCATGGGCCATGACTAATGAACAATCAATGGGAACAACAACTCCATTTGGTGCAATTTATTCCAGTGGGTCAAGGCACATTCTTACTGCTTGCTCTTGAGGACATTGTAATGTGGGCATGTTTTGTGTCTATTCGTCACAAACAGGTACTGATATTGGTGGAGGAGGGAGGCTAACAAGAACTAATCGATTCCACCGTAAGGTATACCTCAAGTTCTTCAGCTGCCAGCACCCAGGCTATGCTCACTACTCCAAGAACTGTGGAAAACAAACCACAAACAAAGCCCCCTTTCCTCCTGAGGTCACACTGCCTGCGGAAGGACAGATTGCCCTGTTGTGGTCCACATCGTGACATGCAGTGGAGAGCAGGAGGTGGGGGAGAGTCTGGCTGGCTGGCACTGTGGACTGTTGGGCCAGCTGTGGGGCATCACATTACGGGAAAACAATTCTCTGCTTTCCACTCTCGGCAAGGTAAGGACAGTCCTTCCTAGGCTCATTACCCATGTCTATAAAACACAGGAATGGGAGAATGTGCTGGAATAAATGTCAAAGCTGTCAGGATTTTGTGGTCTTGATATATTCAAGGAGATACTTCTCATATATGTTTTATTAACATTAGCATGCATACTTTGTAGCCACTGTGCTGGGGAAGCACTTAACTTCTGGAGGACTTCTGGGAAATGTGACCAGACTGTCACACTGTCTTCAGTAAGAGCTATTCACATAGAAGTGCTTCCAAGCTAGGTATTGTTAAGGTAAATAAAAGAGATATTGCAAAGGATAAATGAATAATGTATATATTATATAATATTACATGTAGTGTTATATATGAACACGCACATGCATTGCCATATATAATAGTCACACAGAAATTCTGAAAAGGCACATGCCAGCAATGCGACCGGTGGTTATTTCTGTCAAGTTCTGTGTTCATTCACTATCTTTCTGCTACCACCATAGAGCAGAGACTAGGCTTGAGGCTTTGTCCCCTCTGCTCAATAGACAGCTGGTGGCTTACAATATTAGTAAATACCTCCATACTTTAGTATCTCTGTTTATAAAAAAAACAGAAACACTAAGTTATGCTACTACAATACATTAGATGAATTTAGGTAGGGAAAGAGTTTAGTTCATTCTTCAGCTCTTGGAGAGGATTTGCCAGGTGTCTGTCACTGATCACAAAGTACTGCCATATTGCTGTTTTTATTGCCGCTGAGATACAAGATTTTGTGGGTGGAATTAACAGAGGTTTTGCCTCAGACCTGCCATTACCTGCTGTTCCATTCACAAGCCTAGTAGCCTGGGGTTGTCCCAATGTACTTCCCAAGAAGGGACAACCTTTAACTTTTACTCACACTACCCAGGTAGGTATAGTCCATACTTAAAGAAAAATCATACATTCCTGTTTTCTACTTAAAGAAGGTAGACTTCAAAGCCTGAGCCTGGTGCCTGGTGCCTGGATTTCTGTGTGCTTTTAAATCCTCCATGCTCACAGAGATGCTGCAAATAGTCTAACAAAGACCCCTGGGGAAAATTCATCATTGAGTATCTCATGTTATCAAGTTCTTCGACTCTGTGAAAGGAGAATGGGTTGAGCAACTGAGTCCTACAGTCAGAAAACCAAAAAGCCTCAGGTAGCAGGTGAGGACTCACACAGGTAAAGTGTGTTTTATTGGGACGTGGGAACCCCTGCACTCTACGCGATTAAAGCCAGACATTTGGAGGAGAGGACTTGAAAAGTTGGACTGGTCTCATATTTCAAATTTCTCTATAAGATTGAACATATTTTACTTGAATCTCTTCTCTGCAGACTATGTACATATTCATCAGGAGAATGGATCTTGTGCGCCAGTATTTACCCATTGATAAGATTCCAAAAACCATACCAAATCATATCTTCTAAAACATAGCTACTAACTCACCCATCTGCCAGAGGCGCCGCTCGGTCTGCCTTCGGTTGTCTCTGCAATGTCCCAGAGAACTCATTTTTCCTGAGTTTGTCTTGATCTCCTGCTCTTCTGTTTGTGGAGGAGCACCTAGGTTGCTTCCCTGCCCCTAAAATTCTGACATGGATGAGTTTGTCAGATGAGCATTTCCTGTCTACACATTTTGTGGTTTCAAAACACCCCCAGCGAGTTTATCACACAGAGAAGGGAAGATTCAGAGATATGGGGTTGGGAATAGTTGCAGTCAAGACTTAGTGAGAGAAGAGGAGGGCAATGTCCAAGGGACTGGTCCTTAGGTGCTGTAAAGATAGACATAAAATGGTATGGCCAGATGAGGCTCAGGGAAAAGTCCAGGTCATCATGGGATACAGTGCCTCAAAGAGAGTGGGGCTATCTGTACAACATGCTTGGAAAATACCTTCTATTGTAAAGCAATCTCATTGTATGAAAAAGAGCTGGAAGCCATGTGAGGACACACGATCTGATCAGTGATAGTATCAGTGATAGTAACATGACTACAGAATGGGCTGGATCCTGGCTGTATCATTCCTGAGACTTTTCTAATTTCACAACTTAGTACGCTATAAAAATGCTCTACGCTTGTGTGCACTCTTGAAAGCACTTGGACTTTCTTATATGATTAACGACAGGTTAGAAATGTATGTCTGGGAGAAAATGACAGGGCTGAGCTTCTAATAACACTAATTAGCTATCTGGCTCCTAATCATACACCGAGACACCCAGCTTGTGGGGCTAGGAAATTGCCTGTCAGTAAAGTCCTGGCCATGACACAAACACAAGTTCATGAGTTCAGTGAAAAAGCCAGGTATGGTAGCATGAGTCTTTTCTTAGTTATTCTTTGTTCATCATTATGAAAGTCACTTTAGAATGAGGAGAGACTGATTTGCTCACTTTGGAAGATCTAATCACAAACGTTGATGGGAAAATATTCAAGTACTCAATTCATGAAGGCTGGCAGGCTTCCTGTTCTTTCATGCACTCATTCATGCGCTCATGTATTTTCCCGTCCTGTTCTCATGTTCGTTCCCCTACTCAGTGGGTTTGGATGTTGACTCCTGTTGGTAAATCGTCTCCTCTTCCTTGGCAAGAATGGGTTCACTTTGTCAGGGGCTACGGCCCCTCTCTTTCCTGCCCACCCTTGCTCCTCCAGCTCAGGCATAGCTGGAAGACCAGGTAGTTAACATAATCAAAGCAACCCTCTCAGCACAGGAAGCTCCTGATTTCTCTCTGAAGTTCCCTGGGAGGCTTGCCTTGGATAAGCGTAGATGGTTAATAAAACTGCGTTGAGTGGACGGCATCCCTGCTTCTCTAATGTCTGCACTGTGTATCCCTGCGCAGGGGCTCAGGGCTGAAGCACTCCACACAGAGCACTCATCACCCTCCTCCCATTGATATTTTCTCTCCAGCTTTCATTACTCACAAAGTGGCCCCTGCACCACTGCTTTCTTCTCAAGAAGTTTAAAGTCCTTAACCTGCGCTCCAAGCCAGCTATTCTCAACGGGAAGTCCTTAACCTGCGCTCCAAGCCAGCTATTCTCAACGGGTCTCCTCTGCTTGCCTTCTGCTCTCTCCTGTTCTCAAACCCCTCCCGCAGTCACTCCCAATTATAGACATGGCCTCCCTCATTTATGAGCCCTTCCTTCCGTCTAGAATATTCTTGCTTGAATCTCATGGCCACCCTATCTCACCATCCTATCTACCTTTGAAGGCTCATTTGTATAGAAGCTTACTTCATATTTTCTTTTTTATGAATATGAATATGAATAGAACTTACTCACAGCATTTGTCACTTTTTTCCATACTTCTGTTCTGTTATTTGCTAACATATCTTAATTTCTTAGAGATACTGTCTCACTATGGGGCATTTGTGCCTCGTTTTCTTTTCTGCTATAGGGACTAGCAAGTGCCTTATATGTTTTAGGCACTCAATAAATCAGATTGAGTAGAACACAGAAATGTGATACCGTCCTCACTTTAAGGAGGAACATGGATGAAAGACTATTGAGGATAAAATCTGCCAGCTGCAGTCTCTGGACATATTTTCCAATCAACCAGAAAATACAGGATCTACCACGAATTGTGAGTTTTTGGCATCAATAGCACAGGATTCTTTCACATTAAAGCGTTTCCCAGTCGGGATATTATACATTATTCACATAAGCACATACATTGAGTTCAGCTTTTTCAATCATCAGCACAACTCACAGATCTCCTCTATGATCCTCATCCCAAACAGGAAGAAGCTGGCTGAGGCCCTGGCAGCTAACGACATCCTTTGAATTCTACAATACACCAGGTGCTGTCCTAAGACCTTGATATATGATTTACCTGAGTCCTGGTTACCTGCAAAGTAGGCAGATACAAATGAGCATTCTGTAGGTAAGACACTGGCAGCTTAAAGAGACTGCACAATCTGTCCAAGTTAGGTAAAGCCAGGAGGACAAGCCAGAATTCTTTATTCTGTGGGTGGGAGAATGTGTCTGGGTCTTTCAATTAGTTTGTGACTACTCTAACCCCTGCATACCTGCTGTGTCCCTCATTCATCACCAGTTTTTCTGGTAAATACACAACTTCTCCAGGGCCCATAAACTACAAATTAGATATCATATGTGTGTAGTGGAAGTGTCTCCTTATTTTTCCAACAGTCCCTATGCTTTTCCATTCATTTGAAGTTTTGTATAGTTTTAACTGCTATGGCTTAAAAGCGAAATAATGCAGAATTTATCGTCCTTTAACACTGTACCTGGGGCAGTAGGGGAGGGCTACAGCATAACATCTTTGTCGGGCTTTATAGAAATTACTTCCCAGCAAAACAATTTTTGAGTTCGTTTTTTCAATTTTGGTTTTTGGTGTTTTTTTAAATTTGTTTGTTTTTTCCTTGTTTGTTTTTCTTCTAATACTCCTCTAACAACTCAATTTTAAGTCTAGGTGATGACTTTTCAGCAAAGTTCATCAGTAAGAAAAATTAGGTATGCCAGCAATCAGGGCCAAAGGAAGCTGCTATTCTCTGGCAGGCCTCGGCCGCCCTCTGCTGGAAATGTGTGCTTTACAGGTGGCTGTCTCAGCTCCATTCTCTGACAAGCAGAAAAAAAAAAAAAAACCAAAATAAAACAAACAAACTAACTAACAACCCAACAAAACAAAAAATCCTGTAAGGTATTAAACAGCATATAGTTATTAAATTTTATCTTCCTTGCCTTGGATCCAACACACAGAATCTGCCTAACCTGCTTCATATTCTGATTAGATTGAAGCAATAGTTTGATTTTGGCTTTTATATGTGCCTAAAAAGCAAAGCCTCCCTCTCTGCCTCCTTGTCCTCTTCCTCTTTCCCCTCTTTACTTCCTCTTTTCTATGTTTTGACACTGGGTTTCATGTAACCTAGGCTGGCCTTGAACTCACTATGAAGCCAAGAGTAACTTTGAAATTCTCAGACTCTTGCTTCTACCTCTCAAGTGCTGGGATTATAAGAGGCCCGCATCACCACACATAGTGCAATGTGTGTGGTGCTGAGGTTAGAACCAGGGCTTCACAAATGCTGAGCAAGTAGTATATGAACTGAGCTCTATCCCCAGCACAGCTATTTCCCTTGGACTGTCTCCTTGAATGGCACTCTTCACTAATGAAGGGTCAGAACCATTAAGCATAGCCTTTCTTATGCTCTCCCTTTATAATGAAGAACCAAATCCCCATGGCAGAATGGCATTCTAGATTTAGCAACACACCTGGGGCATTCTCACACAGCACCAGAGAGAAGAGACAAGGCTCCCATCTGATCTTCATCATAATCATATAAAAATACCTCATGGGGGGAACACCACAGGAGACCAACAGAATCAACTCACCTGCACCTTTAGGGCTCTCAGAGACTGAACCACCAACCAAAGAACATACACTGGCTGGACCTAGGCTTCCATGCACATAGGTAGCAGATATGCAGCTTGGTCTTCATGTGGGTCCTGAGCAACTGGAGTGGGGGCTATCCCAAAAGCTGTTACCTGTACATGGGATATGTCGTTCTAGCTGGGCTACCTTGTGTGTCCTCAGTGGGAGAGGAAGCACCTAGCCTTGTAGAGACTTGAAGTGTCAGGATGAGGGGATACCCAGGGCCCCATCTGCTCAGAGGAGAATGAGAGAGGGTGGGGGAAGGATTGTGGGAGGGGTGACCAGGAAGAGGGCAGAAAGCAGGGTGTAAAGTGAATAAGTAAAAAAATAATAATTAAAGAAAAACACATTAAGTAAACCACAAGAAGGAGATTGAGGAGGAGGAGGAGGAAGAAGAGGAGGAAGAGGAGGAGGAGGAGGAGGAGGAGGAGGA
>NW_021604566.1:11789449-11791179 GCF_004785775.1 Grammomys surdaster | reverse complement strand
TGAAGAAGTTACAATGAAATTATGTCAAGAGATGTTGCTACCCACCAGACTGGAAACAGGCATGGGTCAAGCTTGATCCTATGATAAAGAAGTATTTTCGTATCATGCACACCAGAAAAGATGTTCTGTGTCATCTTGTAACCTTAAATTATTTAAGTTGTAAAAGAAAAGATAACTCAGTACAGACTTTTCTCTAGTTTTCAGAAATATGCTGATGCTTTGTTGGTGTTGAAGGGCTATTCATTTGTTGGTTACTAGTGTTCAAATTTTTCTTGCATTTGAAATGGCTACATAGCATTCCCCTCTTATGGCCACAGCAGCTAGTATACCCTGCTCCAGGCCCAGCCCCAGCCCCAGCCCCAGCCCCAGCCCCAGCCCCAGCCCCAGTCCCAGCCCCAGCCCCAGCCCCAGCCCAATTCATTTCTTTTACTTTTGCTGCTTGCTGTCCATTGCTAAGCAACATCCCTCTGCCTGTGTTTACAGTCTGCATGAGAAGTGTTGTGCTTAATAAATAGAAACCCATTTTTGACTGCATATAAACCACACTATTTATGTTTACCTTAAGCAAAACTGAAGGCTTCCTTTTGTCAAAGGATGACTATTTAAAGAAGGGAAGAGTAGGGGTGGGGTAATGAACATGCATCAGAAAGGAGGAGACATTTGAAAAACTTAGGCTAAGCCCACCATCCAAAAAACACACACAATTTAAAATTTAACTCTCCAGCAGTGCTCACTGTTCAGGATGTCACTAATAACCATGTCACCAACAAAGCTGCTGTCACATCATAGCTGTTCTAAAATTGGGATAGGTCAGAGACAGAGACTGAGGTCAGATCTCCCAAACCATGACCCCAAACAAACTCTCCTTTCATTAACTTGCTTTCTGCCAGGCATTTGGTCACAGCAATGAGAATAACAATTATGCATGCATCAATCTGAATAACCCTAGGATGCGTTCATGGGTGCCATGGTATCAGAGCAAAAGCTGCTGAAGGGTTCTAGTTAGCCAATGCCCAGGACTCAGCTTATGGACAATGACATGCACAAACTTTAATACATCCTAAGCCAGGTGAGAAGGACCCTAGAGTGTGAGTATAATGGCAATGAGAACCCAAGTTTCAACTTGAACAAAATCTGTGAAAGGAATCTGTCTTCATGCCCATAAATGACCTTCATAAAGCTAGACAGGGCTCTGGGACCAGTGGGTAGAAATAGAGTCAGTGAGACTCCAAAAGAGACTCAGGAAGTAGCGTAGAAGAGGCAGAAATTCCAAAAGGCTGTTGCCCTTAAGGTCAGGGGTTAGCTGGTCTGAGGGTCAGAAACAGGGCCTTTCAGGTGTGCTGAGGAGCTACCTGCATCCCCACATTCTCATTCTGTGGCTGCTCTATGTGATTTTGGAAAACAGAAAGAAGGCAACAGTGGCCTCCTCCTTCATCCTGGGATTACTAATGGTTACCAGTGGCTGCTGCCAACCTGAAGAACAATCCCACTGATATGGCCATCAGAGGAGACTCAGAACAAGGGGGGGGTGGCATTCCTTCTAGGCTCCTCCCAACAGTTACCTGGCAACAGCCAGGTAGGCTATCTTGTTATAAAAGGGGTTGTTTGACCCCCTCCTTGCTCTCTTCTTCTTCTTCTTCTTCTTCTTCTTCTTCTTCTTCTTCTTCTTCTTCTTCTTCTTCTTCTTCTTCTTCTCCCTCTCCCTCTCCCTCTCCCTCTCCCTCTCCCTC
>NW_021604566.1:11757412-11789049 GCF_004785775.1 Grammomys surdaster | reverse complement strand
TCCCCTTCCCCTTCCCCTTCCCCTTCCCCTTCCCCTTCTCCTTTTCTCTCCCCCTACTTCCATCTGTCTGTCTGTCTTTCTCTGTCTCTATTACTTTCTCAACTTCTCTTCCCATGCCCTAAATGAACTCTATTCTACACTACACCTGTCCTATGGTCCCTCAGGGGAAAAGGATGCCCCAGCATGGGCCGGAAGAGGCACCCCTCCCACCTCACCATACCAGCTCTATCAAACTTTCCTGGTCTCTTATAGAATGCAACAGGATTCTGTTGGAGAGGCTTGCTCCTGCTTTGAAACGTCCTCTCTACATTGTTTCCTGAATTTTAAAATCTTTCATTTAGGATGCTATGAGGCTGGCAGTTGAACACTAAGTTTTAAATGCCAGAATTGGGGAGGGGTGTCAACTTCATTTGTGATTTTTTTCTCATGAGAATTCTTCTACCCCACCCTCACCCCTAATCTGGAAAGCATAAGTCTAAATTACAATAGAAGAAAAATAAGATGAACATCTGTTACTCAGAGACACACACATCAAAATTATTACCACCTTGCTCTTTGTTAACAAATCAGAAAGGCAGAAAGTATAGGTTCCATTCTAACTCAATGTTACAAATAATTCTAAGTGTTTTTATAACTTATGTGCATATATTTGTGAATAGAGGTTTTAAAACTGTATACATGTATACATATATCATATATACCTATGACTTGTAGTGGACAATAAAATGATTAAATTCCATGTGGCAGTATGTTTTTGACATACTTCTATTCCTGAGATAATATTATTGGCCATAAGTGGGCAGTATACACACAGATTACAATTGCTAACTCCTGATTTATACATGTTTTTCCTTATCTCAGACTGCCAATCAGTCTTGCTGCTTATGATGGTTTGTTAGTCTTTATCAATTTAACACAGATGAGTCACCTGAGAAGAGGAAACCTCCACTGAGAAATTGTCTCCATAAGATTAGCCTGTGTCTGTGTGTCTGTGCATCTGTGCGGCTGTTCTGATTTTTCTCTGATGGACACAAAGGACTATCCTTCTAGTTAGTAATGTATTCCCACAGAACAGCCACAGAATGAAAGTGTGGGGGACTGACACTTCTTCCCCATCCAGAAGAGCCCTGTTTCTGACCCTCAGGCCAGCAGCTAACCCCTGACCTCCAAGGCAACAACCTCTTGACATTTCTGCCCTATCCATGTTACTTGTTGATAGATGAAACTTTTGAAGTCCTGTCACTTCTGTTTCTACCCACAGGTCTCAGAGCCCAGTCTAGTCTATGAAGGTCATTTATGGGCATGAAGACAGACTTCTTCTATAGACAATATCACTTTCTGGATTGTGGATTGATACAGGATAGTCTGGCCCACCGTGGGCAATGAGAAGAGTGGAATCTGTGTTCTACCTCTGGCCTCCGGGAGAGCCTGGCCGTTCTAATCTGCTTCAAAGGTTAAAACTCTTTTGTTCTGCTTGGCTTTTTCTAATTATCTGGGGAAAGAGCCTCAGCTGAGGAACTGCATCTTCAGATTGACCTGTGGGCATGTCTATGTGGCATCTTCTCAATTCCTTATTAACCTGGGAGGGCACAACCCACCATGAGTAGGGCCACCCTTGGGCAGGTGGTCCTGGCCGCTATATGAAAGGCGTCTGAGGCAAACCACAAGGAGCCTGTTTGTTCCTTCATGCCTTTGGCCTCAACGTCAGTTCCTACTGCAGAGTCCCTGCCCTGATTTGCCTCAGTGATGAACTATGATGCACAAATTGCTTTTGGTCAAAGTAAACAAGGACTTCTGCCCTTTTTACTTTTTAGAAGGGAAATGTGTCTGAGCAGGGGGGCGTGTCTCAGCAGGGAGGCAAGTCCCAGCTGGGAGGCCTGTCTCAGCGGCTTCCTCCATGCTAGCCTCTGATCAGATCACTAGCCATGGTGGAATTTGTGTGCAATGAGTGAAGATGGAGGCAGTTATTTGCCCCTATGGTATTGCTTTGCATTTTCTCCCATTTCTATCCATGACTGCACATGGGTAGAATACAGAATTCATATGAGTAGAATGGCCCAAGAGTTTTGAGAAAACAGCCTATCCACACCTGGGCCCTCCTGGAGCGACTGGGTAAGCTGACCTCCAGCAATGGCGCTAGAGACACAGGCACCCTCTCTACTTCTCAGGACTCACATTCGCACCAGCACTATATGAAGGCTAGGTATGCCCTGGGGTGCTCTTGCACCTGCAGCCTCCTGAGTCCTAGGTCCTGGGTCGCTTCTTCTCCTAGGCATCCCCTGGACTTGGTGCTGCAGCAAAGGCCTCATCATGAGTCTGCACACATGCCTTTACCTCTGAGATCTGTCTACTGCCAGATTGGAGCTCACACTGTGTTGGTGTGAGTAGGCTATAGCCGCACTGAGTACCATCCCAAACCTTGTACTCATGACCAATGATCTAAGTCACCTAGAACTGGGGTGTGTGGAAGCGGTGGTGAGAGAGGGGAGTGCCTCTGTGAGGCCAATGGGCTCGGCCTGAACATAACCTGCTATTCCAGTACTTAGCACAAGGTGGCGAGTTAATAACACGCTTCTACGAGGGCTGCTGCGCGCTCATAGGGAATCTGAGAGGACTCCATGCCTGAGGTTTTTGGCTTACTTCAATTCTGCAGTTTGTACTGAGTGGCAGAGTTCCCAGAACTGAAGGGATGTGTGAGTAGTTAGTATACTGTCCCTGGAGGTGGCTTTCGAAAGTTTCCTAAGTTTTTTGAATTTGGTGACAGATTATTGAGGCCATAAATTAAGTGACATTTAGTCACAAATCCTTACTAAGTAGTTACCTAATTTGATAGAATCATAATTTTAAATTCTTGCACCCTACTTTGTTCCTAGATAACTTTGTTAAGTATTTAATTAGTTTTTATTCCCGTGAGTTTTAAAGCCACATGATGAATACATGGTAAACTGTGTGGGGGGGGCACCTTGTAGCTCAGAAGCTTTATAACTTTATGATTCTATGAAATCCCCACCACAGACGTCCCCATAAGTACAGAAATGCTTACTTTCTGATCCCAGAGGGCATCACACAACTCCTTGGTGATTTTCATTAAGTCTACTGTAACCCCCACTTAAATACAGACTTATTTTCTCTTTGCCACTGGTGAAGCTTGGGAAACTCTGGTTCACCTGTGAAGAGCAGAAAGTGTCTTTATCTGAAACCCTTTTAAATAACTCCTTCATACAAAATTAAATGACTGTTCTAGTCACAGTAGGGACGCCTACCTGGGCCTTAACTGGCTCTGCCTTCCTCTGCCTTCCTTCTACAAGCTCCGCTCCCATCTTCAGGTTGGCCACTTTCTGCCTGCACCGCTGGGTTCTCCAGGATCGGTCACTAAATCCCTTGTGAAGTTGGACCTCTTCCTTCCAGTGAGCATAGAGAGAGTAGGTGACTTTAAATCATCTTACATCATCAGAAAATGAGGACAACAAACTAAAAGATTTGCTTAGAGACACAAGTTTTTCCTGGGTAGCTTTGGCTGGCAGAGAGAGAGAGAGAGAGAGAGAGAGAGAGAGAGAGAGAGAGAGGAGAGAGGAGAGAGAGGTGGGGAGAGGGAGAGAGACAGAGAGAGAGGGACAGAGAGAGACAGAGACAGAGAGAGAGAGAGAGAGAGAGAGAGAGAGAGAGAGAGAGAGAGAGAGAGAGAGAGTTCTGACTCACATTCTGAACTCCACTCTATTTTAAATTCTTTAAGCTAGATGTAGTTCTTAGTTCACATCCAAGGTGAGGTGCAAGTTAACCTGGGTGGCTTTTGTCCCCACCTCCATATACACATGCTTGCCCCTAGCAAACAATCCTTGGGAGATACAATGGGGTTCTGAATTAGGAGGGACAGGTTTAAGCTATGACTGCCATTTATCCTGGGTAGCCATTGGCACATTCCTAAAGTCTGTGAGTCTCAGTTTTCCTATGTGTAAATGAAGATAATCAGGGGCACATTGTTGCATCTTATAGGTGGTTAAAAGGAATGATAACTGTGTAAGTATTCACATAGCGCTCAGCACGCCTCTTCTGATTTTGAAGCTTTTTTTTTTTTACTGCCTACACTCAATCAATGAGTTATTTTTCCATTCAAGAAATCTTTCAAGTAGTTAGATGGAAAATGGAGCTCAAGCTAAGTCTTAATAACTGACTGCACACTTTCCTAGGATCTATGGCAACTATATCAGGTGATTCAAAGACAAGAGCTTCTGAAAATCAACATCATTTTATGAGGGAAAGAGAAAGCTCAGACCAAAGAGTAATAATACCTTTCAATCTAAAATGAGTCATCTATTTATCATCTATTGGAAACCAGATAAAGTGGGCTTATAATTGTAGAAGATGCAACATGTAAATATGTTGTCTCTACCTCGAAGATGCTTATATCCAATGAAAAAGAAGAGTCGTCCTCACACAGAGCTAAGGTAAGAATCTCATCTCCAAGCTTCATATCTCTGCTGTGCAGAGTTTGGTTGTCAGAATACTCCCTTCTGATGACTCTACTCTGACAATAAGTCCAAAGTCCTTCATCTTTCCAAGCCAATGAGCAACAGGATCCATTAGTGCATGGTATATTTTCTGAATTCAGCACTGTTTTGAACTTAACCTTGTACACATCAGTGGTAACCCATGACTCATAGTGACTCTAATGTTCTCTGTCTGGCCCAGGTCAGAACTCTCTCAGTCACCGTCTCTTTCTTCCTATCTTTCATTACTCACATCCAGTCTGTGATCATATAATAATTACTAACAGAAAGCCACTCAATGGGCTTCTCTCTAGCCTCCATCTGTCTTCTGATTCCATCAGTCCATCCCATACACAATCAGAAGCCAAGCCAAGCCAAGCCAAACCACCTCAACTTCTAGCTCATATGAATCTCACCTGATAATAGGAACCACTTTGAAATGTGAGGTCCAAAATAGAAATACGGACCTCAGGCCATGGGGAATTTTATCTGCAATATCTACCGAATCAAGCTTTAAAAATGGCATATATAGCTTGATAATGCAAGGTCTTTTTGTCCTGGGAATACTTTTATTCCTGTCCATTGTGTTAAAGGTTTTCTTTAACAACATCAACATGTTGGCAGCCAAAGTACATGGCTTGAACCTGAAAATGGATCCTCCCAGACAGAGTTATTAAATTAAAAGGCTGGCAAGCCAAGGATGGGTACGAATCTGCATAGAGCATTACTTTTGGAAATGCATAGTCCATGATGTAAGGAAGTCATTCTTTTCAGAATGACCTAAGACAGACTCAGTCTTGTTAATAAAATAAAAAAGGGGGGAGAGCCTTTGGGGCTGCTCAGCAAGAATCTGACATGGGCCAAGGACAAGGAAATGAGCTGCTTGGCAGGAATATGGCATTGGCCAAGGACAAGGAAGTGGGCTTCAGGCAGGAATCTGACATTAGGCTAGAACAAAGAAGTAATTTCAGGTAGGAATCTAATCTTAGGCCAGAACAAAGAAGTAATCTCAGACAAGAATCTAAATCTTAGGCTAGAACAAAGAAGTAATTTCAGATAGGAATCTAAATTTTAGGCTAGAACAAGGAAGTAGGCTCCAGACATGAAAATGACCTTGGGCTAGG
This sequence comes from Grammomys surdaster, assembly GCF_004785775.1. Lineage (NCBI taxonomy): Eukaryota > Metazoa > Chordata > Mammalia > Rodentia > Muridae > Grammomys > Grammomys surdaster. The sequence goes on along the minus strand of NW_021604566.1, from coordinate 11,783,438 downwards.
ACAGTGAAGTAGGCTCAGATACTTTGGTCATCCTGATAAGCCCTTAGAAACAGTGACAACAGGAGCGTTTACAGAATTGGGTTTAATGCCCTTTTCTTTGGCTATTTGTGTTTATTGTCTTGCTTGTTCCTTGGCTATTTGCATCTATTGTATTGCTAGACCCTCAACCTAGAACTGACCTTAATACATACATGTAATTAAAATGGTATAAAAGCATAAAGAAGGAGGGGGTGGGATGGGGTTTCTAGGGAAAGGAAATGGGGAAAGGGGATGGCATCTGTATTGTAAATAAATAAAATATACAATAAAAATAAATTAAATATATCTGTCTTTAGATTAATAAAAACAAGAGAGAGAGAGAGAGAGAGAGAGAGAGAGAGAGAGAGAGAGAGAGAGAGAGAGAATAAGGAAGAAAGGTGAGGTGCAGGGAGTTCTAGGGAATAATGTAAGAAACCAGAGGAATACATTATTACAAGAAATCAAGAGCAGCATCCCACCTGGATGAGGGGAACTCTACACCTGTCTCAGCATGCCTTGGCTTCCAAAAGCTCAAACGAAGACAGTCATTGTTGAGGTATCCTTTCTCTAGGACATCTTTCATTTGGATATTGTTTTTGTGGGTTCTTTGTTTTGTTTTTTATTTGTTTTTACTGTATTTTTCATTCCAAGGCAAATCAAGCACTACATAAAATGCTTGCTAAAAGATCCATACAAATATTGTGTGACTGTTTTAACACTAATAAACATTTGTTCTTAGAATGAATACCAGTTGCTTTTTTTCATTGGCATGACCAAACACTGGGCAACATCAACTTGAAGAAGGAAGGGTGTATTCTGGTTCATCATTTGAGAGTATAGCTGATCATGGTTGATCATGGAAGGAAAGGCCAGGCAATGGCAGCATGCAGGAGCTGATCACATGCTGTCTGCTGTCAGAAAACACAGAAATGAACCCTCACTCTATTCATGCTTCCTTTATTCGGGGAAAGACCTCAGTCTGTAGAATAGTTGCTGCCTACATTCCATTTAAGTCTTCCCTATTCAGTTAAATCTTTCTGGAAACATCCTTATATATAAATGCAGAGGTGTCTTTCCATGATGCTTCTAAATCTCATCCAGGTGATAGTCAAGAACATCACAGTAAAATAGCTTTAAATCTCATCACTCTTGTGTTCAGTTTTTATAATTTAATCAAGTAGCCCCTTTGTATATTTATTAAGAGAGAGTATTTAGAATAGAAATGAAGGATGTAGAATAAAGTTTATACCTAACAATAAAACTGTGTGGAAAGCTATTGGATTTCTACAGAACAAGTCAAAGGACACCCAAGAAATTCAGATTGTCTCCCAAACCATTTGGCATAGACTCACCATGTTTAAGATATGTCCCTAATCCCCCATCTGCTCAGAGGAGAAGTGGAGGGTGACTGGGGAAGGATTGTGGGAGGGGGTGACCTGGAAGGGGGTAGTGAGCAGGATATAAAGTGAATAAGTAAAATAAATAAATAAATAAATAAATAAATAAATAAATAAATAAATTTCAACAAGAAAGAGAGATACCCCTAAAACACATGTATTGGAAGGTAGACACCAACACAGCAGTGTTGGGTAGTAGGTCTTCAGGGAGGTGCTAAGTCCCCCAAGACTCCATAAAAATCATTTCAAAGGTGGTCACTCTGGGTTAAGTCAATCTAAGAATTTCTTGGATGCAAAGGAATTAATGGAATTATTAAAATCTAGAGATTATGAAAGGGAAGTAAAAGGATCTAGAGAGAAAGTCATTAGTGACGACGATCTAGAATTGCTGTTGGATCGAAGTGATCTCATTGATCAAATGAAGGCTTCAAGATCCATTAAAGAGAAAACAGGGATATTCAAAATACTAGAAAATTCTGAAGATTCCAGTGCTGAATGTTTGTTTTAAAGCGGAACTAAATGGCTTTTAAAAACTTTTGTCTATATCCATTCTAGTAATTTGCCTTTTGGCTTTGAAATCCATATTGTTCACTTTACTTTTATAATATATCAGTTTATATAATGTAAAACTAGTACTATTGCATACTTAAGATGCTAATTTTGTGGATTTTATTTAGTATAAAATTTCTATAAATTTAGATTTTCAGTTTTTGGGACTGGGTAGTACTTTTGAGTTTTGTTATTATGTACTTAACCATTGCCAAGTTTATCAATCTTCCTGTGGAAGTTTAGTAAGTGTCTCCCCCACCCCCTTTAGTAATGTAATTCATAGGATTCGGTCTTCATTTATGGAGCACGCTTTTGATAGGGGGAGATTGATTGAAACTGTACTTTCTGTTGCTGAAGTAAAGTTTTGATTTTTGAGTCAATAAGATGACTTACCAAATAAATGTTTATTATAATAAAAAAAAAAAGTATGAGTCAATGCTGAAACAAACGAACATGAGGATGTGGACTTGATTGTTCTTGTTTGGTCTTTCACCAGCTGCTCTCCTCCACGTTAAAATGGTACAACAAGAAACGCCTCACAGATGCTGACTCTTGACCTTGAATCTCATGGTCTCTAACACTATAAGAAATAAACTGCTTTTTAAAAATTACTCATCACTTTTCCCCAGCATAATTAGATTAGAACACTCCTGGTTTGAAGACTTCCAACCACCCTGTATTATAACTGACAAACAAGGCCAGGAAATGTAGTTGAGACTGCTCAGAAGACTTGCAGGAAACAAGGCACCTACTTGAGAAGTATGTGTTGAGGCTGCAGATGTCCCAGGAGCTTAATTTTCAGTGGAAACCAAACTTGGAGAACTTGTCAAGGGTATACAGTGGGTCAGGTTCTCAGAATGGCCCAGCAGTGGCCCCAGAGGAGCTCCAGAGCTTGGCTAGTATAAAGGCAGAGGAACTGTGTAAGGAGCTGCACAGAGCCAAGAGTTTATCTTCTGCTCTCTCTCGGACTGGGTGGACAGAATGCTAAGAGGAAGTCTACGAACTCTAGCCCTGGACCTACTAGTAAGTGGTTTAGGTTGTAATTTTCTTAGTTTCTCTCCATTTATCTTAGACCTTCTGAATAGTGACTTGATGGGAGAGACAAAGCAGAGTCTGGGCACAGCCTAGGAACCAGAAAGCAGTGGCATCATCTGGGGGATGGAAATTAAACATCTTGTTGTCAACAATAGTGACATTCATACAAATACAGAATAAAAATGAGATCTTGGGGTACTACACTTGCAAGGACTGCTAGAAACACCTCGGATTAACAGCACATTTATCTGAATTACTCGGAAACCTTGTGAGAGTGAGCCCCACATTAGCGCCATTTTAAGAACTGTTAACAATTCTTTCATAATCACAAACCAAAATATGCAAAACATTTTTATAAAAATTTAGTCAGTAACTCTATCAGAAATTTATACAATCAAACATTCTAACAAGATACAATCTGAAGACAGATGGATTTGAGACTTACAAACTGAGGAATGTCTTCAGGAAAATGTTAACAGTCTTTGTTTTCCATTGTTTCTGTAAGCATAGGAGCCTTTGCACATACAGTAAGAACACGAGAATTTACATGCAACAATCTTGAGTCTGAGGGGAGCTCTTTCAGTGGCATCCAGTGGTGTTGTGTGGTATGACTGTGTGTGATGCAAAGTATACATGCTGTGTGTTCAGAACCAAGACTGGGGATGGGGACATGGACCCAAAGGAGAAACACTCCCAGACTGAGAACCAGAGATAGGATCTACAGGATCGGTGTACAATGGCAGGCGTGGATATATCAGCTGCCTATAACTCTAGTACTTAGAGGTCAGAGATGGGATCCCAAGGCAAGCTGGCAAGTTAGAGTACTTGGGATTGGTGTACTCCAAGTTCCGTGAGAGACCTTACTGAATAAATAAAGGGAATAACAATTGAGAAAGAGATATGGAATCGATTTGGAGTTTCTATGGGCATATATGTGCATGTGACCCCCGAATGTGTTGCTTGAATTAGTTAAGGAATATGACCGACCAGCAGGCTTCCCACACTCCTACTGGTGACACACCTTCCACCCTGCAGTCTGCTGCTACAGCACCCATCAACCCAGCAGAGACAAAACTCTTGAAGCTTATAACTAACTAAACAGTTTTATATATCCAACAATTCTCAAATCACAAGATGCCTATACAATGATTTCAAAACAAATTGATAATGATAAAGCTGCCCAACTAGACTAGACAAGTTATCCCAGTTATTCTAACCTCAGTATCATAACTACCTGTGACTAGTTAAAGCCACGCTGGTTCACTTCCACCTCCAGTTTGACCTTCTCTTCTCTCTCCTGACCTCTCTCTTCAACTCTTAGCTCTGCCTCCCTTTTCCCTGTCCAATCCCAGGCCCCTGTTGCACTAATATTTAAATGGATTGGACAGAGAAATTGCTATCACACGAATGTACCTACAAATGTGAACATGTTCTACACAAGCATGCAAATAGACAAGCCGAAAAATGAATAAATGCTATACTGAGGCCTTGGGATGCACCACAGGCTAACACTGCCAGAAACACTTAGGGATCACGCATTTGATTCTGAATTAAGCCTTGATTATTTCATATTCAGAAACCTTCTTAATATGCCCTCATTCAGTATAAAATCCCATAGAGGGTTGCTATCTACAGCTTCTGAAGCTGTGTCCTTTATTAGTTAGTATTTTCATGAATAACTATATTGACCAGCCACAGTGACAGAGCAGAGTATTTTTTGAGAGTAAGTTGAAATGTTTTACATACAGTTTTAATTAGGACAACGGAATGCTACAATGGTAGTTTAACCCATGCCAGTCTATGGAGAAGTGAAACTGCATTTTTCAGTCTAGATTTAGGACTTACCATTCTCTGTCACTGGAAAGCTAGTGTCGGTCCTACAGCTAAAGCTGAAAGTTCACGTGCCCAAGATAGAGACAGGAGAGAAGGGCTGAAGGAAAGAGAGAGGTGCATAAATGCCTCTGTTTGTACCCTCAGGAAGTAGCTCAGACTCTGGTGACACAGACAGAAGGTAGATGCATCTAAACCAGTACCCTAAACTCTCTTGCTTCCATATTCCATTGAGACTCGATCTTTGGGCACCTGTCTCTACAGAGGCTGTCATAAAATCTGACAAACACAGTCTCTACTTACCAACCAAACTTTTGGAATTATATAAGCCTGTAATTATAAAAAAATACCCAACCAAACAAACAAACAAACCTCATTTGAACTCTGGTCTATGTACAGTTTTGAAATTATACAGACTCAAGAAAGCTTTTGCTTGTATCTATTGATACCTATTAAATTTGCAGTTAGAGACAGGCAAAATAATATTTTCATTCACCATAAGAGTGAATACAAATGAATGCTTTAATGACAATTTTATTTTCCAAAATATTTTAATAGGGAGCATGGCATGGCATGGCTTTGTATTTTTAAGTATTGTATCTAATACATCTGTTCTGAAAATCCTTTTCCAATCTGACATAAAAAAATGTAGCAACTTCCAACTCCGTCCTTTCTATTTCACTTGGTTGTGGTGTGTTATCTTTGGCTAAAACATCCATCCTCACCCAGATAGATATGCAGTTGTAGAGAGCAGATGTGTTTCAATGGTGGTTTTGGTTGATCATACATATTCTTCTCTGGACACCCAAACTCCTCCAGGTTGGCTTCTGAGAAGCTGGCTGTGACATGGATTCTGAGGTGGTATTGGTAAATCTCTCACATTCAGTAGACTTCCCTGCACTCTAAAATGTACTTTTACACTTATGCATAGTTTTCCATAAGGAGTGCTATGATAGCCCCTGATCTGCCTCTATTTTTGTTTTCTGAGACATGGTTTCTCTGGGTAACCCCAGCTGTCCTGAAACTCACTCTGTAGACCAGGCTGGCTTTGAACTCAGAGACCCGCCTGCTTCTGCCTTCCAAGTGCTGGAGTGATCTTAACTTTTAAGATGAAGACAATCAAAAATTTCTTCTCAGTGGCAAAAGAGACCAATAAGGGAAAATTAGATAAAGCAAAACAGAACCTTTGCTAAAAGTAACAAAAGAGAATAGAACTATTTTAAAGATAAAGATAAAGGTATCTTGGTTATTATAAGAAGAGAATTCAGACCTTTATGCTTAAAAATTAGCCCTTATAGTGTATAGTGCTTATGCTGAACAAGATCTCGCTTTTCTACTCTTTTTAACAACTGTCATCCAGTGCCCTGTTGCCAAGATTCTCCAGCAAGCATAAGGCTCCAAGTTAGATCACAAGTTCTAGAAAACACAACAGGTCAGTGAGGAGGGATGTCCTGGATGTCCCACCTCATATGGGACACCTAAAGCCATACATGCAGAGTCAGAGACTATGGGATCAACCTGGGAAGCAGAGAGCATAGGCTGGGAAAATGCTCAATCACCTAGTCATTTAAGGCTTTATTTTTTTATCAATGCATATATGCACACATGTGTGTGTGCCTGTGCATATGTGTGCAAGTGCCCTCAGAGACCAAAAGCAGGTGTAGGATAGATACTATGGAGCCCGAGTTACAGGATACAGCAAGTGTTCTTCACTATGCAGCCATCTTTCCAGGACTTACAATCTCTTTATTTAATAGAAATTTTACAAATTCAAAAAAAGAGAAATAAACTTTTTTGTTTTTGTTTTTGCTTTGTTTGTTTGTTTGTTTTTCAAGACAGGATTTCCCTGTGTAGCCCTGGTTGTTCTGGAACTCACTCTGTAGACCAGGCTGGCCTCAAACTCAGAAATCCGCCTGCCACTGCCTCCCAAGTGCTGGGATTAAAGGTGTGCGCCACCACTACCCTGCTTTTTGTTTTTTTTTTTAACATTTTTTTTTTGTTAACATAGAAAGCAATTCTTTCCACAACATGTAGGTACACATACATCAGTATACATTTCTCTCATCTTTCCTACTGCCTACCCTACATCTTGTGAGTCCTCTTCCTCCCTCTGAAGAGTCCTCCCTTCTGCTTTCATAACACGTATATTCCTTCCTCCTCCTTTTGACTTCTTCCTCCCCTCATTTAGTATATGTATAGAAATTTAAGTCAAGGCCACACATTTGAGTGAAAGAATGCCATCCTGTCTTTCCGAATCTGCTTATTTTGCCTAATGCTATGATTTCTAGCTCCAGATGTTTCTCTGCAAATGTCACAATTTTATTTTTCTTTATAGCTGGATACGATTCTATTATATATATGCACCAACTTTTCTTTATCCAGTCATATGTTGATGGCCATCTAGGGTGTTTCCATATCTTATCACTAAATATCGAAGTGTGAAGCACAGCTATTTTAAAACAAATGAAGCAGAGGAAAAGGCAGAAGCTTCTTGCTACCCAGTCTCTGCCCCACACACTGCTAAGAGAGGAGATCATCCACACAGAGACTGTGTGTTTTTCCCTCAAAGGCAAGCTCCTTATTATGTTATCCATCCATCCATCCATCCATCCATCCATCCATCCATCTATCTATCTATCTATCTATCTATCTATCTATCTATCTACCTATCTATCTAGTGTGTGTGTTCTATGTGTGTGTGTGTGTGTGTGTATGTGTGTGATCTGGCACACACATGACACAGTACACCGTTGGCAGCCAGTGGATAACGGACAGTTTAAGGAAATTAATTCTCTTCTTTCACCATGTGGGTTCTGGGCTTCAACTCAAATTATTAGGCTTTACCACTGAACCACCTTACTAGCTGACCTCGGCCTTCTTACTCTTAATTTTGAGTTATGGTCTCACTGAGTTGTCCAGGCTAAACTTAAACTCACTTTCTAGCCCAGGTAAATTTTCTGCTCTTGCTTCAGCCTCCTGAATAGCAGCAGGCTTCTCTTGGCAGCAATGCCACTCAAAGGCAGAGGAGAAGGCTGGAGCCTTACAGTAACCAGAGCCCCCATGCTAATTATGTTTACCGGGATACACTGATTTCTTGCTCTGTCTACTTTTCGGACATTTTTAAAAAGTCATGAATTCAAAAGTTTCTCTGTATCAAGTTTCACTATTGGAGAGAAAAGAAAAATAGCCCCTAAAACTACTAGAATACAGAAAGATGAATTTTTAGTGGCAAGTGCAGAGATCCAATCTGTTTGCCCCAGTGGATAGGTCTATACTGAGGGGATGTTCCACTGACAGAATGCACAGGCAGACATTCTGTTACAAAAGGAGCTACATGCTAGATTCCTGGCATTGAGAGGCCAGTTGTGAGTTTACCTAGCTTTGAAAACTATGACTAAGATGACTTTCTGAGTCAGAAGTTTGACATCTTCCAGTAGACTCAAGCAAAATTCCCTCCTGATGTCTGTTAAAATCAGATGTATGCCTCCCAGTTCTTCTTTTGATGGGAAGGGCATGGTTTCTTCAACCTCCTCTTTGATGAAGTATTTTTATCACCAAACCAGACAAAAACCTTGTGCCTGTAAATACCCCTTAAAAATTGCAAAACATCACTGCCGTTGCTGTCTGTTGAAGGAGCCACCAGACTCTTTCATTGAAATTAAAAAAAACACTTGAAGCTCAGAGCAAAAGATTTTATACAAAATCAATTCAGCACCCAGCACCAAGGAATGCCCAACGTTTCAAAATTACAGTGCCAAAGTTACTTCTTCTGAAATACTCATTTCAGGAAGAGTCTGTGGATGGGGACTTTTGCTCTCATCTGATGAGTCACCATCGCTGGACCACCATTAGCAAGGAGCTCTGGTTCCTCAGAAACCCCCAGCAGAGTGTTTTCAGTTTACTCATCCCTTGTCATTCAACAACTTTAACACAATCAAGTTGGTGGGATCCTAAGCCTGCGCGCCTAACCTCCAACCACCTCTGCGTAGTTCCCAGATCCCACTTCTGTATTTCTTGTTCAGATCTCTGAAATAAAATGGTGGGAAGTGGGGATTGAGGAAGCTTTGGGATGTCTGTCTGTCTGTCTTTCCTCCCTTCATTCTCCCCTCCTTCCCTCCCTCCTTTCCTAGGGCACTCTGAGAGAATAAAATTATGAGAAAATAACCCATTTTAAATATTGAGCTTTGAAAATTGCTCAATTTCTTTATTTATCCAAAAGCTTGCTATTGTCAGTATTCAATGTAACTTCTTTTGTGGGTCTATTTGCTCCTTTGAGACACTTATTTACAAGGGCAATCCCAACACTGAACCCACTTCCCTGTGGGGTTTTGTTTGTTGTTTCCATTATATAAGCTAATACCCTACAGCTATGGACAGTGGTCAGCTTGTAATCTTTCTTCTCCAGCTTCTGAGGCAGCAGGATGACAGGCTGTAGCACCTACCTGGCTTTGAATCTATTCCATAGGCTGGACTCTTAAAAAAAAAGTCTTCTCACCTAATGCTTGCCCCTGCCTCTGGATTTCCTTTCCTGGTGAGCTCTTCCAGTGTTGCTGCCCACATAAACATTGCATTTGCTGGACTATGCTCCAGTGCTTGGTCCTGAAGCACTCTTTTGAGGCAGGCCCTACTATTGGCCCAGTTCAGATGAAGAAACAGGTTAGACGGAATAAATTTACATTTGCTGCATATAGTGCAATGGTAACACTTAGATCTTAATATAGGGTCTGAGAAATTTCTGTTTTCTATTCGTCTTATTCAGGGTTACTAAGGTTGTTACTATTACTATGGCCAAGACAACATGGGAAGGAAAGGGTCTGTTTGCACTTCCACATCATCACTGTTTATCACTGAAGGAAGTCAGGAATCAACCAGGGCAGGAATCTGAAAGCAAACACTGATGCAAAGGCCATGGAGGAGTAAGGCTTACTGGTTTGCTCATCATGGCTTGCTCAGCTTGCTTTCTTATAGAACCCAGGAGCACCAGCCCAGGGATGGCCCTGCCCACAATGGGCTGGGCCGTCCTGTATTAATCACTAACAAAGAAAATGCTCTACAGTAGGATCTTATGGAGACATTTTCTCAATTGATGATCCCTTTTTTCACATGACTGTAGCTTTTATAAGGTTGACATAAAACTATCAAGCACAATTGACCCTTTGTCAACTTGACATACAAACACATAACTGTTAAGCCATAGCTTTTCCTTTCTGGTTAACCCTCAAGATCACAAATAAATATCAACATTACAATACAAACATTTCAAAATTAAAATTCTCATAGTCTTTAAAAATTCAAACATTTAAAAATTCAATCTCTTTAAAAAATATTCAGTCTCTTTTAAAATCCAGTCTTGGTAAAATTTCAAAATCTCATTGAAAGTTCCAAGTCTCTTATTTGTAAAGTAAGTTAAATGATTCCCTACTCTAAGAGGGAAAAACTGGGGCATCGTTACAGTCAAATTGAAGTAAAACCAAACCTTAACTGCAAATTACTCAATGCCCAATGTCTGGTATTGACTTAGAATCTTCTGGGTTCTTCCAAGAGGCCTGGGTCAATTCTCTTTTTTTATGTATATGATTTTTTTTATTGGATATTTTATTTACATTTCATATGTTGTCCCCTTACCCCATCCCCCACCCACCCGGGAACCCCCTATCCCCTTACCCCTCCTCCTTCTTCTCTGTGGATATAACCCCTACCTACCCCCCCACTCCCACTTTCCCACCCTCAAAATTCCCACCCCCTGGGGCGTCTAGGCTTCATGAGGTCAAGGATCTCATCTTCCACCTATGCCCAGCAGGGCCCTCCACTCTAACGTATTCAGCTGAAGCCCTGGATCACTCCCTAAGTGCTCCCAGACTGGTGGTTTAAACCCTGGGAGCTGTGGTTGGTTGGTATTGTTGCTCTCCTCATGGTACCACAAACCCTTTCAGCTCTTTCAGTCCTCACTCTAACTCCTCCATTGAGAACCCCATGATCAGTTCAATGGCTAGTTGTGAGCATCTGCCTCTGAATATGTCAGACTCTTGAAGGCCTCTGAGGAGACATCCATATCAGGCTCTTATCAGCATGCACTTCCTGACTTCCACATCAGCATTTACCTTTGGTGATTTCACATGGGATGGATACTCAGGTGGAAAGGTCTTCAAATGGCCCCTCCTTCAGTTTCTGTCCCTCACTTTGTCTCCATATTTGCTCCCTTGAGTATTTTGTTGCTCCTTCTAAGAAGAACTGAATCACCCCCACTTGGTCTTCCTTTTTTATGAGCTTCATGTGGCCTGTGAGTTGCATCTTGGGCATTTCAAGGTTCTGAGCTAATATCCAATAATCAGTGAGTGAATACCATGTGTGTTCTTTTGTGATTGGCTTACTTCACTCAGGATGATGATTTCTAGTTCCATCCATTTACCTAGGAAACTCTCGAATTCATTGCTTTTAATAGCTGAGTAATAATCCATTGTGTAAATATACCACATTTTTTGAATCCATTCCTCAGTTGAAGGACATCTGGGTTCTTTCCAGCTCCTGGCTATTATAAATAAGGCTGCTATGAACATAGTTGAGCATATGTCCTTGTTATATGTTCGAGCATCTTCTGGGTATATGCCTAGGAGTGGTATAGCTGGATCCTCAGGTAATGCTATGTCCAATTTTCTGAGGAACCGCCACACTGATTTCCAAACTGGTTGCACCATCTTGCAGTCCCACCAACAATGGAGGAGTGTTCCTATTTCTCCACACCCTCGCCAGCATCTACTATCACCTGAGTTTTTAATCTTAGCCATTCTGACTGGTGTGAGATGGAATCTCAGGGTTGTTTTGATTTGCATTTCCCTGATGACTAAGGACACTGAACATTTCTTTAGGTGCTTCTCAGCCATTCGAGTTTCTTCCGTTGAAAATTCTTTGTTAAGCTCTATACCCCATTTTTAATAGGGTTATTTGGTTGTCTGGAGTCTAATTTCTTGAGTTCTTTGTATATATTGGATATTAGCCCTCAATCAGATGTAGGATTGGTAAAGATCTTTTCCCAATTTGTTGGTTGTCGTTTTGTTCTATTGACAGTGTCCTTTGCCTTACAGAAACTTTGCAATTTTATGAAGTGCCATTTGTCAATTCTTGATCTTAGAGCATATGCCATTGGTGTTCTGTTCAGGAACTTTTCCCCTGTGCCCAAGTATTCGAGGGTCTTCCCCACCTTCTCTTCTATTAGTTTCAGTGTATCTGGTTTTATGTAGAGGTCCTTTATCCACTTAGACTTGAGCTTTGTACAAGGAGATAAGAATGGATCAATTTTCATTCTTCTACATGTTGTCTTCCAGTTGAACCAGCACCATTTGTTCAAAATGCTGTCCTTTTTCCACTGGACAGTTTTAGCTCCTTTGTCAAAGATCAAGTGACCATAGGAGTGTGTGTTCATTTCTGGGTCTTCAATTCTATTCCATTGATCTTCCTGCCTGTCTCTGTACCAATACCATGCAGTTTTTATCACTGTTGCTCTGCAGTACAGCTTGAGGTCAGGGATGGTGATTCCTCCAGAAGTTCTTTTATTGTTGAGAATAGTTTTCGCTATCCTGGGTTTTTTTGTTATTCCATATGAATTTGAGAATTTCCTTTTCTAACTCTGTGAAGAATTGAGTTGGGATTTTAATGGGGATTGCATTGAATCTGTAGATTGCTTTTGGCAAGATGGCCATTTTTATTATATTAATCCTGCCAATCCATGAGCATGGGAGATCTTTCCATCTTCTGAGGTCTTCTTCGATTTCTTTCTTCAGGGACTTGAAGTTCTTGTCGTACACACTTGCTTGGTTAGATTCACACCAAGGTATTTCACATTATTTGCAACTATTGTGAAGGGTGTTATTTCCCTAATTTCTTTTTCAGTCTGTTTATCTTTCATGTAGAGGAAGGCTACTGATTTGTTTGAGTTGATTTTATAACCAGCCACTTTGCTGAAGTTGTTTATCAGGTTTAGGAGTTCTCTGGTGGAAGTTTGGGGGTTACTTAAGTATACTGTCATATCATCTGCAAATACTGAGATTTTGACTTCTTCCCTTCCTATTTGTATCCCTTTGACTTCTTTTTGTTGTCTAATTGCTCTGGCTAGGACTTCCAGTACTATATTGAATAGGTAGGGGGAGAGTGGGCAGCCTTGTCTAGTCTCTGATCTTAGTGGGATTGCTTCAAGTTTCTCTCCATTTAGCTTGATGTTGGCTACTGGTTTGCTGTAAATTGCTTTTACTATGTTTAGGTATGGGCCTTGAATTCCTGATATTTCCAAGACTTTTATCATGAAGGGATGTTGAATTTTGTCCAATGCTTTCTCAGCATCTAGTGAGATGATCATGTGTTTTTTTCTTTGAGTTTGTTTATATAGTGGATTACATTGATGGATTTCCGAATATTGAACCATCCCTGCATTCCTGGGATAAAACCTACTTGATCATGATGGATGATTGTTTTGATGTGTTCTTGGATTCGGTTTGCTAGAATATTATTGAGTATTTTTGCATCGATGTTCATAAGGGAGATTGTTCTGAAGTTCTCTTTCTTTGTCGTGTCTTTGTGGGGTTTGGGTATGAGTGTAATTGTAGCTTCATAACCAAATGGACTTAACAGACATCTATAGAACATTTCATCCTAAAACAAAAGACTATACCTTTTTCTCAGCACCTCATGGTACCTTCTCCAAAATAGACCATATAATTGGTCACAAAACAGGCCTCTACAGATACAAAAAGATTGAAATAATCCCTTGCATCTTATCAGATCACCACAGAATAAGACTGGTCTTTAATAATGACAAAACCAATGGAAAACCCATGTGCACATGGAAACTGAACAACTCTCTACTCAATGATGACTTGGTCAAGGAAGAAATAAAGAAAGAAATTAAAGACTTTTTAGAATTCAATGAAAATGAGGACACATCATACCAAAACTTGTGGGACTCCATGAAGGCAGTGCTAAGAGGAAAACTCATAGCTCTAAGTGCCTACAAAAAGAAACTGGAGAGAGCACACACTAACAACTTGACTGCACAACTAAAAGCTCTAGAACAAAAAGAAGCAAATACACCCAGGAGGAGTAGAAGGCAGGAAATAATCAAACTCAGGGCTGAAATCAACCAAATAGAAACAGAAAGAACAATACAAAATATCAATAAAACCAGGAGCTGGCTCTTTGAGAAAATCAACAAGATAGATAAACCCTTAGCCAGATTAACCAGAGGGCACAGAGACAGTATCCAAATTAATAAAATCAGAACTGAAAAAGGAGACACAACTACAGAAACTGAAGAAATTAAAAAAATCATCAGATCCTACTACAAAGGCCTATACTCAACAAAACTGGAAAACCTGGATGAAATGGACAATTTCCTAGACAGATACCAGGTCCCAAAGTTAAACCAGGAGCAGATAAACCATCTAAATAGTCCCATAACCCCTAGGGAAATAGCAGCAGTCATTAAAAGTCTCCCCACTAAAAAAAGCCCAGGACCAGATGGTTTTAGTGCTGAATTTTATCAGACCTTCAGGGAAGACCTAATACCAATTCTCTTCAAACTATTCCACAAAATAGAAACAGAAGGAACACTACCCAATTCGTTCTATGAAGCTACAATTACACTCATACCCAAACCCCACAAAGACGGGTCAATTCTCTTTACCCTCTGCAGAAGACACAGCTTGTCTTCTGTCTTCCTGCTGACTCCACTCCATGGCTGCTGCTGATCCTGGTGGTCATACCGTGGAATTGGCATCTCCAAAATACTTGGATCATTGCTTCAGCAGGGCTGCACTTTCACCAATAGCCTCTCCTGGGGCCTCTTTATGATACCAAGCCTCAAATTCTCTCCATGACCCCTTTTAATTCTGGGATTTCAATTGCTAGTGAGGCTGCATCTTCTCCAATGGCCCATTCTGTCTTCTCACACTGCCAAGCCTCAAACATTTTTCATTCTTCAGCCCCCAGCTGATCAAAACCATAGATTCTTAACTCAAAATATGCAATGACTCTGATAAAGTCTTTAAGTGACTTTCAAACCTCCTTCTGGAATATTAAAAGCCAGTACTCCATTGTCTGCATTTCTCCCAGCATTCTTATCTTTCATGTTCCCACAGAACAGCTTACTGAGCTCTCAACTCAACAGCTTTTCTATCCTTAGGCTCTCAAGTCTTTCCCCAATCCTCCCTGAAACACATGGCTACATATGTCACAGCAATAACCCACAATCTTGTAACAATTTCTGTTCCAGCTGTTACTGTTGCTCTGATGAAATATGGTGAACAAAATCAAATTTGGGGGAAAAGGGTTCACTTGGATTATATTTCCATATAATTGTTTCTTATTGAATGATATCAGGTCAGGAGCTCAAACAGGGCATGGACCTGGAGGCAGGAGCTAGTGCTGAGGCCGCGAAGGGGTGTTGCTCAATGGCTTGCTCCTCATGGTTTGTTCATCCTGCTTTCTTATACAGCCTAGGACCACAGCCCAGGGATGACCCCACCCACAGTGCTGTGGACCCTCCCTCATCAATCACTAACTTAAAAGACTGTTCTACAGCTGGATCTTATGGTAGCATTTTCTCTATGGAGCTTTCCTCCTTTCAGATGAGTCCAGCTTGTGTCAGGTTGGCATAAAACTAGCCTGCACACTACTTTTTGAGTTGGTTTGTTTGTCTGTTTTTTGAGACAGGACCTTACGCTGTAGTCTATGATGATCTAGAACTCATGGCAATCCTTTTGCCTTCTCCTTCTTCCACCATGCTTGGAAACATTGGTTTTTTTTTTTTTTATTCATTTTACATCCTGTTCACTGACCCTTTCCTGGTTACACTCTGCCAAAATACTCCCTCTCCCCTCTCCCCTTCTCCTCAGAGAGGATGGGGTCCTACTGGGTATCCCCCTACCCCAACACATCAAGTCTCTGCTGGATTAGGCACAACCTCTCGCACTGAGTTTAGACAAGGCAGCCCAGTTAGAAGAACATATCCCACTTTTGGGATAGGTCTTGCTTCAGTTGTTCAGGACTCACATGAAGACCAAGCTACACATTCACTACATATGTGTTGGAGGAGGAGGCACTGTCCATGCTGTGTATGCTCTTTGGTTGATGGTTCAGTTTCTGAGAGCCCCAAGGGTGCAATACCCCACAAGGGTCCAAGTTAATTGACTTTGTTGTTCTTCCTGTGCAGTTCCTATCCCTTTGAGGCTGCCATCCTTTCCTACTCTTCCATAAGAATCTGCTCGGAAACATTCTTACTTTGTATTTTAAAATTTTGTTTAAGACAAGGAAACTCCTTCTGTGGCTGTGTGATCTTGATACTCAGGACAACCCTTCTGTGTTAGCCTGTCAAGTCCTGGGATGACAGTCTGAGCTAGCCACACTTCACCAGATAACATGGGTTCTTAACCATCATACCAGGCAGTGAGAAGGGACCAGGCTTGCTGAAACCTTTGGAGAGCATCTTCACTGAGATCTGGCCTACAGCTGGTCATCTGCTGTTCAGACCTCACAGTTGAATTACCCAGCATGCCTGGGGTTCTTGCCATTAGCTATTTGGAGTTCTCTTTTGCCTGAAAGCCGATGGTGCCACAGAAAAACCAATGTCACCTTTCAACCTCTAGCTCCTAACTGACCCCAGGACCAGCCTTTTGGGGACTGAATACAAGCTCCAGAAGCTGTATCAGTTGGCAGTTCTCTGGGTTTGGGGTTTGGTTTAGTTCAAAACAGGAAGTCATACTCCCCAAGCCATCTCACCTCTTAACAAAAATCCAGCTGTGTTTTCTCAATCGTCAAGAAAACAATATTTCAATTTTATGAAGTCGCAGGCAGGATTTCAGTCTAGTAGATATTTAGGTACTTTTACCCTTTCAACTTTTGTAAACTCTCTACAAAATGAGTTTTGTTTTCAAAGGAACTGCTGACTGAAAACCATTACAGACCTTGTAGCTCTTACAAAAAAAATAATAGAAGGACATGATGCTGAAAACTGTGATGGTGGGCACTGCAAACACCAGTTAGGGGCAGGGAGATGTGGAATGCAATACAGAATACTTTCCTATAGCTTTATTCTGCTCGGGGCCGGGGGTGGTGGTGAAGGTGGGTCTGGGGGATGGAGAAGTGTTCTTGAAGAACTTACCATTAGAACTGACCCACTAGGGTCAGGCTAGAGAAGGTATGTGTCAGTGTGTGTGTGTGTGTGTGTGAGAGAGAGAGAGAGAGAGACAGACAGAGACAGACAGAGACAGTCATACAACCAGACACAGAGACACACAGACACAGAGACACCCAGAGGCAGAGCGTTGAGGATGGATAATTATTAATTGAAATACTATATTTATTTTAGATGTTTCTGTATCCCACCCCCAACCACCAGGCAACCCTGACCTCAAAATGCTTCAGTTTTACCAGACTTCTAGTTATTGCTTTCCAGCAGTTTCTACCTCTGGAAAGATCAGAAACACAGAGTATTTCGACTCGATATGGTGTCTCAGGGCAGCAGGAAAAGGATTATGAATGCAGTGCCGCTTGGCTTACAGAGTGAGCCTCTCATATGTGTCTGCATACAGAATGGAGATGAGAGAGATATTAGAAATCTCACCAACATAATGACAGCCAATTGAGAGTCCTACCTATATAAAGTTGATTTCCACACCAAATAACCTTAGAAAAGACTTTCACAATGCATGCTTTGTTCATAAAAAAATAAATTTATTTACATATGTTAGTTACCATGGTAGTGCAGCATTTCCAGCACCGCTAAGCACCATGCACTGGGTAGAAACCAGTATAATAGACCAGCCCCAGCCCCAGCTGCCCACCACAGAAGGCTGTGTTGTGGCAGAGTGTGACCGGATTAGAGGGGTGAAGCACGTGTCCCCAAATGGGTAGTAAGAAAAGACTTCAGGGGACAGTATGAGTGGGAAGGAGCTGAGACCCCACAAACAAACTGCACTCACTGGATGGAGAACTGCAGGGCAGGTGGCCCCAACACTGATTAAGCAGAGGAGGGAATAAACTCCAGCCTTCAAGGATTGTGGGCAAAGCCAGTGTCTGGTGGTATATGTCTCCATTTCACCATGACTTGTCTGGTGGGAGTATGCCACACATTAGCAACACTGCCCTTAGTGACAAGCCCCTGCACAGCTCTAATGCAGAGGCCTTCTTTCTACTACTGGGAAACAGCTCTCAGGCATGGTCACAGAAGGACCTTGATGTGCAGAACCTTGCTCTCAACCATAAGGAAAATTGAGATTAGCTTCAAAACCAACCCGTTTCTGCACTGGACTCTGATGGCAGGCAGGGGCAAGGGGTTGTGCTCAGAGCTAAAGCCCCAGGTTTGCATCTAGTCTGCACATTCTTCCCCTGAAACTGGGCTTTCTTTGGCTACAGAATTTTGCACTGATTCGCGGCAGCCATGGCCACTTGTGCTCTAGGAAGGCAACTACACTTGTCACCTATCTTGTTCACAGGCCCAGGGAAAGAAGAAGGCCGGGAATTCAGTGGGACTTTCTTGGCCCAGTCCTTTGCATTTAACACAATCCATCTAAGTCTGCTGTCCATCTAAGCGGAAGTTCCACAAAGCCTGTTGGCTGCAGAAACGTCTTTGGTGTCAGAGTCTGGGCGTCCAGAGACCACGAATGGCCACGTCTGAAAAGATCGAAATGAGCGTCAGTAATCGAGGAGAAACAATCTCAAAATGAAACCGCTTTCCCAAGGGAATACCAGAGGTCCCTGGCTTTTATTAGAGTTCTGAAAATGTGTGTGTCTTGTCCTTCGATTAGAATTTTAATTCTACTGATTACTGATTATTCGAGACCGACAGCATACACTCATGTTTTCTCGGGGTTTGCCCACATGATTTTTCTGTGAAAAGTGCGAGAGTTTAGGATTCTGTGATTTAATGTCCTCTCCCCCATACACACACGCTGCATTTTGTTTCCGAATAAATTTGGATGAGATCTTTCCCAAGCTCCGGGCGCTGGCAGGTTAATCAGGGACTTTCCAGACAATCGCGTCCGGGAATGCGATCCTGCATTAATGTTTTCTTTTCTTTTGTTTAAAACCACTCAAACTTTTATTTTAAAAAGTTAGGTTTCCCCCTCCCCCTTTAAAGAAAGCAGCACTGGCGATTCAAACCTGCTAGGTTGTTGTCTGGAAAAAGTTGGGCAACTGAGGTTTTTTTTCCCCCCAATTTGGCCTAAAAAACGTAGAAAAACTCCCAAGTGGGGAGCCACTCTTTACCCCGGAAGTAGGGTGTTAACAGATAACTGTCACCCGGCAAAGGACCAGGACATTTTCAGATGGCCGGTTGATTTTCTCCCAGAAAATGGCTGGCTCCTCTTGCCTTGATTTGGGGGCCACTAAACCAGATCCCTTACCACCGGTTCCAGAAACCTCCCCTCTGGGCTCTTCCTCTGGGGCCGAGCCAGCCCTGCGCCCCGACAGCGCTCTGGGCTGCTGTCCCCCGGCCTCGCGCGCAGCATCCCTACCAGGTTCACGGGGTGCACGTAGCTGTCCTCGTAGCGGTCCTCCTGCAGCAGCTGGCGCAGGTGCGCGATGTAGCTGGAAGCCAGGCGCAGCGTGTCCAGTTTGGAAAGCTTGGTGTCCGGAGGCACCCAGGGCAGGCTGGTCTTGAGTCTGGAGAAGGCTTTGCTCAGTACGCGCATCCGGGCGCGTTCGCGGGCGTTGGCCGCGTTCCTCTGTGACTGTTTGCACTCAGCGGCCGAGCCCTTGGGCGGGAGCGGCTTCTTCCCCGCGCCGCCCGCAGCGCCACCTGCGCCGCTGGCGTCAGCCTCACGGGGCCGCTTCCTCTTGCAGCCCCCCGCGGCTCCCGAGGCTCCCAGGGAGCCCCGCTCCTCTTCTCCGTCTGGGTCCTCCTCCTCCGCGGAAGAGTTGTCGCTGGGCGATGCGAAGCCGCGCTCCGTCCGGAACAGGGGTGGCCTCTTGGAGGTGGGGGCCGGGTGGACACGCTGCAGCCCCCGCATCTCCGTGTCTTCGGGGTCACTCACCGAGCCGGTGGACATCGCCTAGTCCCCGGCGCCCACGCGCGCCCGCCTTTCTCCGCCCCGGCCAGTCTCGCCTTCTCCGGCTTCTTCTCTCTGAGGATGGGGCGTGGGAGAGCTCAGGGGTGGACTGGAGACCCGGGCTTGCCGCACTGCGGATCCCCTGTAAGCTGGGCGCTTGGAGCGGGCGCGATCAGTTACTGACCCTCCAGCCCAGGGCTCTGCGGAACTTGACTCAGGGATCCAGTAGTACAGCCGCGAGCTGCGCCTTTTGACAGGACTATTTATCTGTACTCTCTGGGACAAACCACCCCCGCCAAAGTAGAGGGGATTTGAAAGGGGGACAAGAGGTGGGGCAGGGGCGTGGAAAGGGTGGGAATCTTTTTTTTTTCCTTCAACTCATCGGTTAGCGGGGCGGGGGCAAGGAATGTGTGCGCCCAAAGCCAAGACTTAGGCCTCTAGGCCCATGACTGAACCCCAGAGTATCTGTGCGAGGTAAGTGAGATCTGGGGACAAAATCCAAAAGATCTTGTTCCTACTCATCCCATTTCCACCTTCAGCTGGTCTTAGTGGGAATCCGGGCATGCCCCCGTTGCTTGTCTCCCAGTCTGTTTCTTGGGACCTGTCGTTCAAGTTCATCACTCATGATGTCTGTTTGCTTATCAAAGGCTTCAAAGAACGAGGGCAGAGAAAGAGCAAAAACCAAGGAGCAGTTTCAACAACCTGTATTTCTTGACCCTTACCCCCTGTCCCCCACACTTTTATGATTCAAACGGCGCTTTTTTTCTACTTTGGCTCTTTCATCTCCAAACAACATCAGAAGCTTACATGTTACTATATTCATCTTGCAAAATCACTGGCAGAGCAAGTAAGTAGGACCAGGAATCTGTGTTTAGCATTTCAGTAGCCACAAGCCTTACCACACATCAAGAGACGTTATTTTCCACTGTTGTAAGAATTCCCCCGCGTGATTAGGCTGTGGACTCTGACCTAACGCTTTGAGAGCAAGTTCTTGGATGCAGAATAGTATGTCAGCACAGTCGCTTTGCCAAAATTAAAGAGAAAGGAAAGGGGAAAGGAAAAGGAGAGAAAGACCAATAACAAAACGAAGAGGACAACCCTAGAATTATGTTGCATTTCAACTCCGAATAAAACACCTTGCCTTCCCCAATCGCAGAGGCGACAAAACAAGGTTTCGCGCTCATTTCTAAGGTAGAAGGCAGACAGTGTATGCTCAAGGTGAAGGCTTTGTTAGCAGTCAGGGACAAGTGTCAGCCAGGGCTCCTGCTGAGTGCCATATAGAGGAATTGCGACCCTAAAGGGTTGGTGTGTGAGTTCCTGCGCTGACCAGGAGGAAGTTTCTTTCCTGTTCGACTCCCTTGTCTTCTTGTCATTCTCTTGGCTCACAGGTTCCGGATGAGAGTGGGTCAAGCAGGTACCAGGGAGACGGAAGCTGCCTGGCTAATTCTAGTCTTTACAGCAGAACAAATAGTTAAGCCCTGAGCCTGAAGTATCTCAACAGGTGGCTAGCAAGGGCCAATTTTGTCCTCCAGGTTTCCCTCCACCTTGTCTTAAGATGATGCCTCCCGCTTAGGGATATTGTGCATAACCCCTCCTGCTTGCTACCATTTCAGAAGTTTTCTTGAACATTTTGTCTTGGTTGGGGGGGTAGGGTAAGAGAGGTTCTCATCATGAGACAATTTAAGTAAAAGGGTCCTTGGCCCTCAGATTTTCTGTGGTGGGGAAATGCAGCTGTATTCAGCAGAGGGTGGCAAGTTTTTGGACTGCTTAAACTTGACCGTAGGCAAGCCTGGCCAGGCAAAAGGGGGTGGGGCGTTGGTGGGGGTGCAGGCAGAAAGATGGAAGGCAGAGGTGTTACATATAGATGACTTAAAGCTATCACTATAAATACATACTCTCACACATTAGGGGCAGGCATATAGGTTTTAAAAATCTGAGTTGTTTATACAGGTGCAGAACAAAGCCTTTCCTTAGGAAAGATTAATGGTGGGGGGCATGCTGCATTTCTCTAAACAGTTCCTCAAACTGCCCAGCCTCAGTGCTGAGGATCAAGGCCAGTTTCTCCTTCCTGAAGAAGCTGTCTGATCCTAACAGTTTGGGCGCGTTCTCCAGAGCACCCTCCTTTTCCTCTCTCCCAGGCTTTCCTTTTGTCCTTTTCCTTCCCTGAGACTGACTGTCTCTTGGGAATGAAACCTCTCTACACACCTTTACAACTCCTGTTCTCCTATCCTTTCTTTTTCACTTTTATCACTTATTTCTAGTCTAGCTGTGGCTTCTTTCCTTCGCTTTCTTCAGGCCTCAGATGCAGGAGGGAGATCTGTGGACCACCTCTGCATTTCAAATCAGTGTGCAGCTGTGGTTTGTGCTGTGGTTTGTGCTGTGTGTTTGCAATATCCACATCTTCACATATTCACAGTGCTTGACTTTTCCTTCTGCTTGCAGTGTCCTGGAAGCCCAGCAAGCATCACAGAGAGTATCACAGCACAATGCAGCTGCTTGAAAGTCTGTATTTTCCCACTGTTTTGATGTTACCACACTTTGTAGCTGAACAGTAATGTCTTTATTTTTGCATTAATAAAGCACCCCTAAAATCAATTCTGTTTGCCTACAATTTAAAAATTACAGATTTGTAAAAGCCATATACTATGGTCTCTTATTTATAGTCAGTCTTGATGTTTTTAGCCATATTTTTCTAACTGTGCACTGGTAAGGGTAGTTGATATTACATTATAAAACAAACATTATGTTTTATTATATTACCTCATTCTTGTTTTCCTGCTCCTTTCTTTTGGTAATTTCCTTTTACTAATTTTTTTTCAGTCAAGGTCTTGCTATATAGCCCTGATTGACTTGGTGCCTGTTACGTATTCCAGGCTGGATACAGGTAGGACAGTCTTTCTGTCTCAACCTCCCGAGTATGGGGATTGCCAGGACACATTGCTATACTCAGCTATTGAAAAATTTTAAAACAAACTATAAAACATGTGTGTTGTGTGTGTATGTGTGTGTGTGTGTGTGTGTGTGTGTGTAGAGAGAGAGGAAGAGAGAGAGAGAGAGAGAGAGAGAGAGAGAGAGAGAGAGAGAGAGAGGAATATGCATATGCATATGCAATTCTGGGCCTGGAACCTAGGCCTTGCTTGTACCAGACAAATGCTTTGCCACTGAACTATGCCCCCAGCCCATGTTAGCTTTCTGTGATAAAAACAGAAGCTTGGAAGCAACTGCCTGTGTAAGAATTTATCGCAGAAGATCACTTAGTGCTAACATTTATTATTCCTCTAAAACCTTGCCTTGTCTACTTATAAGGACAGTGCTTGTGCCTTTTTTCTCGTCCCCCTCCACCTCTCTCTGAACATCAGGGCTTGCTCAGGGCTATGACTAGCACCAAGATGTTTAAGGTTTACTGTCTCATTCCTAAACAGTACCGATAGCTCCTAAAAGGGCTCTCATTGAGAGAAAGGAAGGCAAATGGGACTTCATTGGAAACTTTCTCCCCACTCCAGTCCCTCCACCCTGTCTTCTGTCCACAGCTCCTTTCTGCCCTGTTCTGTCCCATCGGGTGGAAGAATTCCAAATACATTTGGATGATTGTATCTTGATTTAGAAAAGTGAAAATTTAAGAGAATTTAGTCTACAGAGAAGACACTGCACTGGTGGCTAATGAGTACTTGCAAGGTACAAGTCAAGTTGTTCAGGTCAGTGTCTAATATACATTGAATATTGAAGATATAAATTAATGAAAAAATGGGAAATGCCTCACTGACATACAAGCATGATACACATTTGGGAATAAAATACACTCAGAAAATGTCACCCTTTTAATTATATGGTTGTTGTTGAAAACTTAAGAATTATCTAATTTTTTGATAAAGCTTATATTTCTTCTGTATGACTAAGGTTGGGATTCACTATGCAGCCAGGAGTTAGGCATCCAGTTTGCTGTGGCAGAGCGTCTGTAAAGCTGACTCCTGGTTCCTGGGAAGGCACACTCTGGAGGAAATACCTGAGAGGCAGGGCACAGCACAGAGAAGTAACACTGGTCTCACTTTTCTTGCATCTGAGCACCTGCACCTGACCATAAGTAACTCTGAAGCTCCAAGGGCAAGCAAACACTTTTGGTGGGGAATTACAGAGCCCTCTGTTAGAGAAGCATACACACATACCACACACACAACACACACAAACATACCACACCATACATCACATACTCATCACACCCCACATACCTCACACAAACACACCGAACACCATAGCATACATCACATACATACATACCACACACATACCACACACAGACACACAAACACACCACACCATCCATCACAGACATACACACATACATACACATCACACACCACACACGTGTACATGCACATACACTGCTATGTAAGTTTTGCTTCATGATCCTCAAAGCCATGCTGTCTCGATTTCTCAGGACAACACCTGCATGTGAGTACAACTACTAGGAGAGGAAGATGAAAGATAGGGCCACAGCTACCATCAGTCATGTGATGCTTCAGGTACTTGCTGGATTCTTATGCTGGACTCCTCCTGCCTGGCACAGGGTTAGGTTCGGGTCTCTACAGGCTTAGGTCCTTTTTTTTGAAACTGTACTGGAGCTGTGAGGCCCCTTCAGGTTTAAGTCAGCTATTGTGCTGCTGCTGCTGCTGCTGCTGCTGCTGTTGAAGGCCTTGCACCAGAGACAGCTAGCTATTCCTGTCAATGGCTGCCTTCAGAAGATCACCAGGGCCAATGACCTGACAGGGGCAATGCTGGAATCTATGACATAGTCTCAAAACCTGAATACTGACCATAGCAGTTGGCATCCCTATGTGCGTGTGTGTGTGTGTGTGGGGGGATCTCTCAACATTCAGTCCTTAGACGAGGTGCGACAGGCAATTAATGGCAGCCGAGAGAGCGTCAGTCTTCCCCAGGGGTGAGCTTCTAATTGCTCATCTAATACTAAGTGCTCAGCACTAAAAACACACATGAGCAACACTAAATGGATCCAGCATATTGTATTTATATAGTTATTCATGCGTTTGTAAGGATAATTGTTAAAGAACAGGGAGTGTGGCAGGGAACGCGGGATGGTCTGGAGGTGGAGAGGGGAATTATGTAAATCAAGAACACATGGATGAAAAACAAAGAATGAAGATGAGACTAGTCATGGTGTCCCAGAACTCAGGAGGTTGAGGAAGGAGGATCACAAGTTTAAGGTCAGCCTGGGCTATGTGTAAGACAGAATCTTAAAAATATATATAAATAAACAAAAGAACCCGTTACTAAAACTACTAACAAAATGCTGGGTGGGGAGGATGCATCTCATTCCTGATTTTCTCTTCAATTTAAAATATAAGAAAAGCACCCATTGATAGTTTCCTTCATTGTGATGAGCCTAAAGATTCAACCAGTGTTGAAAGTTTTTAAAAGCAGACTTTTTCTAATTTTATGGAGCTCCAAACTCCAAAATGATGCAGTGTGCTTTCTGTATATCACTTTGCTCACAGGATTAGCCTGCCAAGGAATTACAGTTCCTTAAAAGGTATGTCTCTGAAATGAAGGTCCCCAAAGGCTTTTGTGCCTTTGGAACAGCAAGAATGATGTTGGGGAATCCTGAAAGATGAGCTGCCTTGTGACAGCTTTGGCTCCTGGGTCTGAAAACAATTTTTTTTTTTTAATCTTTTAAGGAAGCCTTTAAATTCTTAGGCAAAAGCAAAGAAAGTCCCATCTCTGGGGGAATTCCTTCTTTTTAAAGTACTTTTGATTTTATTGACAGTAATTGGAAGTGTGAAAATAGTTACTGAACCATTTCTTGAAGTTGTAATGTAGAACCCCAGTGTTCAGTGTGTGGTCTCAAGTCTTGCTTGATAAAATTATGCAGTTAATTGGGAAGGAAATGTTGACCTACCACGTGGCAGGTACTGGAGAGAACTCCTTTGGTGGTGGACATTGGTTTACCTTTCTGCAGTCACTACCTGGCCTACATTTCACTATCTGCTAAGCCTCTGGGAACACATTGTCTGTGTACAGCCTGTATGCTGAGGGCCCAGAATGGCTATGTGCGACTCCAGTCATTGTGAGGCACTATACATGGTCAGTCTGAGCCTCATCTGTCCTACAGTGGTCCCCTCTCCCTCTCCTCTCCTCTCCCCTCCCCTC
>NW_021604566.1:11741629-11752412 GCF_004785775.1 Grammomys surdaster | reverse complement strand
TTCATATATATATATATATATATATATATATATATATATATATATATGAATTTCATATATATATATAGCAAAAAACAAAAATGAAAAAGGAAGCTGCGCAAGCTACAGGGACCAAACTGCATTACTCTTGGTCTTTGCTTCAGTTCCTGTCTCCAGGCTCCTGCCTTGCCTTCCTGCCCTGACTTCCCTTAGAGACTGACTGTATTGATTGGAAGTATAAGATGAAACAAACTCTTTGATGCTCTCTGTCATGACATCAATCACAGCAATACAACAGAAACTAGATTACCAAGTTAGAAGGCCAGGCATGGCAGTCTATGTGCAACTCCAGCAACAAAAAGGCAGAGAAGGGTAGATCTGGGGCTTTCTGGTCGAGGAGACTAATGAGTACATTCTAGGGCACCGAGCTACCCAATCTCAGAGGATGCAGGCAACATTCCTGAGGGAAGCACCTAGTGTTGCTGTCTAGTGTAACACACACACACACACACACACACACACACACACACTCACACACACACACTCACACACACACCTAAGAAAGAGTCAATGGAAGGCAAGAAACCAGAAAGCAACTACCTACTGGGATTCATCAATGACATCCCAGCACTGTCTGCCTACCTCACCCGCCTACCTCACCCGCCTGTGGAGGCAAACCACACTCCTGTGCATTTCATTCTTGTCTCTCCATCTTCCTCTGCAGCTTCTCTGTGGTTAGGTTTCCCATGGCAAAGGCTGAATCATTCCAGCAATAGAGTCTGGCCTAAGGACAGCTGTGTCTGAAAAGGCTTCTCTCCAGCCTCCAAGAACAAGAGCTACTTGGAGGCATGGGCTTAAGTACTTGTGTCTGTGAGTACAAAATGATATGCTTTAATGTTTTTGTAAAAGTTTCTAGGTGAATAACAATAAATGAAATGTGTTTAGTTTCTGTCTTGTTCTTTAATTCTTTCAGTAACTTTCTAAACAACACAAATCTCCCAATGTGATTCAAAAAAAAAAAGCCTAGTCATTTTGGCACACCTGATCAATAGATGATATGATTATCCCAATTATTTTCATTCTATTAATGAGAAAACCAGTTAAACTAAGGAGATACGGTGATTAATTCCTCCATTGACACTCTCACAGTGTTTCAGAACTGTCCTGAGTTTTCTGTGTTCTGGTCATGAACCCTGTACTACAGATGTAGTTTTACTTGGACTTCCCTTATTTCATATACAACACAGGACAAAGTGATTCAGATGGCACACAAAATACTCAATACTGTTCCCCAGTCCATGTTTTTGTCTTTGTTTCTTGCAAACACTTGGAGAAAAAAAGAAACTACCCTGAAGAAAGCAATCCTAAGTAAAATAGTTCAAACCATCTATCAGCATGAGGCAGGGCAGGTAGAGTGTGTGCAGAATGGCTGTTGGAGTTTTGCTCTTCTTTTCCACTAGCTTCTGCTGACCTTGCACAGATCCACACACATAGAGAAACACATTCAGATACTGATACGAGACACTAAGATTTGATGAACATTTTACTCTTCCAAATCCCCATCTCTGTATCGGATACATGCTATGTAACCTTAATACACATATCCCAAAAACTTATTTTGCACAGTTCATAATTTCCTGGCTAAGTGTCAAAGGCATAGACAGTGAAAAGGCTGGCTTATTTAATGTCTACCATCTTATTTTCTCTTTAGACCTAACAGGGCATTTTTGACATGTAGCTTGATACTCTCTGCTATGTGGGAAAGAGTGGGAACACTAACAGCTGCCCAGAACTGCTGCAGAAGTGGACAGCTGGGTGCAGGTGCATGGACTGTCTCAATTTGACAGGCTTTAAGGCTTGTATTATCTGAAGTGATATTCAATATCCCACCCAATGAGGTACTTAGAAATAACAGAAGCTGCATGGTTATATATACATATATTTACCAGCACATATGACTCCAGAGCAATCGCTCACACCGTCATGGATGAAACACCTGCAGCTATTTTGTGATCTTTCTTATCAACAGTGTCATGGTAGTTTAGAACACATGTCTTGGGCATTGTGATTCTGGGTTACACAGTTTTCTTTTTGCTTGGAATTCCTCCATGTATATAATGATGAGGATACTTAGATTTTCATAGGTTCTTGAAAAAATGACAGTTACAGGTAGTAACCACTGGATGAAATGTTCTGGTTATTGTTTGAAGTTCAAGGATGTGAGTGCCTCTGGTTTTGAGGTATATCCTCAGTGAGTACTGACTGGCACTAGAACCTCCATGCTACCATTATGGACAAGTCACCTGCCATTTCTGAATTCCCTTGGCATTCACTGAAATTAAGCCTTACCCTGTCAGTTATACAAGCTAGTTTGGAGACTGAAATGATATGAGGATTTTGGAAATAGCCGAAATGACTTTTCAGAGGGAGAGGAAACTCCAAGGTTCTAAGTTGTAGGCAGAGGAATGGAAGTATTGTTTTTGTTAGGAAAATGAGTAACCAGTAAAACTCAGAGATCTGAGAATGTTGACTAGAACATGTGAATTGGGTGTGAGGCCAAAGTAGCACATTCACTGTAATTCAAATATAATCCCTTTATTTGCTAAGTAGTTCAAATCTCAGGGCTAGCCCTCTTGAAGACCTA
The DNA here is from genome assembly GCF_004785775.1 of Grammomys surdaster. Classification (NCBI taxonomy): domain Eukaryota; kingdom Metazoa; phylum Chordata; class Mammalia; order Rodentia; family Muridae; genus Grammomys; species Grammomys surdaster. The sequence goes on along the minus strand of NW_021604566.1, from coordinate 11,749,789 downwards.
TAGATGGTTCAAAGACTGTTTCAGCAAGTCAGAAAGAATTGGAACTAGAGAGATTAGCAAGTCTTACACTAAAGGCATAAACCCTTCCTTACCAGATGACTTCTGACACAGGAAAAGTCTCAAACCGGGGCAGAAGATAGAACTTCCTGCTTGAACATAGAACCATCACAGAAAACTAGATGTCAGGGCACCAGGGAGCGGTAACCTGAATTCTATCAGATAGAGAAATAAGATTGAGTGAAAGATGGGGTTTCACATCTCCTTCCTATAGAGAAGAAAGAATGAGACAGGGGACTGACTTCATCTCCCTCTTCAGTGAGGGAGAGATTAGAAGTTTCTCCTGTGTGGATTTATGAGAGAGAACAAGTCTCTTTTCTCACACCGTGACAGAGAGGCAAACAATTGGATTAAGCTTTGCTTTTGTATTGTGCTTCAACAGAAAGTAAAACCTTGATTATAAAACACAGATTCAAATGTTCTCTTGTAGGAAGAGGGATTCCTCAACAGAGTGATGTCAACAGACTAGTTCTCATCTGGGAGGTTCATAAAAGAGGCCAGATCTTGGTGTGGGATGTAGCTGCTAGAAAGCAGAGTCAGAGTTGTGGGTGCCCTGGGAGTAGGAAAGGTGTTAAAGAAAGGACTGTAGTTTAGTTTATATGTAAATTAGTTTATAAGTCCAATTATAGTTATCGCTGTTTTGGATAACCAAGACAAAATCAAATAAACACAATTGTAATTGACCAAGGGGAGGTAAGAAGTTGTGTGTGGTTGAGCACAGCTGTAATCCACGGACTGAGTAGGGAGAATGATGCTGGTAGCTTGCAACCCTAGGGTCACAAGGATGATCTGGTAAGGTCTTGTCTCAGAAAAAAAAAAGGAGGAGGAGAAGGAGAAAGAAGAGGAGGAAGAAGAGGAGGAAGAAGAGGAGGGGGGAAGAGAAAGAAGAAAAAGAGGAAGAGGCCATTTTTTTTCCTTTCACTATCCTTTGAAGGTTCAGTAACTTCAATCCTTTTGGGGCAAACAGAACTCAGGTATCCACCTGGAAAGCACCACTCTGCCTGCTAAAGATCAGGCTGGACCTCTTCCAATCGCTCAGGGGTGATCTCACCCTGTCCTGGCTAGGCAGAATGTTTCATTTCCCTGATCTTGAGAACTGTCTCAGTGAAGGGTATGTGATTTAACTCAAGCAAAAGATTCTTCTTCCTGGCCCCCTGGATCTCATTAAGAGAATTAGAAAATCTAGCAAGAGCTGAGCAAACCCTCTTTCACTGATGGTGACATCTAGGACCACCAGTCAGCCTCAGAATTCCTTAGTGCTGTCATCTGTACAAGCAGGTGGCTGTTCACTTTTATTCAGTCCCTTCCTCTTGAGTCACAGACCCACCTCCTTTTGTGTTTTATGTCATTCAAATCGCAGCCCATGGGCAGTCCATTCTGGCTGCCGGGGATGAAAATAAATTTTATAGTTATCACATAATGGGAAAAAACAAGAGCTGTGCATAATACTCATGCCTGGAATTGCTAGACTTGGAAACCGCCACTGCTGTATCCACAGCCAAGCCTGTGGCTTTACACTTGGCATAGGGACCCCTAAATGCTACTGCTGGAAGTTATGTCTGTGTGGTTAATGAATTGCAAGCCTTCTGTCATAGTGCCCACTACTATGTTGTGTAGCATGTGAGTCTCTCCACCTTTTTCTAGTTGCTTGACAGAACAGTGACTTTCAAGAGACTTCCCTCTGTAAAGTGCTATAAAACGGTCACCCCTTTGTGTTCTTTGATTGTTAGACAGTTGTTTTCATGCTGTAAAATTTCTTGTGTTGCAATATTGAGGCAATCTGGAATGTGGACTTGCAAATTCTGTCCTGAGCAGCAGCCAGCTGGAGCTCTGCATGGATATCTTGCTCCACCACTGTGGGAAAATCAAAACCTTTTGCACTGCTAGTGACCCTATAGGTTCAGCAAATTCAAAGAGAAATGTATTTAGTTAAAGCTAATGAAAGTCTCCACTGTATTTTTTAAAGGGTTTTTTTTTTTAAACTTAGATATTTGGGAAGAACAAGAGAAAGATGACATTATTATAATTATTTTAAAATGTTGTGATAAAACTCAAGGTAATGAGTGTCTTATCTATTGTTTTTCAGATTTTAAGACCAGTGATGGTGAGGAGCTCTGTGGTAGAGCACACTTGTCCAGTATGCATGAGGCTCTGAGCTCAAGTCTCAGCCCTGAAAACACAGATAAGAAAAACTAAGATAAATTTATGTAAGGACGTTGATTTAAGAAAGGATGTGATAATTTATGCTCACTTAGTAACTCGCTATCACAATTAGCTTTTTGTTTGTTTGTTTGTTTGTTTGAGACAGGGTTTCTCTGTGTAGCCCTGGCTGTCCTAGAACTCACTCTGTAGACCAGGCTGGCCTCGAACTCAGAAATCCATCTGCCTCTGCCTCCCAAGTGCTGGGATTAAAGGTGTGTGCCACCACCGCCCAACTCACATTTAGCTTAGAATTAAATCTATTTCAAGCCAAAAATAAACCCACATTTGTTCATTGTGCTATAACTCATAAATGTGTTCATGGACAGTCACAATGTTTTGCCAGTGTGTTGAGATTAGAACATGTCATGTTCCATAATCATTGGGAATGCATACTACACATGCTTATTCCCATCCATTGATCAGTGGACATGAGCTCGCCTCCTGTTCTCATACATGGAATTATTCAATGGATAATATTTTTGTATTGCCTTGAATCCCTCCAAAATATGCACATTAACTTCCCAAATTCAAGTACGTGTTTAAATAACTCTTATGGTATATGCATAAAATATTTTTCTTCATAATTACTTTAAAACAATGTAATTATCAAATATTTCACAAGTCCTATTATGGAAATACCTCTTTCCTTCTATGTTATGAATATTCTTACTTTCCATTTATTCTCTTTGGCAATATATTTTTATTGCATTTTGAAATGCACATATGTGGAAGTCAGTTTTCTCCTTCGCTCGTTCCATCATGTGGGTCCTGGGTATGGAAACTTTACCCCTGGACTCCTCTCACATGCCTCACTTACCTTTTAGAATAGATTTCATCCAGCGGACAAAGTATTTTTATCCTAATGTACAATAGGCATAAGGAACTTACCTAAGCAAGAAAAGCAATGAATGAGCAGAGAAACGCATAGTACTTTATAGATGAGATGGCCTATGCAATATTGTATCTCACATTGATCATGATGTCTATGCATTCTTTACTTCCTTGGTGAGTTACAATAGCAACTCTGAAAAACATCTACCATGAAAAAGATCCTTGACTGCTCTTAACTTAAAAGTGTTGCTCAGCTGTTACTGTTGAAGAGTTCTGCATATCGTCCTGTAGTATGAGATGGCTCCATTGCAAGAAATTAATATTCTCGTGTTCAATTTCAAGTTGTCTTGCAGAGGCTTCCAGCATGGTTCACTGCATGGAAAAGTAAGAGTCACAATAAAAAATATGATTTGTCAATAGTGGGTCTTCGACGTCTCTGCTCCATTCCCTGTGACCATTTTGACTTGGATGAAGGCAGTTGGATCATTAGCAGAGGGTGGTGTCATTTTGGGTCATCAAAAAATACATCTGCAGTATAAAAAGAAAACCTGAAAGTGACCACCTATTTATTAAGCTGACCTTTTCAAGTTGTGGATGTTTTGACTGAACAATTAGAACATGTTCTTTAAATCTTATTACCACACCAGGAGGCAGGCAATTTATCAATATCTACCCTTCATGAACAAGAGCACCCTTCCTTCCTTTCTTCCCAACAATAGAGAGGTATTTAGAAAAGAAAGAATGTTGTTTTGAAAGAACCAGAAACAATTCTGATATCAACTTATGTTCTCTGTTGATCTCTCTAACTTGTCCAAATTGTTCAGCCAGTCTGAAAATTAAAAGTAGACATTTACTCTTTTTCTTTAAAAGTAAGGCCAGATCTCAAGTAGATTAGCTACATTTGTACTTCTATTTCAGTTTCTCATTATAGTTTTAATTTTTAATCTGTTAAAAAACATGGAGCTTGGCAACAAGTTCAGTTTTTTTTTCCTGGCTAAGAAGATAAATTTGGTCATGGAAAAGAATTTGTTTCCGGACTATCTCAGATAGTTGTCATCATCCTTGTACAAATCCAGTGTTGACTCATGATTCCTACAGAGTGCGAAAATGTTCATTCATGAGTGACCTTATCCAAGACATTATCTAATCAAACAGCTGGTACTCTTGTTCAGATTTGTCCTGAACTACAAAAAGAGTTTGAAATTCTCACAAGACTTTGACCTACCATTGCTATAAACAGAAAGTCTGAATTTTTTATTTCAGTCATTTACCCTATTGTCTGTTGGTGTAAGTGAGAAAATCCTTCACATAAGGCATAGTCAGCCTTTCCAGTGATCAGCTGACTTTTAAGTCATATGCTTAGTTTAATGTCAAACATTTTTTAACTATCTAAATGCATCTAAATCATGTCATTCATTATTTCATTTATATCTCTCTGCTTAGACAATATATCTGTTTACCCAAAGCATAGACAGACTTGAACTTATAATCCTGTTAGTTCTGGAAAGCAATGCTGGAAGTGTATAAAAACACAGAATTCTAAGAGTCTGCTTGTAACTGGTGAACATTTCTGAACAGAATCATATACTGTTTACAGCTGTCTCCCATGTGCAGGTGCATTGTGGGAAAGTAACTTACCAGCCAAGCCCCATAAGCACCTTATGTCTGATGGTCACATAGAGAGAGATTAACAATACTGTATCTGCTTTCCATCTAATGCTTCTCATATTTCTTACTCTCACCCTGCAGGAATGCATTAGAATCTGAGGACATACTCGCATACCCTCATTAATCCTCATGCTCCAGGATGATTCACAGGAGCACTCAAACTCAGTTGGTTTCATGTGTTCCAAGTTAGGTTTCGCTAACACAGGCATCATCTGCTGAGGTATTGGGTTCCCTGCTTCACTCAAGGACACAATCTGAGGAATGTGGCCACTTGCCATTTCTGTCTCAACTTTGAGCACATTTCTCTGCATCTCATGTTCAGTCTTAAGATCTTCTCAATCATAAATGACTTAACAGCCAAGACAGTAAATCACAAAAGGAGCTACCAAAGTCAAACTTGAAAGTGCTGTTTACTTCCTAATGTACAGAGTTATGAAGGGAACCTTCCTCATAATGACAAGCTTTAACTATTCAAAGTGCCTAGCTCTGATCGCTTCTACACAAACTATTTCAAGGAAACTCAAGAAGCATTTTTTGTTACTGTAGTCAGGATGATATGTTGACGAAAAATCATTTATTTTGTGTGTGTGTGTGTGTGTGTGTGTATGAGAAAGAGATAGGGAGAGAGGCAGAGAAGGTGGGAGGGAAGGAGGCAGAAAGAGAGGGGGGGAACATATGTGCAGGCACACATACATATTCTTGCAATTCAGGTCAGTCTTTCCACTATGAGGACTTAGGCTTGGAGGCAGTTGCTTTTACCTGCTGTGCCAATAGTAGGTGGAGTTATTGTTTACTTTTAATTTAAAATGGGATCCTTATGTGTAATATTATAATTATAAAAAGTTTTCCTATGTATCTATAACATCACACAGTTTTCTTCTAAAATGATTTTATAAAATATAAAATCCATTGTATATAATTAATACATACCATAAAAAACTTTAAAAGGAAATTTGTGTATCTTTCAAAAATTATGTAAATCTTTCTGAGGGTGTAAAAATACTGTGATTTCAGGATAAAGATCTTAAAACCTAGTTAAAGTCAAGATTTGAGAAGAAAAATGTCTAACGCCCATGCATCCAAGTGAGAAAGGATATCTAGCGTTTTCTAATACATTTCCAAGGGCTGAATGTGCCCTTAAACTTCTTAAGAACTGACTTTATCAAGTGTGTGTGTGTGTGTGTGTGTGTGTGTGTGTGTGTGTGTAGGTTATATATTCATTACAGGATCTTCCCATAGGAATTCAAGTAGGTCCTGACAAAAAGGTCTTGAAGGAATCCAAACTAAATGTTTTCTGAGAAGCAACCAGATGTAAGACGCTAAAGCTACTGCCATAGGGCCGCCACACTCATCTGTGCTATCTCAGATTAGATGTACCATTCACTGTGCGAGGATAAGGGGCAGAAGCTCAAAGAAAGGCACCCAGGGGAGATGTGAGAATGCATGCCAGGCTTGGTGCACCCTTTGTAGAACAAGCAGGCATAGTGAATACTCAAGACTTGGGTTTTCAGTGCTTGTCTAAATCTGAGGCTGAGAAAGGACACTGGAGAGATCACCCCCTTTCCTAGCCACCCCTCCCCCAGCTCAATCATTCTGAGTGACAAATAAAATTAACCATGAGCAGAGCTGGGAGAGTTCCAAGAGACAGATTCTCTGACACACAGGGAAAAGTCAAGCCAAGTGCACAGACATAGTCTAGGCAGGAAGCAAATGTCACACCTTAGCTCTGCTCTTGACTCTTTACCTAACAATGAGAAAGTCTTGAAGACATCCAGCCAGAAATATATCTATTACAAACATATAGCAGATAAGAAATCTTTTAAAACAGGAGACAATAAGTATGTATTGTTTTTCATTGATTAAAAAAGAAAGAAAATCATGGCTGGCTTTATAGCAAGTAAAAGGCATTGTTATAGGCATGAAGATGAAGTGACTCATTGCCACACCAATGTTTAGAAATATTAGTGAAATATATTCAGGTAAAATATATCTGATACCATTAAGTCATTGGGTGCTCACTTTAACAACTAATAAATAAACATGAATTTTTAAAATTTAGTTGCTATAAAATACAGCTGATGGATAAAGAATTGTGTTAACATAATTCTATCATTAATGAATGGGCAATAGATATTTGATGGAAAAGCCCAGAAACCGGAGGGCTGAGGGTTGCACTGTGACCCTGGCTATAAAGTGCTGTTATATTATTTGGTGACACACTTATAACCATCTCCAAGTTCAATGTCAACAAAGAGGCTTAAATCTTCTTTGAGAAGGCAGAATCACTTGTTGTATTTTCCTTTTCTGCTCATGAATTGACATCACTGCCTCTCGATAGGAGCAGGATGAAGTTGAGCTGCAACTAAAGCTTTAATAAGAGACATCAGACAGACTGGGCATGGCTGGTGATTCATCCAGTGAAAATAACCACAGTGCAGTGAGAGAGAAGAGACATGACAATGGTATTAGAGAATAGGAAGATTGGTTCAGATGCCCACATGACTGAGGACCATTAGATCCCAGTGGAAGAGACATTGAAACTTGGGGTGTTTCAAGGTGAGAGTCTGCCAGGGATCTGTGTGGTCCTTTTGGGATGGTTAAGCAGATAGCTCATCACTTCAGATGCTTAAATCAATTCTTTTCATACTTTAGTTGCTTGTTGTTCAAAAATAAAGCTAAAAGGTAAGCAATTAAAAGGTACAGAGTCATTAAATGTCTAGCTAAATTCAGAGAAAATATAAAATGGGAAAAAGGCAAACAGAACAAAGAGAAGACATCTATTAATGTGGTGTACTTGAATTTAACTGAAAACATTATTTTAAGTGTTTAAATGAATCAGTGAAAGAAGGAATTGTTAGAGAAGTCACAGCTACTTCCTATCTACAAGAGAGCCATTTTAAATGTGAAGACACAGGTAAAAAGCAAAATGATGGTCCATGTAACTACCCATCACCCCATTCTCCTTCTTTTAAAACTACAGTGTAACCACATTAGGGTCAATGTAGGTATGGGTTCCAAAGAGAAATATTATTGGGAATAAAGTGAGACATTATTTAAGAACTGTTAAGTTTTCCGTGTAACCTGTAACCATGACAGTCCAAACAAAGGCCTATGCACTTACTAACAAAATGTCAAAATACATGAAGCAAAAATAAAAATCTACAATCATCATTTGTGGCTTCATTGAGCCAATGGAATCGTTGGGAGCCTTTGGTAGCTTCAAGAAGTGGAGCTCATTAGAAGTCTTCAGGAGACACAGTGTGAGGGCTATTCTTTGGTGTGGTGGCTATTCTTTGGTGTGACGGCTATTCTTTGGTGTGACGGCTATTCTTTGGTGTGGTGGCTATTCTTTGGTGTGGTGGCTATTCTTTGGTGTGGTGGCTATTCTTTGGTGTGGTGGCT
>NW_021604566.1:11706115-11741619 GCF_004785775.1 Grammomys surdaster | reverse complement strand
GCTATTCTTTGGTGTGGTGGCTATTCTTTGGTGTGGTGGCTATTCTTGCTTGTCAACTTGACTACATTGGGAATTAACTTCAAATTGAGCAATCGGGTACATCTGTGAGGATAAGTTTCTTCCTTTATTAAATCATTTGAAATGAAAAGACCCACTTTTACTCCAAATCTTGTGAAGTGAAAAGATCCCCCTTTAATCTAGATCTTTGGAGGTTGGAAGATCTTTAATCTCTAATCTGGGACACACCTGCTGGCAGCCTATATAAAGGACAGGGAAGAAGGGAGCTTTGACGTTTTGCTTGTTCGACTTTGCTCTCACTGGCAAGGCCATTTCTTCACAGGCATTAAAATCTGCTTCTTTCAGATTCCAATGTATACTAAAGACCAGCTGATATATACTGCCTTCCATACTGAACAACTACTGGATTCTAGGATCTTCTGTTTGTAGGCAATCATTGTTGGATTAGCTGGACTACAGCCTGTAAGCAATTCTAATAAATCCCTCTCTGTCTGTCTGTCTGTCTGTCTGTCTGTCTCTCTCTCTCTCTCTCTCTCTCTCTCTCTCTCTCTGTGTGTGTGTGTGTGTGTGTATGTGTGTGTGTGTGTTCATTCTATAATTTCTCTTCCTCTAGAGGATTCTGACTAATATGTATGTGACCATACCCTTAAAGAGAATATGACCTTGAGTCCTTTTCCCTTTGTTTCCTGGCTGTTGTGAAGTGAACAGCTTCCTTTGCAATGTGCTCCACATCATGATATACTGGCCTTGCCAGAAATTCATAAGCAGACCATGAAGTAAAATCTTCAAAACTACAAGCCAAAATAATAATTCTCTGCTTATAAGTTGGCTCTTTTCTCTGGTATTTGTTACAGGGATGGAAAACTAATCTAGTGATAAACATAACTGATTGGTCAGTGTACAGCAAGCCCTACTATTTGCTCTGTTTTCTGCTCTGCTTGGTGTTCTCATCCCTCTGACTTCCGTGACTTCTTATGTTTTTTTAAAATATTTTAAATGACTCCATCTTATATAAAGTGCTTCTGAGTGTTTCTCTTTGCAGTATTTTATATTGCTCACCCAGACTGTAATAATATAAACATGACTTATAGCAACAATTTAGTAGTCAGCCACTTTGAAAGGACTGTGGACTTTGTTTACATCTATTTCCCTTCCCCACTTTAAAGAATCATTGTCTTCACTATGAGAAGTAATATAATTCTTGCTGAAATTCTATGTGATTTATCAACTCCTCTGAACAAGCATTGCCTGCTGGCTGTGCCCACAGTGTTATTCTTTCTGTCCTTAGATTCCAAGATTCCTTCTTTCACTGTTTTCATTTTTGTTTAAATGTATTTCTTTCATAAACTTTTAACATTTGATAGTAATAAAATCTTTTGTATTCATTTGTCTTCAGTGGGTTACCTCCCATCACTACAGCCGGATGGTTTAATTGTATGTAGACATGCCACCTAACAGCTCCCAGGATGCTTATTACTCCTAATGCCTATGCTTTAGTTAAATTACAGTTTTACTCAGATAAAGTCAGATCTCTGTGGCTGATTTCAAACTTTTTCTTTCCCTTAATTTTTAGAGGTTGAAGTATGGTAAGTTTTCAGTGTGGTTATCTTTGAGGTTATCCTGTTGGTTATTGTTCTGTTTCTTAGATCTATAGGTTTTGTAAAATTTGACAGTAGTTTAGACATTGTCTCTTCAAATATTCTTTTAGCCACATTTTCTGATTAATTTTTTTCTGGGACTCTAATAGAATGGACATCAGATTTTCAAAACCATTACAATTATATCTATTTTCTCTTTGTTGCTCAATATACTTGAATTGGGTTATCTTGCTTTTGAGTTTTTGCCTGTCTATTATTTTAATTCTGGCAGCAATGGTGCTTCCCACAGCTAAGGTGAGTCTTACCACCTAAGTTAATCCAATTCAAACCATCCCTTAAGGTATACCTGTGTCTCCTAGGTGACTTGAAATATTGTCTAGAGTCTGAGTTGACAAACAATGTAAATCATCACAGATATGGAAAGGTTTTTTGTTGTTTTTTTTTTGTTTTTTATGTTGCTACTTTAATTTTACTTCAAATTTTTCATTTGGAGATGCTGTGATTGAGTGTTGCATAACCCTTCTACCTGATTCATTTTGCTACATGCATTGACTGATCACAATTTCACATTCAAAGTAGCTTCCCCTCTTCTTGGTATGATATCTGGTATTTTATTGTCTCTTTCCTCTTACTGAATCTTTTATTTTACCAGATATTCTATTTGGTTTAGGGGGCAGCTCTGGGTCTTATCTTGTGTTTGAGGAGCAGTTTAACTTGAGAATCTTTGTAGTGCTTCTTCTCTTTGGTCTTTCTGCTGCTATGGGGCTCCCATTGTTTTCTCGTTGCAGTGTCTGTGAAGACTGAAGTGGCTTCTCCAAGATGAACCATTTTGGTTTCTCTCACTCAGAAGAGGCACTGTAAGATCCTGTCTTGGTCACTCCATGTTCTGAAGCGTCTCTGTGGAGGGGGTATGGAGGAAGTCTTCTGCTTCCAGGGTGAAAGAAGTTTCTCAAAGTCAAACCCATAGGCTACCTTCTAAAGGCTGGCTGCACTTGCCTGTTCTCATGCATCTGGGGTTAGGAGCCTTTTAAGTCAGTGGAAAAAAGATTCCTCTGCCCACTTGCCTCTGACAGAGCCCCCAAACAATCCTACTGTCTGTATCACTGCCAGCTGTCAGAAGTAGTTGCTCTCTTAGAAGAAGAATTCACCAGAACTACAACTCTTTTTTTCCCAGACTGTAGAATGCAGAGTCTGGATTACCTGCTTCTTCAAGGCTAGGGCTGCTGGGGTCCCAAAGCACTGCTGCATCTGCTTTCTCCCATCTGACACTTTGTCTCCTGTGCTTTTTTTATGCTTTATATCTGTGCATGGTTGAAGAAAATAAGAGAAATGAATCTGCTCCTTCCTGCCTAAGCAAGAAATTCTTTGTTTTGAAATGGATTCACTGCAGAGTCAATGTTAACTGTCCCTGCATCATGATGACTCTCCTTTGCCCCTTTATTCATAAACAAATAAATGAATTTTGTCTCAAGAATTTGCTTAGAATCAGGATAAATGGGCTGGAAAATATTTGGATAAAGGATTCTGAATGAAACTTCCTCGTTTGTTTTTTAATCCACAGGGCTATCAAGTGAAAAGTATATCAGAGAGAAGAAAAATTACAAAAGATCAGTTTCCTTGGAGAAAACAAATGTCATTTCTTAAAGTGAGATATTAGTAAATAGAGTCGTTAGTATAAGTAATCTAAGCATTAGGTGTTCAAATATACTTTTTTTTCTGTAAGTTCACAAACACTTTCACACCTACTTTTAAATATAGAGTCTGCTATTCTGGGATCTAGCTTCAAGTAAAAGGATCAAGATTCTATTGGAGGATGAGCTCAGGAGACTGTGACTGTCAGCTTTCTACTCTGATAACTGACTGAATGCTCTCTTCATGCTGCACACTCCTTGAAGGGAGTGATCCCATATCTATTTCAAACACTCCCCAGTGCACGCTCTGTCTCAGGACAGAGTATTTGTACAAACAGAAACAGATAAAAAAAAAAAAACAGTACTCGACTTCTCCATCTAAAATACCTAAAATGACCAGACCTTCATAATCATTTGAGGGATAACTGATTTTGTGTGCTATTAATTCTACCATGAAACTTATCAATATTATGTATAGAATACTTTTAAGTGACACGTGTAAAATATACCTTTATGTATCTGTGGAAGAAATTCTCTTTAGTTCTGAACCCTGTTTTGTGATTTGAAAATTATAACAACTGTAGCTTTAATGCTATGTTATGGCAGTGAAATTAATGCAGTCAGACAGACAGACAGTGCTACCTCATGTAGTTTAACACTGCTTCACTTCACTTGTGTTTGCTTGGAGTCCTGTTGTTGAGTTCATTTATTCGTGTGCCTAACTGTGGTAGGCTGTCTCTCATTCCCCTCTGCCCTTCATTCTGTCTTTCGTTCTGAGGACTGCTCCTCCTTCATTTTGTAGAGTCTTTTCATGTAAAGATGCTGTGGAGTATGTTCTCTTTCCTTGATGGATAGTTATTCTGAACTCTGTACAAGGTCAAGTAAGAGGCATGGGAGAAATGGTTTATGGTATCTTATTGCAGGATAGTATTCTAAAGTCTCCCCCTAAAATGATGCCTCTGTCTTACTTCTACAGTTCTTCTCACTGTTGTTTTCCCATGGCCTTCTAGGAGATACGGGAGACATACAATGTGCTTTGCAGGAAATAACTTTTCTGCTACTTACCCAGATATCATTGGTTACAACATAGTGCTCTGGTTGGTATGATTTGCTTTTTACAGTTCAAATAATTTTTTGAATAATTATCTGCAGTACAGTATTTAACATATATCTCAATGTCAACTTCTAGAGAATTGTAAGCACATACATAAATGTGAATAAATGCAACAGTGCTTAAGTATAAAAGAAAAGTTAGGTGAGTTCACAGGAAGAATAATTACACTTAACCACCAATGAGAGAAGTGAGAAAAAGCTGTGTAGAGAATACAGAATTTTAATCAGGCCCTAAACAGTGACAACACTCAGAAAACACCTATAACCCAAATTGAACAACTAGTTGCAGAATTTTAATTTCATGCTCATCCAAACAAACTCTTAGCCTTGTACAATATTTTAATGCATCTTCCAGATTCACAGGACACAGTCACAAATCTTATATTGATTCTGTGGTCTGGTTACTTTAGACTGGGTGTGTACACATGTCTGTTCAGAAGGAGAGATATGACAACTGAGGTGTGACTAATGACCAACAGTCAAAAAAGAGCACACATATGATTTTTATGTGACAATGCTCACACTCTTTTTAAAATTGTTTTTAGTCTTTTAAGAAAAAAATATTCTAATTATAAAGCTGTGCTGACATATATTCTTAAGTGTGTCCTTTCAGCTCTGCTGTGGAAAGCTGCAGGACCTCCAAGGATTCTGCCCACCCTGCTATGATCATGGGTGGTAAGGGGCCGTGTCAAAAAAAGGAGCCTGAAGTAAACTTGTAAAGAGCTTCTTCATGTGTTGCAGACAAAACTGAGCATGTTTATTATAACTGGTGAAGCCAGGAATGGATTCTTATGTAGAGTGTTATGACCTCACTGTGTATTGTATTTCACTTAGGTCTGGAAGCAGTGATCTCAGTATCAAGTCATCAATTATACAAGAAACATAAAAGAAACATCTGAAATATAGCCGGTAGATCAAAGAGAATGGTATTTTAACTTATTAAGGAATTAATTTGTGACATTGTTGAGATGAGCAATATGAGTCAAAAAGATGATGACTGATTCTGGAAATGTCACAGCGCAGATTTTAACATCATGATAAATATGCCTTTCCTATTTTAAAGACCATAAATAAAGTACAAGTGCATTTTTAGCAAATAGTCAACGAAATGTGGTTATCTCTCCACAACGAGCTGCTGAACTGGAACTTCCCGTGTTTCAGATTCTGTTTCCTTTCTTCAGTCACCTCCTCTCCATCTCTCCTAGTGACTGTGAGCTCAAATGTTATATCTGTCATTCATTCACCTCTTATTTTATCATATGTACAATGCATACTATAAATAAATTAAGTTGTGTATGTTGTTGACACATTTCTAAATGAAAACAGAGACTTGCTCTCTTCATCCTCAACCTTATATTAAGATTTAATCATGACTAAGCTGAGGTTGTATATATTAATGCTATATAATGGTTATTCATAATGCCTCAGTTAATTTTATACATTCCAGTTACAATAAGCACTCATATACATATATTTTAGTGCTTACTCTTAATGATGCAAACACATTCAATGTGAAGTAATTTTAAAATGTCATTTTCAATTTTAAGTGAATCTTAAAAATAGATTGTTTTAAAATATATAAAACAGTTATAAATCTCTCTAGAATAGTATTTTATAAATCATCATAGTTTTAATTTGACCCATATTAACTTTGAAATGTGACAAAAAATACTTTGATTGAAGAAGATAGATTTTGGTATATTATATTAATTTCATTTAAATAAAATTCATGGTTATGATTCTCTGGGATGATTTAATGAGCCACTAATAAGCTATTGCCAGTCAGCAGCCATTTTAGCTCTCATCCTTGTTGGATGGTGACACACTGACTATTAACTCCTGAGTTGCTCCTGCAATAGCATGTATGTCTAGTGGTGGAGCCCAAGGTCTCCAGAATGCTAGACAAGTCCTTGCTCTACACTGAGGTCCTTTCCCCAGCCTCTCAGGTGACCTTTCTCTTCACAACTTTGCTCATGTATGATACTGCATTATCTTTTAAATAAATGAATATTGAACGAGAGTATAATTTATCCTAAATTTAATGCTTTTAAAGTGAGCTGTTATCAGAAGTTCCCCACTGTACCTCTTTAGGTCTCAGAATGTCATGAAACTATGAAAAGGATAAGCCTAGTGCTGTTAAAATCTGCTTTGAGCTGTAGTCTGAATAAGTAGGGAATTTGGCAATGCCTGTCGGCAAAGGAAACCTGTTCTGGGACTTTAAGCAATCAAATCTACAATATACTGAAGGAATTCCTGGAGTTGTCTTTCTCTTGTTTCTGTTTAAACTTTTGCTAAACTGTGATTCCTGAGGTTTCACATCAAGAATGACAGAAAGGATCAGATTGCTCTTTCTTTCACTCTTAATTCTAATCCCTGAGAGGAATTTTGGATGTGCATGCTACTCACTGGTGGGAATTTAGGGGTTAAGGCACAAGAGCTTGTGCGTCATGCCTTGTGTCTCTGGCAAGCATTGGTGAAGGCTCAGGAGCCTGGTCTGCTAGGACTTGGTCCCCTAGAGGCTTTCAAGGATGATTTCCCCATCTCCCTGTCCATTCCAGTACTGAGGCAAAATTTCAAGGCTAGCAAAGTCAGTTACCTTCTTAGAGGCAAACCGATAGCAAACTCTGGCTCACTGCCATCAAAGAGTACTATTCACACAAACCTGGTTGGCCAGGGGAGGCAGAGAGAGGAAGACAAAACCCCAAAGAGTGCACCTCAGTTCTCATGCATCTCCTTGCAGTTTCCTGCAGGTTTAAAGGGAAGGTTTTCAATCTGGCTGAAAAGGCAAGGTGTTTCTAACACTGGCCCAGGCTCTCTGCTGCCTGGGAAATGCTGGGCTTGGCATCGAAGAACACCAGTTCACCTCCCACAGCCCTATGGAGAACCCAGCTAGCGGGGACAGTGACACCGTGAGCAAGTGGGACATATAGGTTCTGATGCTGTCTCCGTTGGCAAATAGGAGTTTAAAAAGACAAAGCTCAAAGGCAACTTACATTTAGAACTGGGCAAGATAATTTTAAAGCCATAAAAGTCCATCTCTGTTGCCAAGTCAACTGAAAGCTAGCTTTGGATACTGACCTCCTGGATTGTGGTTTTTCTTACTTACAGAAAGAGATACAATTGTGTTCTCTTATTTTACAAAAGGATAGGGGAAAGGAAAGAAACAGGAAGGGTGTTTGAAAAAGAAAGGAAAAAAAGAAAGAAAGAAAAGATAGGAGGGAGGGAGAGCATGAGGGGGAGAGGAGGAGGAATTAATTTACTTAGCTTGTATGTGTGGGGCCCTGGATTTGAAATTCAGCACTGAAAACAAACAAGGAAACAAAAATATATATGTGTTTTCCTTCGGATGACTCTATGTTCATAACATTTATGGCTTTAGGATATTATTTGCAGATTGCCATTGATGTTTTAGAGGAATAATTTCACTTTAAAATGTTCATCTAAATGCTGCAAGAAAATACCCAAAACAACAAATTCTACCTTACAGTCATGTTTACTAAGCCTAATATATTAAAATTCAATATTAACTTATCAGTCCCATGCATTGCTGTATCTGACAGCTGCATAGGGTGCTACATGTTGAGGAGAATTCCCATACACCACTTCCCTCAAGTCCAGGGGAACTCTTGACAATATCTTAGTGTCCTCTCAGGTTGGGTGGAGATTGGTACTGCTGAAATACTGGACACTTGCTTGGCCAGGCTGCAGCTGAAGTATCTGCTGGCTCCTGGGAGGCAAGCAGCAGGAATGAATAGCTGTAGGCATAGGTCTCTCATTCCTACCATTAGGCTTTCGAGAGCCTTTCCCCCATGATCTGGATGAGATGGTCCAGGGCTAGCCCTGATATGCTGCTGGAAACTTACTGTCCTATTCCTTCCAGGAATAGCCATGGGAATGCTGTGGAACATCCTGGAGGAGCCTACAGGCATCTCATGGTGATGTTTGCCCTGTGGAAAAGACTGGGCAAGGAAATATTTTTGTGCTTTTTGGCTTTACCTCATGCCATATTATAGAAACCGCAAATTCTGGCTCTGTATGCAAGTCATAGAGTTTCAGATTGACTTGATTTGAGCTGCCCAGGTCTTGCCAAATAGAGTTGTCATCTATTGGGAAAGGTAGGTGGTTCCTGCTCACGGGAGCTTTGGCATTTACAAGCACAGTCTGTAAAAAAAAAAAAAACAGAGCTAGGATTTGGAATTCACCACCCAGAGGGTCCCAGCACTGCTTTATGGTGACCATGCAAGACTTGGCCATTTATCTCCTTGATTTTTAAAACATAGATGCAATGAATGGCAGGACATACATGCCACCCAATGAATTAAGAATGATCTAGCATTGTCTGTTGGAAGATGCTAATGTTTTACAAAAGTTATTTTCATCAATCTGTAACTCTTATGTCCAACTCTTTGGTAATCTCATTGTCTATATATTTCAAGAAATCAAGAAAAGCAAAGATAAAGAATTGTGAATTAATTTTTCTTCCAAATACATGTCCCAGCTGATTTTTCACCATTCATAAATACATGGAAAAATAAAGGACATTCTGTCTGTATCCTTCTTTCAACTCATCAAATATGTCATTGGTTTGAAGAAAATAATGCTGTCTTCCATTATTAAAGCCTTAACCTCAAATATGGATTAGTGATAACATCTATTTCCCAGTAGTGGAAACTTAGGTAATAGTTTTTACTGTTGACTAAATTGCGTTGCTACTGTTATTCATCCCTCTATAATAGCTGTCACATGAGCTATTTTTACAGTCATTTAGCTTCAGTATAGATAGGAAACATCTCTAGTGGCTGATATTAACTTGAAAATATTATGAGAGTGTTGGAGGCAGAGACTATCATCTCTACTCTGAAGACACCCAGAATAGGAGATGACATATGGTATACTGCAAGGCTAATAAAATAACCTGCTAGCGAGCACATCAGCTCATGAGTTGCACTGAGACAAGCTAGCCTTCTGAGTCTGCTTTTCTTCTATATCCGTGTACTTGATATTATTCTGGAAATATCAAATACATAGCTTGAATGGCTGTTCACACATGCTTGAGAATATGTGTGTAGCAATAGACTCCATGGAAAGAGCAGCAAACTTTCTATAGCCTGTTCTCTTGGAGGAACTAATAGCCACAGATACTCTGTCACCATCAGGAAAGGAGAGAAAAGGAAAGGAGTAGAAAGGAAAGGAAAGGAAGGGAAGGGAAGGGAAAGGAAGGAAGAAAAGGGGAGGAGAGGGGAGGGGAGGAGAGGAGAGGAGAGGAGAGGAGAGGAGAGGAGAGGAGAGGAGAGGAGAGGAGAGGAGAGGAGAGGAGAGGAAAGGAAAGGAAAAAGGAAGAGTGGAGAAGTGAGCTTCACACAATCACAAATGGAATGGAGAATGTTAATAGCACATGTGCCTTGGATTAAGAAAAGACCACATGCATCTTAGCTCAGGCATGCCATCTTGCTATGAGACAGGAAGCCACCAAGGACATGATGTCAACTATTAAAGATGAGGATTAGCCAGAATTGTTCATTGCTCTTAAGATGCAGGTAACAAAGAATTGTTCCACAAACAAACATAGACATTGTAGTCTTCTAAGGTCCCACCAGCCAAACAGAGGCCAGGAGACTCTCCAGTGAGCTCAACCAAGTTGAAGGGTGAGATGAGTCAGATGTTCCTCTCTCCTGATGTTCATATATGAGCTGACTATGAGTCAGCCAGTGCACCACTGAGCCCCAGAGCTTTACTCCACTCCAGCTACTAGGAGAGCCAAATGTGTCCTTCACCATAATCTCCCCTGATGGTTGGGACTGATTGGAACTACAAGTATGAGATCTCTGTGGAGTACAGGTGCAGCTCTCTAAAAGACTCAATTTTTCCAATAAAGAGAGGTGTGGCTTCTCTTTTCTTTCTCCTTCTTTGCATCATTCTTCCTGAGAGGGGAAAAGGAGCAACTGAACATCAGATTTCCTGGACTGATGTTATTGAGTTGCTGAACTAAGAGTCGATGCCCACCTTCTGAGTTCTGTTATAAAAATAAACATCTATTTGCTGAGTCTATGTCATAGTGTTGGATGTTGGTTGTTGGTTTACTCCTTGTTACATGGAGTACGTATTGTATGAGTTTTCTCTTAAGTGAAACTTTTATACAACTCTATCAAAATCTGTCATTCCATCTTTTCCAAGTTCTTAGAGACTAAGAAATGTCAACTCTTTGGTGGTGTCATGTAAAACTACTGGGAATAATTATTGAGGTTTTTTTTTTTTGTCATGTTGAGCTACAAGGCAATGAATGAAGTATTTGTGTAAAGTTATTGGTTACAATGTTGGAGTAATTTTCCTCCAAATTTAATGTTCACATTGTTTATCCATTAGAATATCCTTTCTTTTTCTGGAGTTTGGATGTAGTCACACATCTGTGTAATGGTGAAGCTAGCAGGTCCTTTAAACAATGTCAGTAGAGGGCATTTCAGATTAAGAAGAAGATAGAGAAATAGTAAATAAGGAAGTGAGAGGGAAAGGGAGAGCAAGCAGAGAGAGAGGGACATGATGGGAGAGCTTGAGTGTTCTAGGAGGGTAGTTTCTATTTATGACTGTTTCCACTCCGTTAGCATTTTGGAACATTTTGAATGAGATAACATTCTTAATTTCAAAACAGCAACTGCATCACTGTTATTGTTGGTTTATTTTAGGTTAAAAGTCCAAAACTTAATTACCCAAGGGAAACTTTTCTTGTGAAATTTCTATCCCCACCCTCTCAAACCCATAAAGCACAAGATGTGTACAGGGATGTGTATAATCTCACAAGCTTTGATGCTCCATTTAAGCAGAAGCACTGGGGACCAAGTTAGACAATTGAAACCCCAGAAAGGAATGATGAGATATATTGAGTTGTGTGTATTGCTAAATCTGATAAAATTAAAATAAAACAGCTGTCCTTTGAGAGCTCAGACTTCTGCAAAGATTTTCTCGTTCAGCTTAACTGTGCTGTTTCTTTTCCTGTGTCAAATTTGGCAAGACCTCAGAAATTGTGTTTCCTTGATGTGGGGGTGGATATGAATGAGGAGCCAAAAGTTAAAGTTGACTGGAGGTGGCTTCTAAAATTATTCCAATGTTAGTCTTTTCCCCTAAACAGACAATTTAACTTTCACATTGCTTCATTTTAGAAGACAATATCAAGAAACAAAAGAACAAACCAGCGACACAGCATTTGTCTGCACACTGATTTTCTGAGCCCTTAAGATCCTCTGTCATCCCAAGGCCTTCCTGGAATGTGCTGTTGTTACCTCCCAAGAATTCTGAGGGGTTCACATTGTTAGCTGGTTTGATAGTTTAGAATGATGACGGGGGCTCTCAGGTATCTGTCAAGCAGATGAATGGTTTTAGATGGTATAGATACTATTTTTAATCATTTTTTTATATTAGTATTCAAAGAAATGGGCTTGGTCATAATATCTTAATGCAAGTGTGTTATTATAATTTGTTTTCATTTATTCCTTTCCCTGACTTTATGCTCTCTCCTGACTTGTGGCTCATCTGCTTTCTTCCTTCTCCATATTAACCTTTGCTTCTTCCTTCTTATTTTGTGTATTCTGCTTTGTTCTGCTCTCTCAACATCTCTTCCCCCATATTACCTTCTCTCTCTCTCTCTCTCTCTCTCTCTCTCTCTCTCTCTCTCTCTCTTTCTCTCTCTCCCTTCTTCTCCCTTTCCCCACTCTCATACACATGAATGCACACGCATGCACATGCACATGCACACACACACAACACAACACATACAGATCTATATTTTAAAGGTTTTATTTTATGTGCGTACACAGTCCTTGTTCTCAGACACATCAGAAAAAGGCATTGTATCCCATTACAGATGGTTGTGAGCCACCGTGTGATTGCTAACATTTGAACTCAGGACCTCTGGGAGAGCAGTCAGTGTTCTCAGTTGCTGAGCTATCTCTCCAGCCCCTATAATTTTAAATATAGATCTGTATAAAAGACAAAATCAGGGAATTTTCCTTTTGAGTCCAGCTGATTCCACCTAAAACAATGATTTCCAATTGTATCCGTTTTCCTGCAAATGTCATTTTTCTTTACAGGTTCTTTAAAAGTTTTCAAAGTTATTTCCAATATAATCTAAAATGAAGAAAACAAATAGCCTTAAACTATAGAGTTTTTAACATATATTATCAAGTTATGTGTTTATAGGTTTAGATTAGCCATTTTCCAGTTCAGAACTTATTTTGATCTCAATCTGAATAGAACAGGGATTAGATAATATACCTGAAAAAAAAAATTGTACCTTTCCAGAGACGGTTTCGATTCAACTTGCCCTAGAAGGAAAGGGCTGACTCTAACTTCCAATAAAACACTGGACACTCTAAAAGGAGCTACAAATTTGGGTCTGCCAAAGACACATAGTGTAAAAAGCTCCCTGTAGTCAGTTCAGTTTTCTAGAGGTGAGAAGAAGCAAGACAGTGGCAGAAGACTGGAGTCATGGATTGTGGGGTACTATCTATTACTTATTAACCAGAGCTTGGGTATGAAGAGACTCTTACTTTATCTTTTCTCAGAATTTAGGCTTAGATGCAAAGAACTGTAGAGTCAAGAAAAGCCAGGAAGAATTCAAACAACTAGACCTCCAGGTGCTCAAATAAGCTATTTTTCATTATTCTTGATTCATTGTGTTAGACACATGATCTTGTAGAAATGGATCATGCTGTTTCTGAATGGCTTAGAGCTATGTGGAGAAAATGTCATGGGGATATGTAGAAGCTGCAAGTATTCTGAGGGAGAAAGAGCTGACAATTTTAAGGCCCTTGCTTTGATCTTCTATATGTAGCATATGTGCACAAATATACTATTTTAAGAAATAGTTATCATATTCAACAAGTTCATACCCTATTACTAATGCTATATTTATAGAGAAATGGTGATATAACTATGTATTTTATAAATGTACATTTAATAATTAAGTGTATTTAATCTATAAAACTTATAACCTTGCGTCCTGAGATAGTTCTCTCTGAAGACTTAGGATTTTCAGTGTTTCTTTATAAACTTGAGATTTTTAAAGGCAGTCTGTTTTGCTTTTTAGATTTACATATTTTAATTTATGTGTTATGAGTGCATTGACAACATGTACGTATATGCACCATGTGCACAAATATTGCTCCCAGAGATCAGAAAAGAACATCAGATTCCCAGGAACTGGAATTACTGGTGATTATAAGCCATCAGATGAGTGTTGGGAATGAGTATAGTTCTTAACTGCTGAACCATCTCTCTAGGACAAGTAGGTGGACATATATGAACCTTCAGAAAATCAATACAGAGACAAGATGCAGACAATAAGAGGAATCACTCAAGCAGCTAACATGGGACACACAATTGGAACCTAATTCCAAGGGGTTGTTGGTAATGTGCACATTCCTTGGAATCCTTCCTCTGAGAGGTGATGGAGTGTGTACTGATGTGCCAGGACTCACCATTTGGATGGACTCCTAGAAACCAGTGAATTCTTTCTCTTGTACTTTCATGTCTCTGGAAGGAGTCCTCTGCACAGAATCAGACTGCAGATCTTGGAAGTCATCTGGAGCCACTGGAGAAGTGAGGTTCAAGGGATATGACTGAGACACACACAGCAACTGATACAGCTTCAGGAAGAGTTACTGGAGTGATCCATACATCTGCACATGGATGTTCTTATATACAAAGCATCCTGTATCAATCAATGAATCACAGAGAGCCAGAGGATTACCTGGTATAACTCCCATCTTTTAATATGGGAATTAAAATCTAGACTTTCAATGACTGGCTAGATTCACAGGCCCACCATGGCACAGTGCAATATATTTAATATATCATTTGGTTATTATTAAGTTGAGAGCTAATTTTAAAAAAAAATATGTGCACTAGCAGGTACATGGAACCCAAAGCTTCCAGTCTCTGTTCTCAGTGCCTTTCTTTCCTTATGACTCCTGTCCAGCCCAGGTGGCATGCCTTGATGAGTTCTGATGCTTAGAAAAACATTCTTCTAGAAAGGTACTCTAAAATCTCTCTCTCAAATTTATTTGGAAAAAAATGTAAATTGATTGCATTCAAAGTATAAATAAATCAGTCCACTCTATACTGAAGTACTATTCAATAATAGAAAATGGCTTTTTTAAGCTGTGGTAAACCTTAATATTTTCACATTATGTTTATTTAGGTCAAGAAGAGTCCAAGCATCAGTGTGGCCTAGAGAGTGGTTGGTGCATGCAAGCAGAATTTGCTAAGACATTAGACAGCACAGCAGATTAGCAAAGAATAGTGTTCTCCCTCAGCCCCTGACTTCCTGCAGCCCGGGCAACGTGGTCTTCAGATCTATGCTGTTCAGTTTAACCACCTTGTCATTATATCCAGGACCTCAGTTCTTCTTTGCATTTAATTTGTTTATTCATCCAACAGTAAGAATCTTCTCTGTTTGGGGGAATTGTCTGGAGGGTCAAGATGCAAGAAAGAGAGACACTTAAGTTTGGTGCTGTGTTTAGAAGTATTTACAAGTAACCTAGAAAATGACCGCTCAGCTTCTTCCCAGTACTCTAAAAAGAAGTGTTTGTGCAAAGTGCATGGTTAAATGAATCCAAAGTATTGATGCTGGTTAAATGTGCAAATAACACTGAGATATTGAATTTTAGAGGTAAAACATTAATAAAAAAATGAATGACTGAGGTAAGAAATCAAGCAGGGAATTGTGCACATCCTTGTATCCTTTTACCTATGGCAGCAGAAAGTGTTACTGAGCTATCCATGTTCCTTGTTTAGGAAGCAGGTCAGAATCAGACATAGCCTCAAGTAAGCCCAGAAAACAGTATCTGGAGGAAAGACTTTACACTTTCCGGGGCATCTGCTGTGTAGCACTGCTACATGCCTATTGCTCATGGAAGTTTTGCCTGAGCTCTGCCACACAGTCTCAAAACAGAACTAATGAATGCTAAAGAAAAACTTCTAATCAGAATTCTTCCCTAAGTCAAAGATCTCTTACAATCCAATACTCTATTTGTGATACACTAACAGACCTGGGTTTGTCCACAGACTTTGGTGAGGTCAATTTTGTGCTAAGTGTTAGGGCTAACAGCAAGATCTTGTGTCATGGAGTTAAGTTAGTCCCTGTAGCTATTTTTGGAAAATTTCAGAATCCTGGATACAATGTTTTTACAAAGAATGTATTTTCCCCTTCACGGCTCAGGAAATTCAGTCCTGTAAACAAGTTACCCCCAACTTTTACCCAAAGGTACACACATTCCACATGATGCTGAGGGTGCTGAGCTGGGATCAACATGCTGGGCATGGTTACATATAGCCCTGGAAGTCCTGGCATTCCTTCAGACTCACTTATGTTGTTCCAGAAATTTCCGCTTGGATTATTTCTTTGCCAAGTTTAAAATGTAAGGTATTCTAACTTACTGTGGAGAAACGGCATCTTCTTCATTTTAGAAAGAGGCCAAAAATTTCCTTTCTTCATCCCAAAAAGAAGTTTCTAAATGTAATTAAATGTAGAAATAATAACTGAGTGTAGAAATAGTACACTCTGTTACTGTGAGGACGAAAGCAACAAACTTGTTTATCTTATTAAATGAAAGTTTGGCAAATTAGAAAAGTTATCTAAGAAAGTGTCTCTATTTTATTGTTTTCATAAAACTATGAGAGATTGAAAAATACTAAATAAGAATTAAAATACAGACCACAATTTTTGGATATCCAAGTTGCTAACTACCACACTGCAGTTTAAACTTATAGAATAACTCTCTGGTTCTTCTGGAGCTTTTCTCTTCCATCTTCTGGCCCTAGCACTACTCTTCCACTCACCCATACATATTCTGAGGTACATGAACTTCCTGGGAAGATGAACACAAGCATCTACTCACCCAGATAGGGCCTAATGATAGACCAGAGTGTGATTATACCGTAGTCCAGCTTAGTGAACTGGGGAGAAGCCACTAGACTTCCTTACATATCATGAATGAGAGGCTAATTACCAAATTCTGGGTGACTACAAAACTGCTTCATCACCCCAAAGTCTCATATCAACAGGCTGATGAGTTTCTCACAGCCACATAGACAGAGTTTACACTGCACTTCATCTTCCTCCCCTATATCCTCTGTCCCCTCCTGAGACCTGTGCAACATACTCAGAACTAGAGACAGCTAAGAAGGAAGTGTTGGAATCGTGGACGGAATTGCAGGAAGTAGCCAAATGACATCTCTACCCCCTACTTCCAGAAGAGAAAGGCAGCAGGCACTCTCTTGGGGGTACCTTTCAGAAAGCCATGCCTGCCCTGATGAGGATGGTGACGGAGTTACTGTCAGCAGAGGGTTTCAAACACTATGCTTTTAAAGTTGTAAACCTTTCACTAAAACATACATATTTTAAAAATCTTTTAAGTATAGAATGTGACTTTCCCCCACAAACCAAAGGTGCCCATGTAGCCAACAATCATATCCAGAACTAGATCAGTCTCAGAGAACTGTTCTCATGATTCCTGTCTTCTTCTGAGGAACTTAATGCCATTTCCAGGCAGAAGTGTAAATAAATCCCTAATCCCAATAACATAAACTCTTTTTTTCCTCATCTAAAAGAACTTAGATGTTCTGTCTTTTTCTGTGTTACATAGTGAATAGTTCTTGCTGGAGCACTGCTATGCACATTTGGTGATGGACTTGCATGTTTTTTTTTTTTTGAGAAATCAGCATTTTTTATTATACCTTAGCATATAATTGGGATCAAATATAATCTTGATCTCAGACCATTAAGTATCAGTAATGTGTGGTTGGATAATTAACTCAAATATCACTCATTTATAGTAAAAGAGTATAAATGCAAAGTGCCTCTAGTCTGGGGATCATGCTTATTTTTATAACTTATAATGAGCAAAGATAATTCAGATTTATAAGTGTTCTTTCTAGTTTATCCATAAACTGCTCCTTTTCAGAGATTTATATATCTTAGTTGCTATTGTATCATGGACTATTGTCATCACCTTAATAAATGTACATATTTAATTGAAGTCTTGTGAATGGTGCATCTGAAGAGATGATTTATGCATTGTTATGCAATGATGGGAAATGTAAGTGTTGGACTTGCATGTTTTTCTGTGAGTATAATCTGGCCAGTGGATGGAAGCATCCTGACATCCTGGACTGTACATCAGGTCACATACAGTGCAAAGCATCAAGCCAGTACAAGATGGCTTACAATAACCCTTCTTCAGACAGCCCTCACTTCTCAGGAAAGACCTCAACAAACAGCAAAGGTCCTCAGAAAATGCTCAACTGTATACACGGAAAGATACATTTTTGTTGAAACAGCTAATTTTTACTGAATTTTTCTGTTAACGTGGTTACTCTCTGAATCATAACTTAGGGAAACATGTTTATAAGGGAATCAACAACTCCAGAATGTTGAGGTTTGCACTGAAAGACCAATTACTGAGAGACTAGTCATGGCTGTACATTTAGAAACAAAAGTACAAGAGCTGGAGAGATGGCTTGGTGGTTGTAAGCATTGACTGGTCAATGATTCATTCCCCAGCATCCACATGGCAGCTCATAACTGTTTATAACTCCAGTTCCAGGAGATCGGATGCTCTTCTCTAGCTTCCATGGGCATTACAAAAGTGGTGTGTAGACACACATGTAAGTAAAACACCCATACAAATCAAATAATAAAACTTTAAAAAGTGGGAACAAAATATCTGTTTAAATCTTTTTTCCTTTTTTTATTGGATAATATTATCCCCTTTAACAGTTTGCCCTCTGCAAACCCCTTATACAATCCCCCCTTCCCCTGCATCTATGACCATGCACCCCCCTCCCCCCACTCCTGCTTCCCTGCCCTGGCATTCCCCTACACTGGGGCATTGAGCCTTCCCAGGACCAAGGTCCTCTCCTCCAGATGATGTCAAACAAGGACATTCCCTGCTACATATGTGGATGGAGCCATGAGTCCCTCCATGTGTACTCTTTGGTTGGTGGTTTAGTTCCTGGAAGCTCTAGGGCGTCTGGTTGGTTGATATTGTTGTTCTTCTTGTGAGTTGCAAACACCTTCAGCTCCTTTAGTCCTTTCTCTAACTCTTCCATTGGGGACCCCATGCTCAGTCCAATGGTTGGCTGCGAGCATCTGCCTCTGTGTTTGTCAGGCTCTGGCAGAACCTCTCAGGAGACAGCTATATCAGGCTCCTGTCAGCAAGCACTTCTTGGCATCCACAATAGTGTCAGGGTTTGGTATCTGTATACAGGATGGAGCCCCAGGAAGGGAAATTTCTGGATGGCCTTTCCTTCAGTCTCTGCTCCACACTTTGTCTCTGTATTTCCTCCCAAGAGTATTTTGTTCCACCGTCTAAGAAGGACTGAAGCATCCACACTTTGGTCTTCCTTCTTGAGCTTCATGTGGTCTGAGAATTGTATCTTGGGGTATTCTGAGGTTTTGGGCTAATATCCACTTATAAATAAGTATATACCATGTGTGTTCTTTTGTGAATGGGTTACCTCACTCAGGATGATATTTTCTAGTTCCATCCATTTGTCTAAGAATTTTATGAATTCATTGTTTTTAATAGCTGAGTAATACTTCATTGTGTAAATGTACCACATTTTCTGTATCCATTCCACTGTTGAAGAACATCTGGGTTCTTTCCAGCTTCTGGTTATTATAAATAAGGCTTCTGTGAACATAGTGTAGCATGTGCCCTTGCTATATGTTGGGGCATCTTCTGGGTATATACCCAGGAGTGGTACAGCTGGGTCCTCAGGTAGTACTATGTCCAGTTTTCTGAGAAACCAACAGACTGATTTCTAGAGAGGTTGTACAAGCTTGCAATCCCACCAACAATGGAGGAGTGTTCCTCTTTCTTCACATTCTCACCATCATCTGCTGTCACCTGAGTTTTTGATCTTAGCCATTCTGACTGGTATGAAGTGGAATCTCAGGGTTGTTTTGATTTGGATTTCCCTGCTGACTAAGGATGTCGAACATTTAGGTGTTTCTCAGTCATTCAGTATTCCTCAGTTGAGAATTCTTTGTTTAGGTCTGTACCCCATTTTTAATAGGCTTATTTGGTTCTCTGGAGTCTAACTTCTTGAGTTCTTTATATATACTGGATATTAGCCCTCTATCAGATGTAGGGTTGGTAAAGATCTTTTCCCAATCTGTTGGTTGCCGTTTTGTCCTATTGACAGTGCCCTTTGCCTTACAGAAGCTTTGCAATTTTATGAGGTCCCATTTGTCAATTCTTGATCTTAGAGCACAAGCCATTGGTGTTCTGTTCAGAAAAATTTCCCCTGTGCCCATGTGTTTGAGGCTTTTCTCCACTTTCTCTTCTATTAGTTTCAGTGTATCCGGGGTTTTATGTAGAGGTAGTTGATCCACTTGGACTTGAGCATTGTACAAGGAGATAAGAATGAATCAATTTGCATTCTTTTACATGCCGTTGAACCAGCACCATTTGTTGAAAATGCTGTATTTTTTCCACTGGATGGTTTTAGCTCCTTTGTTAAAGATCAAGTGACCATAGGGGTGTGGGTTCATTTCTGAGCCTTCAATTCTATTCCATTGATCTATCTGCCTGTCTCTGTACCAGTATTATACAGTTTTTGTCACTATTGCTCTGTAATACAGCTTGAGGTCAGGGATGGTCATTCACCCAGAAGTTCTTTTATCATTGAGAGTAGTTTTCACTATTCTGGGTTACATATTTAAATCTTTAAGAGACAAACAGTATGCTATGAAAAAAAACACTAGAAAGTCATGTAAAAATGCAAAGCTAAGTTTTTTTCTTCTGCTCCCCATCCTGTTCTTCTTGCCACTGAAACCAATTCTGGTTAATTGAACATGATTTTTTGATAGTTTAGTTTTTTGGAAATTAAAATTTGAGTTTCTCTATATAACCTAAGCTTTGAGTTTGAAATCCAACTCCCCCCCGCAGTTAATTTAAGATTTCAGACAAAACAATTATAATCAGAGTAATAAACCTGTGAATATACAGAGGTATAATTACAGTGCACACCTTGCAAATGAGAAAACTAATACACAGAGGTATTACGTGATTTGCTCAGTCACAGAACTTCCAAGATGGAGAATCAGGCTTTAAATTACATGGGCTGCTCTACCTCCACCTTGATCTTTAGATCATTTGGCTACATTTGATCATTTGGTTACAGCTATCTATGTAACACACTAAAACTAACATTGACCTTGTTTAAAGCACTAGAATAAAATATTGTTGGATATCGACTCCACTTTCTCTTTGAAAGTGGGATTTGAGGACTGGGCCTTAAACTTTTAAGAAAATTCTGTTTTTCTTATTTTGTCAATTGTCAACATATTCCACAGTAGAAGTAATCTAACACTAGCCAACTACAGTGTTACAATATCTTTAAGATATGATCACTACTTGTCACTTACTTTGAAGTATGCTTTGAGGTTGATTGTCTATATTTTTAGGCCCTTTGAGGCTATTGACAAAGGAATACCTCAGGATCAGCATGCAAAAGTCTCTTAGAGTATTATCAAAAGTAGTTTCCATGTGAGGTTGATTTCATCACACACCAGTCATCTTAGAGCTATGCACATGTATTCTTATCTAGTTTGATGTCTCCATTCACCTGATCCCTTTAACAAATCAGAAAGCTGATCTCTTGAGCCAAGCAACCAACTCCAGGCATAAAGCAGCCATTCATAACCTCAGGACAGGGGATAGGAAGTCTGGACTGCTACTTGAGGCATTTTTTTTCAAATCATAATTTTTACTCATTCACACAGGGATTATAAACACAGAAAGGAAAGACGTGGGGAAGGGGATGACACTGGAGTGTGAGTGTTCAGGAGGAATACAGATATCTTTCAGAACCGGGTATCAGGTGGGTGAAGGTTCAGGGGACAGGTCACTATGACTCTGCCTATGATTCACTTGTCCTTATCTAAGTTGGTTTTATCCACCAAGACTACCTATTTACAAGGTCTATGACTACTCAGGCTGGTAAATTTCCACAAAAGCTGCCTGTTTACAATAGCTTATAGCCATCTGTTTCAGTGTTTTTCCACAGAGACCCAAGACTTGGTGTTAGTATACATGTATGACAGGCCTATTGCTGATTTTAGGCCTATGGCTGATTTTAGGCCTTCAGTGTGTAAGGAGGGCTGCCCCTGACATCTCCTACCTTCTCTTAGTATTGAAGGGTCGTGGCGATTCTAATCTTGGGAAGGCAGGGATAGAGGCCTGACCTCCAGTAATTGAAGGGGACCTTGTAATGGCTCCAGTCCCCCTGTCGTTGTCCAGTGAGGCATGAGGGCCATACCCATTCCAATGTCTTTTTCCTGGAGAGGGGATACTTTTGATATCAATCCCTATGCAGTCAGGCTTGTACCTCTGGGAACCCAGAGAAATATTTTTAACTTTTATTTATATTCCCTTGCAGTGCTTAGCCTTGCAGCCTAAGCAAGAATTCAGATCGCCAGTCAGAGGGGGTTCTGGGTGGCTCCTCTCTGCTTGGTCTAGGGGAGGAAGTCCCCTCTTTTAGGTTGGGTGGAGATGGGTTTTGGGAACACCTCATATAAAGTAACAACCTCATCTTGAGTCTTGTGGTCCTCCATAGCTAACTTATGATAATGTATCTGAGTAGGTTTTGCTACCAAATTATTTATCTGTTGTTTCACAGAGTTAGTCAGCCTATATGATGCCCAGGGACCAGCAGAAATAAGCAAAAAGAACCCAAATAATGGTCCCAAGATGGGAGAAAGTAGGGTTGACAACCTTGGAGAGGCTGAAAACCAATTCTTGTACCAGCATTCATCTGTCTCTTTCCCTCTCTGATTTTTCTCAGGGCCTTCACTGACCTATTTCATGCTCTCTTAAACCCTCCCTGTCTTGTCTATGTAAAGGCAACATTAAGGCAACATCTTTAAGGGCTGTACACAATCAAGAGCTGTACACAGCCTTTTCTATTGTAATAGAGTAAATTAAGTCCAATAAGGATCTTTGCGATTTTTGGAGGTCTCTTAAGACAGAGAAACGAGGGATTTCTTCAGATTAGTGTTGTCAATCTCTAGCTGTTTGATGTTCTTGTCAGTGGCCATTCAAAGGTCTGCATAGTATAAATTCAGAGGCCAGCATCTGGATTAGAACTTCTAATAGCAGACATCACGGGTGATTCATTTTTACCTGGAAATGAAAAAGAAGAGAATTTTCAGGGAGACTTCTCTTCTCTGGATGTAAATTGTTATTCATCTTATTTATGGTTGGGCCTGGCTTTGTGGGTGTATCTATTTATTTCATTAATTTTTTTGGTAGCTGGTTAGCTGTGCCTTCTGTGGTATCAAACAGGCATATCAGTCCTCCGCCCTGTAAGGGAACTGGGTCTCGGCCATTCCCTTTAAGGGTAAGAGGGTCCTTCCCCATATCTGTGGCATAGGTTTTGTTGGTCTTGGTGGTGCCAGAGGCAGTCAGCAGCAGATTTGCTGTGAGCTTTCAGTTTTAGAGAGTTAAAAGTGAACAAGGCATGATGGAGAGTATTTCAGGGGGACTCCTTCTGGAGGGGGGGGTACCGTTCCCCCTCTTTTGTTTTTAAAGCCAATTTTTCAGAGTTCTTGTAAAATCAGGGCAGAAGCGCCAACAGTCGCTCCTTCCACTCTCAGAGAGTCATGAAGACACTATTTAAAGAAATATAAATCTATATTAATAATCTTTTATCAAAGGACTCTTATATCACAGCCGATGACTAATCAAACTATATAATACGTCGATTAGTAATAGCTTCTTCTACTTTTTGTGAGATTACTTCTCTTTTGTCAATTAATTGTTGAGGAAAATTAGGATTTACATCTCTCTTGAGAATATTAAACAGAGACTTAAATTCGTTTGTGGAGAGCTTAAAATAAGATCTTAGCCAATTAGCAACTCCTAGAAACTTTTGAAAATAATTTGAAATAAGTAAACGCTCTCTCTCTCTCTCTCTCTCTCTCTCTCTCTCTCTCTTTAGGCCCTTTATCTGTTTGTTTTTTTTATTGGATATTTTATGTACTTACCTTTCAATGTTATCTCCTCTCCCATTCTCCCCCCCAAAACCCCTTATCCCATACCCCCTCCTCCTAATTTTTATGAGGATGTGCTCCAAACATCCTCCTAGTCCCATCTCCCTGCTCTCGAATTCCCAAACAGTAGGGATCCAAACTTTTGGTAACCATGGCCCTCCACTTCCACTGATGTCTGACAAGGTCACCCTCAATTACCTATAAAGGTTGAGACATGAATCTCTCCCTGTGTGCTCTCTGGCTGGAGTTTTAGACTTTGGGAGCTCTGGTTGAAACTTTTGATACTCCTTCTAGAAAGGACCAAAACACCCACACTTTGGTCTTCCTTCTTCTTCTTGAGTTTCATGTGGTCTATACATTGTGTCTTAGGTATTGTGAACTTTTGAGCTAATATCCACTTATCAGTGAGTGCATACCATGTATGTTCTTTTGAGATTGGGTCACCTCACTCAAGATGATATTTTCCAGCTCCATCCATTTGCCTAAGAATTTCATGAACTCATTGTTTTTAATAGCTGAGTAGTATTCCATTGTATAAATGTACCACATTTTCTGCATCCATTCTTCTGTTGAAGGGCATCTGGGTTCTTTCCAACTTCCGGATACTATAAATAAGGCTGCTATGAACATAGTGGAGCATGTGTCCCTGTTGTATGTTGAAACATCTTTTGGGTATGTGCCCAGGAGTGGTATACCTGAGTCCTCAGGTAACACTATGTTAAATTTTCTGAGATACCGCCAGACTGCTTTCCATAGTGGTTGTACCAGTTTACAATCCCACCAACAGTGGAGGAGTGTTCCTCTTTCTCCACATCCTCGCCAACATGTACTGTCACCTGTGTTTTTGATCTTAGCCATTCTGACTGGTGTGAGGTGGAATCTCAGTGTTGTTTTCATTTGCATTTCCCTGATGACTACGGATGCTGAACACTTCTTTAGGTGCTTCTCAACCATTCGAGCTTCCTCAGTTGAGAATTCTTTGTTGAGCTCTGTGCTCCATTTTTTAATAGGGTCCTTTGATTGTCTAGAGTCTAATTTCTTCAGTTCTTTGTAAACCTTGGATATTAGCCCTTTATCAGATGTGGGATTGATGAAGATCTTTTCCCAATCTGTTGGTTGCCGATTTGTCCTATTGACTATGTCCTTTGCTTTAAGCTTTGCAGTTTTATGAAGTTCCATTTGTCAATTCTTGGTCTTAGAGTGCAAGCCATTGGTGTTCTGTTCAGGAACTTTTTTCCTGTGCCCATGTGTTCAAGGCTTTTCTCCAATTTCTCTTCTATTAGTTTCAGTGTAGTTGGTTTTAGGTGGAAGTCCTTGATCCACTTGGACTTGAGCTTTGTACAAGGAGATAAGTATGGATAAGTTTGCATTCTTCTACATGCTGACCTCCAGTTGGACCAGCACCATTTGTTGAAAATGCTGTCTTTTTTCCACTCGATGGTTTTAGCTCCTTTGTCAAAGATCAAGTGATCATAGGTATGGGGGTTCATTTCTGGATCTTCTATTCTATTCCATTGATCCTCCTACTCATCTCTGTTCCAATGCCACACAGTTTTTATCACTATTGCTTTGTAGTACAGCTTGAAGTAGGGGATGGTGATTCCCCCTAGAAGTTCTTCTATTGCTGAGAGTAGTTTTCACTATTCTGGATTTTTTGTTATTCCAAATGAATTTTAAGATTGCTCTTTCTATCTCTGTGAAGAATTGAGTGGGAATTTTGATGGGGATTGCATTAAATCTGTAGATGGCTTTGGCAAAATAGCCACTTTTACTATATTAATCCTTCCAATTTATGAACATGGGAGATCTTTCCATCTTCTGAGATCTGCTTCGATTTCTTTCTTCAGGGGCTTGAAGTTCTTGTCATACAGGTCTTTTACTTGCTTGGTTAGGTTCACACCAAGGTATTTTATATTATCTGTTACTATTGTGAAGGGTGTCATTTCCATAATTTCTTTCTCAGCCAGCTTATCTTTAGAGTAGAGGAAGGCTACTGATTTGCTTGAGTTAATTTTATATCCAGCCACTTTGCTAAAGTTGTTTATCAGGTTTAGAAGTTCTCTGGTGGAAGATTTGGGGTCACTTAAGATACTATCCTATCATCTGCAAATAGTCAGATTTTGACTTCTTCCTTTCCAATTTGTATCCCTTTGACCTCTTTATGTTGCCTAATTGCTCTGTCTAGGACATCCAGTACTACATTGAATAAGTAGGGGGAGAGTGGTCAGCCTTGCCTAGTCCCTAATTTCAGTGGGATTGCTTCAAGTTTCTTTCCATTTAGTTTGATGCTGGCTACTGGTTTGCTGTATATTGCTTTTACTATGTTTAGGTATGGACATTGAATTCCTGATCTTTCCAAGACTTTTATCATGAAGGGGCGTTGAATTTTGTCAAATGCTTTCTCAGCATCTAGTGATATGATCATGTGTTTTTTTTTTCTTTGAGTTTGTTTATATAGTGGATTACATTGATGGATTTCCGTATATTGAACCAACCCTGCATTCCTGGGATAAAGCCTACTTGATCGTGATGGTTAATTGTTTTGATGTGTTCTTGGATTTGGTTCGCTAGAATTTTATTGAGTATTTTTGCATCAATGTTCATAAGGGAGATTGGTCTGAAGTTCTCTTTCTTTGTTGAGTCTTTGTGTGGTTTAGGTATGAGGGTAATTGTGGCTTCATAGAACGAATTGGGTAGTGTTCCTTCTGTTTCTACTTTGTAGAATAGTTTGAAGAGAATTGGTATTAGGTCTTCCTTGAAGGTCTGATAGAATTCAGCACTAAAACCGTCTGGTCCCGGACTTTTTTTGTGGGGAGACTTTTAATGACTGTTTCTGTTTCTTTTGGGGTTATGGGACTGTTTAGATGGTTTAATCTGATTATGATTTAACATTGGTAGCTGGTATTTGTCTAGAAAATTGTCCATTTCATCCAGATTTTCCAATTTTGTTGAGTATAGGCTTTTGTAATAGGATATGATGATTTTTTTAATTTCTTCGGTTTCTGTTGTTATGTCACCCTTTTCAGTTCTGATTTTATTAATTTAGATACTGTCTCTCTGCCCTCTGATTAGTCTAGCTAAAGGTTTATCTATCTTGTTGATTTTCTCAAAGAACCAGCTCCTGGTTTTATTTATTCTTTGTATAGTTCTTTTGTTTCTATTTGGTTGATTTCAGCCCTGAGTTTGATTATTTCCTGCCGTCTACTCCTCTTGGGTGTATTAGCTTCTTTTTGTTCTAGGGCTTTCAGGTGTGTTGTCAAGCTGCTAGTGTATGCTCCCTCCAGGTTCTTTTTGTATGCACTTAGAGCTATGAATTTTCCTCTTAGCACTGCTTTCATTGTATCCCATAGGTTTTAGTATGATGTGTCATCATTTTCATTAAATTCTAAAAAGTCTTTAATTTCTTTCTTTATTTCTTCCCTGACCAGATTATCAATGAGTAGGGTGTTGATCAGTTTCCATGTGAATGTGGGCTTTCCATTATCTTTGTCATGTTTGAAGACCTGCCTTAGACCATGGTGATCTGATAGGATGCAGGGGACTATTTCAATTTTTTTTTTTTGTATCTGTTGAGGCCTGTCTTGTGCCCAATTATATGGTCTATTTTGGAGAAGGTACCATGAGGTGCTGAGAAAAAATTATATTCTTTTGCTTCAGGGTGAAATGTTCTATATATCTATCTGTTAAGTCCATTTGGTTCATAACTTCTGTTAGTTTCACTGTATCTCTATTTAGTTTCTGTTTCCATGATCTATCTATTGCTGAGAGTGGGGTATTGAAGTATCCCAGTATTATTGTGTGAGGTACAAATGTATGTTTTAAGCTTTAGTGAGGTTTCTTTTGTGAAAGTGGGTGCTCTTGTATTTGCCACATAGATATTCAGAATTGAGAGTTCATGTTGGTTGACTTTTCCTTTGACAAGTATGAAATGTCTTTCCTTATCCTTTTTGATAGCTTTAAGTTGAAAGTCGATTTTATTCGATATTAGAATGGGTACTCCAGCTTGTTTCTTAAGGCCATTAGCTTGAAAAAATTTTTTCCAACCTTTTTCTCTAAGGTAATGTCTGTCTTTGTCACTGAGGTGGGTTTCCTGTAAGGAGCAAAAAGCTGGGTCCTGTTTGCGTATCCAGTCCATTAGCCTATGCCTTTTTATTAGGGAATTGAGTCCATTGATGTTAAGAGATATTAAGGAGAGGGTGTTGTTGCTTCCTGTCATTTTTGCTAATAGTGGAGACATCGCTTGTGTGGTTATCTTCTTTTGGGTTTTACGGAAGAGGATTATTTTCTTGCTCTTTCTAGGGTATGATTGCCCTCCTTGTATTGGAGCTTTCCTACTATTATCCTTTGTAGTGCTGGACTTGTGGAAAGATACTGTGTAAATTCGGCTTTTTCGTGTAATATCTTGGTTTCTCCGTCTATGGTAATTGAGAGTTTTGTTGGGCATAGTAGCCTGGGCTGGCATTTGTGTTCTCTTAGGGTCTGTATGACATTTGCCCAGGTTTTTACGGCTTTTATAGTATCTGGTGAGAAGTCAGGTATAATTCTGATCGGTTTGCCTTTATATATTACTTGGCCTTTTTCCCTTACTGCTTTTAAAATTCTTTCTTTGTTTTGTGCATTTTGTGTCTTATTATGTGACGGGAGGTATTTCTTTTTTGATCTAGTCTATTTGGCGTTCTGTAGGCTTCTTTTATAAATATGGGTATCTCATTCCTTAGGTTAGAGAAGTTTTCTTCTATAATTTTGTTGAAGATATTTATTGGCCCTTTAAGTTGGGAATCTTCACTCTCTTCTATACCTATTATCCTTAGGTTTGGTCTTCTCATTGTGTCCTGGATTTCCTGGATGTTTTGTGTTAAGAACTTGCATTTTGCGTTTTCTTTGACAGTTGTGTCAATATTTTCTATGTTATCTTCTGCACCTGAGATTCTGTCTTCTATCTTTTGTATTCTGTTGGCGATGCTTGTGTCTATGACTCCTGATTTCTTTCTTAGGTTTTCTATCTCCAGGGTAGTCTCCTTTTGTGATTTCTTTATTGTTTCTACTTCCATTTTTATGTCCTGGATGGTTTTGTTCAATTCCTTCATCTGTTTGTCTGTGTTTTCTTGTAATTCTTTAAGGGATTTTTGTGTTTCCTTAAGGGCTTCTTCCTGTTTACCTGTGTTCTCCTCAAATTTTTTTGATAGTGTTATTTATGTCCTTCTTAAAGTCCTCTATCATCATCATTAGAAGTGATTTTAGATCTGGTTCTTGCTTTTCTGGTGATATGGGGAGTTCAGGACTTTCTAGTGTGGGAGAACTAGGTTCTGATGATGGCAAGTACCTTGGGTTGCTGATGTTTATGTTCTTGCACTTGCCTTTCGTCATCTGGATCTCCTTTGTGCAATCTGTGCTGTCTCTGACTGGAGCCTGTCTTTCCTATTATCTAGGTTGTGTCAGAATTGTTTGGGATGGGTTTTGCTGCTGGGGTTAGAGCTGAGGCCCAAGATTTGCTCAGTGCTCAGATAGAAACCAGAAGGGGCCCGTGTTCTGGGCCAGGAGTGAATTCCTGGGTCCCAGTGAGTCCCAGTTACTCCATGTTTGGGGCAAGTGTTGCCACCTCCTTGCCTAAGATACTGCTTGGGTTAGAGCTCCTGAAAGCCCCGCTTCCTCCGGATTCTGTGAGATTGGGTTCAGAGCTGACTCCCGGGATCTGCTGAGCGCTCATGCCCAGACCGAATGGAGCCCATGCTCCGGGCCAGGAGTGAATTCCTGAGTCCCAGTGGGTCCCTGTTACCCCCCTGTTTGGGGCAAGTGCTACTTTTTTTTTTTTTTAACCTGGGATGCTGCCTGAGTTAAAGCTCCTGGGAGGCCCTCTTTCTCTTGGTTTTCTGAGGTTGGGTACAGAGCTGCCGCCTGAGACCTGCTGTATGCTGGGGCCCAGACCGGAACTACTTGAGGCATTTCTATACCCTATAACAATCCATGTTTCTTTCTGACAGAACCCTGAGGATTTGAAACCTGTGATTCTCAATGCACCTCTGAAAGGCTTTGAATGGCTAAAAGTCATTTCACAGCAGGATTGATTCCCAGCCAGGATCAACCAGACATTGGCCTCCCTTTTGTGTAGTTTGGAAGATTCCCTCCTCAGAACTGCCTCTCTACATAAAATGTTTCCTGTTTGAGTTTCTTTTTTTCTAATGAATGAATTTATTTTGCTAGAGGAAGAATTTTCCTGAGCTGTTCTGAGAAAAGCAAGATGAATAACAGATTATAGATCAAACACGTTTGTCCTGTCAGTTGAGGATTGGTTTATGTATGTCACTGTATGGAAGGCTGAGAGATGATGAGCCACACTGAGGTTATTGAGAGAGGTGTAACAGCACCAGTCAAGTCTCAAGAAGATGCACATTTATGGCAGGCGTGGAACCATCACAGCCATTAGGGTCAGCCAAGATGGAGCCCTCCATGCTAATCATCAGAGCAAAGTAGAAAGAGAACAGTGTCCCTTGCAGAGCACTAAGAAGACTTCCAGGGACCTAGGTAACAGCCTCACTGCATAATTCTTACTGATCACCTATAATTGGAGGTGAACATGCATTGTCCACAGTTACTGTACTCTGTTTTCCATTTCTCAGCTTCAGAAAGGTAACTGCTCATATTACATACCCAGTAAAAGATAACTGGAATGCAACCAGCCCTCCAAGCAGGTGCTTCTTACAGGGCACTTGTCTCTGCTGCCTTGGGCTGGACAGAGGGGAATTGCTAACATTCTAAGGTGAGGATACAAGAGACAGTAGTCTAAAGAAAGAGTAGGAGGTACACACTTACATATGGTCTGAGACCAGAGCAGTTAGCCTACTTCTGGTATATTGTTCTTATAGGAAGCTGGCACTGGGAATTTTGGAGGGTTGATGAAGTAGAACTATGGCACTGACAATGATGAATACATATTTTTCCTTCATGGATTTGGAGCAGAGAAATAATACTCTGGAAAGACTTTTCTTGAGAAGATAAATGAGCTCTGGGGTAGTACACACCTACATCTGATGTGTAGATAAAAAAAGAGTGAGGGGCCAGAGGTGAGGGAGTCATGGACCAGCTGCTGCAAAGACCAAAGCTAGAGGGGCAATTCTCAGGCAATTGGTATTTGACTATTGGTACTTAAAACATCCTTACGGGTTCAAAGCGCTTAGTTTATGTGATGTTTGATCTATGAATGTCTACTGTGTTTGAAATTGAAGCGGAGAAATTCTGAAGTTGATTAAGTCATCTTAAAAAACATTATAATAATATATTAATCATGTTAATAACTTTTCTTATTGCAATATAAGAGATTTTAGGACAATAACTGTTTTACATTAGAAAGATGATATTGTTTTATATTTCTACAGAATTCTCTAGTGTCTGATTAATAGAACCCAGACAAATTATCATACATTCGATAGTCACAAAATCGTATGTATTTTTCTGAGAGAGTAAAGGAGGACAAGTTATTCATCATGAATAGTTTTGAGGCTGTGGCATTGTGAAAGACTCGTGGAAACTCTGATGGGACCTTGGAGCAAGGCTGGAGAAACAATGCGCTGGAGGATGGCTGAGAAGATGGAGGGACATAAAACGACATAGAAAATCAACAGCTGCATCTGGAGACTGATTAGGGTTACTGTGTGCTGCAAATAAAGAGTAATCTATGCTGGAACAGCAGGCGCAGGTGAGTCGGGAAAGCCCAAAGTCTCTGTTGAACGGGGAAGCCGGAAACCAAGGTGCGAAGGTGATTGGCTGGGCAGTTTGTAATTTCCGTTTTGGGTGACGTCAATGTGAAGTGATGGGAAATCTGTCCAGAAAAAACACAGCTGGCTAAGAATCTGGTAGCATCTTTTGTTTTTAATGAAAGTAAAATTGTAAAGGTCAATCTCAAAGTGAAATAAAAAGGTACAATGGCATAATTTCTTTTAAAATTCATTGCAAACTAGTTCTACTTTTATATTTTAAAATGTGGATTATGAGAAAAACTGAACTTTCAGAGAAAAGTTTTATTTCTTTGACTAAGTAGTGGTACCTATCACATCATTCTGCATCCATATTTCTATATCTA
The DNA here is from genome assembly GCF_004785775.1 of Grammomys surdaster. NCBI lineage: Eukaryota > Metazoa > Chordata > Mammalia > Rodentia > Muridae > Grammomys > Grammomys surdaster. The sequence goes on along the minus strand of NW_021604566.1, from coordinate 11,710,131 downwards.
GAGTAATTATTGTGTATTTAGAAGATTAAAGTTCACACCATAGTCTAACCCACACATGAAACACACATGTGTTTATATGAGATACATATGAGGTGAAATCATATCTTATTTATAGATGTTAATGATACTGACATCTCATTTGGAGAGAAAAAAAATGGAAAAAAGAAAGAAATCTGTACTGAACTCCGAATCTTGCATCTTCTCTTTAAATATTTAAATATAGACTGGGGGAGGAAGCTCATGGTGGTGGAAGTGAAAAGACACAGCAGCAATTACAATGTAGCAAAGCCTTGTTTTAGTAGCTGTATTCAATGTCATAGTCAGGTTGGAAGGTCCCAGAGGAGTTCACAGCATTTGGTGTAAGTCAAAAAAGTGGGAGAAACAGGAATTCTTGCAAATCAGATGAATCAGGAGAACAAACTGATTATTGGGTATATTTGAGAGAAAGTAACCCTGTCACTAGAACCCTGTCAGCCAGTCTCCCCTCTGGGATTGGAGGTGACAGACCCAGGAGCACTGACTCCGGTGTAGTAGGAACAAAGGAAGCTCACTAGTTGCAACAGTTGGTTAATATTTATTGTGTGCATGTGTATGAGGGTTGTGTGCATCCTTTTGCAGAAAAAAAGGGCCTATGCCGGGTGCTGGTCCTCAGTTTTGAGACTTGTCATTTTGGTTACAAGTATGTGTCACTACACCAAGTTCTGTTTGTTTGTTGGCCCTAACATAGGAGATGCTGGGGCTCCAAACAGGTCCTCATGCTCTCCAGACAAGCACTTTGCTGGCTGAGCTATCTCCCTCCTCTCTTCCTCCATCCAGACGTTAGTTTTAAAACTTGTCTCTGGAGGAGAATATAGCAGTCGTTGATTTTGTCAGGATAACAACGAGGGCTGAGCCAGAAATCTCCCCCTGCTCTTTACACCAGTGTATGGCAGTTTCCCTCCCAGATGTTTGGTGCTGGTAGCTCAACATTCTAATTGCTGTTATTATAAACTTGGTGGCTGAGTCACACAGTTGTCATTAGATCTCTGCATAGCTTGGCTCTGATTTCTCACCAGACGTCACCCATTTAGAACATTCATAGAAGGTATGCATGCTTTAGTTTTTGATGCTTTTTTAAATCCTGACAACTATTCCATACCTATCACACTACACTTTCTGGAGGGAATTAATTGTACTTTGCCTTAGAAGTCATTCCAGATAGTTTCTAGGAGCCAGTTTAACCAGCCAATGAGTAGGAGGGAAGAGTACAGTTTTTCTTTGATACTTGAATATAGATATATTACAAACTCCTGAAATTCTTTTTAAAAGGAGTGTGTCGGGTCGGGGGAGGAGTGCAGAGGAAAAGGGCTGATGATTAGAGTATCTTAAGTTGTTAGTCAAGTCCTATGCAGAAGCCGACAGTGTTGGACACTGTGGTCCTTTGGTGAGTCTACTCTTACCCAGGGCTCTGAGCTAGAGTTAAGCCGGGCACTTGAATAAATGAACAAACAAATGAGAAAAGCAAAAGTAGTCTGCAAAGATTTCTTTGTTACAAGCCATGACTGCATACATAGACAGGCATAGCTAACAAGGACACTAACTCTTTGCTGCCCATGTTTTGGTGTACGTTCAAAATCAGGGATAGAATTCGAGGAAACTGAGATAAAATCTGCCTTCAATTCAAAGTCTGGGCAGAGTGCACTTCTACTAACAGTTGTTTCAGAAATACACGTGTTCTATAAACTTGCGTAACTCTTACTTTTGTGTGTGTGCCTGCAGTTGTTTTGTGACCTCTGTGACCATGTGGAAGGCTCCACCTGCTAAGTTCCCTTTAGTGCTTAATTACTAGAAATGAAAGGACTCAGAAGGCACTGCAGTTGTTCAGAGTTTCAATTAGTTTTCTGCTTATCTCCCAGGGATAATTTAGAGTGACGAACTAAATGCATTCCTCTTTTATTTATTTATATTTTTTAAGCATTGGGAAACATGAAGATGTGAAGAGACTCCCGGGTTCCCACACTGGTGGGCGGAACTGAAGAACTGGGTCAGCCACCTTCTGCAGTGTCCTGGAAGGACTCTGGGGGAACAGCAGGGGCACTAACTACTGGGAACAGTTAGTGTTGCTTAAACACTCAGTCGTCCAGGAGCTAGACTGGAACAGAAGGACTATAGGAAAGACTGCCTGGACAGTAGCCAGAGTCTGTGTTATCAGCATTCCAAGCATTCACTACCAAGGTGTGGATCAAGATGCTGAGTCCTAAGGCTCATTTTTTTTTTTTTTTGTGATGGTTGATTGGATCACATTGGTTAGTTTGTTTAAGTGTAGTGGGACTGAGTTCCAAGGACATTAATGAATATATCTAAATGGTGGTGTCCCTGAGTCTGCTCAGTCAGCAAACGCCTATGACCTTCATGGCCAATTTCTCTAAGTCTCCTGAGAGCCATGTCCCTTCATCCCAGGACTCAGGTGTTCTAGCAGATGCTCCTTACATTTCTGGTTGACACATCTGTGGCTGGCCGCCTTGTTTTTCTTCGACTACGAGATGATGCTTTCTAAAACTATTATGTTTTGTAGTAGAGTCATTCTATTTATTGTACTTGAGAACTTTCTAGGTAGCTTAATGCAACTGGTTAAAAATGTGTTTAGAGAACTGTGGAGAGCTTTTGGGGCTTTAGGCAGGAATCTGACCTTGGGCCATGACAAGGAAGTAAGTTCAGGCAGGTATCTAATTTTAGGCTAAAACAGAGAAGTAATTTCAGTCAGGAATCTAACTCTTAGGCTAGAAAAAAGAAGTAGGCCTCAGGCATGAATATGACTGTGAGCTAGGACAGGGAAATAGGCTCAGATATTTTTTGTCATCCTGATGAGCCCTTAGAAACAGTGATCATGAGAGTGATCACGGGAGTGATCACAGGACTTTGTCTATTGCCTTGATTTTTCCTTGACTATTTGTATCTATTGTATTGCTGGTTCCTCAACCTAGAATTGACCCAAATACTTGCCTGTAATTAAAATTATTTAAAAGGAAATTGGGAAAAAATAAACCTGCCTCAGCCTTCAGCCTCAGAACTGGCTGTGGTCATGCTGCAATATTGTCTAATCGTCTCTTCTTTTAATCCTCACTCCTGCGCTGGAGAACCTGTTGACTGACTGAGCTGGCTTGGTCAGAGAACCATGACGTGAAAAAATAATTAATGTCAAATAAGCCATATCTTGGGTTTGCAGATTAAGAAACAAAACCCTAGGAAAATTTAGGGGCCACTAGTTCAGAACACAAGAGTTCTAATGTCATGGACCATTATCACAAGGCAAACTTTATGTGTTTACATGTTGACTCATTATAGAGAAATGGCTATGGATTTTCATTACTTTCTCAAATAGTGTTACTTAGCAAAATGTTGGCATCCATTCTTGCATCATTGCTTATTTATATGAATGAATTCTAATAAGAAGAGAAGAGAACCAGCCATTGAAAAATCTTTGAAAGTCCTGCCCAGTGTGTGACAAGGACTGCAGAAGATTCAATGTTATTTGAGCAAAAAGAGACTATTCTGGACATTCCACATCAGAGCTTGTGCTTTGGAGATGCACAGCATTTGATGAGTAACTGAAAATGAACAAAGCGTTTGGCTGACTGCAGAGTGCAACACTTCAGAAAACTAATAGTTAAAAAACACAAACTTGGCGAGTCTTAATGTTTTAAAGTTGAAGGTCACCTGATAATTTCTTGAGAAATCTCATGACCCCCAAAATACAAAGAACATTGTCAAATACTCTCTGCAACACCTTTCCCCCACCCAGAATAACCTGAGACATAGGAATAACCTGTGGAATAGAAATGAAACCATAAATTATAAGAGGAAAGCTTTCATGATATTCAGTTTGCTGAATTTTAAAATCACATGTTAGCCTTATAATAACTATGTGCACCCTATTAGGTGCACACACACACACACACACACACACACACACACACACAGAGAGAGAGAGAGAGAGAGAGAGAGAGAGAGAGAGAGAGAGAGAGAGAGAGAGAGAG
>NW_021604566.1:11696806-11706105 GCF_004785775.1 Grammomys surdaster | reverse complement strand
GAGAGAGAGAGAGAGAGAGAGAGAGAGAGAGAGAGAGAGAGAGAGAGGACTGACTCCAGGAGACATCTGCTCTAAGGCTGCAAATTAAGCCCGCTCTGCCTTCCCTGGCAGACCTTCTTCCTTTAAAACAAGTGGCTTTCCAGGAGAAAAAAAAAAGGATCTTGGGATTTTCTTTGGTCATTAGATAGCTCTAGGCCAGATAGAAACATAAAAATTTTCTTTGTGTGAGGAAAGAGGAGAGCTTTCCTGAAGATTGACTCAGGTTACAAAATTGGGGGAGAAGGATTTAAGCTCTTTTATTTCAGTTCCTTTTCCAAACATGGAAAGTTAAATAAGGGTCCAGCCTCCATCTTTCAGGGGCAGATCTCATTGCAAATGTAAACTTCACTGGGCAGCTCACAGCATTTCATACACAGCAAATAACCTAGACTTCAAGGTTAAAATGCCACATGCAAATCCTACCTTCCAGTTGGAGAGGTGTTAGTGAGAAAGATCTAAAGCAATGGTATCCTCTTAAATTCACTCTTTCTTTTTAACTGTTTGCATTATGGCTCTCTGTTTCAGCCTTGGATTATAAATCGGATGGAAAAAAAAAAGAAAGAAAGAAATCACTGGTATTGCAGTTCTTCATGGCAGATGTAGAGAAAAGGAAAGGTAGAAATGAAATGAAAGCTCATGGGCTTTGGATTCAGACACAAGTTCACCAGGTCACAAAACCTCACAGAAGCCTATGCTCTCACTGCTGGATAGCGTGTGAATCATCACTCACAGGACTTTGTGGGCAAGCCTTCTGTAAGGATAGTGGTTGCCCAGGACACACTGCTGGAAGGGGGCATTCATCTGAAGTTCTGTTTCGACACTTTCAGTGAATCTGTGTACTCACTGTTCCCAGTGGCAAACTCAGAATATTTGGTCATCCTACACAGCTCTCACTGTCATTAGGAATACAAAGGTGACTGGATTTTAAGTGTAAAGTCGTGGAGTTACCCCTCATGAACTCACAACTCTCTGTTTTGGAAACACAGAAACATACTGATTATCAGGTAGCCTCCAAATATACTGATTATCCATGCAGAGCCACGGTTGCTCAACTGAGAAGAGTAAACTAGGCAAATTACCCACGGAGTACAAATATCCTATTAATTTACTTAAGAAAATGTCTCATGCTACCCCACCTCCATCCTGTATTCCCAAATTAGATTATTTTTTATGCTTTAGTTAATAATAGTCAATTGATTTCATTACTAATTTGATACTTAAGTTGTCAGAGCAGTTTGGATTATCCAGGGACTGACAGTTGTCTTCAGTGCCCCACTGCATAGCTTACACACACACACACACATATATATATAATACACACACACACACATATATATATATATACATATATATATTTACATGTATATACATGTATATTCATATACATGTACATATACATATATACATAAGCATGATATATTAGGTTATCTTATATTTCTATTGCTGGGCTGGTCTTAAATTCAATCCGAGAGTGGTTCCCAACCCTTCCAGGATGCTCATGTCACCATTGCACCGTTGGATTTGTCTTGCCAAGCCATTGTTGATTTGCCAAATTCTCTGCTATGCACTTTTCTCCTCCTAGCAAACAGAATACTCTAGCACTATGAAAGCTAACAGAAAGGGTTGAAGCTTCCAGATCTGAAACTACCTAACTTCTACATGTCCTATGATTCCAGCATGCAATGTCTTCAGAAATAGAGGTTCACTGTCAAATGCTGGAGGCACTAAGCTTTTATTTGTTAGTTTATGGTGTCCAGCGGGGACACTGTCACTCTATTATAGTGTAACCTCAATTAAAATACGAGAATAGAATAGAACTAAACAGAGATTTCTCAAAAGACGAAACCCAAATGACATGCATGCATATATATATATATATATACATATATATATGTATATATATATATGCATGCATATGTTTAACAGTTTTAGCCAGCAGCAATATAAATGCACACTTATGCTCCTTTGAGGAATCATCCTATCCAGCTCAAAATGGCTATGATACAGACATACAGAGAGAGAGAGACAGAGACACAGAGAGACAAAACGGGGTGGCTGGCATTGGTATGAGAATGCTTATTCACCTTTATTCACCTGGGTAATTTCTGTTTGTCTTTCGGCTTTTAGGTTAATATACCACCCTCACTGACACCCTCCCTGATGTTATAGCAATTATTATATTTATCTGTTACACATACTCTCAGGGAACTGTGAATTCCTCCTTTGTGATACTGAGTCTTAACTATAGCAGTCTGAATTTCTTAAATGCTCTTACAAGTCTTCCTTTAATAAAATATCAAATTTTAATTATCATCCTATTATGTTATATATATGCGTGTTTTACCTGCATGTATATCTGTGGGCCACATGTGCACCTGGTGCCTAAGGAAGCCAAAGGGGGCACTAGATTTTCTGGAACTGGAGTTACAGACCGTTCTGAACTACTATATGGGTGCAAGAAATTGAACCCAGGTCTTCTGGTAGAGCAGCCAGGGTTCTCAACCTTAGCAGCCTTGCATGTCTTCTTAGTACATGGAATCATGCAACTGATGAATGCATTGGAGCAAGTGATGAGAACCAACATGAATACACTTTGCTTCTTTGCCTTAAAGCCTGTGCTTCTTAGCTCCAGGGATGGGACAGTACCTGAGCAGTTTCACATTTCACAGCAAACTCAACAGGCAATTTCTCATATAACATTGGAAGGCTGAAAATTCTGTAAGTCTAAAAATGCTGCAAATATGAGAAAATGTTCCATTGTGCACCTAGTTAGCCACTTTAAACTTCACAGTGAACCTCACTTTTCTCTTTTATCCCACAAGCTTCCCAGTGACTTAAACTGTTGTAGGATATCTGTTTTATCAAGTTATTTCCCACAGGGAAGCCGGCCTTTTGTGTGGATAACAATATACATTTGTACAGCTAGACACAAAAACTGCTTTCTCCCCCCTCATCAGGAAGAAAAACAAACATTATGTTTTAATGTAATGGAAAATTAACAATGTTAAACAATGTGTTCATCCATCAAAACACTGGGAAGTTTGAAGACAGGTTTCCAGCTAACAATGTTCTCACCTGGAGCTCGTTACGGGTTCCGAAAGTGCTTCTTTCTCCAATTTCTCACTAATGTGCCACTGGGAGTCACACCAGGTGTTCCGTACACCGGCTTTCACTCTGAGCAGCTTTATCTGAAAACCCATCACTTCCTGCCCCACAAACGCAGCCCTGTTCACTTAGCCACTCAGCTCCTCCGATGGAGACCAATATGAGTGGCTGCTCTCAAGACCTAAGTGTTGCGAATGAGAACCCCGAATTCTTTTGCCTACTTGACTGTGTTAATGGGAATTCAAGCTGTTTAAACTGAAGGGTTTCTTTAAACAGTCACCTTGTCATATTAAAGGAATTTTACAGACTTTTTATTGTCATGTTAGCAATTTTGATCTGCAATAAATGCAGTGGACTATTTTGAAACAAAATAATAATAATAAATGTACAGTTATAGAAAGCTCACAAACAATACCCATCTGTCTCTTACCTTGTGTTAATGAGGAAAATTGTCACTTGACATGGAGAGAAACTGGCTCCAGATTGGTCTGGTTTCTCCTATCAAACTTGCCTTGTGGTTTTCTATGGCAAAAGCAGACGTCTATTCGCTGCAAGTATGGCTTGGTAAAAAGTCCCTAGACACATTCTTTCCTTTAATTTAATGTAAGACCTGGCCATGAAATCATTCTGTGTTGTAGACTTCCTTTCCAAATTACAGTCCTGGCAAGTGAGAATATACTGTACCCGACTGCACCACACCCTGTTCCAAGGGTGAGCTAGGATTTGTTGACTAGGATTTTATTACATGCCAAGTAGATGTGAAAACCCAGAGAACACTGGTGGTCCATTGAGAAGGCAGTACCTTTTTAATGGTTTGGGGAAATGGAAACAAGTAAGGAACTATTGCAAGGTATGAACTGCCCACTCCTGGGTGAGTCGAAGATCAGAGACAGGTAGAAGAAAGGGGTTTGCAAAGCTCACAGTAGTAAGATAGCACTCTGAAGGAGACCTGCACATGGTGCTGTCTTCTAAACCAGTGACTGAGATATAAACTCAACCTCTCTAACGCTGCAACCCTTTAATAGTTTCCTGAGTGTGGTCACCTCCAACCAGAAAACTATGTGTTGCTTCATCATAACTACAGTTTTGTTACTATTATGTATCGTAAAAGTATCAGATATGCAGGATATGGGTTGAGAACCACTGTTGTAAATTACAGCTGAAGAGTTTATTAAATGTAGCAGAATTGTCAGAAAATGGCCCTGAGCTTCCATCTTCTCTTAGCAAAGATAAAGACTATTTTTCTTTTTAAATAACTGATGGCATCCCTACTGGCTGGACCACAGAAAGGCATGTGGGGAGATGGAAATGTTCTTGGTCTTTGGAGTGATCAGGAATCACATCTTGCTGGGGAGGATGTGTATGTTTCTGAGTCCCCTTAAAAGGCAGTATAATGTTTCTCAAGTGGAAGTTGCAAACAGCCCATTTGGAATAACTTCAGGCCACTTATCTTTATGGTCATGAGAAAAACAAAACCAACTCCAAGATGTGATCGTTTTACATCATCCAAAGAGGATGGTGGACTTTTCGTTCCCCCTTTGGTGGCACTTATCTATATGGCTGCCATGGTAGATGGGACAGAACTAAAACTAGCTGTCTTTCTTGCTCCTTCTCTCATTGAGAGATTCTCTGTCAGGAAAGGCAGTGCAATGTCTCAACCCAGTACTCCATGTTCACAGAGCCTGCCATCCAGAAACCAGAGTACTGGCTTTTTTTGTTTCTGTGTGTGATCCTCCTGTTTCACCCTCCTTCAGACTCTCATGCATGCACATTCCCGACCTGACTGCCCCACTGTCAGCTTCTAAAGTAAAAGAGTGGCTGTTTGTATCTAGACTTTCAGGTCACACTAGGGACAGTGTTTGAAAGCGTTTATTCTCCTTGACCAACTAGGACCACCTGGATATCATCTCTACAGTCAGTCACAATAGCGACCATCAACAGATGATATTGTGACTTGGGAAGGGCCTCCACTCATGTACTTAAAGTCTCTAATAACTGTCTGAGAGTAGTTAGCTGACATCCAGGTACTTTTCCACATCTCTTAGATGTGAGAGGTAAGCACCACTGATAGAAATATGTTCAAAAATATCATTGAATTGTGCTTCCTCTCCATATTCTTGAAATCATATCCACATGGTTAAGCTTTATTAACCCTTTTAAGCCACCAGACTGTATCATGGTGGTGGCACTAAGAAAGGGCTATGCTGTTTGAAGATAGAAGTTAATCTAATTCTAACAGAGTTTGTAATTTCTGACTATACATGATCCAATATATAGTCTGTGATACAGTAATGAGGTAAACCTAGGGCTTAGCTTTCATTTCAGAAACCTCTAGGGCTGTTTCTGCTCCTATCAGCGTTTCCTAAATCTTGAAAACTAAAAGCGGGGTGATTTGTGGTTCCCAGCAGGTATTTGTTTGAGAGAGAAATCATAGCAGGTCTAGTCACACTTGAATGTGGCTCTCACAAAGTATTCTATTGCCTGACTTTAAAGAAATTATAGCATACACTTTCATCCCTTATCTTGCTTTTACTAACAACAGCAAAAGCACAGGTTCAGGCTGAAGCGGGTAAAATATCACATGAAAAGAGGATTATGGATTTGCAGCAGGTTTCTTCCTCTTTGAGTAAGTCCTCCTCACCTCTGTCCTTGAAAGTCTGTGCATGTTCCAGGTAAGTCAAAGTCCAAACCAAAAGAGAGAAGAGGAAAAGACGGAGAAAGGCACAGGGAGCAGAGAGGGAGAGAAACAGACGTGTGTGTGTGTGTGTGTGTGTGTGTGTAAAACTAGAACCCATGAGGGTCTCACACTAACTCTAGTTTGTGCCACCTGCTACAGTTGTGGAAGGCTGTGCCAAACAGTCTGTTTTGAGTAGGACTGGTTTCAGAGGGTCTTGTTTTCCTATTAACCTATTCTGCAAAAGACAACAGTATGGAAGTGTGCACAGTGAAACCCAGGATCCTATACTTCGTTTTACGAACCTCCCTAAAAAGGCCTGCTTTTCCTTACCTCTTTCCACGAGCATGGCTTTTGTGCAGATGAAATAGTTACTCTTACTCCCATGATAAATCCATGATGAAGTCACCTGAATGAAGGAAGGCTTTACTTTGTTGCACAGTTTGACGGGAGAGACCTTCAGGGTGTGGAAGACATGTTGGCAGCTAGTCATGCTGTGTCAACAGCCAGGAAACAGAGGAAAGAAGGCCATACTTCTCTTTCTTTCTACTTTTTAGTCCATCCAGGACCTCGACTCAGGAAGTGATACCTCCATACAAGATGGGTCTTCACAACTCAGTTAACTTTTATCTGTGGAAATGCCATCACAGACTCATATGTCTCCTAAGTGATTCAAATTCTTGTCAAGTTGATAATATTTACCATTCTAGCTGACCCAGTCCTTTGGCTGGTCTGTGCCCTTTCTAGAGAATGGATTAAGTCACGTGTATACTAAGTCTCAATCAAATGCTTGCTCCTAGCTTACTGTGCTCATTCCAGCCTCCTGTGCCCAGGCTGAAGCCGCTCACCTTCAGCTACACAAGCTCCATCTACACAAGCTCTGCTCCAACTACGCAAGCTCAACACAGTCAAGCTTTCCATGCTCCCCAGGGTTTCTCTTTTCTCTCTGACTGATTATACTCATTTTTTGTCCTTGAGTTTATGTTTCCACTTAGCTTCTATAGTTTCTCCTTGGTTGATATTTGGGGAGTCAAAAGAGCTGCAAGCTCACCAGCTTCATAGTAAGTATAAACTGTGGAAATGTTTCCAGCATGTTCTCTAATAAAGTTCTCATTTTGTATAGGCTGCATAATCTCGTTTTCTTATGATCAGTCTTTGTATCTAGTGGGTAGAGATTAACATCAGAAATGGTGTCAATCTCCTTGATGAATCTTTAGAAATCCACAGTCAGTAAAATAATGATTGTTAATTGCCTCATGCATAAAAATCATCTGGAAAATTTTTCATATGGTAAATAATGCCATTTGATCAGACTGCTGAGCATTATCAACACATCATCTGTCAGTGTTATTTGTGATAGTGTATTAATTGTCAGTGTTTAGTTGTGATCTCATATTAATGATCAGTGTTAGTTGTGATTGCATATTTCATGTTGCCCAGTTATTCACACTCCCAGTGACTATTACTTAATTAGTGAGGAAAGCCAGGTAGATCAACTAACAATGTACAGAAGGTCCTTGTTTTACATCTGACCTAAAGATGACCATATCAGCTGAAATAAAGCACAACAATTCTAATAATTAGAAGAAAAAACTGTGATCACTCTTTAGTTTTTAATGTCTTCACATTGTAAGCTTGATTGGTGTTCATTATAGTAAATGTTTAAGTGGGTTATAATAAATATTCAAGAAGATATAGAATATGCTGAAACTAATATATCCTGATTTACTATAATCTAATTCACTAGAAATTTGGATAACTAAGGTGTTTGCGCTACTGTACAAAAGTCCCTATTTATAGAAACTACTTTGAATAATGTCTACCTTCTTCTCATCTAATGCTGCAAATGTCTCTGAGAATGCCTTAAAGATGAATATATTTAACAGCTCTCTTCTATAACTCTATTACTCTTTCTATTCAAACTCCAGTTCTAGTACTGTCAGTTTTTATATTGTTTCACTTCTTTGTTTTTTCCCAACTCTCACCTTTGCTTACCTACATACGTAAATATTATATGGGGAATAGGAGAAGAGTAAAAATTCATAATTTTCTATCTGATGGACTAAACAGGCCCATCATCAATAGACTTTGAAGGAAACAACATAGGTGGACCATGGCATGTGGGCTAAAGAGCCAAAAAGGAATTTTATGTTTCATATAATTACTAATAGCTAATATAAATGGAAAACTGTTATCTATGAAAGACTAGTGTTGCTTTATTAAATGACAGTAGCCTAAATTAACATGTATAGAAATTGCACACCGTGCAAACTGCCCAAATCATCATATTAAAGGCAGTCAACTAGAGGATATGGTTGCTATGAAGACACGCACTACATAGCTGTACCAGGAGAAGTGCTAAGTAAGCAGGCTCACAGGGTAAGCTTCGACCTTTGTATTGTGTTCCTTTAGGGCTGCATTCCCTTTGGCTGTCTTCTAGCCACTGATTTTGTGACATACACATCAAAGGGCGTGATAGGTTTGCTTTGGTCAGGTAGTTGCTTTGGTTTCAGGATGCCTCATTGGCTTATCAAAACTTTACTTGGAATGTAGTATCTCTTCTTACTGAGGCTTTTTTACCTCCTATTCTCCTTCATAGAACATACTTGTGTCATGATTCTGAGAGTTTTTCCACCAATTCCAATCCATTTCTTAACTCATTCTGACATCTGCTTCTCAAAGAACTTAAACAGAAGGAATTGTGATTTGCTTCCAAGTCTATCACTCCTGACAGAAAAAAGAACATAATCTTAAGTAACAGAGTCAGTCCTGTGCTTCAGATTTCACAGGTGAAGATCTGAGACAAGCAAGGTTCCTACAAACAGCATGATCTGGACATTTGGATGAAGCCTTCAAAGACTCCAGTTGCCTGTTATTGTTAAACTTTATGAGTGTCCTGCAGAGGGATAAGAAATTTAGGGTCATCAATAAGCAGTTATAGGCTGATTAAACAGGTATTTATTGCCCAGAAGGAACAATGTAGCCAATCATCAGACTTCAGAATGCCTGGGCCCCAGAATCATGGGAGACAGGGTATGAAGATGGCTAACTCTGAGGATATCAGCTATGCAGAACCACCTAAACCCATAAAGCCTGTGTCAGTAGTCCACCCTCCCTTAGTATATACTATAATAGCACTGCAAGTGTGGACACCATTGCAAAAGTCACACACAGGTACCATGATCCCTCATGAGCTGCCCTGCCTGCTCTTCTGGCTTTTAGATGATAGTCAGCCAGTTTTATGTGTCAATTACAATAGGGCCAGAAAGAAAATAATGATAACTTAAGCTGTAGGGCAGACAAAGGTATAAATTTAATTAAGCCCTGAATGAAGGAAGGGCAAAGAGAGCAGACTACTAAGTAAAAGTCAAAGCTAGCATGGCCATATGATCTTTAGTGGAAGTGAAGGATTCATAGGAACAACAAGAGGAAGAAGGAGGAGGAGAAAGGGGAGGAGAAGGAAGAGGAAGAGGAATGAGAG
>NW_021604566.1:11626508-11696796 GCF_004785775.1 Grammomys surdaster | reverse complement strand
AGGAGGAGGGGAGGAGAAGGAGGGAGAGGAAGAGGAGGAGGAGGAAGGAGAATAGGAGGAAGGGGAGAAGGAGGGGAAAAGAGGAAGAGCCAGGGTAGGAGAAGAAAGGGGAGAAAGAGGAAGGCAATGAGGAGAAAGAAAGGGAAGGGGAGGAGGAAGAGGAGAAAGAGCAGGGATCCTACAAAAAAGGTATGACATATGCCTTCCTGAGTGAGGCATTTTTGTGAACTGACAATCAAATCACCCAATGTATTTAAAGCAGAAGAGTAAAGCATTTGGCAAACATACTCACAGCCACTAGAATGATTCCCAGTCCTGAAGAAGAGCCTCCATTTGAAAGGGTGAGACAGAGGCAGTGCAAGCAGCTTGGATATTATATGAGAGTGGATTCCATGAATAGGTCAGTGTTTATCATTGATCACCCAGTGTCATAGAGTTTTATGTGGACCAGTGTAGTTATTCTTGCTTTTAGGTGGCAGTAAAAATGATATTTTGAATAAAAATACTTTCTTTTGTAGTTAGATGGAATTATAGTTGTACATAGACCCAGGCATCATGCCCCTCAACTTTGTGGAGGTCCTATAAGTGGTTTAGAAAACTGGGTCATGTTGAAGTCACTTGCTTTTTACTCTGAATACTGGATTTTAGGGACATTTTTGTTTGGTTTCTTGTTGGTTTATTTTCCATCATAAAAGTGTACCTTTAGCTTCTAAGGTTCCCAAATATTTTTTTATTCAGTTTTTGTTCTAACAGTTGCAGAAGATTGATCATAGAAAGCTGTTTGCTCAGGCTCAGAAGCACAGGGGAATGCAAATTGGCAAAAAAAAAATGAAAGTGGTCTTGGAAGTGTAAGGTTGGGAAGGAAGGACACTTGGGAAATTTATGCTTTCAAATGGCCCTTTGTGGTATCACCTGCCCTGGCATACAAACAGCTTTTCTTGGAAATTTGACATTCAGACAATCTGAGCTGATGAAGACCACATCACTGATATTATCTTGGTATTCTTCTATTTTCCAGTTATAAAGTATTATTTTATTTTATTTTTGATTTGCCAAGTGAAACAATTAATACTTGAGAACTTGGTTCCATTATGTAGCTGTGTAACAGATTTATAGATGTTTATCTGAAATACTTTTGCAGCTGAGGCAAGCAAGCACAGGGAATAGTTTAGCAACATGGGACTCCTCTCACCTTGAGTTTTGCATACACTCCTGTCTAAACAATGCAGCTAGCAACCTGCTAGCCACTCAGGACACACTTGCATAGATGCTCCTACACCTGCTTTAAAGATGGAAATGAATTGCTGTCCTGAGGAACACTGATAATACCTTCCCATGTTTGTATCCAAACACATCCTGAAACACCATCCAGGAACTGCAGGAACGGACTGATCAAGCGTCGATTGGTTTCGGGTGCATGCACAAGTTAAAACTGTGTCATAGGTGAACTTTAAAAAATAATCTCCTGTACCCATGAACAATTGGAGATATGTGTGTGTGTGTGTGTGTGTGTGTGTATTTGTAATCGTATATATATGTATTTGTAATCATATACATATCATGTATATATATATATATGATTAATCAGATGCACTATGTGAGGTGACACGTGGTGAACAAAGAAAAGCCTACATAATTTAAGGTTGCCAATCAAAATACAGAGCCACCCAAATTATACCTGAGTAATGGAGCTTCTTTTCTTGAACCCCAGAAAAAGTCTAAACAATTAGGTCCCTTGTTTTACTTAATCTTGTAGCCCACTTCTCTCCTGAAGTATAAGCTGTTCTGATCTGTTCCTTTGTTTTTGAATAAAGTTTCCTTATGACTTTGCAATCTGTATGGACTTTTACTTCAGTCTTGAACCTAGAAACACCAGGTAGAGATCCAGCCTCTGGAATCATAACTGTTGCTTGATGTTTCAAAGTTGGAGATACAAATAACACAATGGAAGAACAAGATTTTTTTTTCTTGCAAACATAGATTTGGGTTTGTTTGTAGTGTAGAAAGATGAGTCAAATTCCTTTATGCACTTTTCTGCATAATTTTCTTAGCTGTGGCAGTCAGTTTGGCTGGCTTGCTTGCTTGTTTGTTTGTTTGTTTGTTTATTATTTTGCCTTTTGAAGATAGAGTTTCTCTGTGTAGCAGTGGCTGTCCTGGAACTTACTCTGTAGACCAGGCTAGCCTCAGCAGCTTGGGTTTATATATTTGTTACTTATTAATGAGACATTAAAGACAGACTTGACGAGACCTTGAAATGTGTCCTCAGAATAGGACAATATTTGATTGATCAACAGAAAATATCCTTTTCATGGTTCCAAATGGATTCCCCATGAATCCATTAATCCCGAGTCCAGATGCTTCCTAAAGCCTTCAGTGTAATGAATTAGATAGAAATATGAATCCTTCGTATGGTGTATTTTGATCCCAGCTGGGAATATGACTGTGACCCGAGGAAGAATTTTCAGAAGTACTAAATGCAACTGGAAAAGCAGCAACAGATATTAGTCTCAGCTCTCATGGTATCAGATTTTCCTCTCTGCCAGCCTGGGGCAGCCTGAGGAATCCACGCCGTCCTGTGAGAGACTTCACAGGACTGAAGCTGTTAATGTTCTGATTGCCCACATCCAAATCCCTGCTTGCATCATAAAACAATAAAAAAATAAAAAAGAAAGTAAACCTGGAAAGAGCGTTGGGAAAAGAGAGTCAGGATAAAACCCTGATTTTTGGTAGGAAAACTTCAGATCTGCCTCTCAGTGTGGGGCACTGACACTAGAGCCAGCCCCAGCCCCCAGGGTCACAGGGGAAGAGTTAAAAGATAACACACAGCTGTTCTCCTTTCTCCTGAGGATGGAGAGAAAATGGGTTTACACCCAAGCAGAGGGATTTAGACTGATCTAGGAGAAAGCAAGGTAATGCTTTCACAGCAGAAACCTAGTGTCTTCCCAGGCCTGTTTAGTGACCCAGAGTCCCCAGAGGCCCAGAGGCCCACAGAATGACTCAGTTAAACACCACTATTCTCTTTGATAAAAAGACTAAAAGGAATCTTAAAAAAAAAAACCCACTTTGTGTGGGATTGTATCAGCTTTAGTATTATCTCAGTTGCCAGCTCCTCTATTTTCAAGTAACGTATAAATTAAAATGGGGAAATTATTTGTGACTTATTTTTTATCATTTGTTTTTGGTTATTTTTTTTAATTGGTTCCAGTGGGAAGAAATGAATATTGAAAAGAATACCTTGGTCCCGAGAAGGCAGAAAGCCATTTCTTCATGAGAAGAAAACAGGACGTGTTGAGCTAGACTTTGGGTACTGACTCTTGCAGCTTAGAAGTCTCAACTCCATATGCTGCCTTGGGCATGCCAGCACCGTGTGTTGCTTTGCTCATTTAAATACAAGGAGGATATTCAACTTGCTGACACACATTTTACGGAGACATTACCTAAAATGAGGCAATATGTTCTTTAGTTCTGAAGATAAAAACACAGAGATACATTTTGTGGGGCAAAAATCAAGTGCATAAAACCATGAAAAAAATTAGAGAGAAAATTTTTTCACAAGAACTCTAAATTTACCACCACTATACATTGTTTCTTAACACACATGTGTTTCTTTGTGTGTCCACAATAGTGAAAAGACTCATGTGCAAAGACATAAACAATTACAATAAAGGGGCTGCCAAACACTTGAGAGAGCAATGAGGGGAATATGGGAAAATTAAGGGGAAAGGAAAATTATGCACTTATAATGTCAAAATTAAAGAACTAATACAAATGCACTTTTAAATTAAGTACAGTAAAAAATAAGAAAGACTTATGAAACTCGAGAGAGATCTCAGCAATGAAGAACACATACTGCTCTTCCAGCAGACTGGAGGTGCATTCCTAGCACTGTATCAAGTGCCTTACAATCACCGTAACTTCAGCTCCAGGGGATCCAACATTTCTGGCCTTTGTGAGTGTCTGCATTCATGTGCACATACCTATGCATACACATATACATATAATTAAAAATAACAAAAGAAAAATTTCAAAGAATGACAAGGCTTTACCAGAATAGAGATTTTGGTTATTTTGCTTCATTTTCCTTCTTTCTTTTGGCCTTTCATTTTCTTAAAGCAAAGCAATCTCAATGCAGTTAATAATATATAGATAGTTTATAGTTTGTAGTATCTGTGTTAGTATTGACTCATTACTATCTAAGAGGGATTAAACATTCTTTAACTCCATTGGAAAATTAGCTTTCCACATTTCTTTTGCCTTCAGGATTACACGGTTATTCAGAAAGGAGCATGAAATCTAAGTCTGCATAAAACCTTTATTTGCTCTCAGTTCAGATATGCTGTTCAGCTTCCCACACAGGTCATCACTGACCTTCTCTTCTGAAAGAAAGTTATGGCAGGTTCCTAGAGGCCCCAGTTCTAACAGGAAAAGACTCGTGGAGGCTGCCTATAAATGGGGAACAGGAATAATCCAGTTCAGAGAAATGAGTGGCTTTTTCGCGCACAGTGGCTTCTGGGTTCCCACAGCCTTTCACTAAGAACGTCTTTTATTGCTTATCTATAGTTAATTTACCCACAGCACCACCAGCTATTTATTTTATTTATTTACAACCCCCTACACACACACACACACGCTCGAAATTTCTTAATATTAGAGAGTTTAAAACTAGATACCTAAGACCGGGATAAGACAGGAGGACGGCTGTGGTGGAAGTTCATCTGTCCAAGGATGAGTGAGTCCTCTTTTAAAGAAGCAAACTTTTTTTTTTTTTGAAGTGTCGGGAAGTTAAATTTCTCATTTAGACAGACACATTTATCTTTTACTTTTAAAATCAGAAAATGATTGTGTGGTTGCATATTGGCTAATTTTTTGAGGAACAATTAACAACAACAACAACCCCCAAAACCAAAACAGCAACAACAAAACCCACAAAACTTAGAGATCTCTTTAAAGAGCTATGTAGAAATGTTAAGCACATCCTCATGTTAGACAAAAATTCCTGAAAGGCTGAAAGATTCATCCTCAGGAGTTTATGCTTGAAAGATAAACTCAAGCTGCGTGTTCCCTCGGGGGCTGACCCGGCCATTAGAAGAGCAAAAGCAAGGACTTAAAGGCAGACACCATCAGCCTGACTGAGGCTCATCTTCCTGGGGGGACTTGCCTCAAAATGCAATTAGTGGGTTTTTTGTAGAAATCGTTTCCATGCATAATTACAGAGAGTGTGGGTTGCAGTGGCGTGAGGGCGGTGCCGGAGAGGAGATCCTATGCTATTGTTTCTCTCTAGCTTTTGTGGACACTTAATCCTGTATCCCAATCTCCCTCTCCTGCCAACTTCCCCAAGATATTTCTTCAACTTTGGCAGAGCCAGTTGCATGAAGGACATGCGAGGGTTCACCCTCATGATCTACAGAGTCTCTGTTTGGTTCTAATCTTCGTTTCGGATGTGGATTAGAGTCTGCACTCTCAACCCTCTCTGATAGTCAGAGGATATTTGATCCTTCAGTATTTACCCATTATCGGCAGTTTTACCCAAGGGAAAATTAGTTCGAAGGCTTTAGAAACAGCGAGCACTTTAATTCGAGGATGCACATGCTGATCTCTGACAGATGTTGGTCTTTGGGAACAGCAGAAAGGGCAGCTACGTCATTCACTTGGGAAGCTGTTTGTACAAGCTGACTGATCTTGCAGGTGCCGGGACAGTGCAGCCATGAGCAGAGAGCAAGGGTGAGAAAAATGTTTCAGGGACAATGCCCAAATAGCTGTGTTCTCACATACACATGCCAGCTGGCATAGCACTCAGAGCTGTGCCTTCCTGAGAAAATTAGCCATCAGAAGAGATTTTAATTTCAACTGTAATACTAAGCTCAGAAAATTTTACTCTGAGCGACCTTTTAAAACATTTATATTAGTTACTAAGTAATATGGTTGTCTTCGGTTTCTTTGTTTTGTTTTGTTTGAGTTAAGGTTCATACACACTAGGCTGGCCTCCAACTTTCTGTTACCAAGAATGACCTTGAACTTCTGATCCTGTGTCCTCCACTTCCTGAGCACAGGGATTGTATCGACAGGGCCTGTGTCTCAAAGGAATTTCTTCACCTCTAGATAAACAGGAAGTAGAGAAAACAAGACAGAAAAAGATTAAGAAGAAACTCTCAAGGACCTGCCTGTGAGGATGGATTTCCTTCAGCTAAACCCACTTCCTAGAGTTTCCAGAACGTCCCAAAATATCACCACCTTCTGTTGACCCAGCGTTAACACACGAGCCCAGAGGAGCATTTCATATTCAAAGCACAGGATCTCATCAGAGAGTATATCCAGTGCCCTTCAGTTCTGCTCATAGAAGATAGGTAGGGTCTCTTATATTAGCTAAATCCAAGACAGAGAGAGCCATTTCAGAGGCCTTTAAGCAGGCAAGAACCAGCACTATGTTTTATAGTTGTCCTTCAAGGGACATGTCTGTTGAGTGACACAGGAAGTTGGAGCTGACAGAGTCTGGTCTCTTATACTCAGGACTGGAGCTGCTTCTCAGGCTGAGAGAATGTTCTGGAAGTTACTAGGTTACAGGAAAGGCAGATGCTGATTTGGACCCATATATAACCTTCAACTGTTAGGATCTCCATAACCTATCAGCTGAATGCTGTGGTGAAGTTATTTGACCTGTATCAGTTTTCTAAGGCTACTGGAACAAGACACCACACATTGGGTCACCTAAACCATCAACATTTATTTCCCTACACTCTGAAATCTGAGAAGCATGAGGTGAAGGGAAGGATGAGCTTTGCCTCCCTGAGATTTGTCTTTGGTACACCTGTCCGTATTTGCCTTGAGTCTCTCTCCTTCTTGTAAGAACATCGGTTCCATCATGGTGGCTTTAAACTCAGCTCATAATAATCTCCAAGGACCAGCATCTTAAGAGTTAAATTTTCCATCGTTAAATTGGGAGAGAAGGCAAAAATCCAGTCCACAACGCTCTTTTACTATCAGGAGGCAAAATCCAAGTTATTTAGGCCATTTTGTGTGTGTGTGTGTGAAACTGAAATTGGATGATGCATACAAGATTGGACACAATACAAAATGAAGTATAGCTAATGTTTAAAGTCAACTATTCAATAAGCTGGAAAGAACTATTCTATGGCAAAATTGGAAAGATGCATGTTGGGGTCTCAAATGGAATTTGAATGCAAAGGAAATGTCACTTAATAAATAGTTCATGTGTAGCAGAGTTCGTAAAGTGACAAATGTTTGGCTACACTTACGTGTAGTGGTAGAATTCTCAAACCATCATTTCTCCTAGTTATTTGATAAGTAGCATCTATGCAGAATAATTCCTATAAACTTCTAGGCGTGTTTCCTATACAGAAAACCATTTCACAGTGGGTAGCTCCTTCTTACTGATCTAGAGGTCTTTTCCAGACAGTTACAAAATCAGACCTTCAGCATTCTCCTTGTATCTCATGTGTCCACCGACTTTGTCAAATCTGAACCCAAGCTCAAGGTCTGCAGCAGTACCTAGGGTTCCTCTTGTCTCTATTCCACACACTATGGGGGCACCTAGTTAAAGGGAAAACCATATCTATTTAATAATGAACTTGAAGGTCTTCAATGTAACTATTCAAAACAATTTTCTAAATATACAAAATTCTAAACATATTATTTTTATTACTATTAGTAATAGTAGTAGTAATAGTATTAGTATGTATATTCATGTGGACCTTGAGACCTCAGGTAAACTTTGAGTTCCATTCCTCAGGTGTCATCCATCTTGCTTTGAGCATGGTCTCTCACTAGCTTGGAGCTCGCCAGAGAAGTGACGCTGTCTCCTCAGGGCTCCTCAGGCTCCTTAGTCTCAGGTTGTTTCCACTTCCTCAAACCTGGGATTACAAATGTATAACTAGTATCCCTTGGTATTTTATGTGTGTTCTGGGGATTGAACTTAGGTCTTCATGCTTGCAAGACAAGCACTTTAACAAGTTAACTATCACTCCAGCCCTAGATCTACCTGTATAATATCCACTAATCCTATCAACATAATTTTTACATGATTATAACTCATTTGTAGTTGTATTCTACAATTCTAATCAAGATAACACAAGTCAGTTTGTATAAGGAAAATCAATTAGTAAATAAAATGACAATTTAGGATTTTTAAGACCTTAAAAAAAGAAATAAACTTAGTACTCTCTTGATCATCATTCATTGACATAATGTTAATTGAATCTAAGGTCTTTGATTAGTATATGTTTTTCAATTTCATGAGCCAGGACTTCTTGAAGAGTCAAATCAGTAGGATGGATGGATGGATGGATGGATGGATGGATTTAGTACATAGAAAGATGGTAATAGGTGATAGATAGATGATAGATAATAGATAGATGTTAATAGATGATAGATAATAGATAGATAGATAGATAGATAGATAGATAGATAGATAGATAGATGGATAGACTGATAGGTGGATAGACTGTTAGGTGGATGGAGTTTATTTCACAAGTTGTCTCAAGTGGTTATAAGAAATCCCATTAAACTGTCTATAATCTGGTGGTATAATTTAATATAAGACAAAATGCTAAGACTAGTGAGAACTAAGGATGAAATGCTGGTGTGAGAACCAGATTCTGAAGGCCTAAGAAACAGAAATACTCATGTTTGGACCAGAAGGAGCTGTCTCAGCTCCAGCAGAGAGAAAACTCACTCTCTCTCTAATCCCTTTGCTCTATTAGTACCGTCTCAGGAAGCAGATTGGATGATGATCAGCCACACTGGTGGAGACAATTTTCTTTACTTGTTCTATTGATTTAATTCTTGTCCTTTACAGAAACACCATTTGTGAACATAGCCATAAACATTTTAACAGCTATTTGAACATTGCTTAGCCTAGTCATGTTTCCATACAAAATAGCCAATCACAGTGGTTATAACTCTCAAAGGTGGAGCCAGAAAGGCACTTAGCAGGACTAAGCTGAGTGAGATGACCTGTGACTAACATGAACTAATCTGAGGTTTGTTTGGGCCCTGGAAAGTCAATTTGCCTATCAGAGTATCCAGATGACAGTGTTTGCCCTCTCTGGGCTGCATCAGGGTTGGATGGAGATTGTCCTGGGAGCAATGCTGTTTTGTTGTTGTTGTTGTTGTTGTTGTTGTTGTTCGTTTGTTTTTGTGAGAGTCAGCCTCATTGTTTGGTGAAACGAAGGTCTTAGACATAAGATAGAGGAAACAGTGTTGATCCTTAGGAAAAAGGTGCCCTTAGGGGATAGGTAGGGAGTTGATCTTCAGCGATGGTGAGAAAAAAATCAAGAAAGGGAAGGTGGACTAAGACAGAAACTGGGACCCAGGACAGGCAGATGCTGAGGAATCCACTCAGGGCTCCAAGCTTATGTTAGCAAATAAATCCCTGGATAAGAACCAGGGTATGGGTGTTTCCAGGTCTGGACTCATGCTCTGTTTATAGACACACAAGATTCAAGCCTTAATCACCTAATGCTCAGCTGTGCAACAGAATGCTGCATGCTTTTCTCAGCTGACCTTCCTTTCAAGGGGCCCCACATGCTTGACTGTGGAGGTGGTCAGGGACTTAAAACTAAATTCCAAGCTCACTCTCTTTCACTGAAATAGTTTATTTGGGATGACTCAGACCCTGTCAGGTAAATATTTGGCTAAGTGAACTGTGCTAGTTTGTCCTTGGAACATGAGAGAAGATTTTGCCGAAAGCTTTCCCCTTTCTCAGATGATGCTGAACCAAATGTTTAATGAATACATTCATGATTGTAGACTTTTCATGACTTTAATGCTGCCTTCTTCCTCCCCTACACCTCTTTTCTTGCTCACCAAGCTCTGAAATTTGTAATTTTCATATGTGATGATAGTTTAAGGATACAAACTCTTTATACATGTTAGGTAGACACTATTACATAGGGCAGCCTGTGAAGATGTGTATAGCATGTGGACTGTGGAATAGAGGTGGGACTGGTGAGGAAGAGCATACTCAAACCCAGGAGATCTCAGAATTTGAGAATAGCAGGAGTAAAGCTAACTCCCTCCCTGTTATCATGCCTATCTCAGAGCATGTAACCATGATCACAAGCAGTCAGTCATGAAACCAGCACCTCGAACGCCTCTCCATGTTAATGAGGCACCTTAGTATCCTTAGCCTTCTGACTTTTCCCTCTCTGAATATTCTCACACTCTTGATTCATCCAAATAAAGCATATGCATTCAAACTCACCCCCAATAAAGAGATGGTTGATCAGGAAGGCCTTCTCCTAAAAGAACCACACCAGTAGGATTCTCAAAGAAACATCTCAATCCCCCCCTTATCCCAGACTCTGCTTCCCCCTCCCTCTACTTCCTCTTTCAAGCGTTGTCTTGTCCCTCCAGAGCTGGAGAATCAGAGGTGTCCAGACACCACTTGAGGAGAGCCAGAACCTGGGACCAAAGGGATGCATACTTTTAGGATGGATTTTGAAGTCATAAGGCTCAAAAGTAAATGTGTGTGTGTGTGTGTGTGTGTGTGTGTGTGTGTGTGTGTGTGTGTACATGCAAGAGTGTGTGCTCATGTAGGTCAGGGAAAAACCTTAGATTTCATTCCTCAGGTTCTGTCCTCAGTCAGGGCCTCTCACTGACCTTGAACTCACCAAATAAGCTAGGTTTACTGGTCATCAAGCCCCAGATATCTTTCTGTATCAACCTCCCTACTGCTAAAATTAAAATCTCTGGATTCTACTACATGAGTTCTGGGGGTGGGGGTGGAGCTTACATTCTTGTGATTGTAAGGTGAGCACTTTACCAACTGAGTCATCCTCAGCATGAGATGACTATCTTTTTTCCCAACTAAAATGTTACTCTTAACTAGTTCCATGGATGTAAAACTAGCTTTTTTCTAAGTCATGTTCCTTCTATACAGACTGTACTATATGTCCTAAGCAACATATCCTCAGCATTTAAAATGCATACTCACATATAATGACCTAGTCATTCATGACTATTAAATTTACTGTAGGTGCTTAATAGCTAAATATTCTAACTTAAGTGTAGTTTGGAATATAGATTTCTTTTTAATTTTTAAGTGCAAATACTTGGAATTTTTTTAAATTGGCCTATCTGTCTGTCTGTCTGTCTGTTTGTCTGTCTATCAAACAATTGCATGATATATGATTTACCTTTGAAGACAGTCAAAAGTCCCCCATTAGTAGGAAAACAAACTGGTACAGAGGAACAAAAGTAGCTAAAATATTACATTGGCCAAGTAAAAATTGAACTAATTAAAACAAAAATATAAAGAACAGAGAGCAGTAAGAATCATCCATGGGAGGGAACTTTCTTAAAGTAGAACTACTTCCCCCAGTTGCTAGCAAAGGACAGAGAAAAGAAAAAAGTTTGAGCCCTGGTTTCAGATAATGGAGGAGTGTTGACTTGTTATTTAACCAATGAGTTTAAAGCATTGCTTTGTATTCTTAATCTGTTTTTGGTAAATCGGAGACATTGTAAAGGGTTTCATTGCAGAAGCCAGATTGCCCTATGTGATACTGAAATGTATTTACTGATTGTCGGTTGACAGCTCCAGCACTGCCACAGTACCAAGCTTGAGCATAGGCCTGGGGGATTAAAGGAAGACACAGATTCGGGTCATTTGTTATGAGAGAATGCCAATGCTTTTACTGAGCAGGTTCAATATATACATCAAGCCACAGAAAGAAAAACACAAACTCAAGGAAAAACAGGAAATCAACTAAGGGCAATGGGATGTCAAGTGTAAATTCCCTTCCTGGAGCACCATGTCTACATCAGGATGTTTTGATCTTAGAAAAACTGCAGCATGTTACTTAGTAGACAGCAACACACGAAAAGTCTCAGCCAGGGCATGGCAGCCCTTCAGGGTCCTTACAGGTCCCCTGTTTTTATTTTATAGGTGAATAGCATCTGTCTTAGGTCACCTTTTGTCAATACCAATTACCCGTCATTGGGAATCCCTCCCAGTCTCAGGACACCTGTCTTAAGTTGGTAAGGACTGCAAAGGAGTTGCCCATCATTAACTATTCTCTGTAAAGGCTGAGCCAAACCTGGGCAGAAGGGTTCTCTTGTGCCAGCAACACAAGCACTTGCTTAGTAATTGCCTGGGACTGGATCTGCTGTCTGTGAAAGCGGCAAAGAAATATCAATCCTGCTGTGACTTCCCCAAAGGCTAGGACTCCCAAAGACAAGGACCCTCTAGCCCACCCTTTAAGGAACCTTCCCGCCAGTTTGAGTCCTGCTAAAAACTTCTCTCCATAGAGAGGCTGCACACAAGTATCATTAATCTTCAGAATGTAAATAGATAACTGTTGAGTAACATTAAGAACTTGTTGATTTCTCAAAATTAGCTGGAGCTTTTCCAGTAGTCTTGTTGGTGGAAACAATGAAGGGCCAGATTGAGCTACTTATCCTCATTGACATCAGAACTGGGGGTTCTTCATAAAGCTCCAGTAGATCTCTGCCTGGGCAAGGCTCCATAGTGACAAGGTGCACACAATGCTCAGGAATCCAAACAGGACTTTCAGCATCTTTAGGAAAAACACAAACAGAACCTCTCACCCTGACTAACACAGGGTCAGGGCCTTTCCATATACCTGATGACAATTCTTTCCATTTCACTAGGCCCAGTGCCTTCTGAGCTCATTTCCAATGTCTGTCTGCTGCAGACAAAGCATCCTTATCCACTAATAAAAAAAATTAAAATATATAAAATAAAGGATAATCTTGCATGAGGTGAGGTAAACTCCAACTTTTTTGTTTTTTCAAGATAATTTTTCAAAGTTAAATGTGCTCTTTCTACTATAGCCTGGCCTTGTGGATTATAAGAAACCCCAGTCTTATGTATAATATTATATTCATCACAAAATTTATTAAAAGACATACTACCATAGGCTGAGCCATTATCAGTCTTTATTTGGCGGGAATGCCAAAATAGGCAAATGTCTGCAGGCAATGGTTCTTAACATCTTTTATTTTTTTCCCCACTATGAGCTGAGGCAAAAATCACGCCAGAAAAGGTATCAATGGTAACATGAACGAAGTGTAATTTCCCAAACGAGGGAATATGTGTAACATCTATTTGCCAAATATCATTGGGTACAAGACCTTGGGGATTCACTCCCAAATTAGGGGAGGAGATAAAGTGAGCACAGTGAGGGCAGTGAGTAATGATTTGAACAGCCTGTTCTCTGGTAATGTCACAATGAAATTTCAAGGAATTTGCATTAAGATGAAATTTATTATGGAAAGCATCAGCCTTATCATAAACAGTGACTAAATTTAAGGCAAGCAAAATTTGTTTGGTGTGAAAATCAGCCTCACTATTACCTTGGGCCAATGGGGCCTGGCAACAATGAATGTCCCCAAATATGACCCACAAACACAGGCAAAGTTCACTGCCATAAAGGAGCTTGCCCCTGCAATAGGCAAAAGCAAATCAAAGACACAGGTGCCACATGAGATGCAGTCTCCCAGGGTTCCATAATTTGAGAAACATATACACTATCAGTATATATATTGCAGGCCTCATTTGGGAACAAAGATAGTGCCAATTGTACGGCCTTTAACTCTGCTAATTGTGCAGAGCAATTGGTCATTTGTAAGGTCTCAACTCTACCTTGGGAAACAACTGCAGCCCTATCATTGGAGGATCCATCAGTAAATACTAGGTGAGCCAGATTCAAGGGATGTTTGGAAATAATTTTTGGAAAAATCACTGGGTGTAATTTTAAAAACTGACACAACTTATGATCTGGATAATGATCATCAAATTGGCTATTAATGGTACAAACAAACAAGGCCCAATCAACACAATTTTGAGGTAAAATTTGGATCTGATCCTTATTATAAGGAGTAATAAACATGTCTGGTTCTTTATCCAACATTTGTAGGGTTACTTTATGGGCTTTTAACAACAAGAAAACTACTGCCTGTGGGTAAGATAAAACAATCATGGAGGGTGAAGCTTGTAAATGAACCCATAAAATAGGGCCCTCCTGCCAAAAGGTACTCGTTGGGGAATGTTTTGATGCAAGAACCACAAATAACAGTTTCCTTGAATAGTCTACATAATTTAGATGAGCTTGTTCAAGAGCTTCCTGTACCATTTTCAAGCATTCCCTAGCCTCTTCATGTAGTTGTCTGGGGGAAGTGGAAGATGCATCTCCCTTAAAAATATCAAAGAGAGAGTTTAACTGTCCTGTGCTTAATTGTAAGGAAGATTTCAACCAATTTATGTCTCCTAACAATGTTTGATAATCATTGAAAGTTTTCAGAGTATCTATTCTAATCTGTAACTTCTGAAGATTAATCCCCTTTTGTAATAATTTGTGTCCTAAATATTTGATATGAAAAATTCTTTTGAACCTTCTCGGAGGCAATAATCAACCCAAATGGCTTGCAAATCATCCTCCAGTTCAGCATAGGCCTCATAAAGCTCTTTTTTCCCCCTAGCTCCAAGTAGAAAATAGTCCATAAAATGATTATATACATGTTCGGATGTCTTCTCCTTAATGGTTGAAGAGTGGTTGCTGCGTAGACCTGACACATGATGGGACTATTAGCCATCCCTTGGGACAGCACCACCCAATGATATCTATGGGATGATTTCTTAAAGTTGACTGAGAGAATACTAAATACAAAGTGTTCGCAATCCTGAGGAAGCAAGGGTATGGTAAAGAAACAATCCTTTAAATCCATCACCAACATATGCCAAAATTTTTGGAATAGCAACTGGTATAGGCAATCTAAGTTGAGTAGCCCCCATTGGCATCATAGTTTTATTAATTTCCCTTAAATATTGTCATAATCTCCATTTTCCTGATTTTTTTCTTAACAACAAATATAGGAGTATTCCAGAGGGATGTAGATGGTATGATACGTTCGGCCAAAAGTTGTTCTTGTACCAATAAATGAGCTGCCTCTAATTTTTCCTTAGATAAGGGCCACTGTTTAATCCACATGGGCTTGTTGGACTTCCATGTGGTTGGCAGTGGTTTAGAAGGCTCCACAGTGACTCCTAATATAAATTTCCTATTTCAGTTTTGTCTTTATAGTGTCTGACTATCTGACATCCTTCAGCCACACTATGGGGTCTTCCTTGTGAATATTTCCCTAATAATTTCCCAGGAATATATCCTTAATTTTTCATCATACACTGAACTGATTGGATTGTGAAAACAGTTCCCTTGTTGTTAAGTACATCTTGACCCCATAAATTAATGGAGAGATGTTCCAAGACAAACGATTGAAATCATCCTTCTTCATGTCCTTCCTCATCTTGCCATTTTAAGATCTTACTACTCTTGAGGGGTGTGGCAGCTGTCCATACTCCTTGTAAGGTGCAAGAGGACCTATCGAGGGGCCAGCTACAAGGCCAAGATATTTTAGATATCACAGTAGTATCTGCACCAGTATCCAGAATTTCTTGCATAGGCTTTCCATCAACCCTAAGGGTAAGAGTGGTCCTCGAGAGTAGAAAGTCAGAAGGGGGCAGTCCCTGTGGATCCAAATCCTTCATCACCTCTACTATCTTTAATTGTAGCATATTTAGTGGGTAACTTCGGCAAGAGAACTAGCTGTGCAATTCTATCTCCCTGGGGGGAATAACTAAAACTCCCTTATCCACAGTGATCATAATTTTAATGTCTCCAGTACAATCTGAGTCTATCACTCCCAGAAAGATCCTAGTTCCCTTCAACAAGGCACTGCTGTGTCCTAGGAGAAGGCCTATACTCCCTGAAGGGGTGGGGCCATACACTCCAGTACCTAATGCTTGAAGGCACATTTGAGGTGTCAGTACTGCTCTGGCAGAGGAGTGGAAGTCCAATCCTCTGCTTCCTGGTATACCTCTGACAAGGTCTTTGTCATAAAGGGGTTGGTTTGAGGCACAAACTGAACTGGAGTAGTAGTAATAGTATTATTCATGGCTCCGTACACTTTGGTTTGTGGGCCCTGGAGTAGGCCCCACTGCCCATTTCCCAGAGTGGGGAGAGGGCAGCCATCAGAGTCTGATTTTGACCTGAATTCATTACCTCAATGATGCCCTTTTCAGCATTGAGGGCACAGGCCAGGACTTGTAATCCCCTTGTTCCCTGGAAAATCCCTCTTAAAATGTCCAGCTTGGCCACATCCAAAGCAAGTTTTATTCTTGATAGATTCGTTTTGCATGGCAGCTGTGAGTACTTGTCCCATAACAAAATTTCCATCAATTTCCTTGCAAACTCTAATGTAATCATTTAAGGTTTTTGATCTATGTGGTCTAATGGCTTCCTTGCACTATTTATTAGCATTTTCGAAGGCTAACTGTTTTACTATGGACATGGTGGTATCAGCATCCTCAAACAATTTTTCTGCTAACTGGAGTAGTCTACTCACAAAATCTTGGAAGGGCTCAGAGAGTCCTTGGGCCACCTTTGATAGTTGATCTCCTGCTGCCTTATTAGGCAAAGCTTTCCAGGCTCTAAGAGCTGAAGCTGCAATTTGGGCATAAATAGCAGGATCATAATGAATCTGCTGATGGAGAGCAGCATATTGTCCTGATCCAGTTAGCATTTCCATATTTCTCTGGGGCTGCCCTCCCTGTGAGTTTAATGTTGCCAAGGTAACACATTGCTCCTGATATTCTTCCCTCCACAGTAAATAGTCTCCTCCACTCAACTTCATGCAGCACAGTTGTTGCCAATCTCCTGGTGTTAAATTAAAGGTGCTATAGGACTCAAAAATTGCCAAAGTAAAGGGTGCCAAGGCCCCATAGGAGGAAACTGCTTCTTTAAGGCTCTTTAATTTCTTAAAAGACAAAGGTACATTCTGCCTAAGCATTTGCCCAAGGTTATTAGGGTGAGGGACTTTCATTACAGGATAAGCATGATTGGAATATGCTTTAGAAAAAAATCACTCCCTTCTTAGAGATGGGCTCCTCTACTCACCAATCTCTCAGGGAGCATTCATCATATACCAGAGGAGCAATAGCCTCTGTAGAATCCACAAGAGTTTTTACTAGGTGGTCGCTCCCCTTTCCAATCTGCTCCCTTTCAGACCTTGCATTTCTTCAACTTTTACTTTAAATAAGCTATTTCCTTTTCTAAAGTTTCTTCTTCATCCTCAGAGCTGGAGCTATTCTCCACCTCATACAATGATTTCTTAGCTGCATCATCCTGTGCCAATACTCGTAGGAAGGAACTCACAATCCCATCAGATTCTATTCGCTTTCCCGATCTTGGTGGGACCTCCACTTGACAGCTCCCAGTGCTGCCATGGTACCAAGCTTGGGTGGAAGCCTGGGAGATTAAAGGAAGACATAGACTCGGGTCATTCATTATGAGAGAATGCCAAAGCTTTTACTGAGAAGATTCAAAATATACACCAAGCCAGGGAAAGAAAAACACAAACTGGAACTCAACTGAGGGGCAATGGGTTGTCAAATGTAAATCCCCATCCTGGGGCACCATGCCCACATCAGGATGTTTTGATCTTAGAAAAACTGCACCATGTTACTTAGTAGACAGCAGCACACGAAAAGTTTCAGCCAGGGCATGGCAGCCCTTTGGGGTCCTACAGTCAGTGTAATTGCATCTGGAACCAACTAAAGAGGATCTATGAGCACATTTCCAGGAAAGATTAATTGAGGGAGGAGACCCTCCCAACAGTGGGTGTTGCCTTCCAATGAATGGACTGGATAACCAAGCCAGCATAGTCAGTCAATGAGTTCTCCAGGGAGGGAGGGAGGATTAAAAAGAAAACAGATAATTAGACAACACTGCAGCATGACCCCAGCCAGTTCTGAGGCTGAGGCAGATTTCCATTTTTCCAGTCTGCTTTTATGTCATTCTAGGTATAAACAAAGAATATGGCCAGTCCTAAGTCATGAACAAAGCAGTTAAGGAACAAAGCATAGACTGGGTAGGTAAGGAACAAACAAAGCATAGATGGAAAGTCCCTTGATTACTGTATTCAGGATCTTTATGAGACCCATCAAGATACAAAGAACATATTCCTCAGCTGTATTCACCTTGAGCCTATTTCCTAATTCTGGCCCAAAGTCAAATTTCTGCCTCAGCTTACTTCTGTGTCCTAGTCCAATGTCAAATTCCTGCAAAATTCCTAGAATGCAACCCCTGGAGCTCTCCATACCTGGAGGATTTAAAGATGTTCCTGGGAGTAGTGTAGCTTGCCTGACAGCTTTCAGTTGTTTCTGGTGGATGTGTCTATCTTTGTTTCTGGGGTTGCTGTCTTCTGCCTTTCTAATATTAGAAAACCAATTTTTTTTTTAAGCTTTCCAGTGTGACTAACACCAGTGGATCTCCAGGAGTGATTCTCAGCCTTGGGAGCAAATGGTCATTGTTGGACAACCTAGCTCCTGTTAATTGTATGCCATTCTAGTAAATCCTGCTTTTACAACACACACACACACACACACACACACACACACACATGCACACACACACACACACACAGAGAGAGAGAGAGAGAGAGAGAGAGAGAGAGAGAGAGAGAGAGAGGCATACCATTCCCTAAGTTCTGTTCTAGAGAACTTTGATGAACCAAGAGACACAGCAGGGTATCTTCTGGTCATTTAGACTTTGATGTGATATCTCTTTACTTGAAATTCCTATCCTAATACCATGTAGTGGTCAATAGCTTTCTCTTAAGCCATTCTCTGCTTTTATGGGAAGTTTGACTCTTATTCCTTAGTCTCCAAAGTTTAATTTTTACCTCTATATGGAACTAAGCTTTCTTGCTCTGCTTGTTCCCACATCAGCATGTGCAGTTGAGAAGCACAGAGTGTACATTATTTTGAACCTATTAGTGTGTTTGCTTACTTGTTATCCTTTCCAATTTAAAGCTGCCTTCTTTCTCTTTTCTCTCTCTTTTTAAAAAAAATAATTGCTTTTTTACCTATGTGTGTGTTTGGGTGTGCCTATATGAGTTTATGAATAGCATTTGTGTTCAAGTGCAGATAAAGGCAGAGGGGGTCAGATACCTTGGAATTAGGTTACAGGCACTTGTGAACCACATACTGTGACTGCTGATAATGTAACTTGGGTCTTCTATAAGAGCAATAATCTATCTCTTCAGTTCTTTTCTCATTTTTACACACTCCCAGAAGCAGGATGGAATGTGTGTTAGACATGTGCCATATTGACACTAATCATTAGAAACCTTAACTTCAAATTTCTCTCTTTCTTAACACACATCTATGTAATATAAAATGCTTATACATATAAAAGACAATAAGAGGACCTAGACATCTGCTATTCTTGAAAGTTATTACTTTAAGTACTCAAAGCCATAGGAATCTTTAGTTAGTGGAGAACAAGGGTCATAGAGCTAATTGGTGGTCAGTTCCAATGAACTCTGACACGACTATGAACCATTGGCCTCAGTGGGAAAAGAAATTCCTAAGTGAATATTTTACACAAGGCCTCCAAACTAGAGTGAATGTTTGCAAGAAGGAACATGAATTATGGAAAAGGGAAAGTATTGGCTCAGGACCCCCAAGAACAAGTTCTCAGCACATAGATTTATTTGCCCCAGAAGGGTAAAGGGCCTGGATAGGGGACAAAGGTAGGAGATAGAGGAAGAGAAAGAAGGGGAAGGGTAAAAAGGAGGGGAAAGAAAGAGGTCATGGAGCAAGGCAGGGATATTTGTCCTGGAGTAGATAGAGAACTGTCTCTTGATTGAGAGGAGACAGATGTGGCTCATAGGCAAATGACAGTTTATAGAGGTAAAAGGGAAACCTCCTCTTAGGATGAGGTGTTTCATTTTAATTGGGTATGTTAATTAGGTGAGCCAAAGGGGACTTTTGATTGTTAGATTTCATTACTTTGATAGCTAGTCCTTGGTGGTCAGCCTCAGAAGGAGAAAGTGGCCAAATAAGAAAACAGACTCTGGCGATTAGCTTCAGAAATGTAATCTAATGGTTTTTAGTAAGCCAGAGAGAATGAGAGAAGGACAAAGCCTGCAGAGCCAAATGCTCCTGTATGCTAGAATCCCCTCACTATGTGTCACTGGGTTTGACAGCTTCCAGTTTCTTTCCTTGTTTGCTTTGTTTTCCTGGGTTCCTTGGATACTAAACTTGACTTTGGAAATAATTTTGAAGAAACATGGGGTGCTCTTCATCTGATGCTCAGAAGACTGGATGGAAAGTCAGGGCACACAGGAAAATGCCCAGAGACTTCACTGATACTCAAAGAGTATTGGAAATCTTCAAAGCATTTCTCCAGGTGAGGATGTTATATTTGCAAAAATAGTAGCCTTGAAAATTATTCTAGAGGTAAGGAGACAGTGAAAGAACAATAACTGTGAAAGAGTCCTTATCCCATGCTGGGCGCTACACCATGCACCTGGCATGTGTGTGCTCATATTTAATTTCCACTTACCCAAGTTGTAAATACGACATTGTTTCATTTACTAAATCACACATAGCAAGTACCTGAACTGAGATATGAACCTAGGCAATCCGAACAGACTGTACCTTTAGTTTTGCTGCAGTGTCTCCCCCACAGGTCCATGTAATAGAGACTGGAGATGTGTAGCTTGATAAAATACAAAAGCAACAACATGGGAAAGAAATCAATATTTCAACAGAGATACGGCAATTAGGTGCAGTTGAGAGAGACATCGGGAAGGAAAGAGTTTTAGGCTTTGATGAGCCCTTGGAAATCAAATAGTCATGTCACTTTTGAATCAGATAAGGAATTGAAGAATACCAGGTTTGTGGTGGATGTGTTTTAATGCATGAAATGGGACCCAAAATGCCATGGCAGAACACATGGCAGATGACGGAGAGATGTATTCTGAATTAGAAGAGGAAGAGATTTGTTATGCATAAAGAAGACCCAGATAAGTAGGATGGAAAGGAAATAAAGGGTATTTACAGGCACAGAGAATGAAGCATATATACAGTTAAGATACCAAAGGAGAGCCGGGTGAGTCCCAGATTGAAAAGGGGTGTTGGACATTGGACAAAAAGCACAATAAGGAGAGGGGAGATGAAGCCAGAGGGAGTGGGGCAGGGTTGCATAAGGCATCAGCTCTCCAATTCATTTCTTTTCTGCACACTTGGCAGAGACATCTCATAAGCTCAACACCTAGTCAGCATCCACAGATAGTTGTACCTTTAGAAGATATGCCAAATTACGTTCATCATTGCAGAGACAAACAAAGCCACACAAACACAAATAAACAAACCTGACTTAGGCTGGAAGAGTCTATTTTGGCATTTGGTTTCTTACCATCTTGGCAGGGTAGATGTGGAGGAGTCCATGACACTGGCAGTATTATGATGCCTTCTTATATTTTGGTGGAGCAGGAAGCAGAGACCTGGACCAACGAATGGAAGGGGCTCCATCTCTTAAAGAGTAACCCACATCTAGCAACATTTCCCAACGGTTCTTTCTCCAACCTTCTAAAGCAGAGCTAATAGCTGGCTGCAAAGGGTTCAAACACATGGACCTGTAGGGTCACATTTCTTATCCAAACTATAACAAAGGGTCACAGTCAAGGTTGTAGGCTGGTAGACAGCTTTAAAGATTCATGAAGTCCTTGAAAACCTGAGTTCACAACCCAACCAGACCAAAGACACTTCTGTTCTGACCTGCTTCACATACTAGCCCCAAACAGCAGTGGTGGTAATTGCCACTATGACAGCATCTACCTACAGTGTGCTTCACAGACTAGAAAATCTGCCTTTGGAGACAGACAATAGGATTACTTCTGAGGACCCCCACCATCCCAGGTCTCCAGAATTTTCACACAGGGGCCTGCTACTGGGCACAAATATAAGTTTTTGTGAGGTTTACTACCCTCTGCAGACTGCCTAGTAGTCTAATGGGACACACTAGTCTTTCCTGCCCTGTACCCTGGTTCCTTGTGTTTAAGAAACCTTTCCATTATACATTTGAACCGCATAGCAGTGAGCTGCTCTGCCAACATCTTAGCACTTAGCATCCTAAGTGTACTGCTGTTTAGTTGTCTGGTTCTTTCACTGAACTGTGATTCTCATACTAAATACTTAGCCTCCTTTTTTCTGTTAGCTTTTTTTTTAACACACAGTAGGTAGCACTAAGGTTTCCTGTTGAGTGTCATTGAGTAGTACATGCAAAATACAGGGGTGTCTTTACTAACTCTATTATTTTCAGTGTGACTAATAAGCATTCTGATGGGAAGAGTCCCATCAGAACCCTACCCCTAGGCATTGGAAATATAATCTTTTCAGAATATTGTGCATAGATATCCCTTTCCCATATTTCACATGGTATTGTTTCTTACTTATCTGTGAAATATGCTAATCTGTGAGTTATCTGATGAGCTACGACTATGTGAAACCTATATCTGCAGGAGGAAGCTTCATCAAAAGTCTGGAGAGGTATAGAGCCTGTGAGATCAGGTGTGTGTGTGTGTGTGTGTGTGTGTGTGTGTGTGTGTGTGTGTGTATGTGTATGTGTGTATGTGTGTGTCCGTCCTTTGTTCATGGAAATGTGAGAAAATGGTTCTCAAGTCTTAATAGCAGTCCCCATAGAGGAGAGAGAATTTTAAGTTGCATTTCTAAAAGACATTTTTTGAAAGGGAGAGAAAAGATAAGATGGGATAAAGTCTTTCTAAGAAGTGAAACTGTTCTCTTTAAATAAGCTGCTTCTCCGTTTCTCTGTCCCTCTATGTCTCTATCTTTGTCTTTCTGTATTGCTCTGTTTCTGTCTCTGTGTCTTTCCATGTCTTCATCTATCTACCGATTTATATATGTACCTGTCTTATGGTTTTATTGTTGTGATGAGACACTATGACCAAGGCAAGGCTTATTAAAAAAAAAAGACCATTTACTTGGGGCTGCCTTATAGTTTCAGATGTTTAGTCCATTATCATCATGGCAGAAGACATGATGGTATGCAGGCAGATATG
The DNA here is from genome assembly GCF_004785775.1 of Grammomys surdaster. Taxonomy (NCBI): domain Eukaryota; kingdom Metazoa; phylum Chordata; class Mammalia; order Rodentia; family Muridae; genus Grammomys; species Grammomys surdaster. The sequence continues at coordinate 11,673,894 of NW_021604566.1, read as the reverse complement.
GTACTGGAGAAGGAGTTGAGAGTTCTACATCTTGATCCACAGGCATGAGACTACCACACTGAGTATAGCTTGAACATAGGAGACCTCAAGCCTGTCTCCACCGTGACATACTTCTTTCAATAAGGCCATGCCTTCTAATAGTGCCACTTCCTATGGGTCAAGCATTCAAACACCTGAATCTATGGAGGGCATACCCATACAAGCCACCACATTATCTATCTATCTATCTATCTATCTATCTATCTATCTATCTATCCACCTGTCTGTCTATCTATCTCCTTCTGTTTCTGGAACAGGGATAAATTCTGTGGGGCTATCCATGTGAATCAAGTGCTCTATCACAAAGTTGCATCCCCTGAGACTGGAATATCTTTAATTTGAACATAAAGAAGAACAAGGAAATAGACTAGTATGGAGCAGGGTAGATTTGAGAATGTGGTTTTTGTTTTAATGTGACTTATATGACATAGGAGAAAATATATACAACAAAGCCCACAAACTTGAAGAGATCTTAGAGAAGAGCTCAGTGAGTAGCCAGAGCCACTAGGACAGGAACCGTCCCATGAGCGATACTCATGGTCTCAGAGGGAGGACTCAGATCCAAAACATTACTCTTCTCAGGACTTTGGGTGGTTTAGTGGGAGGGCTATGTTATGTATTTGTTTGTGACAGAATCTCTATGTCCCAGGCTGTCAGTGAACTTGAAGTTACTCACCTTATCTCTCTTAGGGCTAGGACACGCATGTATCACCAGGACAGGTTACTGTTTCATGTTTTAAATTAAAATGAATGCTATTTAGTTTGTCTCCACTAAAAAAATTCTTTCTAGTGCTGATGAGCTGTGGAATTTGTGTACTTTTGTATCTTCTTGATTTTTTAAAAAGAACAAAGCTAGTTCCAGTAGTCTTCTGATAATGAAGTTAATTAGAACATCATTGTGAATAAATATTAGAAAGAAAAGCAGTTTACTAAGTGGGGTAGGTAGGACTGTGACTCTAAATGTCAGCACTTGACCTTGGACCATGACTGTTAGGGTCATTACACATTGTTAGAAAACAAAATCTACCCTCCCTGTCTCCAATCATGTGGTAATTATATGAACTGTTTCATGGAATTACATAGCTTCAAAGTCCTTAAACAGTCCCTCCTGTCCTGCCCCATTCTTATCTTGCCAAATTTATACCTTATTTTATCCATCTGAATTGTTGTTTAACAATGTTTCTCTCTTTAGAAAAATGCAAACATATTTGGAAAGTGCTATCATCGTAGACTACTGTGGCATAGTTTTTATTGGTCTCAGAGTGCCAGAGACTATCAGTAGCAGATTTGCCATGAGCGTCCAGATTTAGAAAATTGAGAAACAAGGCATGATGGAGAATATTTCTAGGGGACCCCCTTCTGGGGGCATAACTCCCCCTCTTTTGTTTTTAAAAAGCCAATTTTTTTTAGAGTTCCTTGCAAAACCAGGGCAGAAGCACCAGTAGCTGCTCCTCCCACATTCAGAGAGTTATGAAGATACTATTTTAAAGTTCTATGATATCTGTTTCACAATATCTTGTCCTTGAGGATTATAAGGAATCCTAGTCATATGGGTAATATTAAATTGTCAACAAAGCATCTCAAATGTCAATAGCCAGTTCCATTATCTATCTTAATCTGATATGGACCAAGCATAGAAAGAGAATGTAGGCAATAACTAATTACACTTTTAGTTGCTTCTCCTGTTAAAGCAGTTGCAACTAGAAAGCCTGAAAAGGTGTCAAAACATGTACATGTTTTAACTTTCTAAAATCAGAAATGAATAACATCCACTTGCCATAATTTATTAGGTATAAATCCTCAAGGGTTACCACCACTATGAAAAAATTGAGGACACTGAGAACAAGTTTTTGCAATTTGACTTGCACACTCTCCAGAAATACCAAATTACTGTCTCAAGCTATTATCATTTTGATGATGTAAAGAATAAGATTGTATGGCCAATTGTTTCTGTAAGGCCTATAATCTGCCTGGTATACAAATCTGCTGTGGCATTGTCCTGGGGTCCAGGCAATCCAGTATAAGCTCTTAAATGTCTTATAAAGTTAAGGAAAAGTATATTTCTTAAATTAAGCTATATTTGTAAAATTTGAGACTTAGCAATATCTAAGAAAGCAATAATTTCAAGCAATTATAAACCATGAGCTATATACTGGCTATAAGAATACAAATTGAAAGCATTATTTTTCAGCATTTCAAACAGTAGATACAGCACGTAATTCGATTTTTTTGTGCTGCAGCAAGAGGAAACTCAAGAGAATGAACATGTGATCTAATTACATATACTACCTTCCCATTAGATGAGCTGTCTGTAAATACGGTAAATACATTTTCTGTGGAATGCATATGTAAATTTACAGGAAGTACAAAAACATGCATAGAGGAAAACTGTAACAACTTGTATTTTGGATAATGACTATCAAATTTGTCTAAAATTTGGTCATGTAATAGGCCATGTATCAGTATTCTTTAATAACCAATTTAATTGCTGTTTGGAATAAGGAATATTTCATTAAGTTCTTTTTCAAAATACTTTTGTGATCCTGACCTACAATTCTGTATTAACACAGTAACAGTTTCATAATAGGGTGTTAAAACTTTCTTTGGAGATGAAGAAATATGTATCCACATTAATGGTCCCTTTTGCCACAGGACTGCGGTGAAACAGCCAACGATCCTTCTGTATAATGTATCCTTTGATAACTAACAGCTTACTCTACTGTCTACAAACCTATTCCTCCTTTATCAGTTAATTGTTTAGGGGAATTAGGATTTGCATTCCCCTTGAGAACACCAAACAAAGGTTTAAGTCCTCTTGTGGTGAGCTTAAGGTGAGGTTTTAGCCAATTTGCATCTCCTAGAAGCTTTTGAAAATAATTTAAAGTAAGTAAACTAACTTTTCTTATTTGAACTTTCTGTGCCACAATTTGTTTAGGAATATAACTGATGCCTCAAATATTGAAAAAAATGTTGCCTTTGAATGTTTTCTGGAACAACAAGCACTCCAAAATTTTAAAGCTTGTTGTATGAGAGTGAAGGCTTGCATTCAAACTCCTTCAGAGGGATCAGCTAATAAAATATCATACAATGGATAATATACACTGAAAGATTCAAACTCCTAACTTTTTGTATTAAAGCAACAACAAGTTTTTTATATAAGACTATTAACCATTCCTGAGGCAAATCTTTCCAATGATGTTGCTTCATGGGCTCTCTAAAATTACAAGCAAACTCACTGAATGCAAGCCTCTCACCTTCACCAGGATGTAAAGGAATGACATAAAAACAATCTTTTAAATCTACAATAATTTTATATGCATTTCCTGGAATGGCAGCTGGAGTAGGCAAGTCAGGCTGTAATGCCCAACACGTTTCATAAATCTTAAGTTTGAACATTGTTTTAGATTAATTGAATAACCAATCTCTTGTAGCTGAGTGAGACTATCAGATAAGGGCCAAGTTGAAGACTAATCTTGTCCTCTCGTACCCTTTGAGCAATTCTTTTATTAACAGGCATAGCTATGCCATGGAGGGAAACATGCATAATTTTAATTTCTCCAGCATAATCATTATCTATAACTCCTGGCCCATAAGCTGTCTGTTGTGAATGGTTTTGGACCTTGGCTGACCTTTCTTTCCCAAGGAACAAGCAAGGCAATAAACAAATTCCAGAAAACACCTTTCTAGGGGCTGGTCAGGGTGATCATGACAAAAGGAATTTCACACAAGCTTCTGCTGAGCCCACTCTGAGCTTTGTCTTAACTCAAATGTAAATGTTCTTAATCTAGTCCTATTTCCTGAGGCCTGAACCAACGATTATCCATCCTTCTTGCACTGAGGACAGATTCCAGGGGAGTGATTCTGATGTCTGTCTAAGCATTTATTTTTTGGACAGTCTTTCCGAAAATGACCTATGTCCCGATACCTAGTTCATTCCTTATCACCTTAGCACTGTCAAAGCATGGCTTGGACTGTAGTTAGCATTCTCATAAGGCAATTGTGTAAAAAAAGGAACTCCTGCCTGAGGGTCTCTAAAAAATTTTTACTAGCCGCTTTTAGCAGCCTATCCACAAATTCAAGAAACTGTCCATCAGGGCCATGTTTGATCCCAGATAAGACTCCCACTGAGATCTCCTTTTCAATCTTGAGGCCGGGGGCGGGGGGGACTAAAGTTGCCTCTTCCACTGTATCTAATAAAGCTGTAAAAGTGGCAGCAGGGCTGTACTGTGCTACAGTTGTTTTTAACTCTTTTATTACTCTCGCAATCATCTCCACTTGCTTGATCCTCTTCTCAACCATAAACATGGATAAGTCAAAAATCTCGAGCTCATGATTGAACTTCCAACTGCAGCAAGCGGAACATTGGCAGTTTAACTATATTTTTAAATTTCTTTTAGCAATATTAGAGTGTAACTATAGTTTTCAGAAACAAAACCATGTTTTTAACAATGCAAACAATTATTCTTCTCTAAAATCAACACCAAGTGCATTACTACTTTCATTTTACAAAGTTTGGCTTCCAGTTCCTATATATGAATGTATGATAGTGCAGCTTTTAATATCTCATTAAAGAGACATTGTTTTAAATCCTATCCTTTATACATGTGGTTTCTGAATGACTCCAACCCTGAGTTACCAGCTTTAAGCCAGCTTTCAGTTACCATAGCTGCAAATTTTTAATCATACCCAACAACTTATAGGCCAATAATCTATAACCAAGACATGCAGAACATATTTATACTTTTAAAACCAGTAAGAAACAAAAATGAAGTAGATGCACACCTTATATATTTTATCCAAACATAATTTTCTTACTTTTTCTACTTGTAATTTCAAGAGAAAAGCACCTTGTCACTTGTTGAACCCAATAAACACTGTCACAGAGATTTTTCTAGGAAAGACAACTATCAGCTTCCTTATCATAGAAGCCAAAAAGCTGCTGGCTCCTTTAAGGGCAGCTTATGCAGACTATCAGCTCCTGCTAGGGCTTTTCCTGTTGTGTCTTACATAGTCACAGAGCAGGGTAGCTTATCAGCTTCTGTTGTGCAAATTGAGACTCCTCTTAAACAAGTTAAACTAAAGCAAGGGGTGGATAGCTAGCAGTTTTAACCATTTTTTTCTTTTGGATATGAAACATAGAACAACAATCATTCAAATAATGAAACAAAAACAGACAATTGACACATGTGGACAGATTGGTGCTCCAAGGACAGACAAAAGACAGGGAAAGCAGAACTAAGGATTTCTCCAGTAGGCACCAGAGAGAAAGCAGGTTGTCTCCTGATTTTCTCCTGCTCCTAGGATAGCTCTGAAATAGCCCTTTCCTTCTCTTTTGCTAACATGGTCGAGAAAGGACAACTACTTTTCTGAAACCCTTTCTCTCATATTCAAGCTCTAACTTTTCATTTCCTTCTTAGGAGGTGTAGCGTTTTCTCATCAATAATCCCCTCTTGGGAAAACATCATTGATGAAATCAAAGGAACATTTTAAGATCCTTTTTCTTAACCCTTATTCCTCATGTCTTGAGGGATTCCTTGAGACCTTTTACGAACAAATCATGTTTGCTTAATGTTTGTTCCAATGATTGTGTTGCTTTTTCTTAACTTAACCGGATCAATTTCACAGGCAGGCAACTCTATGGCAATCACAAATCCATGGATCTTCTCTCTTCTCTCATGTTCACAGTAAAGAGTTGATCCTATGCTTGAGTAATGTCCATGTGGAACCAACATTTGATTGGATCCCAACCCAAAGGCTGCATGTCAGGTGCCAATTTCCCTAGCCTTCGGGGGATTCAAGGGACAAGAGACACAAAGAAGGAGAGCAAGGCAAGGGTTTTGATCAAACTCTCAGACTTTAATTTCAGGCTGCAGGTTAAAAAGACACAGCAAAATGGGAAGTCTAGGCAAGGGTCATTGCTTAAGGCTATCCCACTATTGTATCCTCATTGCCCAAGACCATCCCACTGTTGTAACTGGCTCCCAGGAAATGCCAGATGTTCTTTGAGTTCCTGGGATCTGAGACAGTGAACGTCCTTTCTTAACCTTGTACTTTGACTAGGTTTTTGCAGAACAGGAGGTAATTTCATGCGTTTGGGTCCAAAAAAAAAAAAAAGACTTAGAAATACCATAAGGAGACAAGGAGCCAGCAACATTTTTCTGTTCCTCTAGCCTAGACTACCATGTATGACTTACTATTCATGGATGAATATCCTGAAAACAGTGAGAAACATTTATTTCTTTTCATTTAGCCACAAGGGCCTGGGCATGTGTTTATTAAATAAAGTCATATGGAAAATGTCATCTCTGCTGACCAGGAGCTTCTAGTCAAGAAAATGACAAGATGTCATACTACCAGTATTAAAGGCACAGAGTAATCCACTGCAATTATGTCTGTAGATATACACAGAGCTATAGCGATTAATAGATGGCACATATGACAGCTACTGGGGAGTCAGAGCCTTGTCTGAGTTTAAGGTAAGTGGATATGGGCATGGAGAACTGGTAGAAAATAGATAGTGTAGAGTTCAGAGATAGGCCCAGGTGCCAGAGTGGGTGTGGGAGCTGATGAGGCTTTAGCTGTTACCTGAAGCACATGGAGGCAGAGGCTGGTGGAGATGCAGTGGAGTGTCTGTAGAAAGTTTGAGAGTTTGCCTTTTAATCAGGAAATGGAAATGATATGCAATCCCTTTTATTTTGTAGTATGATGGCAGGAGTTTTCTAATTCATGTGTTGTACCTTATAAAACAAAACAAAACTGGAATATAAATTCTCTAAGCTTATTTTACACTTCTTGACCTGATGACAAAGAAAATGGCTAATTGCTTGCTATGGATTTTATTGGGGATAGAGGCATGTCAACTCTAGTATATATTAGAGGCATAAAGTATGTCCAACACTTGACATTATAAGAGAAATTCTCTAGAAATTCACACTTAAGAACTTCACAATAGAGTTACAAAACAAATAAGAATCTCAAAATGTTATGATTTTATGTTGACCTACACTCATAGCTATCCTGGGGCATATGTGATCCACAGGCCATAGACTGGGCGCATCTGGAAGCTTTAAACATGGAAATGAAGTATGCTCAATTAGTGTTCACATCTCCACACCCTCTCTATTAGCCAACTTGTCAGAGCTACCTGCACTTTGTACTCATCTTTAAATAGTCAGAACTCAATCATTTAACAGCCTGTGCTAGATCCAGCTGTGTTGTATCAATGGTGATTGCATTAATTATGGTGTTTCACAGTTTTCTCTGTTTTTTGTGGCTGAGTAAAGAACCATCTTGAATGAACAGATATACTGACAATTCATGAATGAACCAGATAGGAAAATGTTAGTAAATCTGAGGATAAAGTGAGGAAAATTACCACAGAGTCAGAGATTCATTCTAAAATAAAGTAACATAACAGAATCTATGGTTGTCACAGAGCTAGCCCCCCCACTCTCTGGATGCACTCACAGATTCCAGGGCAGTCTATGAGGTAGTTTCCTCTTTGGATTAGATGTGCACATAGATTCTAGGGCACTTTCTGAACTTACTTCCTCTCTGTGTGTGTGCTGTAGATTTGTTAATCTGTGTGACTATTTTGGACACCTTTTTTTCTTTCCCAAAATACATAAATGTTGGAAACTCAAGACCTTTAAGATGTTTGTAGTATCCTTTTGTCACTAATACAGTCCCAACTTATATTCTCAGAAAGTTTATATTAGTTTCTAAGTGAAGAAGGCTACTTTAGTGCAGATTCTATGTAATATCATTGACAGCACTATTGTTAAGAATTAATTGCTTCTATGCCAGCCCAGACTAGTATACCTAGAAAATTTTCAATCACCATGGTTAGAAAGAACAATATATTCTATGAAAAAAGCAGAGGAAAACATATCTCTGTGAATTTGAGGCCAACCTATTCTACAGAGCAAGTTCCAGGGCAGCCAGGGCTATACAGAGAATCCCTGTATCTAAAACAAACAACAATAAAGAGGCAGGGGATACACACACAAACACCATCACAACTACAACAAAATAACAGACATCAATAAACACTATCCATCAACACTTTCAACACCAATAGTGTCAATTTCCCAATAAAAAGACACAGACAAACAGAAAAGATGTGGAAACAAGATCCATCCTTCTGCCGCATAGATGAAATGCCCCTTAACCTCAAGGATAGACATGACCTCAGTGAAGAAGAAGTTTCTGTTTGTGTCATGTGATGCACACTCATGTGGTGTCTTGCTGAGGCAGACTCATGTAGTGTTTTGCTGATGTAAGATCTGTAGGAGGACACATGATATTTGGAGGGAGTATAAATAGGACTCAACCAACAGTGATGTCAGGTTTACACAGCTAGCCTTGCAATGTTTCGTTGGTTTCATCTTTGATGATCTTCACTTTGATGAGAGAGGCACAGCTGAGAATGTCTTCTGGTGTCCCAGCTGCTTCTGGTCACTCTTGCTTGCAGACTCACACTGATTTGGCAGAGGCCTGGCTATTTCTCCTTGATCATACAACTACTGAGGATTCCTTTTGGTGACCTGACACTACTGAACTGGATTGTTGTTATCTTGACAAATGGAGATTAGAATCACCTCAAAGAATTACTTATAAACAGGTCCACCTACCCTTGTCCTATTTACCTTCCTTTCTCCCCTCTTTTGGATGGTGGGCTAGAAGGGAGGTTGAAGCCTTTGATAACCCTTATTAAAGTAGGTATTGAAAAATCTAACCCTAAACCTCAGGGTAAAAGGATGGAAACATATTAAAAGCAGATAGACTTAAGAAGCAAGTGTAACTATCATGATAGCTGATGAAATAGACTTCAAACTAAAACTAATCAGAAGAAATAAAGAAGAACATTACATATTCATCAAAGGAAAAATTTACTGAGAGGACATGAGATTCTTACCATGGACCAAATAAAAGGGCAATGAAGTTTATAAAAGAAAAACTACTACAGTTTAAATCACAAACTGACCTTACACACTGATGATAGCAAATTTCAATACTTTAATCTTGCTAAAGTCAGACATACCATCCAGACAAAAACTAAATAGGGGATGTTGTCTGAAGTTATAAACTGAATGAACATAACATAGATTTACAGAATATGTCATCCAAATACAAAAGAATACACCTTGTTTTCCTCAGGATTCATGAAACTTTCTCTAAAATTTACCACATATTCAGACATAAAGCAATTCTCACAGATACAAGGAAATCAAAATAACACCCCAGCCTGTATCATATATGATCACAATAAATTAAAGGTAAATATCAACAAAATCAACAAACTAATAAACAACAGAATATCTACAAACTCATGGAAACTGAATAACTCTCTACCAAATTAAAATGGGTTATGACATATTATGAAGGAAATGACTTTCTAGAATTGAATGAAAATGAACACACAACATACTGAAACTTATGGGATACAATGGAGGTTGTTCTAAGAGGCAAGTTCATTACACTAACTGCTTATGTAAAAAAGAATTGGAGAGATTTCATATTAGTAACTTAATAGCACATCTGACATCTCTACAACAAAAAGAAGAAATCACTCCTAAAAGCAGAGTGAAGAAATAATCAACCTCAAGGCAGAAATAAACAAAATACACACATACACACACACACACACACACACACACACACACACACAGAGAGAGAGAGAGAGAGAGAGAGAGAGAGAGAGAGAGAGAGAGAGAGGAACAAATAAGGATAAACTGAGTTATTTATTTGAGAATTCAGTGAGGTTGACAAATCCTTGACTGAATTAACTAGAAGGTAAAGAAAGAAGATCCAAATTAACAAAATTAAAGATGAAATGGGGGACATAACAACAGACATCAAGGAACTCTTGAGTATCATAGAGACATACTCTAAAAACCTGTACTCCACTAAATTGGAAAATCTAAAAGAAATGGATAGTTTTCTCAGTTTATACCATATACCAAAGTTAAATCAAGATCAGATAATATTTAAACAGTTCTACATCACCCTAGTAAATAAAAGCAACACTCATTTATCTGCTCCTCCAAGCCAGATAGTTTTAGCTCAGAATTCTACCAGATTTTCAAAGAGTTGACACCAATATTCAAATTATTCCACAAATAGAATTTTTCAATTCATTTTATGAGACCACAGTTACGCTTATACCTAAACCACATGAAGAACAAAGAAAAAAGAATAACAGACCAAATTTCTATATGAACAATAAAAATAAAATACTTCCAAACCAAATCTAAGAAGACACAGAAAAGATCATTTACCATGATCAAGTAGGCTACATCACAAAGAAACAGGGATGGTTTACAATATGTAAATTAAAAATGTAATCCACCTTGTAAACCACATGATTAGATGCAGAAAAGGCCTTTGACAAACATCCAACACTCCTTCATGCTGGATAGACTTAAGGATATAAGAGATAGACCTCAGCATAATAAAGGCAATTTACAGCAAGCTCATATTCAATGTCAACTAAAATGGAGGGAATCTTAAAGCAATTTTACTAAAATCAGGAACAAGTTAAGGCTGTCCATATTCAACATAGTACTTGAAGTTCTAGCTAGCACAGTAAGACAACCAAAGGAAACCAAGGGTATAAAAATTGGAAAGGAAAAAATGAAGGCATTATTATTTGCAGATGATAGTATATGTAAACAACCCTAGAAATTCCACCAGAAAACTTCAAAAATGATTAAAAAAAACATTTTCAGCAAGATATCTGGATACAAAATATTAATTACAAAAATTGTAGCTCAAAACTTAGAGCTACAAAAATTAGTAGCTCTCCTATATGCAAATGACAAATTTAGACTAAGAAAGAAATATAGAAGCAACACTTTTTGTAGTAACCTCAAAAAAGTATAAAATGTCTTGGAGTAAATCTACCCAAGGTAGTGAAAGACTTATGTGAACAAATCTTTAAGACATTGAAGAAATTGAAGATGGTACTAGAAGATGGAAATATCTCCCAGGATTTGGTAGTATTAATATAGTAAAATGGGCATTTTACCAAAATCAGTCTACAGATTCAATGCAACCCCATCAAAATTCTAACAATATTCTTCACAGGTGTTGAAAGAACAATTTTACCTCCATTGGAAACACACACACACACACACACACACACACACACACACACACACAGAGCAGAGCAGATTAGATAAAAAAATTATGAATAACAACAGAACTTCCTGAGGTGTTGCCAACCTCTCCCAAAATGCACCACAGAGCTATAGTAACAAGAATAGCACAACATTGGGAAAAAAACAAAACAAAACAAACAAAAAAACAAAACAAACAACAACAAAACAGACACAGTGATCAATGGAATCAAATGGAAGACCCAGATATTAATCCAAACACCTATGCACATCTGACTTATGATAAGAACCCAGAAATACACACTAAAAAAGGAAAGCATCTTTAACAAATCGTGCTAATCAAACTGGATGGCTGCATGTGGGAGACTGCAAAATAATCTGTACTTATCACCTGCAGAAATCTCAACTCCAAATGGATCGAAGATTTCAGCATGAAACCAGACATCCTGAACCTGATAGAAGAGGAAGTAGGGAATAGCTTTGCCCTCATTAACAGAGGAAAATATTTTCTGAACAGAACACTGTTAGTGCAGGTACTAAAATCAACAGTTAATAAACCAGACCTCATGAAACTGAAAAGCCTCTGCACAGCAAAGAAATGATCATTTGGACAAAGCAGCAGCCTACAAAATGAGCTTTTACCAACTACACATGGAGAAGAGTGCTTATATCCAAGATATATAAAGAACTAAAAAATAAAAAATTAAACACCAAAAACAACAACTGGATATTAAGAAAATGAATATACCCAATTAAAAATGGAGTCCAGATCTAAACAGAATTTTCAATAGAGGAAATTCAAATGACTTAGAAATACTTAAATAATTGTTCAACATCACTAGCTATCAGAGAAATGCAAATCAAAACTACTTTGAGATTTCAACTTACACCTGTCAGAATGGCTAAGATCAATAACACAGCTCTCTTACTTTCTTACTCTCTTGCTTCTGGCTTCTCCTCGCCCTTCCTCCCTTCCCTTCCCCCTCTCTCCACATGGTCACGGCCAGCCTTCTCTTCTCTCTCCTCTCTCTCCTCTTTCTCCACCATCTTCTCCCTTTTCTCTCCCTACCTTTGCCCTCTGCCCTGAATAAGCCCCATCCCCTTTGGAATCGTTTGGTCTGGTGTTGTCTGTTCCAAGCTGGACGCCAAAGTTTAACATTGGTGCTGATACCCGGGATATGAAGACTTCAGGAACCTTGAGAACCATGCGGTTGCCAGCAGCCACAGCCAGCTGCTGTGAGGCTGCTGTGACCGTACAAGACTGATGCCATGTGGCCTGCCGCAACCCCACCGCTACAGCTGCCACCACAACACCACACGGACTTCATCTCCTGCTACCTGCCATCACCGACCATGTGAATTCCCACCTCTTCTGCAGACCAACACCATCTGCTGCTGAGAGGCTCGAAAAACTTCCACCACGTGAGCTGTTCCACTGCGGCCCCCACATGGTGCTCTGCCACGAGGGCTAGGCAACCAGACAGGTCTACACAGACCTCACAGTTCCACCTTTCCTGATACCAGACTGCACAAGCCCACAAACACACCGGCGTATTAATTGGTAAGGAGTTTCTGATTGGCGGGAGGAACCCTGGATGCCCAGTTAGGGTCTGGCCAACCTTCCCTGGGCTAAGGGGTTGGCTTTTCATTGCCCCAGTCCATATGAACTGGCCTCTAGCTAGGACATTGGCCATTGGGTGATTTCCCTCTCAGAAATAGCTCCTAGCCTCTCCCCAGCTCTCGCAGCTCCGCCGGAAATCCTGGTACCAGGTGAGCTATTTTCTGCTGGACTAGCTCCACAGAGGCCCCTACATATTCTCGTGACTACCTGATTATCTAGCCTGAGCCTGATTTTTCATTGCCAGCTTTTCTTTCCAGACGCCAACTGATAGCTCGGTAGCAGCCTTCACCCAATGGGTACCACAATGTCTTCGACTGTACCCACAGACACCCCACTGGGTTGTCTACTGAAAAACATCAAATCTCTAAAATTAACGCCTGATTTGAGGCCTTCCAAATTGATACACCTCTGCAGTAAGGTCTGGATTCAATACCCTCTAGATAATGGACTAAAGTAGCCACGTAATGGCACACTAGACCCAACTATTTTAAGAGGTCTTAACACATACTCCCAGCAGTCTGGTAAATGGAAACAAATCCCCTATGCTTGCGCATTTATCTACCTTCGTTATACTCCTTCCATGTGTTCTGCCTGTTCCCCCCTCCCAGACCATCTGCTCTCCCCACTACTTTGCCACCTCCGTTCTCTCTTGTGGAACTTTGCTGACCACCATCTACCTCGACCACACACTGTCTCCTGTCCACTGCCTGTCAACATTGGAGACCAAGTGCTCCTCTCCCCTCCAGATCATCAGCCCTCACCTCTCTCTCCCAAATGGCAGGGTCCTTTTAAGGTAATCCTTGTGACCCCTACAGCTGCTAAACTTGAAGGACTCCCTCATTGGGTCCACTTATCTCACCTCAAGCCTTTCACTCCTCCCACTTAGTTGCATTTTTTAGGGGTGTGCCTCTTACCCATTCCTTTTTGGTAGTGCCTACATGTCCTGTCCCCTTATTAGGAAGAGATATTTTAGCTAAGTTGGGAGCTTCTATTTTCTTTGCTCTACCAATTCGCTTAAGCCCAAGCTCACCAGCAGTTCTTCTGCTCCTCCTTTTAGCCAATCATCCTACTAACACTAACATGTTATTTCTCTTACCAGCTTCTCAGGTGGATCCCTGAGTTTCGGATGTCCAGAACCCCTCTGTTGCTAAACATCATTCTCCCATTTTCATCCAGTTACTGGACTCTACCAGGTACCAATACCCCAATACCAATGCCAACCCCAATACCTTCTTTCTCTCCAGAGCCTCAGGGGACTTAAGCCTATCATTGCTGATCTCTTAAGGAAAAAACTCCTTCGACCTACCTCTTCCCTTTTAACACCCCTATACTGGCAGTTAAGAAACCTAATGGTACCTATTGACTGGTTCAAGATCTCAGGCTTATTAACTCTGCCGTAGTTCCCCTCCATCCTGTCGTAGCTAACCCTTATATACTTCTCTCTACTATCCCCTCAGGGACTTCTTATTTTTCAGTCCTAAATCTCAAGGATGCATTTTTCTCTATCCCTCTAGATACCCAGTCACAGGACATATTTGCCTTTACCTGGACAGATCCTGACACCCACTTTTCTACCCAACTTACCTGGACTGTTCTACCTCAGGGATTCCAGGACAGCCCACATCTGTTCGGCCCTGGCTTCTAACTTAATCTCTTTATCTCTCCCTAGATCTAAGATTGTACTTTATGTAGATGACTTTCTTCTCTGTAGCCCCTCCCTAGAAATTAGCCAAGCTGACACAGCTGCTCTTCTAAATTTCCTTTCCAGTTGGGGCTACAGGGTCTCACCTTCTAAAGCCCTACTCTCCACTCCTCAAGTCACCTATTTGGGACTAGAAATAACCTCAACCCACAAGGCTACTACCTTAGATAGAAAGAATCTGATTCAGTCTCTAATTGTTCCTTCTACAAAGGAAGAGATTTTATCATTCCTAGGAATGGCTAGCTTTTTGTGTTCCTGGATTTCTTCCTTTTCCCTACTTTCTCGACCCTTATATGAAGCACCATTAGGCCCCACCCACGAACCTCTTCTCAAAACTGTCATTAAGCCCTTCCAAAGGCTCTAACAGGCTCTCCTTAAGGCCCCAGCCTTACATCTCCTGGACCTGACTCGTCTCTTTTCCCTCTACATAAATGAAAAACAGGGATTTGCCCTTGGAGCCTTAGGTCACCAACTGGGACCATCTTTTGCACCCGTAACATACTTGTCAAAAAGACTAGATCCAACCATCCAGGGATGGGCACCTTGTATTTGTACCTTAGTAGCTGCTGAACTCCTTATTCGAGAATCAAAGAAACTAACCCTGAGATCACCTATAACTGTCCTTTCTTCTCACAACCTGTCACAGCTTCTAACTTATAAAGGCTTACAGACTCTACCTCCCTGCAGGGTTCTTTCTCTTCAGGTATCCCTAATAGAAGACTCCACTCTCAGCTTTCAATCATGCCCACCTCTTAATATTTCCAATCTTCTTTCCCGACCTAACACTGACTACTCTCTATCTCACTCCTGTACTGAAACCTTAGAAGAATTATTACCTCATACTTCACATATACAGGAGGGCACATTGCCTCAAGCCACCTTTACCTGGTATACAGATGGAAGCTCCTTTCTTCATGAAGGAGTCAGGAAAGCTGGCTATGCCATAGTGTCAGATACCAAGGTGGTGGAGGCACAGGCCCTTCCTGCTCATATCACCAACTCTTTCATCCTAACAGCCAAGTGGTGTCTTATTTTCTTAAGACCCACCTACAGCCTACTCCTACTACTGAGAACTTGTTTCCTAAAATCTATCACTGTTTCTTGCAAAATCTGTCAGATGTCAGATCCCAACTCAAGGTATTGTAACACCCCTTTTCCTACCCATCAGGTTAGACGCTCCCTTCCTGGAACTGACTGGCAACTTGACTTTACCCACATGCCTGCTGTAAAACGTGTCAAGTACCTCTTGGTCTTGGTGAATACCTTCTCAGGCTGGGTAGAGGCTTTTCCCACAACTAACAAAAGGGCTCAGACAGTCTCTGATCTCCTCCTCAGAGAGATCATCCCCCGTTTTGGTGTCCCCACCTCGCTCCAGTCAGACAATGGGCCTGAATTTACTTCCCAAGTTTCTCAGACTCTATCTAAGGCCCTAGACATCCCCTGGCATTTTCATGTCCCCATCATCCTCAATCTTCAGGTAAGGTAGAGAAAACCAACCACTCTTTAAAAACCATTCTTGTCAAGCTGTCACAGGAACTTCACCTTGACTGGGTAAAACTCATACCTCTGGCTCTTTTCAGGCTACGAGCCCTTCCCAAGTGACCTCTCCTCATTTCACCTTCTGAACTCATGGATGGATGTCCAGTCCTAACTCCTGGTCTTACATCTAAATGTTCCCTCTCCCTCTCTGCTTGGGACCTGTAAAGTGAGTGCTAGTGACACCTTCTGCTACAAAAACAACTAACATGAACGTTGCTGTGATACGTGACATGCTTGCTTTTCCTTGCCCACTGCAAACTCTAGCCACCAGAGACACTGGGCAGCGACTTCCAGAGCTGGCAAGAAGTCCCGCCCTGCTGCCGCTGCCACCCAACCCCCTGTCAGCCATATGATCCAGCTTTCTTATTCTAGTCCTAGCCAAATGTTTCTTTGCTAATACAAAAATGTGCTTTTCTCTCCCTACACAACCTGCCAAAGTTACTTAAGACAGGATAGGAAAGGCTCTGTCTTGATAGATTTTTACTACTGCTATTAAATTCTATTCAGTTACAACCAATCCTTATGGCTCTCAATCTTGTCAGAAGTCTGCTGATAGTATTTTTTAAGCTTATGGCTGACAGAATTCCCGAAGCCTCTAACAGTTAACCCAAGATGGTTTCAGAAGACTTGGATACCAGATACCTAGAAGATACAGCCTAGATTTTATGTGATGATATAGTCACTAACAAACGCAGTGGGCTAGACTGGATGCTCTGAGTTAAATGACTTGGCTAAACCAAGGTAAGTCATTTCTCATGGCATGCATATCCATTCCACAGAGAAAAAGGCCTGTGTCTTCTACCCTTCGAAGCCAAACTGACTTCGCCCAAGAGATATGGAGACCACGGGAACTGTTGGCTAGTGGACTCTGTCACTTTTTAAAAATAACATGTAACTGATAGATTATTGTTTATTGATTCTCAGACTTCTGACTACATTGACAGCTAAGATTCCACAGATATTATCTGTTACCTCAACTCAGTTGCCATCAATTAAATGCTTCATATTTCCTTTTCTTACTATCCCACTGTCCTAATATTATCTGAGTTCCTATAAACTTGCCTAACTAATAAAACACTCCACTATACGATCCAACAAAGTCTCATCTTAAAGACTGCTCGTGTTGATAACTCATGCTGTTATCTCTTTTGTAAACTTATAAGCCACAGGAAACCCAGTCAGATCTACTTATCATGGACCAAATAGACGACATCCAGATTTGTCAAGTCCAGGCACATCCAAAACAGATCCAGAGAAGCAACCTCCAGATGCTCCAACTCCTGTCACACACAGGTGCTTCTACTGGACCTGTTCCTTCTGACCTATTCTCAGATGGATCACTCCATAGACCCTGGACAGAAGGAAACAGCCAAGTCTCCTAAGACTGGACAAACATCCTCCACACCCATTCTTCTAGGTTCCCCTTAAAGACAAGTCGCCCCCAATGCCAGCAGGAAGTAGCCAGATATCACGACGACCCTATTCCTGCTTTGCTATTACATCTTTCTAATTTTTCTCTTTTAATTAAACCAAAACAGGGGAATGTTAGTATTCTGTCTAAACTCCACCTCCACAGTTACCTGGCAACACCCAGGTATGCTCCTCCCCACAGTTACACTGGCAACACAGTGGCGTGCCCAATATAAAAGGGGCTGCTTGCCTCCTCCTCTCTCTCTTACTCTCTTACTCTCTTGCGTCTAGCTTCTCCTCGCCCTTCCTCCCTTCCCTTCCCCCTCTCTCCACGTGGTCATGGCCAGCCTCCTCTTCTCTCCTCTCTCTCTCCTCTTTCTCCACCATCTTCTCCCATTTCTCTCCCTACCTTTGCCCTCTGCCCTGAATAAACCCCCTCCCTTTTGGAGAAAAAAAAGACCAATAACACAAGAGACAGCTCATGCTGGTGAGGATGTGGAGAAAGGAGAACATTCAACAATTTCTGATGAGAGTGAAAATTTGTGTAGCCACTATGGAAACCAACATGTCAGTTTTCAAGAGGATGGGAATTGACCTACATCTAAATCTAACTATCCTACTCTTGAGCACATATCCAAAGAATGTTTAAGCCTACCACAGAGACACTTGTTTATTGATGCTCTGTATATAATAGTCAGAAATAAGAAACAATATAGCTTCCTCTCAACTTGTGAGTGGATAAAGAAATGTGTTATCAAACTGACCACAAGGGCCCATTGCTGAACAAAACACCCACAAAAGTCATTGTACAATGGAGAGGCTGAGCTGGTGCCTATGTAGCATCTTTATCCCCATTTTTTCATGTCTCTGGTGAGGGAAAGTGTGCTATAAACCACCAAAAGAGCAACATAAACTCCAACCCAGCCACAAACCCTTTGATCTACAATCTGTCCTACCTGCAAAATGTGCTAGGGCAATAACCAACTAATGTCAGATTTGACTCAAGGCCCACTTCACAAAACAGAAGCCATATGCAACACTGCTTGAGTGACCAAGACCCAGAGACAAGATAGCTCAGAGACCTAGGGTAAAGTCAAATGCTACAGATCTATCTAAACTGAAAAATAAAATAAGAAGAGGACAATATCTCCTAATGACATTCTGCTATACTCAGAGATCAGTGCCTTTCTCAGTCACTATTAGAGAACCTTCCTTCTTTAGCAGATGGGAACAAATACAGTGACCCATAGCCAGGCATTACACAAAGAGAGGCATCTTGGAACACACAACTCTAAATGGAAGGTCTCCATTAAATTTCTCTCCTTAGAGACCAGGAAAATCCACAGAAGAGAAAGCAGAAAGAACATAACAGCCAAAGGGGATGGAGGACTCCAGGAGAACAAGGCCCTCTGAATTAACTAAGTCTCTGTGCGGCTCATATGAACCCACAGAGACTGAAGCAGCAAGCACAGGTCCCACATGGGGTATGAAGTGGGTCCTCTACATATGTATTATATATTTCAGCTCAATATTTTCATGAGCCTTCAGAATGTGTAAGAGAGGGTGTGCAGTCTCTTGGGGTCTTTTTCTTCTGTTGATGTGCCTTGTTTAACTTTGATTTGATGAATTTGTTTTAGATTTTTATATTTTATTTGTATGTTTTGCTGTTACCTTTTATAGTCCTGTTTGTTTTCTAATGAAAAACAGAAATGGGTTGGATCTGGATGGGAGAGGAGGTGGGGAGGAAGAGGGAGGTAGAGGGAGGGGAAACTGTAATCAAGATATATTATAGAAGAAAATAATCCATCTTAAATAAAAATGAAGGAAAAAGAAAATTTGCCACATTTTCATAGTAGAATATTATTCAGCTGTTTAAAAATGAAATTTATGGGTAGATAGATGGAACTAGAAAAAAATATCTTGCTGAGTGAGGTAACCAGACCCAGAAAGACTAATATAGTATGTATTAATGTATATGTGGCTACTAGCTGTTAAGACAAAGATAAGCAAGGTACAATCCATAGAACCAGAGACAATAGGCATAGAGAAAGGGTCTAGAGGAGCATATAGAGCTACCTAGGAAAGGGAAATAGGGTAATTATTCATGGGGGCTGGAATGGGAAGATTAAATGGAGATGGAGGGACGAGGATGATGAGAGAGGGACTACAGGGAAAGAGACAGCTAAAATTAAGGACCATTTGAGGGATAGTATGGAAGCCTAATACAGAAGAAACTCTCTGTGATGGTTTGAATATGGTTGGCCCAGGAAGTGGTACTGTAAGGACATGTCAGAATAAGTGTGGCCTACAAGACATGATGACAAGAGGAAGTGTGTCATCATGGGCATGGAACTCCCATATAACCCAGGCTATTGCCAAAGCTACAGGTTGCTCTCTGCAAATGTACTGCAAGGCCCTACTGCTGAAGACAACATTTGTGGAACTCACTGAATACTGAGAAGCTGAGCTGGTGCCTATGTAGAGTCTTCACCTTTATGGACTAATGTTCATGGTACTGAAAGGTACTTGGCACATGTTACTAAAGAAGCATAAATACCAGTCCCCCTAAAAATCTCTTGATCTACAAGAGTGTCTTACCTACAAGATATGCTAGTGCAATACTGGCACAAAACTTCTGGGAGTGATCAACTAATGCCTGATTTGGCTTAAGGCCCACTCCAGGAGATGGAACCAATACTCAACACTGCTTGAGTGACCATAATCCTGAGAATAGATAGCACAGGGACATAGGGTAAAACCGAATACTATTCAGTTGTTCTAAACAAAACAAACAAACAAACAAACAGAACAGAACATAGGAGTAAAATGATTCCTAATGATATTCTGCTATACTAATAGATCAGTGTCTCACCATCACCAGAGGAGATTCCTCCTACAGCAGATGGGAATACAGAAATCCACAGCCAGAAAATAGTCAGAGCAAGGGACCTTGGAACACTCAGTCCTAAAGTGGATGCCTCCATCAAAAGTCTCCACCTCAGGGACCCACAGGGAAGAAGGGGCAGAAATAGTGTAAGAGCCAGAGAGGATAGAGAACAGCAATAAAACAAGGTCCTATAGACCAACATGATCAATACACATATGAACTCACAGACACTGAGACATTATGCAGAGGGTCTGCACCAGTCTGCACCAGATGGGGTCTTAGAGCTGAAAGGAGAAATGGACACATGTCCCCATCCCTAACCCAGAAGTTGTCTCCTATCAATAACCACTAGTAATGAAAATTTAGTTTTCTCTAAGGGAGTTTCACTAGGGAAACAAATTATTAACTGCAGGCTGCATGCCCAGCAGTAAATAGCCAACAGAAAAAAACAAAACAAAACAAAAAACCTCAGTGCACCTTTGAAGATTCCTTAAACTTTTTACACATTATTCCTATTCTCCCCGTCTCTCTCTCTCTCTCTCTCTCTCTCTCTCTCTCTCTCTCTCTCTCTCTCCCTCTCTCTTTGTCTCTCTGTCTCTGTCTCTCTTTCTCTCTCTCTCTCCCCTCTTCTCCCACCCGCCCTATGAATCCTTTATGCACAGATTATGGCTTCTAGTTTAGTGTTTCTTAGAGGATTCCTGAGTGTGCCAAAGATTGTGTCTCTGCGTCTGCATCTGCTTCTAATGACTTTTCCTGCGCTCTTTTCTTTCTGTTTGTTTGTGTTGCTCTACTCGGATGTCTTAGTTATTGTTACATTATATCATATTGATTATAGTATGATATAGATCCAGTAGAAGCCTATTTGCTTTCTAATGAGAGACAGAAAGGGGTGAGTGAGGATGGGAGAGGAGGTTGGGAGAAACTGAATGAGGGAGAGAAACCCTAATCAGAATATATTACATGAAAAAAACTATTTTCAATAAATAAAAGTTAATTAATTAAAAAATACAGTTAGGAAAGAGGCAGAGTTTCAGCTACAGTTTCCACTAAGCCCAGGAGAAAGGGCAAAGGGTGATAGAGCAAGTATTGTTGTGCACACATGTACCACCTAGTGACCGTAATGAGAACTGCATGCAAACGCTTGCAGTTCCTGTTCCTGTAGCACAGTGACTTGCCAGTTATTTCAAGTCCTGCTTTCATCTCCTTTCAGTAAGTCCTCAAGGTTTTACGATTTTATGCACTTCCCTTGTTTCCTCTGTTGGTTGTGGTTTGAAATGTTTTAACAATTGTACAAATTGAAAAATAATAGACTGCATACGTTCTCCTGCTAAAATGTATTTCAACATCAAAAGACAGGTCTCAACAAGCTAATCCAAGACCTAATGGGGCAGTAGAGCTGTGGTTATCCTTGGTTAAAAATCAATTATTCAAAATAATCTGCCAAATTTTCATACCCCTTGATCTGATGGCCGCTAGCAAACCATCTGAAACATCACTCAGGCATTAAAAATATTATTAACTTTTTTTATCATTTAGAGGGATAATATTGCTAAAGTTGAGCACTATGGTTAGGTTGGCATCTGCCACATGATGTGTTAATTTAGGATTAACACCATTTCTCTTGTTTCTCTCTAATCCAAAATACTAGAAGCTCGGGAATGGTTAACACCTTTTCTGAAGAAGAAACCAAGTTTTAGATTGAATCTGATGAGTATTAATTTATTTTATTTTTACATCGGATCTGGGATTTTCATCCCTCTTTGATGTAAATCCTACTCACAATTTTATACAAAATGAAAAGATTTTGTTTATAGCAGCATGGCCAAATATCTTTTTACTCTAAGCTAAGATGGATTCCTCGGGGTACAGGTAAGAGAATTTAGTGCTGATAGGGTCTTGCTTTTTGATCTACTAGTCAGAATTGTGGGCGATGGGGATGTGAAGTATGAGGAGAGGGCTGTGTCACGTGACGTTGACCATGCTCAATCTGATTCAAACTATGTTAGAAGAACGAGTAGAACTAATGAAAACCTATCTAGATCTTTAGGCGTTTCTTTTATTGTATCAGTCACTATTTTATAACCCAGCTTTGTTTGGCACACTGAATTTTATCTTGCTAAAGTCAAGTCTAGCACCATTTAACAAGCAAGCTATGAATTGTCTTGAATTTATGTCAAGCTGAAGTGTCAGTAAAAGAAATTACAGTAAGCTTTCTTAAATAATTGCTAAGCCCAAGCAAATCAAGTCCGGAAGTATGAATGGACTTGTTCACTTGATACTTGAAGTCATTGTTCATCAGAAGCCCCTTTCATTTACACCAGCTGTTCTCAGTTCTGAAACATTAATGTCCTAATAGCAAAAGAATGGAGCTTTTCCCTTTGGAGAGAAGCTCTCTGGAGGAGACTGCTCTCTCTAAAAGTCGCTTCTTCAATGTAGGTTTACAGTGAGCCCTATGCTGTTTTCTCCTTCCCAGCTTTAACTGGGGACCTTTAGAAGGGCCTTTTCTTCGAAGCTAAACTCATGAGTCCTAAAACCTTGCAGCTGTTCACTGAAGATTACCAGCAAGATAGGGGCTATAAAACTCAAGCCGTAAGATGCAAAGCTCTGCACATTTTCTCAGGTCCAGACTCCTCCAAATTCTACATCTTTCTCAGCTCTCAAAGAGCCTTTATGAGAGGTTATTATGTGTCTTGCTTCTTTGGGGTCTAAAAGTTGGTTTACAGATGACTGTTCCTATTTCAAAAACTGGCCAGCTTGCTGAGGACCATCTATGAAGCGAATGGAGCCAGGCCCACCCTTTTGTTTTTTCCAGGGACCAAAAGTGCTGCCTTCCCAGTTCTAATGTTATCTGCACTAATGCAGTGTGGAAAAGCAAACAGAGAACTCTTTCGTTAAAATCAGATTAGACTAATTCTATATGAAGTGCTTTAATGAAAAATGTTTAATGGTTGAAATCCTATAACTCTGGAGTTAAAGTACAGGTGCAAGATTGATATTCTACACTCCCCAGAGAGCAAACTGGTGCATACTGTGAAAAACCAATTAGAGTTTATAGTTGCCTGGGTTGGCTGAATGACTTTTTTCGTGGGAAATGTTCGTTCTTATAAAATAATCATTTTGCATTCTATATGTTCTGAGCAATGTGGGCATCCCAAGCTCTTAAGAAATGGATTTATTTTACTAAGCATTCTTTGCTGTTTTTTATGAGGTCATCGACATGACTTTTAAATGGGGCTCTAGGCCAACTCTGATTCTCACATCAGTTCATTAATTCACGCAGCTGTCTCTGAACAGCAAAGAATAATATATACTGCAGACAGAGGGCCAGCAAGGGGGTGGGCTAGGCTAGGACTTTATGCTATATTTCAATCAGGAGCTCCTGCTGACATCATAAACTATGAGAGCTTAACCCACCCCACCCCACCCCACCCCCGTGGAAATATGGCTGGTTTAATTGATCCTTTTGAATTTCATCGTATACAGAGTGAGACACCGAGTCAGTTTTATTCTGAGGAAAGCCAGAACATTAAAGTCGAGCACCGCAGGAGTAGATTAGTGGGTAAACCCAGGCAGTACCTTCAGGAGTGGAGACAGATTCAATTGTGTTGATGATATATGGGCAAGCGCAGAAGGGCCTGGGCGTGCCGCCTCACGAAGGGGGCTTCAGGTTTGATTTATTGGTAACTGTGAATTCATCTCCTCTGGGAGGTGTTTCTCCAAGTGAAAGGAGACACGGATGAGATGGTTGAAGTGAGAGTGAGGGGTGAGGGGAAGCAAATTCTACGTCTAGATCCTGAGTGATAGCGGATACAGAATGTGAAGGACCCTATATGCCTCCGCATGACTTCCGGCAGCTTTTTCTTCTTGACCTGACAGCAGAATTGCTAAAATCGACCTAAAGCCTTGTTCTGAACTGGGCCCACTTTGGATCTTTTGCTGCCAAACTGAACTTAGACAGAACCTAGACAGAACTGAGGAATCTGAGAAGGTTCAAGTTCTCGTTGCGTCCTCTGGAATGCATAGGATATTCTCCAAAAACATATTCGCTAGTTTCACATCGTTTAAATTCCAAATTGGTTTTGGTTTCCATGGGAGTGGGGTAAGATATCCCTCTCTGAGAGTAATTTTAATTTTCAAATAAATCAGCCATATCTTTGGACATGGGGAAAACTAATAAAACGTGACGTTTTAAGTGTGATCTTCAGTGAGTATTACAAAGTTCACACCTGCGAGCAAGCATGTATCTTGCAGATATCTGGTGGTTCTTATTCATCTGTACAGACAGCATCTTCCTCCTTTTTAACAATTTGATTGAAGCTTTGCAGGGAAAACTGGTGAATCTTTACAGAATACAGCCTACCATGTGTAAGAAAGGTAAGAGGCTGAAATTGACTGAGGAGATCAGGAATCTTCTCTAGGCTTTCTTGCCCCTTCCCCACTGTTCACCCTCACAGCTCCCACACACAAGTGCTCTGACGGTTCTCTCTCTCTCTCTCTTATGTTTACAAATGCCAAGAGTCTTGGAAATCTAGGGACTGTTGTCATAAATCCTCTGAAAGGCTCTTAGTGGGTGGAGCTGGCTCTATACCTCATGCCCACCCCCATTACAGTCTCCTACCACCAGGTAGGTGGTGTCAAGACAAATGGTGGCATATACCTTTCTCTCTCTTTTTTAAATTAATTATTTATTTATACTCCAGATTTTATTCCCCTCCTGATCCACCCTCCAACTGTTCCACATCCCATACCTCCTCCCACCTCCCTGTATCCACGAGGATGTCCCCACCACCCATCCCACCAGATCTCTAAACTCCCTTGACCTCCAGTCTCTTGAGGATTAGGTGCATCTTCTCTGACTGAACACAGACCCAGCAGTCCTCTGCTGTATATGTTTTTGGGGCCTCATAACAGCTGCTGTATGCTGCCTGGTTGGTGATCCATTGTCTGAGAGATCTCCTACGGGGGGTCAACAGCAGTTGAGACTGCTGTTCCTTCTACAGGGGCTCCCTCCTCCTCAGCTTCTTCCAACTTTTCCCCAATTCAACCACAAGAGTCAGCAGCTTCTGTCCACTGATTGGGTGCAAATATCTGCAACTGACTCTTTCAGCTGCTTGTTGGGTCTTTCTGAGGGCAGTCATGATAGGTCCCGTTTTGTGAGCGTTCCATAGCCTCAGTAATACTGTTAGGCCTTGGGACCTCCCCTTGAGCTGGATCCCATTTTGGGCCTGTCACTGGACCTTCTTTTCCTCAGATTCCTCACCATTTCCATCCCTGTAGTTCTTTCAAACAGGAACAATTATGGGTCAGAGTTTTGACTGTGGGGTGGCAACCTGCTCCCTCATTTGATGCCCTGTCTTCCTGCTGGAGGTGGGCTCTAAAGTTCCCTCTCCCCACTGAAGGTCATTTCATCTAAGGTCCCTCTCTTTGAGTCCTGAAAGTCTTTTACCTCCTAAGTCTCTGGTACATTCTGGAGGGTACCCCCAACCTCCTACCTCCTGAGGTTGCCTATTTCCATTCTTTCTGCTGGCCCTCAGGGATTCAGTCTTTTATCTCTCACCCAACACCACATCAGGTTCCCCTCTCCCTCTCTCACCCTCTCCCCTTGTCCACTTTCCCTCCCAGGTCCCTCCCTCCCTACCCCCTTGTAATTGCTTTCTTCTCCCTCCTGAGTGGGACTGAGGTATCCTCACTTGGGCCCTTCAGTTTGTTGACCTCTTTGAGATCTGTGGACTGTATCTTGGGTATCCTGTAGTTTTAGTTTTTGGTCCACTTATTAGTGAGTACATACCATTTATGTCCTTTTGGGTCTGAGTTACCTCACTCAGGATGATATTTTCTCTGATGGGATTGCAAACTGGTACAACCACTCTAGAAATCAATCTGGATGTTCCTCAGAAAACTAGAAACAGATCTACCTGAAGACCCAGCTATATCACTCTTGGAAATATACCCTAAAGATGGCCCACAATGCCACAGGGGCATGTGTTCCACTATGTTCATAGCAGCCTTGTTTGTGATAGCCAGAAGCTAGAAAAAACTCAGATGTCCCATGACAGAAGAATGGATACAGAAAATGTGGCTCATTTACGCAATGGAATACTACTCAGCTGTTAAGAACAAGGACATCCTGAGTTTTGCAGGCAAACATCTTTCATTCCAGTCAGAGACAAGTGGATGTCTTAGTTTGAGGCCAGCCTGGCCTACAAAGTGTTTTACAGAACAGCCAAGGCTACACAGAGAAACTCTGTCTCAGAACAACAACAACAACAACAACAACAACAACACAAACTAACATAAAACTAACAAAAGCAAAGCGTTCCAAGGAGCTATTCTTCAGCACAGAGAATATTAGAAACTTTAAGGAGGCAAGTGTGCTCTCTGTCACTCATCTCCTTGGAAATCCTTTAGCAGATGCAATTTTTTTGAAAGGATGTTATGTTGTGAACAGAAAGTACGAGAATTGTCAAATTGATTCATATTCATGATAGAGATGTTTCTTAATTAGCTTTGAAGCAGAGGATGGATAAATGATAGCTCTTGTGAATGAGGAGGCCATCATCATTAAGCAAAATTGGGCAATTTAAATTAATAAGGAGTGACTAATAAGTCTGACCAAGAGACAGGAACATTAAGTAATAATAATTTCAAATGTTTATTTAGCAAAAGATATTCGCAGAGATGGTGAAAGTGAAGAAGTAATTTGGGTGGTTCATTTCATTTCTTTTGGAGTAGGTTGTGAACATTTGCTATTGCCCTGGATGTAGCTTTACCGCCTTAGGAGTTAGATAGATTTACATGAGGTCATGAGGATCGTGCCCCCATGATAAGGCTAGCTAGTGTCCATATCAGAGGATCAAGAAACGGTAGCATCTACCTGTTTTCTTTCCCCATCTTTTTTTTTCTGTCTCTCTTCTCCTCTCTTTTTCTGCCTCCCTCTCTCTCATCCCTCATCTCTCTTTTTTTATCTTCTCTATCTCTGTTTCCCTCTCTTCCTCTCTTCTCCCATTCTCTGCTCCCTTCCATCCCTTTCAGTTCTTGCCTTTCCACTCCCCTGTCTTCCTTTCCCCTCCAGCCTTGTGAGGACATCGCAAAATGTCAGCCCCCTGGAAGCTGGGGAAGGACGCTCATCTGGCACTTAATCCACCAGCATCTTGAACTTGGACTTGTCCACTTTTCGAACTGTGAGAAACAAATGTAGCTAAGCCACCCAATCTGTGAAATTATATTATAGCAACTTGAGAGCTAAGATAGCAAGTTTATTTTATAGATTTGTTCTAACGAATGACTCTTTTACCATTATTGAATTTTCTTGTTATGAAGATTTGTTTCTTTTATTTATAGATTACCGATATAGTCTGTCTCATTAATTGAGTAGGTTTATCTCCATCTTCTCACTCATGTATTTCCAAAGTGCTATTATTGGGAATTATTTCTCTTAAATATGTGAGATTACAAATGATTCTGCTTTCAGACATTTTTTTAAAAAAATTTTGTAATATTTGCACAAATGTAGTAAGATATTTTGGAAATGGGACTGAGTCTAAAATACTTCACCTGTGTTAGCACCTTACTTATACACATAACCTAAGGTCATCATCTCCTACAATTTCTTAGCATGCATATGTTTTGATAATACTGACATGAACCCAGATGTAGAATTTTCCATTTGTGATGTCCCACTAGTTTCAGATTTGGGAACAGTTTTAGACACTTACAGTTAAAGTCTCTCAACTTTTATGTAGTTCACAACAGAATAGCATCCAATAGCAGAGAAACTGTAATGAGAGGGAGCAGTGGCAAAGTCGCAATGATTCCTATAACATGGAGACATTCTGGGACATACAGATCTTTTATATGTTATTCCAGTTAAGTAATAAAGTGTTTTTCTTGATAAATGAAAGGACAAGGTATTAAAATGTATAATTTTCTTGTAAAAACATGTGGTATTGCAGAAGTAATAATTGAAGCCTTTTTCATTTTTGTAATGTTTCTTTTTATTTTCAATGAAAACAGATTGGACATGGATAATGTGTGTGTTGAATACACTCATATTATAAATAGTTATTATTCCATCTATTATAAGGATATGAAGTCATTAAAAGTCTGCTTTTAAATATTTTCAGTAAATATATTTTCATAAATCTCATTAGAAACAATATTTTATAATTGGATATTTTATAAGTTGGATATTCTTTTTAAGACCAGATTGCTATTTTTTTCTTTCTTACCCAAGTCAGAATGACAAAACTCAATAAAACAACCACCACCAATTGCTAGAAGGGATCAGGAAAGAGGACCTTAATTTTTGGTGGAATTATAAACTAATTCAGCCATTCTGGAAAACAGTGTGGAGGGTCCTTAAAAATCTAAAAACAAATTTACTGTATGAGCAAGCTACACCAGTCCTTTGAAAATGCATAACAGATTTGACATTCTATGGCACGGATAAGACACTTCCTCTGCTACATTCAGTATTGTTCCAATCACAAGAGCTAGGAAGTGGAAACAGGCTACATGTCCTTCGGCTGACAAACGGATAATGAAAATGTGTTGCTTATGCGCTAGGGAGTAGTAGTCCTCTAAAAAGAAAGATCAAATCATGAACTTCACATGAACTACAAAAGACCATAGTGAGTGAAGGACCCCAGCTTAGAAAGTCAAACACCATAAACTTACCTCAGGCTCCTAGCTCCTAATCTTCAGATGAGAGTTTATAACCTGGAGGAAATGCAGAAAGCAGAGAAGTTAAAAGGAACCATTGACTGGAGAAGAATGGAGAGAAAGAGTGAGGAATACCACAGAGCGAGTAATCAGAAGAGGAGCATGGGGAAATGGGAGGCTGGGGAAGCAGAGGGACAAATACAAAATAAGGATGGTAAAAGAACAGTAAAGATGACTAAAACTGTCACGAGAAATCATACTATAAGCTACATAAAAATATCTACAATACACATAAGTCAGTATATAGATCACATAGATAGTTTGAATGACATTTTCTTATCTAGGCTGACAACACCCACATTCCCAGTCATTGTCTATGTAGCAAACCCCCAAACACCAGCCCTGAAAACTCCTTTTTTGAGTTGTTACTCAGGAGTCTCCAACATTATAAGCTAGTATGTTACTCATGAATACCTCCTAAAGGTAGACAGTAAATCTCTATTTCTGTGACACTATGAACTTTGGACATAGGGTCCAGAGGACCTGAGCTGGTTCTGACCTGAAAACCTTCTCTCTGATAACTCATTTCCCACAGGGGTCCAGAAAGCTTCCAAAGGAGGTTGATAACAAACACCCCGTTCAGCTATGACACCTATGAACCACAACAACAACCAGCATGGCATGCTTATCAGTGATCATTGAAGAACACAGAAGAGGATACTGTAATAGCTCAAGAACAGGGAGTTGGCCATGAGATTGTATCTTATAGGAATATCAAGCTATACCCATAACACGTCAGCTTAAACATAACCTGAACATGAATGACATCAATAGTCACTAATAGACACACCGACTAACAGGAAAGGGAAAACTCTTAACCCTGGACAAAGAACTCTGGGCTGCTAAAGAATACTGGGAGCACGAGGCCAGAGTCCTCTCCAGGGAAGGGTACCCTAATTGGGTATCCAATACCAAACGGTCGCTCTGAAAACATACATACAAGTAACATTATATGAACTGAGCAGAGTATATTTAGGAATATATACTATATATGTATAATTATTTATAAAATATTGTCAATATAGCATCAATATTTATAAATTTATATTATTATATCAACAATATATTACATTCTATTAATATATTATATTCTAAGTATTTGTCCTTATACCTAATATATATATCTTGATAGTGGTTCTACACATTTCTAGGGCCCTGAGAAGCAGCTGACTGTTAAGTTGTGGATAAGCACGTGGGCTCTGGTCTCCTACAGTCCTGGTTCTGCTACTCTAATAATCCGTGACATTGGAATGTAGCATAAATTATATATATACATATATACATATATATATCATAATATAAATATTACATTCCTAAATACACACATCTATTCCTAAATGCATATGTAAATATATGCATGTAATAACAATAAACAAAAAGGAGACCCTGAATTTTAAGAAAAAGAAAGGGAGGCATGGTGTCCATAAGAGGGTTTGGAGGAAAGAAAGAGAGGGAGAAAATAATACAATTATAATTTCCCAAAATTAAAAGAAATAAAAATCAACATATTTTATCTCCTTTAGAAAGATAGCATGTCACTCTACACAACCCCACTATTTTTTTTTTTTTGAGGACTGTATAATACAAATTTCACTTACCATCACGAGCCCCTGAAAATTATTTTCTGACTGATGGCAATTGATATGAAATCTTGTTCTGTGATAAACCAGGTGTAACTGGGCCAATAGCCAGCTTCTCTTCACAGGTGTCCCATTCCTGAGGCCACCTGGTGCTCTCCTGGGAGTATGTCATAGCTCACTGATGGTGCCTACCTATTTTTAGGGCCCTGAGAAACAACAGACTATCAAGCTGTGGATAAGCACATGGGATCTGGTCTTCTACAGTCCTAGGTTCTGCTACTCTAATATTATATGGCATTGGGAAGGACTGTGTTTCAACTATGCAATAAGCCTTGAAATTGGAGGTTACAGCAGGCGACAGGAAGATCACACATGCCTAGAGTTCCTGTACATAGCAACATCTTAAGAAGTGATGGTTCACTTTTGTTCTGCACATCTAGACCCACGTTTAAATAAAGTTAACAAAGGTTCCACATACATAGTGTCGGTAATTGATAAAAGGGAGTTTTAGTTAAGTTATATACTTTCCTGAGATGTTGGAGCAAATGGCAAGGTTAAAGTCCAGGAAATATCTTAAAATAAACTCTTAAAGGTAACAAGGAATGTGTAATGAAGACAGAAGTGTAATAGAGTGCCACACTAACCGATGTATCAGATGTTCTGATTATACTACTGTAGGTGAGGCCATGGGGCAAGGAGCTCACTACAAGTGGAGGTGCTGCCACTAAACTGAGGCTCAAGTTAGTATTCTCCATGGAAGTTGAAAAGCTTACACTGTGGTATTTTATGGGCTTATTTGATTCTCAAAACCATGAAAGTGTGAATTCCATAAAAGTTTAATATTTTGTTAAAAGTAAACAGAATAACAAGAATCTTCACCTAGTAATAAAAAAAAGCCTGGAAATTTCTGCTGGGCTGTGCCTCTGCTGCTGATTCATGTTTGCTATCCTGACACTACTGAACAGGACTGCTGGTATCATGACAGAGATTGGAACTGCCCCAAAGAACTACTTCTAAACAGGCCCACATCCTTTTGTCATATTTGCCATCTTTCTCCTCTACCTTTTGGAAAATGGGCTAGAAGAACAATTAATTATAGATCTCTTATTATAGTAGATTTTGAAAAATCTAAGCCTACACCTGAAATGTGGGTCAGTATTAATCCATGCATTGCAATGAACGCAACAAGTAGCAGAAGATGTACTTCAAATATAGAATTATACTTGGTGGACTATACATATTAAAATATCACTTTGCTACTTTGCTTTTAAATTTATTCCATTTATTGCATAAGAATTTTACCCAAGCTTTTTATTGTCATTTTATGTATATGTGCATGGTGTCGGTAGAGGGGGCATGTGGAGGTCAGAGGAAAATTCTGTGGAATAGATTTCTCCTTCTACCTTTACATAGGTTCTGGGATTAAACTAAGCTCATCAAGATTGTGTGGAAAGTGTATCTATCCACGGAGCAATCTTGCCGTCCCTTAAACTGTTTCCTTTTTCAAGAATTCATCATAGTTTTGCATCATGAGGCATGGAGCACCATAGACCATCATGACTATCCTACATCGTCAAGGTATGGCTGTCCTTACATGTTTGATCCCATTCGATTTCAAAAGATAAAGGAGAATAATGTGGGCTTTCCTCACCCCTATACACAAAGCTGTGTTGTCATGGAATAAATTGGCTTTGAGGAGGTAGATTTTGATATTGAGTGTGTGATTTCCCTTCAATAACATCACGTGGCGCTTGTTTCTTGTGAGGCATGACCCAATCACTGCTGTGAAACTAGAGCACTTCTCTCACTCTTTTAACAACCCAGTGCTTCTGTTTTAGTTTTGTGTTCTTAGTAGCATCAATTTGATTAAACATTTCCATCAGGAACACTACTACAAGAGAAAATGTGACTAAGCTATCCTTAATTTATTTTGAGTTTCACGTGGGCAAATGTCATGTAAACCTCCTAACAAAAGCTTTGTGCACTGTAGTAGTATAACCCAGTTTCTAACTCTGAGGAGAAAAGATATTTTAGGTAGAAAAGAAACACAGGGAAAGGAATGGGACTTTGGGTGAAATTAGGGACAAATGAGTACTCAAGTGCTTCGGGGAAATGTATATGCTGGGTGTAGTTACCATGGGTCTGTGCCTTCCCCTGCTCTTCCGCCCTCTGACTGCCTCACCTGCGAGGTCAGCTGCTCCAAAGAGCAATTCATAACATTACAGCTCATATTGTGGTTGCAGGTCCTGAATTGACATGAAACTAAATCAGTCTTGAGTGCTGTGGGATAGCACAGCTACCTTCCTAGTTTACTGAGCCCTCTTGGACTCCTAATAAATCTTAGAAAGGTAGCAATCACCCTGCCTGCCAGTTTTCTCCACTCACAGAAGGACCTTGAAATGGAAACAATGAAGTCCTCTTTAAGGCTGAACTTTATGCCAGGGAGAAAAAGACGTACATGGAAGCCACATTCTTAAATTGCCTTTTCTAACCCTGGTGTAAGCACTTTGCAAGACAACATTAAATGGATCCTCAACTTACTGCACATTCCAAGTTTCTGGGGCCACAGGTCATGAAAACATTCATGAAAAGTTTCAGTGACTGTACCCACAAAATTCTTTGTTGTTTCTCAAGTGCAGAAGGTAAGCTTCAAATAAAATCGAGGCCACTTATAAACATGTATCCACTAGAAGCAGGCATTACTTCAGTTTCCAGGGTCACACGAGGCTCACTAGAAAAGGTTCCCAGAATGCAGCTGAGAAAGAATCAGACACAGATGCCAACACTGAATTATAGCCAAAGATAACTCATGGCTTCCAGTATTTTAAAACATAATTTTAAATTATAAGTCATATTTACTCAAAATCTTAGGGCATAAGGTCAGACACTGAGTGACCTGGTACCATGTGTTCTGTTTGTAGTTCCTAGTTGTTACTATTTAATTTTCCAAAAATTCTAATCCATTGTCAGTTCGCATGTTGTTCAACTTTACCCAGTGTCTTTCAACGTCAGTCCAGACTTTGATACACAGGAATGCTATAGACATTAAACTTCACTTAGTAGGGGCTGGGAGTATAATTTTGGGGCAAAACATGTATTTATAGAATACATATCCCTGAGAGTTAATTCCCCTAAAAGAAAAAAAAAAGAAATCCAACAAGCAAAAAGTTTAAGAGAAGTGTTGTAATCTGTAGAGGCTGAATCACAATGGTAATGCTTTACAGTGAAGTGAGCCTCTTTGAATCAGGTGGAAGGACTGTGGGTGAGACTGAGACACCTCAAAGAGGAAGGACTTCTGCCTTTGTGCTGCCTGTGGACTTGGATTGTCCCATGAGCTCCTCCCTGGCTGTCCAGCCTGCAGGCCAACTCTTGTGATTTTCTGGTTTGAGACCCCTCAATTGCAAACTCTGATTCATTAGCATAATTTCACTCTAGATAGCTGTACATTATCTGGATCTCCAGCTCCTATTGCTCCTGTTTTTCTTGTGAACCCTGATACATCCATTTTAGAGCCAATGACACAAAAGCTCTCTGATGTGAAATTCTGTGCTGCAGCATTCAGCTCATGCAGTTCTTGATGTAGGCAGAGCCTAGGGTATCCTTGTGCCCTGCTTCCCAATCTTATTATCAAGCTGGAGCCCTCCCAGCCTGCGGCCAGTGGACACGTGAGAGGCATGTGAAAAATTGGCTTATTTAATCCTCTCACCAGTGTTGTCAGAAAGCTTTTCACAGCAGCCCACGTGAAGGAAACGGATTTGCTCAGAATGAATGTGGCCACCAGTGCGCTTTCTCTCAATCTAAACAGAGCCTCACACACACTCCATCTATCATACCTCCACACTGAAAGGTCCTCCTAATGCTGGCCCACAAATATTATGTGTCTTAGGCAGGCCCATACTATCATCACATTTCCTGATCTACTCTGATTAGATATATAAACAACTTCAGTAAAATAGATTCTGAGCTTTCTGTTAAAAATACAAGATAAGGCTTTTATAATGATTCATCAGTGGCAGAGGGACTGTCTAAGTTAGGCATGAGCACTCAGATTATTCATGGCTTCTTTCTTTTTTACTGTGTTGAAATGGGCAATGAGCAAACATCTGTGTTGTAGGGTAAATGGTTTCCCAGAGTCCAGTCTACTACTAAAGTGGATCTTGGGGAGAAGGAAAGGTTAAAATAACCAAGAGCTTCACAAAATGCACTTGCACTTCAATTGCCCAGCACATGATTGGCTTTACTTGAAGCTACGTTGTCATATTGTGTATGGTGAACAGTGTCATTCTGTCCCAGCTGAGAGCAAGGAAGAAGAGGGATGGTGCCCAAAAGGTACAGAAGATAACAGAGGCAGCACCGGGAGTCTTCATGACCAGCAAGGAAGGTGCTGCTTCATTCCTTTCATGCCCACAGTATAGGAGTGTTAACAGCTTGGGACTGTGCTTATAGGCAGGGCATGTAAAATGCTTTTTAAAGCTAGTTAAGTTAGTTTTATGCTACTTGTGCTTCTTTGATAATGTGGTTTCGCTGGTTTTGTTGAATGTTGTTCTTTTTGTGTGTGGTAGGCACAAGTGATTGCAAGCTGTATTGAAGAGTTCATTGGGAGAGATTGGGCCACTTCTTAGGGCTTTTGATCAGACATGTACATGTCAATATTTCTTTAGATAGAATATCTTTAATTTCTGTTTTCACATGATAGTGGTCTCTAGTATCAGACTGATGGAAATGAGCACCTTGGTCCCATGGGGTTCTATGAATGCAAATGACACCAGGGATCATCCATCAGACTGTTTAGGTAGAAAAAAATAGACACATGCCGAATCTGGAATCTGCAACCCAGAATACCAGACCATTCTCGTCACTCAGGTTTGAAGGAGCCCCAAGAACCTTTGGGGGATCACCTTGAGCCTTTATTCTTCCAAACATCACCCAGTGACAATTCCCCCAGCCAAGACTCATAACAGAAGCACAGGGCAAGTGTTTGACTCCTGAAGAAAGACAAATTCCTCATCTGGGATGAAAACGTGAATCCCTGAAAGAATCCAGGTATCAAGGACCCCAGAGAAGAAGCTTTCTGTTCAAATTGGCTTCCTTGATATGATAGTGTCATATAGGTGTGACAAAGTACAGGATACACTTCGGCATTTTATCTGCATAAGTAGGAACTCAGTGTTTTACTAGAAGTTCACAAATAGATCTCCACAGTTCCCAAGGAAAGGAACTTGACATAGCAAGTTTACACTCAAAGTCTTGAGTATAATGCTAAGTTATTTCCTTCATTCAACTTAATTCCTGAGTATACAGTGCTGGGATGAACAAACCCACTGGCAGACTGTTTAAAGTGGTAGGATATGCACTCACAAATCCATAGTGTGCAGTGTTAAAGGAGCATGGAGCATCTTCCAGTACATTTCACGATTGTAATTTCCTGTTTATTCAAGGTAAGAGTTTTGCTAACCAAGACTGGAATCAGACTTAAGCTGTTTGTATCCACAAGAGCTGATGCTCCAGGGCCCCTCTCTGTTTTAAGCAAGCTGTGTTTATCCTACCTTCCTTGAGGTTGACCTTGCTGGTTTCCTTCATTCCATTTGTGCTCCTTTGCTCTGTTTACACACTTCTTCCAACATATCCTATGAATACAGCTGCTGGCATTGTCTGCTCCCTGTCACACTGATGTACCTTCTCCTTGCCTATCACACGGTGTATCTGCTCCCATTTTCTGCCATGTGCAGTCTTAGCAATAGCTATTGAGTTGAATTAAACATCAAGCTGAAAAGATCTGAGTTCATAAAATAAATAAGACAATTCTCTGCATCCTCAAGTTTATCATAAATGACTCATGTCTCTGAATCTAAGTTTAGTCAAACTGAAAGAAATATCAGTTGCCCTAGCATTTTGGCAATTTAACTGGGGGATACCTTCGCTGTCAGCACAGCCCCTACCCTGACACCACCCTAGCCCTGCTGCTTGGCACTAAGAGTGGCCTGTGTTTTACTTTGTATTACAATCTCTCTCAGAGTGTTCCTATGAGTGACAAAACCCTTTGTCATCAAAGCAACCACTCAAGAAATGCTCAGTTTTCATTACTGATTAATCTTCCTACTTTTGACATGATGTTGAGTAATCTTTGTATTTTCAGGTGTCAGTGTGGTCAGACTTTCAGAAATGAAAAGTATGGAGATAGTTTAAAAATTAACAGAGAAGAATTTGACCTGGCCTGGAGAATCTGTTGACCTGGAGCAGCTACCACACATTCTGAGAGTTTCTTGCAATCCTCTGACTAGATGTATGAGCAAGTCAGGCGGGTACACAATGACAGGAGATGAACAGGTCAGGTTGTGTGGTGGATAGCCCCAGCCTTGTATTTTGATGCTAATTCTCCTTTCCTGTGAAGGGCTGCAGAGGAGGAGTGAATCATTACAAAGGTGAATTCTAGTGAACCTTCTGCCCATCTTAATTTGTAAAATAAAGGTTGGAGGCCAGTGATTGGGCAGAGAAGGGGAGGTGGAAAAATAAATGTTGGTGGGAAGAGAGGAGAGAGAGAGAGAAGGAGAGAGAGAGAGAGAGTGAGAGAGAGAGAGAGAGAGAGAAGAGGACAACAGAGGAGTACTACGGGGAAGCAGGAGATAGAAGGACAAACGCAGGGTCTGGAAAACCCTCAAGTTCTAAGGGTCTCATAGCTGGGGAATAGAGTTGTGAAATTGTGAATCTGCCCAATCTAGGCTTGCAAAATATATTCATATTTATTGAATTGTGTTTTCATTGACCGGTCATATTTGGGTTGGAGATTTACCGCAACAAGATTGAGTGGAAAGTGTAGTTAACAATTAACTGATGACCTTTCAGTTTCTATTTCTGTGATCCAGTTATTACCCTTGCATGGTATCACATACTTCCATCAGTCCTGAATGCTGTCTCTATTCTAGTTGTGTCAACCTTGGAGCTATTGGTATCATTGCTGAGCCACAAATACAGTTGGATATTAAACATCATGCTTCTTAGATGCAAGTAGCATTTCCTTACCCCCTTTTACAATCCACTTTTAACTCTTTACTGAGAAAATGCTGATTTCAAATAGACTTCTGAAGTCCTAATGGGCAGAGTATAGAGCAAGCAGTATAACCTCATGTGGGATCAGGGCATATACTTCTATAGGCCACACAAGGATGTTACAGAAAGGATTCAGACATTTCCATCCTGCAAAGTTCCCTACCCAAAAGACTTCTATTGAGTTGTAAAACAACCAACACAAACATCAACTTGGATACAGAATGTTGAATTTAAAAACCAATCAGCAGCAGAGATGATCCATACTAGGGAACTTCCTCTTCTTCCTCTCCTTCCTCTTCCTCCTCCTCTTCCTCCTCCTCCTTCGACTCTTCCTTCTCTTCCTCTAGGATCTCTAGCTCAGGCTAGCTGTATAGCTATCTAACTGAACTTCTAATCCTCCTACCTCCATTTCTTAGATAGAAAGATTACAGTGTTGACATTTGAACCAACTCATGATAGACAAGCACCCTATCAACTAAGCTATTCCCAGCCCTTGTATATTGTTTCTTTTGATTTCTGTGTTCTGTATTCCATCTCAATAAGAGAACTAGATGTATTTAGACACAACATTTTTACATTGCTGATTTCAAGTCTTTCAGCGGCCTCATTCATGGATAAAGCTACATCACAGGAAGAAACCTAAGTTTGTAGACTTCTATTTAGAAGATGTCATTTAGAAATGGAAGGAAATATGAATGTTTGAGTAGGGAAGGGAGAAATGAAGTAATTCTACAAGATAGTGTCTTCTTTAAAGAGAAGGCAGGAAGCAGATGGGAGTAGGAAAAATTGGTATATCTCAGAGGACTTTGGGGGAGGAGTAGGGACAGAGATGATCAAAATACGTCATACAAAATTCTCACTGAAAAAATAATATCAATATATATATACATATATGATGTGATATATTGAGACATATAGTATATATGCATATATGTATACATACACACATACACACACACACATATATATATGGAGAGAGAGAAAGAGAGAGAGAGAGAGAGAGAGAGAGAGAGAGAGAGAGAGAGAGAGAGGATCACTTGTTCTGGTATACTCTGTATACCAGGCTCACTGGCCAACAGCTTGTAGGGACATTTCCATCTCTGCCTCCAGTCTTGCTATAGGCACACTGGGATTACATATGCATACTATTGTATGCATATATATATGTGTGTGTGAATATATAAATATATAAATCTACATATTTATATAAATATATATAAATATATAAATTATACATATATATGTATATACATCTTTTAAGAGGAAAATTTTAACACTAAGAAGACCAGTTTGGAGCTTCCTAAGATATTGTGTGTGAAATTGAATACAAATCTTTGTTAGTTGCTTTTCTGTTGCTTGAGATAAAAGGTTATTTTGGCTCATAGTTTCAGAGATGTCAGTCCATGACCAGCTTACCCTGTTGCTTCAGGACTGCAACAGAAGGAACACCTGAAGTGTGCTTGGCAGAAGAGGCCTTTGCTTCAAGGTGGTCAAGACTCACAAGGGAGTGAGAGAAGGGAGCCTGGGGCCCAAGATCTCCTGTATGAGCAATTTCCTCCCACTAGACCTCATCTTGGGTAGGTGAGGTTGTCCCTGAAGGAACCACAGGATAGAACCCAATATGACCTTTGGTGACATCCAGAATTTAAACTTCAAAATAAATATTCTCTAGAAAAATGCTAGAAAAACGTCTTAAGTTGGGTGAAAGAAATAATATAGAT
Organism: Grammomys surdaster; assembly: GCF_004785775.1. Taxonomy (NCBI): domain Eukaryota; kingdom Metazoa; phylum Chordata; class Mammalia; order Rodentia; family Muridae; genus Grammomys; species Grammomys surdaster. Next base: position 11,634,507 of record NW_021604566.1, on the reverse strand, counting down.
GTCATTATCAGAGTCATATTTGAGGTTCTGTGAGACAGTGGGTCTGGGACAGCTGTCAAGACTCAGACTAAGACATTAGCTAAGTCAACACAGAAAACAGCAAAGATGGATTAGTTAACATTATTTTCTGTACCTAGAATAAGGATACTCCATATCCATCTGCAATGAGGTTAAAAATGCCATCTAATATTCATATCCAAATAATTATTATCAATCACTGCCCTCTAGTGTTAACCAAATGAAAGACGCTTTCTATATTATTTCACCTTTAAACTCATTTTGTCGATTTGCAAATCTGGATTAAAATCGAACATATGAACCACCTTTCTGGAATGTTGAGTGTTATACTGTGATGCCTGTACCTTGGAAGTACAGGATTTATGCTAAAGCAGGCACAGTTTGTAGCTCATGGACCCCTGTTATTCTCCTTTTGTGTTCTCTGGCTGTTGTCACAGGTACCAGCCTGGTTTGTGACCTCTGCCTTCAAATACCACACTTTCATAGGACCAAGTGCATGAGCTGCCAAAATAGTATGTTTATAATTCACAAACAAATTAAAGAAATAATTAAGAAAAATATTGCCTCATTTTTTGTAAGTGAAGATTAAACATTTGCTTAACTAAGAACAATTTTGTAATATTGTATTAAAAATGTTTGACCTTGGAGCTAGAGATATGGCTAAGAAAGCACTTGGTAAGAAAGTACAAGAGCCTGAGTTTAGATCTTCAGAGCCCACATGAGCCTACAACAGTGCACACATGGAGTTCCAGCATGCCTATAGCAAGACTGGAGGCAGATATGGAAATGTCCCTACAAGCTGCTGGCCAGTGAGCCTGGTATACAGAGTGTACCAGAACAATAAGTGATCAAGTGCTCCTGTCTCAAACAGGATTAACACCTGAGATTGTACTCTGGCTTCCACAGGCTTCATGGTGCTGTAACACACACACACACACACGCACACACACACACATACACACACACACAGAGAGAGAGAGAGAGAGAGAGAGAGAGAGAGAGAGAGACAGAGACAGAGACAGAGACAGAGACACAGAGAGATAGAGACAGAGAGACAGAGACCAAGAGACAGAGAGAGACAGAGACAGAGACAGCGACAGCGACACAGAGATTTTTAGAAGGATGTTTGAGTTCTGAAGGAGCTTAGAGAATGCTTACTTAATTCTATTTTTATGTCTCCCTAACAGAAATAAACTGTTCACCTGAAATAATTAAGAAATGAACTATGTTTCAAACTTTTCTAGTTAGCGAGCTCCTCATATTCTATTATATTTGTCTTAGTGAACTTACTGGACAAAAATATCAACAGAATATTATATTGAAAGTACCCAAAAATGAGCAAAAGAAAATAATTTACTCACACCAATATAAGTAAACTGCATTGGTAAACAGTTTTTGAGCTCCTCTCTCTCTCTCTCTCTCTCTCTCTCTCTCTCTCTCTCTCTCTCTCTCTCTGGCTTCATTTTGAGAGATGCATGGATGGTAACTCGACAGAAGTGAAACTACGTATGAGACATCCAATATCATTTTGTAGAAAAGAGAAGTACTTGTCACCATACTTCTGGACCTTTGCAGAGCTGAGGATTGAATCCTCTTCTATTTTCTGGATACAGAAGGAGAAAACAAATCCATCAATCCATCACCTGGTAGAAGGAACTTTTCTATTGTTAACAGATTTATTGGATCAGAAAAATCTCTTATTCTGTTCAACTAACCTATTCAGACTCCTCAAGGTTTTCACTTCTTAGAAAACAGTCTTATTCTTCCTAAATACATTTCCATTTATTTTGATATGAGTGTTTTCTCTCTCTAAAACTCATGTTGAAATTTAGTTTTCTTTGTAATATCACTAAGAGATAGAGTATTTAGGAGGAGATTAAACCATGGGAGCTTATCCCTTCAGAGGGGGATCACTGATGCAGTAAAAAGATGTGCTGGGCACCTTCCTGCCCTCTTTCTCAATGGCTACCCTCTCAGCATGCCATAATGTAGTAAGCAGAACCTTATTAAGTATTGGCATCTTGGCAGTGGACTTGTAGTTAGAATCCCAGGAACATAATTCTGTATACTAGGAAATATCCTATCTGCAGTGTTATTACAGCAGCACAGAATGAATGAAGGCACTGTCCAATATTTTCTTCGTATATTAGGGTTCTCCAGAGAAACAAAATCAATACAACATGCCTAGATCCATAGAACAAGTCATAGCATAGCATGAGATATTGGCTCATGTGATTACAGAGACTAAAAACTCTCCAGATCTGCTGATCATAGAGGCCTTCCAGACCCAAAGGACTGAGAAGAAAGACACTGAGTATGCTGTGGTTTGAGTCTGAAGCCCCAGGTGCTTGGGGCCAAATGTTTCAGGACAGGAAAATGTTCCTGCTCAAGCAGACAGCCAGCTCACTCTGGCTTCACCCTTATGCTCTACCGAGGTCTTTGGTAGACTAGATAATAGATGCTGATTCACCGTGAAAGGGTGATAGTTACTAGTTCACTGATTGAAAGCCGGAAGTGCTCAGGAAACATCTCTATGAGTTTTATTTGTGGTGCTGGGACTGGAATTCAGAACTTACACATGTGAAGCTGAGATTTAAGCATCCTTTTTTGCCAGCCCTTTTAGGTTTTATGAGTCCCTTGTTAAATCAGTATGCAGTGCCTGTGAACTTTGACGTTGTAAGGAAGAGAAAGCAAAATGGAGGTGGGGGAAGGTGGGTATGGGGAGTATAGAGGGTGTGAAGGAGTCTAGGGAATTCAGCAACCTCAGGTGGCAGGGCAGTGAAGGCAGTGAAGGTGAGTCTCTGGAGGCAACTTTAGTGGGACAGCTCATTTTAATAGGGGGAACAAAGGCTATTTAAACATTTCAGGGGTGAACAAGGGCTATGGGGTGAATGTACAGTATTGGTGGGGAAGGGGGTAGGTTGCTGTGGATACCTGGCATAAGGAGGAATTCCAGTTGCTGATGGAACAACCTTATAAATGAAGAAGAAGGTTAGCTTGGTTACCTGTCTACTTGACTTCTCCCAGGCTACATGTTCCCCACAGGGACGGGCAGCTCCTGGGTAGAGTGGATTGATTCTACTCCTGCTGATCTAAGGATAAGACTTCCAGGGTTTGGATATGCCGTGGACACACTCTTGATCCAGGTCTGCTCCCCCAGTCCCATTGTTCGCCCATCCCACACACCCCCACCCCTTACCCTATCTACCCCATCCCTGGGCACCCCTACAATAAAAACACTTTTAAGACTGCAGTATACACACAGTTCTGCATGTGGGTCTCATTAAACTGCAGAGTCTGCTCTTGCAGCTTAAAGTGAGGTCTGAAGTTCTACTTGTCTAACAAGCCACCATTGTTAGTCTCCCACACAGTTGAAACTACAAAGTAGAAGAACATAATGTAGACAGGAAGAAATATCTAATACTGGAGAAACATTCTGTGGACGTTTCTTCCTCCTCATTACAGTCAATAGCTTAAACAAGTGTGCCCTTGAGCAAGAAGTGAGGGAACCAGGGAGAAATCCATTGGAAGAATGGGTTACAATGAAAGAGCAAGAAAGTTACATTTAAGTAGCTAAGTAGGGTAGATCTCATGCTACTGAAGTCAATCCATGAGATGACTCAGGTAACAAAGGACTCAGGGATAGTGTTACAACCCTTCATTGCCATTTGGGCCAAGGTTATGGCTAAAAAAATTAAACTCTCATTAGTCACTCTGAATAGTTTGCACGTGATAAAAACTGGAAGATCAAAATGTGGACAGAGATAAAAAGAGACACAGCTGGGTTAGGGGAGGAAGTGACATTTACCTAGGAAATACAAACCATCTACTGATGGGAGCCATCAACCCTGGAAGTCCAGAGAGAGCAGCTTCCTGGCCAGGCTCTGGTCTAGTTTGCACACCTGTATCAGTCCAGCAGCTGACACTCCCCCCGCTGAATGCCTCATCTTGGCACACACTCCTGGCTACGTGGCAACTGTGTTTTAATGACCTTTGCAGTTCCAGTGGTGCGTAAGCATGGAGCTGGGGTTAGACTAATGCGTAGTGTGAGGAGAGTTTTCATGAGTTTCTACATGTGACTGATCTCTACCAGAATTAAGTTGCCATATTTTCATAATTTATTGAAAGCAACAGGCTGATAACATGAATTCTTTATCAGCAAAGCTTTCATTAGTCTACGTAATAATTTATCTGAGTTAATGCTTTCCTTCAGGTTCTGTGTAACAAATCTCTTTCGCTACTTCTGCTATATATGTTTCTTTGTTTACACATCTTTCTTTAATAGACTCTGGAAGCTGTATTTCTTAACCCAAATGGAGAACATTTTGTCTTCTTTTGTATTCTTTCCATTTATTGTCATAAATGATCTTTTGAGTTATTTAGTCTTAATAATGTTTCTGAACTTTTGTGGACTCTAGTTTATTTAGTAATTTCAGTTTTTGATAGTGTGTGTTTATATGTGGATTAGTAGCTGTTTTGTGTAAATTATAGTCTTGATTATCTAATACTTTAAATGTATGTCTCTATATTTATTTATGTACTTAACTTGGTTCCAGTAGAATTGATTTTTTTTTTAATGAAAAGCAAGGTGGCTGAAATCAACCAAATAGAAACAGAAAGAACAATACAAAATATCAATAAAACCAGGAGTTGGTTCTTTGAGAAAATCAACAAGATAGATAAACCCTTAGCCAGATTAACCAGAGGGCACAGAGACAGTATCCAAATTAATAAAATCAGAACTGAAAAGGGAGACATAACAACAGAAACTGAAGAAATTCAAAAAATCATCAGATCTTACTACAAAGGCCTATACTCAACAAAACTGGAAAACCTGGATGAAATGGACAATTTCCTAGACAGATACCAGGTACCGAAGTTAAACCAGGAGCAGATAAACCATCTAAATAGTCCCATAACCCCTCAGGAAATAGCAGCAGTCATCAAAAGCCTCCCCACTAAAAAAAGCCCAGGACCAGATGGTTTTAGTGCTGAATTCTATCAGACCTTCAAGGAAGACCTAATACCAATTCTCTTCAAACTATTCCACAAAATAGAGACAGAAGGAACACTACCCAATTCGTTCTATGAAGCTACAATTACACTCATACCCAAACCCCACAAGGACCAGACAAAGAAAGAGAACTTCAGACCAATCTCCCTTATGAACATCGATGCAAAAATACTCAATAAAATTCTAGCAAACCGAATCCAAGACCACATCAAAGCAATCATCCATCATGATCAAGTAGGTTTTATCCCAGGAATGCAGGGATGGTTCAATATTCGGAAATCCATCAATGTAATCCACTATATAAACAAACTTAAAGAAAAAAACCACATGATCATCTCACTAGATGCTGAGAAATCATTTGACAAAATTCAACATCCCTTCATGATAAAAGTCTTGGAAAGATCAGGAATTCAAGGCCCCTACCTAAACATAGTAAAAGCAATTTACAGCAAACCAGTAGCCAACATCAAGCTAAATGGAGAGAAACTTGAAGCAATCCCACTAAGATCAGGGACTAGACAAGGTTGCCCACTCTCCCCCTACCTATTCAATATAGTACTGGAAGTCTTAGCCAGAGCAATTAGACAGCAAAAAGAAGTCAAAGGGATACAAATAGGAAAGGAAGAAGTCAAAATATCGCTATTTGCAGATGATATGATAGTATACTTAAGTGACCCCCAAACTTCCACCAGAGAACTCCTAAACCTGATAAACAACTTCAGCAAAGTGGCTGGTTATAAAATCAACTCAAACAAATCAGTAGCCTTCCTCTACATGAAAGATAAACAGACTGAAAAAGAAATTAGGGAAATGACACCCTTCACAATAGTTGCAAATAATATAAAATACCTTGGTGTGAATCTAACCAAGCAAGTGAAAGACCTGTATGACAAGAACTTCAAGTCTCTGAAGAAAGAAATTGAAGAAGATCTCAGAAGATGGAAAGATCTCCCATGCTCATGGATTGGCAGGATTAATATAATAAAAATGGCCATCTTGCCAAAAGCAATCTACAGATTCAATGCAATCCCCATTAAAATCCCAACTCAATTCTTCACAGAGTTAGAAAAGGAAATTCTCAAATTCATATGGAATAACAAAAAACCCAGGATAGCGAAAACTATTCTCAACAATAAAAGAACTTCTGGAGGAATTACCATCCCTGACCTCAAGCTGTACTACAGAGCAATAGTGATAAAAACTACCTGGTATTGGTACAGAGACAGGCAGGAAGATCAATGGAATAGAATTGAAGACCCAGAAATGAACCCACACTCCTATGGTCACTTGATCTTTGACAAAGGAGCTAAAACTGTCCAGTGGAAAAAGGACAGCATTTTCAACAAATGGTGCTGGTTCAACTGGAAGACAACATGTAGAAGAATTAAAATTGATCCATTCTTATCCCCTTGTACAAAGCTCAAGTCTATGTGGATAAAGGACCTCCACATAAAACCAGATACACTGAAACTAATAGAAGAGAAGGTGGGGAAAAGCCTCGAATACTTGGGCACAGGGGAAAAGTTCCTGAACAGAACTCCAATGGCATATGCTCTAAGATCGAGAATTGACAAATCGGACTTCATAAAATTGCAAAGTTTCTGTAAGGCAAAGGACACTGTCAATAGGACAAAACGACAACCAACAAATTGGGAAAAGATCTTTACCAATCCTTCATCTGATAGAGGGCTAATATCCAATATATACAAAGAACTCAAGAAATTAGACTCCAGACAACCAAATTACCCTATTAAAAAATGGGGTATAGAGCTTAACAAAGAATTTTCAACGGAAGAAACTCGAATGGCCGAGAAGCATCTAAAGAAATGTTCAGCATCCTTAGTCGTCAGGGAAATGCAAATCAAAACAACCCTGAGATTCCATCTCACACCAGTCAGAATGGCTAAGATTAAAAACTCAGGTGATAGTAGATGCTGGCGAGGGTGTGGAGAAAGAGGAACACTCCTCCATTGTTGGTGGGACTGCAAGATGGTGCAACCACTTTGGAAATCAGTGTGGCGGTTCCTCAGAAAATTGGACATAGCATTACCCGAGGATCCAGCTATACCACTCCTAGGCATATACCCAGAAGATGCTCGAACATATAACAAGGACATATGCTCAACTATGTTCATAGCAGCCTTATTTATAATAGCCAGGAGCTGGAAAGAACCCAGATGTCCTTCAACTGAGGAATGGATTCAAAAAATGTGGTATATTTACACAATGGAGTATTACTCAGCTATTAAAAGCAATGAATTCGAGAGGTTCCTAGGTAAATGGATGGAACTAGAAATTATCATCCTGAGTGAGGTAAGCCAATCACAAAAGAACACACATGGTATTCACTCACTGATTATTGGATATTAGCCTAGAACCTTGAAATGCCCAAGATGCAACTCACAGGCCACATGAAGTCCATAAAGAAGGAAGACCAAGTGAGGGTGATTCGGTCCTTCTTAGAAGGAGCAACAAAATACTCAAGGGAGCAAATATGGAGACAAAGTGAGGGACAGAAACTGAAGGAGGGGCCGTCTCAAGACCACCCCACCTGAGTATCTATCCCATGTGCAATCACCAAAGGTAGATGCTGATGTGGAAGACAGGAAGTGCATGCTGATAAGAGCCTGATATGGATATCTCCTCAGAGGCCTTCAAGAGTCAGACATATTCAGAGGCAGATGCTCACAACTAGCCATTGAACTGATCATGGGGTTCTCAATAGAGGAGTTAGAGTGAAGACTGAAGGAGCTGAAAGGGTTTGTGGCACCATGAGGAGAGCAACAATACCAACCAACCACAGCTCCCAGGGTCTAAACCACCAGCCTGGGAGCACTTAGGGGGGGATCCAGGGCTTCAGCTGAATATGTAAAAGTGGAGGGCCCTGCTGGGCATAGGTGGAAGAAGAGAACCTTGACCTCATGAAGGCTGGATGCCCCAGGGGGTGGGAATTTTGAGGGTGGGGAG
>NW_021604566.1:11593769-11626408 GCF_004785775.1 Grammomys surdaster | reverse complement strand
GGGAGTGGGGGGGTGTAGATAGAGGTTACATCCACAGAGAAGAAGGAGGAGGGGCGAGGGGATTGGGGGTTCTGAGGGGGTGGTGGGGGATGGGGTAAGGGGACAACATAGGAAATGTAAATAAATCATCCAATAAAAAAAAAAAGCAATACAGAGCCTCAAAAAAAAATACTTGTAAAAGTCAGGCCTCTTGGCATATCATAAATGCATTTGTAAAAATCACTATTTTAAATGTTTCAAAAGACTGGGAACAGAAATATCATATGTTCTCTTTTAGCTGCAGAATCTTTACAATTCAAATCCTGGAATATAGAGGGCAAAAACGTGGTTACTTGAGCTGTGTGTGGGGTGGGAAAAGGGGGGTCTTTGCTCAAGGACATAATCTCCATCAAACTCAACATATTTGTAAAAACTGCCTGAGTGTGGTGGCTCACGTCTTTAATCCCAGCATTCTGGACGCAGAAGCAGGCGGATCTTTGAGTTTGATGCCAGGCTGGTCTACAGAGTGAGTTCAAGGACAGCCAGGCTATACAAAAAAACCAAACTAAAGCAAACCAAACCAACATCTTCTGCCCACAATCTGGTTAGTAGATTTTAAATGTTCATATCACAATAATAAGTTATATGAGGTAACAGATATATCAATTAGTTGATTTAATCATTACAAATTTAAATACTGGGACATCTCATTGTTTTCTAAGTAGCTTCAATTACTACTTTTCAAGTAAAAATGAAAAAAAAAGTACTTAATGGAATTTCAGTCTCACAGGGATTTAAAAACTTCCATTGGATGTTTATAAAGATACTAAAAGCTCAAAAAAAAAAAAAAAAGAAAAGCAAGGTGGCTTAATATGCTCACCATGCCCTCTTCAGCACTGGTGACTGTGAAGTGCAAACAGCTTGACCCTTTGAATAGCTGTCAGTGATTAATATGGAAGATACAATCTGCAGGTAGGAGGGGAGCCTTGATCTTCAGAGTTTGAGCTTCACTGGTGATAGTTTGTGAATGTGTGAATCATTTGCCATGAGATTCCCCTGAATCTTATGTTACTCTACACTCAATGATAACTGCATTTCTGGCCCAAGTTATTTACAGTATTATTTAAAATAAGACTGTGACTTAAACACATTGAACAGACAGAGAGCCTGGGAGTTGCTTATAAGCACTACTATTTATACCTACTTCTCAGATGACGTGCTTTCTCTTCATAGTCTTCCTTTATCACCCCCTTTACCTCCTTATGAACTGCTGTCCTGTGAATTCAGATGTCTAGGGAGATGAAGTCTACGTTAGTCATATTAAAAGAAGCAATTTGCCTCTGAATTTTTATGGCTTATAGAATGCCATGTCAGCCTGATGAGATAGTGGTGGGATACTTGGTACCTGAATCAAATCATGCATGTGAAATTCAGAACCACGCTAGAAGACACTGAAATAGGATTTGATCACTGACTTTTTAAGATGGCTTTGCATAGATCTTATTTTTCTTAATCTGGAGCAAAACTGAAAAAAAATCTTTAAGTAAATCATAATCCTTCAGATCTTTGCAAATAATATATTTTCCACACTGGCTAGTATTTATTGAGTGCTATGTGCCAAGTCACTTTTGAAATACTGTATTGGTGGTGAGTCATTTAATCTTTCAGGCAACTCTGCAAGACATGTGCTTTAATCTGACAGCAAGCTATAGAGTGGGAGGAGCTAGGAAGTTTCTGTTCAGGGAAGCCTTCACACTTGCTTTCACTGTCTGCATGCCCTGTGTCTCCTAGCCTTCCAATACCCACATTTATAATAAACACTTCCCTGCATGAGTCCAATCAGTAACCTAAGCATGAAGCCATTGGTGAAGTAATGTTCTTTGTTCATTTCTTAGGAGAGAATGTAGGTGCACAATGAGAAGACAAAATCTGGAAAGGTATGGTTGTGCTCCTCTCTCAGCAATGTGACTTCAAGCAAGGGTTTCAGTCTGGAGGTATCAGGAGTGGTCATCACAGCACACACATGAGGTTTTGAGAATCTGAATAGTTAAGGCATGGGTTTCTAGCAGTGTCTCATACAAAGGAACCCTCACAGGCCTTTCCTTTGCTACCATTATTTAATCTGGTCATAGCGAAGTTTCTCAGATGGTTTAAAATACTCAGTGGGTTTTTTTTTTTTTTTGTGCTACTGAGAGTCTAAGTCCAGGCAGCCGAAAAGTGTGGCTAGCACAGTAAGCAAAGATGTGCAGATGAGAGCAGTGATTAGCCAAAAGTTAATAGAAACTGGAGAAGGACAACACCTCAAAGAGATGCTGAGAGCTAAACTAATTGAATGCGACTGGAAGGATCAATTGAAGGCACACTGTAGAGGTAATTAAAGAAAAAGGAGTAGAGGCATTATTGTTGATGGCTTGGTGGCAGAGCACTGGTAGCTGACAGTGTAAGGAAGGAACTCCTCCAAAGAATAAGACCACTCCTTGCTCATCATGCCAGTCTTTCAGGATGAATTAGAATCCATCGGTTTGTAGATTTATTTCTAAAAGTAAAACTTGCTATAATTAGAAATTGATTTTCTAAAATAAGGTCCTTTTTTGTATGATGGTATACATTTTTCAGTAATGATGTACACATTGTGTTGATTTTTTCCCTAAATGTGTTATTTTAATAAATATTTCATGAATGAGTTCCAAAAAACACTCATTGGTGGTAGGTAGCAGAGTTAGTGGGCAGCAGTGTTTATTCATTTGACTCTGAGGCGAAAGTAAGGCTAAAAACATTGGAATGTTTTATCTTGATGAAAACGTTCATGAAATGTGCGATTTATATTATAGCCTGGATAATGGAGTCTAGGAGTACCTGAGAGCAAGATGCTGATTAACTTTCAAGGAAATTTAAAGGATAATAAATGTCTGCTTCTATCTGATGCACCACTTTTCTTATGTGAGACTTAGTGAGGTAGGTAACCTGTGTACACATTGTCTAATCTTGCTAGTGTTCCGCTGGAACATATGTTATTGACATCATTGTAGAGATGAGGCAATTACAGAGTTACTGAATTAATAGGGGCTAGAGTCCACGCAAAGGTACACACTGTCCTATTCTGAAGTACAAACTCTCTCTGTTGTTCATTCTCACCATAGTTAAAAGTAATAAAAATAACACAGACTGATGTAGTGAGAAGAGAAAGCATGGCTGTGTGTCTGCCATGCCACTGCTGCTTCTCAGGAAGAAATCTGCTGGCCCAATAGTACAAGGGCACAAACCACATTTGAGGCAGTTTCCTTACCTTCTTTTTCTAGCTTGTACTTGTTACGTTCTTGATTTTATTGTGTTTGTTGAGTATCTAGGTGTTATCCTAGATCACACACAAGCTATGAGGGATAAAAGCAAATAAAGTTGTCATCCTTTGTATCACCTAAGACTGAAGATGCAAGTGAACTGGAACAAGCCAATGTCATGCCTGGTTCAGAGGCAGGTTATCATCACCATTATAGGCAGAAGTAGAAGAGACATCTATATCAGTACATAAGAGACCAAGGGCATCATTCAGGAGGACTTCCATGTCAAGATACCACATAAACTAAGCTTTGAAAGACTTGGAGAGAGAATAGAGTGTACAGAAGACAAAAGGAGAGGAAGATGGGAATCAGGAAGTTTGTGGACCAAGAGTGACTACCTACCAGAAGAAGGGGCTAAACTAGGTCTAGAATGTTGTATTACTTCTGTGGAGTGAGATCTTTATAACCTCTGTTCTTTAGTTATTAGTACTGGAAAAGAACCCGGAGCTATATAGATACTAGGAAAGTGTTTTACTGTATAGATACTGCGCCAGTGTGGCTATAAAGCCTTAGATCTCTTTTTTTGGAAGCACACCTCAACATATCTTGATGCATGTTAATTTCAGATGTAGGAGCCTGAAAGAACGTTGATATTTTTGGTTGAAAGTAGGAAGCCAAGATCTGGTCTGAATTCAATATTTTGAGTGTTTAATTTGAAAAACTATGGAGATATAAGCCTAGGTTTTGATTGAATAAAAAAAGACTCTGTCAGCTCAATTATGCAGAGTAATGGTGATATTTCCAGAGAACAGTGTGTAAGAGATCAGAGTCAGAACAGAGCAGAAATGGAAGCACCACATCAGCATTCAGGAAAGAAGATGCAGTCACAGAGAGGAGTGTGCAGAAGAAACAGTGTTGGAGGCAACAGCAGGAGAGAATTTCAGGAGGATTCACTTAGTTGTAAACTTTAGGGGTTTGCTACATGTTTATGAGGTTGTAACTTGTCAACCTGCATACTTCAGTGTCTCCCACAACATGAGGCATAGAGTTTCTTTCACATGGTGCTCAGTAGCCCTGAATAATGAAACTGTGCAGAGATTTGAGGACAGTGAAGGACTTCATAATACAATTGATAGGTGCTTGGTTATTGTTCCTGCACTGGAAATTATGGCTTTTGGACTTTAAGGGAAAGCAGAGAACTTGACACCAAAGATGAAGTCACATAGAACACTGCCTCCATTGCATGTGTTTTGTTGGACCATGAACATAAACATGTCTGGGTTTAGAATATGACAAATTGCTATGCAACACTGAATGTTGAACTTGCACTGAATGTATGTGAGAGTGAGAAGGTAGAAGCCATTAAGATATACCATCTCTTAGACCAGGTAATTCTAAGCATCTACAAAATAAGATGACCTATCTGAGGATCTAGATGGATATTAGATGGACACATAGTGTAATTTATCTTGTAAATTAAACATAATGTCCATTGGAAAAGAATAGCAAATAGAAAAAGAGACACATAATATTCAAAACAACACTATCTACATAACATTAGGACATGCATAATCAAAGTCATGTTCATAGGGTAGTTATCCTCTGGTGTTGGTGAAGGAATAAAGATGAGAATCACTTTATGAAGCTCAGAGCTGGGCTATTTGATAAATTCTCTTTGTTTTATGCAAGAAAAGAATAAAGGTGGCGATCCAATGAAGGTGCATTTCCAATTTCAAAAAGCTCAATGCAATAAAAGTTCATACTGCTGTCCCCAAGGAATGACCATACAGGCTTTACTCTTTATTAAGACCATTGGTATTTAAGTTACTTTCTGTCACTATGATATATCATGACCAAAAGAAATTTGAGGAAAAAACAATGAATTTTTGCTTACAGTTTCAGAAAGAGTCCACAATAGAGAAAAGGGCATGGCAGGAGGAGCAGGAGTCTGACTGACCACATTCCTGTCCACATCCAGAAAGGAGAGAGCAAGCAAGGTTGCGTGGCCTCTGTAAGTAGCAGCATTGACTGGGACAAAGGGTTTAAATATATGACCTTGTGGACGAAGTTTTTCATTTAAGCCTCACAACTGATAAATATAAACACGGAGGGAACACATTTCTGTTGTAACATTCATACTTATCATAATCTACTAACTGGGACTTCTGTTATTATGGCTCCAAATGATGTCATATATGATGGGACGAGGAGAGTGGCTATGATTTAATCATAGTAGAAACAGAGATTACAGTGTCCCACCCAGGTTCTAACACAGGAAGGCTTATCATGGTAGGAGATTAAATATAATATGTGGGATTATATGCATCTTGTATTATGTAGTTATTAAGTAGAAATGTAATATTGACACTTGTGTCCTACCATAATAGTTACATTATTTCTTGTCTTTTATAATGTGTATTCCAACAACCCTGTTCTTTTATTCACTCAGAAGAAATTATCTTTCATTAAAGTTCAATTTCAACATGTCAGAAAGGATGTTCCCAATACAGTGATTGACAGAAAATATGAGCATATAATAGGGGAGAAGTTCCAGGAACTAGAAACTCCTGTGCAGTGACATTAGTCAAACTTCTGTTTCTTTCCCCTTTTCCAAACTGAAATTCACTGAAATAAGTAAAGCAGTCTCCCACTCCCATAGGACACCCCACTAAATGTCTGGATGGCTAATAGAAGAATGTGTTTTTGTCTTAACTGCACTTAAGACAAAATTCCATTTGCTATGCATTTGTTCTAGCCGCTCCTTTTTGAACTTGTCTTGGAAAGAGCAATGGTTATCTTCATCTTCTGTCTCCGAGATGATTTCCATCTTCTGGATAATGAGCTTGATGAGTTCATGCTGCTTTTCCAAGAGAGAAGTGAGGTCCTTCAGCCTGTAAGAACATGCATCCATCATGAACTGACTTTCAATCATTTTTAAGCCCCTCTGACTGTGACTAGAAATATTCTGCTCAGCTTGTAACCTCATAGTAGCCATCACATTGCAGAAGGCCGAGTGATTTTCCCTAAGTTAGAGTACTAGTTTGTGACTAGTTCTTGTTTACTGTTACTGATATGAAACATGCACACAGTTAAGCAGTCTTCCCCTGGACAGTTACTAAATAGTTGATGGGCAATCTAAATTCAGGTAATTGTAGAGCCCTCATGGATATCTCCTGCCCACTAGGCAGTTATTCCAAGAATTCTTCAAGTCTTCTAGGGTTCTGTTATATGAACCCAGATGGCTCATGAGGAATATGGTTTATGATAATGAACCCAGGAGTAGGGAAATTGGCTCTTAATTCTCATTCAATTGCTCCTGGGAGGGCAAACTGGTTGGTGAATGGCCACAAATAAACTGATTCCAAAACCATGTCTCTTGGTTTTGACTGCATGTGCAATGTCCCTCAGTAAAGCCTAATTTCATATACAAAAATTAAGACCACTATCATAATGTACTTGTACCCAATGTCTCACATGAAGACAGATGGAAAAATACATACCTGTATTTCTGTTTCAATATTTCCATCTCCAAACATGTGTCAATGTTTGGTACTTCTTGTCGTGTTTCTTGCATACTAAGAAAGTAATGAAAAAACCGCTGTGGATAAAACACAGTAGTTACTAAAGGTGGATTAAATTCAGGAACTATTTCATGTGCATGCATCAAAGTTCGTCCCCCAAGTCAGGCTCAATCAGACATTTTTTTCTGTCTACCCGGGAAGCCATCAGGCCAAAGGCTACAGTGAAGTCATTGTTAAAAGAAAAATTTAAAAATGCATAAAGATGTCGTCAGCCTGGGCATGGCAGAGCTAGGATCTGGAACTTTTGACTCTTAGTACATCTGTCTCTTCTCTCCTACAGAAGACCATGGTCCTGGGTTCCCTTTGATTTTTTTTTACATGTCTTTTAAATAGACATTCTCCATTGTGTGTTCTTTATTTTGCATTCTATATTAGCACCTAGATGCACACAGCTGCACATAAACCTACATGTCAGTGTTTGTGGCAAGTGATCAGAAAATGCAAATGAGGCACTGAACACCTACCCTGGAGACAGCTACTAAAATGGTAAAGCGGTCCCATCTACCTGCGTGGGCTTGCTGTACACAGATGTGCACCTCTCATGTGCTGCTGTGCAAAACAGCTGTCTCCCTCACAGCATCCTGATACTTTCATATAATGTGTTGTACACTTACAAAATTACAACCACTTCTTTCCCACAGGCAGAGTAGATTCAAAGCCTTCTTGGGGGACTGCTGAGAACAGTACAATGAATGAATGTCACACACCATTACTTAGTATGCTTTTTCTTAAGAGTCTTACTTACTAGCATTCTGCCGTGCCTGGGTCTATTCGGATACACGATGGTGGACCTCTGATCCACTTTTCGTAAGTACCATAATGGCAGCTTTTTTTCTAAGTTGGTATGAAGTTCCACCTAAAATGCATGTAGGATTTATTGATAGAATTATTAATTAGTATCTAAAACAATCACATCTATAATAAAATTTAAAAAATGGATTCCTGTGTCCCAAATTATACATAATGAGTGAGCTGACCAGGCTGTCTTCCCATGTCACCTTCCTTTGCTCAGTGACCTAGCTGCCCTCCCTCACCTCACTCATCACCTATGAGACCAGAAAGTAATGTGAAACAAATGGTTGAAGAATTTAATGTAAGCAAGCTGAAGTTTAGTGTTCAGGGGTGGGAGTCCACATTGGTGATACAAAGAAGAATGAGATAGCCTGTACTCCCTTGGGGTGTTACAATCCCATGAGTCTAGTGCTTCTGGGAGTCTGAATGGTATGATGTACCCAGGACAGGTGAGGAAGGATGGCTTAGCTGGGGAGATAAAAAATAAATATGCAAATGCAGTTAAACGTACAAATCAAAAGGAAAACCAACAGAAAATGGAACTGGCGTGCTCCTTCCTTGGGTTTGTTGTTGTTGCTACTGTTGTTAAATTAGCAGGTGCAGAAAGTTTCTATGATATATAACAACCATAACTTCTATTTGTAGATGCTGTATTTCATCTCTTTAATGTTTCCGTCTTGAGCTTGTGTTGAGTTTAATTGTTTATTATTTGGGGGGCAGTACTAGGTATCCAACTCAGGGTCTTACATATGCTCAGTCAGGAAGGAGCTCACATAGTCTTTCACTGAGCTCTCCAAGTTTCATTTTGCCTGTATTCACCAAGTGTGTCTTCTACTCTTTTCTAGGTCTGGGCAGCTCTTTGAAAGGGTTGGTTGTGATAACCACACAACAGCAGTCTCTTTCGAATCTAAGACCACACTGTTCTTCAATGTCTAGGATTTCAATGATGACTTTGACTGGTTCAATGATTCAGCAAGGTCCACTATAAAGACCTTCCTGAGTAGACAGCCTCAAAGTGTGCCCCCAGTAAGAGTCTCTCTCTATCAGGCTTCCTGTTTATTTTTAATGGTATGTACCACCATTTATACACAGTAAATTAGTTTCATTTCCAAAAATGCTGTATTTTGTCTTGTGCTTTCATTATCATTCTGGTTATATATTGTATTGATTATTATGATAATGTACTGAGTCCAATTCTCTCTTAGGTCTTCTGGGTAATGTTCCCTTTGCCTTATATACTTGTCAGAGATAACATTTTATTGTTAGTCATTGTCAACTGAAAATTACTTAGTGAAGCCCAGTTTTGGACAACAGATGAAGGCCATGGCATCTTAATTCTCTTCATTGTCTACAAAGGGACTGCCATATTTCCTCCTTCAAATGTAGTCTTGGGAGTCTGGGAGCATGAGCCACAAGATGAATGTGGATCTGGCCCATGAGCATGCTTTACTCTGGTAGGCTATAGCAGCACCTCTTCCTTTGCTCACTAGTGGGTTTTCATGCTGAAAGGTAATGTGTGCTCTGCAGATCTCCTTTCCTAATTTGAGCAGAGATATAAATATTTATGGAGTGACTAAAGTCCTTAGCACTGTGCAGAAAATTGGATCCACAGAAGATGTATCACACTGGAATAGGTTTCCCTCAGTGATACTGACCCAAGGCACTGGAACCCCTGTACAGAGCACATCTTCCAGAGTGCACCTGCCCAGGGCTCTCTGTCTACACTTGGGTTTGAAGTGGTTTGGGAAAAGAACTGAGTGATTGTGGGCAACATTCCACACTTGTGCTCCATACTGCTCCTGCTTAGTTATAGATGTAGAGAATTGATTGAAAAAATAGCTCAAGGAAAAAGAGAATGAATTTCTGAACAGCTGGTCAATGCTGTTCTTCATCTAAAAGAAGGAGCAGTGTCACATTGTCCTTAGATGCTGTCTGGTTACAGAGAGCACAGTAAATACAACATGGAATGGGACTTTCCAACTCCGCTACTGGTTTTTGTTTACATTATTCCTTTTTCTTATTCTCACCACTGTTTTAAAATGCCTTTCCAATAATTATAAAGAGATGTGTCTGACAAAGGTCATTGACCATTCTTCCTATCTCCTTTCTTTCCTCTAGTTTTTCTCCATGGAACCAAGATTAGTAGCAGATCAGCTTAAATGCTGTGCTCATCCAGTGTGGGCTGATAACAACTCTCTACACACTAATATGACAACTTGAAGCATTTCATTTGCTGCCCATTTTTTTCTAAGTGCTAAAGCTTCTTCTCTTCATTCTTTGCAAATAGAGCCTTCCATCATCTGGACAACAATGTCACCTGCTCACATCAGCCATCCTTCCAGGCCAAGGGTCATACATCAGCACCTTAAGAATTTCATGTGCTTCCTCTAGTTCTATCCTCTTCAGAACAGTCTCACTGATGCCTCACCACCTGTGTGCCTTTGTGTGTGCATGTATAAGTGTGTGTGTGTGTGTGTGTTTTGTATACCTACTGGAGGCCATCATCTTGAAATAGTAGTCAAAGCCTTTACCATTGAGTGACATCTCCAGGCCCTTACTACCCACAAGTCCACCATCTTCCAACTTTCACTCACTCCATTCCTCTGGGCAGTGCAAACACCCTTTTTGGAGAGAAGATATTTTAAACGCTGTGTCTACCTGGTCATCTTTGGCTACCAGGCTGCTCAAACATTAGAGTCAACTTCCATTCTGAGGAAAGGGAGATGTTGAAGCCCTGGTGGCAGCCAGGAGAGCAGTGTGTATGCTAGGAAGAGATTTCACCTGGTTTTAAGAGCTGGTAAGACAAGTTTGCAGGACAGTGTGGAGCCAAGACAAAGACAGGCCAGTGATGGACAGGATTGTACCTTAACCATGAGTACTTAGTCATATGTGCTTCTAGCCAGCTACGATATAATTTTCTTTTCACTCTTGCCTTTTCTTTGTCATAGTTCATTTATTGGTGTGCATATATTTCTTCACAGAACAGTTTTCTAATACACAACATGTGCACAATGTGACAAGGGAGAAAAGAAAATGATACCATAGCATGGGTTTCTATTTCTCTTGAGTTTACTGAAGTTTCTAACTGCATGTATCCAACTGATCACCAAGTCTTCTTGAAGCACCACACTGTTTCATTCAAAGTTTAAATAAGACAATGCCATCTAGAGCATAGAAAAACTACCTCAAGATATGGTAGCCAATGACTTATCCACAAACCTTTGACTCTGGGGAACTTTATATTAAAAGCATTACAAAACAAGAGAAGAACACAAGAGAACAAAGCTTGATAAGCCTAGTTAATGCTTCAATATAAAACATGTAGAGACCGTGTGGTCACATGTCAAAATATCAGGAGAGCTTCTTAAACAAATATTTGGGTAGTAAGACAAAATGCCTCATATTAGTTGGGTTATAGCAGCACTCAGTAGGTTGGGGCAGGAAGGTCATGTGTTAAAGGCAAAAGTGAATGACAAAGTGAGTTAAGGTTAGCCTGGTAGAACACTGAAACACACACACACCTACACATACACACACACAGAGGCAGAAACAGAGACAGAGACACACAGAGAGAGAGACAGAGAGACATACACACTTATGCACAAATACATACATACCTACACACATATAAACATACACATACACACACTTACACATACATATGCACACACATACACATAAACACATATACCAACACACATACACATAAACACACACACCTACATAGACACATACATACACACCTATACGCATACTACATATAAACACACACACAGAGGTATACATACATACAGATATATTCACATACACCGACACATATGTATATATAATCACCTACTTGCATACATAGACGCACATACACTTATACATACCCCACATACATATATTTGCACAAACCTACACACACACACACACACACACACACTCATACCAGTGTTTTTTTCTGAGTAGATAGCTCCAGGGTGTTTTTCCATGGTCTCTTTTGATTATAGAATGCACAGTTGGCACTTTTCAATGTGGTGAAATATCCATATTAAACAACCATGTTCTTAGAAAATCAGCTATTCTTATGTACACATAACAACAGGAGTGTTGCTTTTGGTATGTGTTTAATAATTATAATGAGTACCTGCATAGCAATCCTCTTCAATGACGCATGCTTCTGGACCTCAGCAATGTCCCCAACCGCCAAACCAATCTGTGGAATGACAAAAGATCAATCATAGCATTACTAACATGCACTTAAGGTTGGTCTCACTTTCTACTCAAGATTCAATAACTAAACACCATAAACTAAATGGTAAATAAGCAACTTCATGTCATGGGCCAGATGGCATATATGCAATGTGACTTTGTTCTTTACATTGATTGGGCCAAGCTGGTCTCTAGCTGTAACTGGTGTCCCTCGCAGGCTCTTTTCTGAGGGATGTGGAGGAGGAGTAAAGAATGGAGGGGGGGAAAAACTGCAGGGGAGGAGGGGAAACAGCAGTCAGGATGTGATGATGTACGAAAGAAAGATTTTTTAAAAAGGAAAGAAAAAAACCATTGAGGCTTGCAAGTCTAAAATGATGGTAGCAGATTCAACGCTGTACACAGTGTCTTTGTGTAGTCTCAAGGAATAGCAGGTCAAAAACAATAACAAGTTTCCACATACATGTTTATATAGTTGTGAATACTGCTCACAGTGCACTGTCCTTATGGTAGAGTTACTATTTAGAAGCTTCCAATTAAACCTTAAAATGGTGGCCAGATCTCTCTGCCAAAGAGGAATCATAGGATAAGATGATGTGGCAGCATCCACTTCACACTGAAGTGGTGTGGATGGAGCTGTTCACGGGTGAAGGAAGTCTGCCCAGAGGATTCAACACGTGAGCTGAACTTTTAAAGATCAGAAACAGTTGGCCTATGGTGGGAAGGTGTCCTAGGAAAAAAGGAAAACTCTGCACAAGAGTTTCAGAGGGAGGAAGGAAAAGCAAAACGGTCCTGTGGAAGATGGGAGTTAAGATCAAGATGACAGTGATTAAAGGTAACGACAGAGATTAAACATGCACTACAGATGGGTCTGGATTGGACTAAGGCTTCTACAGAGTCATCAGAATGAACTTAACAGGCCCTCTTTCAAAATGATCAGCTTTTAATTAGCTATTTCTGTAGTGAAAATTCATAGAAAGAATTTGGCAGAAAAATGAGATAGCACATTCGTCCATTTACTGCTGTGATAAAGATCAAATCTTGAGATGTAGGTCAGTTAGAGGAAGAGGTGAGGGCAAGAAGAGTGTAGACAGGGAGGCAGTAACTAAGAAACCCTTCATGACCTGGATACCATGCCCCTGGACAAGGAAACCAGAACTGTTAAACCTTATCTTTGTAAGCTTGTTGGCTTCTGTCCTTTCTTTCAGGAACAGACAGCTGAATAATACACCCAAATAGAGAATAAAGGGGTTAAGAATCTTTATCACTATAAAATGTTCAAGTAATTAATGGAGTGAGCAAAGATATACCACTTACCAGTAAGTTCATGAGAACAATTGGGACAAACATTGTGAAGGCAATGAGCTGCCCAAAAGTCAGGACCGGGTATGCCAACTCATTCCTAAACAATGGCTGTAGGAAGGCGTCTCGATAATTGATGTCTCCTAGCATCATGCTGAACGTCTGGATTAAGGAAAGCAATGGGGTGCTGAAGGCATCCTGAAAAGAGAAGAAACAAAAAATAAGAAATGAAAATCATATAGCATGAAAAGGGATTTCCTAATGGTCAAATGATGCAAATAATGCTGAGAATTTAATTCACACATGCAGCTAGTGAGATGCAGTCATGAGAAGTATTAATAAAATACAAACATTAAAAGTAAACATAAGAAAAATTTTTGTACTTAAATATAAACTTTTGACACAGAAAAATCTAATAAAATTATAATTTTTCTGCTTTAAAATCATTGAAAAGATATATAAGATAAAGGTTATTTAATTACAGTTATTAATTTACTAGGTCATTAAAATTTAAGGTATAAATAGATATTTTCGATATTATTAGAAATAAAATCAACTAGAGATGCAAATATCTCACTTGGAAATTCAGGAGGACGTAAAAGCTGAGGCCAAAAGCCAATAGAAGAAAGATAAACACTCCCGTCGATCTCAGCAATGTTTTAAAAATCACCTCCAACATAACAATGAAAATCCCACAGTTCTCAAACCTGGAAAAGTAAAAATATTAAAACAATTGCTCACTGGGTGGAGTAAGTCAGATAGGAGGGTAGGATGAGATCACCAAAGCCACTCATTCTAGAATAAAAAAACAAATGCAAATCTGTTGTTTTGGAATAAACCAATAAATGAAAATCTGCACATAATCAGGATTTTTTTTTAAAAGTCTGATTATTTTCCTCCTCGTTTTCCTTCTCTTCCTCCTCTTCCTCTTCCTCATCCTCTTCTTCCTCCTCTTTCTCCTTCTCCTCCTCCTCCTCCTCCTCCTCCTCCTCCTCCTCCTCCTCTTCCTAAGACAGGATCTGTCTGTGTAGCCCTGAACAGAGTATTACACTGTCTTTTCAGTTGACCAAGGGAATAGAAGTTCACTCTAAGTGGTAAAGAGAAATAATCACAAACCCAAATTAAAATAAATGATAGCAGTCTTTTAACAAAGGGATTGTGGACAGAAATTCTGTGTTGGATCAAATAGAGATTGAATAAAGGAGCTTACAGTTGCAGAAGCCCACAGAGCAGAGCACAGCCTACACTCATCTCTCCTTGTGCCCCACCTGTAGCACACATAATCCACTGAGAAATGTTTGAATAGACAAGTGTAACCTCTGTCCACTAGCTTGTACTCTTCGTTTGTCAAAAAAAATTCATAAAAGAAGAAATCACAACATGTAAAAGAAAATCCACTACCTAACATATATATGAATCAAAACATAGGCTTGTACTTTGTAATTATGTGTGTCAATAAAAAATACATTTTTTTTTAAATCTGAAAGAAAATTTAGCAATGTACACAAAGGGAACAGAAATATAGCAAACTCACTGCTAGTGCCTAGCATGAATCTGCACTCCCTGTGGTCACTGCTCTTCCCACACCCATGCCCTCTCTCTCCAAGGGTCTACACCTCAGTCAGCAAGACTACTGTTTACAGCAATGCAGATTACAGTGGGGTAAGCACTTCCCTGGAGACCCAAGCCTCCAACCCAACCTATTTCTCAACTTACTAGCTGAAACCATCACTGTGTTCCCCTTACTCAGTGCTGAAGCTTCTTCCTTGATTCAAGGCAGATTGTGTCATTTACTTGTTGTTATTATAAACACATGTAAAGAGTACATTTAACTCAACACCAGTCAACTGTTAGGTTAACTTAGCCCATTTTCCCTCTCTTGAATTACTTACTATTTTTTAAAAATGCCCTACATTTCTATCACTTTTATTAACATAATATGAGTGGTTTAAACCAAAGTAAATGCTTATCAAACAGTGTCATGTGAAACAAGAGCAGTTGATGCTTTCATTGGCGTTACTGCACACATTTGGTCTGGGTTTGTTGATGAAGGCAGATTTGGCATAGAGGCCACCATGTCCATGGCTAGACACTCTTTAAGGTTACACTAACAATGGTGATCTGCAGCTGGTGGCTAGTGGGCAGAAGTTAAGGATGTTGCTAACTATGCAACATGTTGGTGCATTTGCAGAACTGCCCCCTCCATAAACTCACATACACCACAAATCATTAGTGGGTCCCCAATTGGAGTATTAAAGCCTCAGTCATGTAGACTGAGATTCGAAAGCCCTATACCCTTCAGGATTAAGATATTAGAATACATTTAAAACAATTGGAAACAGTGAAAAAACATGTTACAAATTCTCCTCATCTATACTAGTTCTTTCTTTGATATTAAAAGGCTTTAAGAATGTAAATGCCATCCACACTGGTCTTACCTTTGAAGATACAGTAGGAAGTTCATCCAGTAAAAGAATATGGCTATCGCTCCACATTGCCACTGCATGTATGCTGGGATGTCAAGGAACAAGGGCAGCACGAAGATGATGCTGGTTGTGTAGATAACCCATTCCAGAGCGTTGTTGTAATCCAGGAAGTAATTCCTTTTCTGGATAGAGAAGGAAAGAGAATGACCACATAGGGAAATCTGGCATGGATGGATTATAAAACGCTACCTGGTTTTGTTGTTGGTTTGATTGTTTGGTCATTTGGATGGTTGATTGGTTGACTGGTTTTCCATATACAGGGTACATTTCCTCTTCAGGGAACTTCTAAAATACTACATGCTGCTTTCATAATTTCTGAACTCTATCTGAATCTAAGGACACACATTTTTGCTGAGACATTGAGAGCAAGTCCCTCAATAAAAATGTTTGAGATCTGTGCTGAGAGTTAACAGGGGAAACCACACCAATGCACAAGTCTGTGCTTAGTAGAATGTTCTAGACATTAAATGGTCCATACTGTAGACCATTTAATATAAACCAGATGAAGGATAATCAACTCTAACAGAAGATTTATATAGTGTTATAATTTTTAGGTTATCATTTGCAATGTTCAGTGAAGAAAATGAGAAAAAATAAGAGATAATGTGTCCTAAATCATTTAAGATGAAACAACAATGTAACTTAACTGTCAGGATTGTGACAATTTACTGAAAAAAAAAAAAGAAAATATATACACACAAAAGTATTTGTAATCTATAATAGTAAATGCATACAATTTTTTATTAACACCATTAGTTCTCTAATACAAATATCCATGTACTTATATTATATAACAATGCAAAAATTTAAAAATGTAATGCTATAAGAGATGTGATTTATTAAAAAAATTAAAAATATACAAAAAGCATAAATTTTAAAATTACAACACAGAAATAATGGGATTCTCTTATTTGCCAATAAAAATATCTTTGGATATTTTATATAATTCTTATGTTTAATCTGCACCTAATTCATTATCTTAAAAATAAGAATAAAGTAAAGGAAAATGTCATGAAAAATTTCCAAGCCATGTGTGTGGCTCATACAGATGATCTCAGCATCCCAGAGGTGATGGCAAGAAGATCATGAGTTCAAGACCAGATTTAGCCAGAGTAAAACTTCCCCCAACTCAAACATTTCCAAAGTTTATAACGATTTGGTTTTTCCTCAATAAAAAGAAAGGCCATTCAACTCATGGCAACAATTCAAAGACAGACCCGTTTGAAAGGGGATCTGGATGCACTCTGTAAAAATGTTTGTATTTCAAATTTGAAATTCAATTTATAGTATTACAATTAAAATTGATGATAAGCAAAATATCTTTAACATTGCAAGAGCAACCACAGCTAAGGCATTCATTCATAAGGATCACTGTGGACACATAACAGGCAAACCTTTCTGGGAGCAGTAATGGTGGACAACACTTTCTTACATGCTTCAACTAGGCAGGGACCTTACCAAAGATTATGTGACTTTTACATTATGAAGTTTCTATATTAGTGAAGCTGTGTGAATTTAGTATGACAAAACCATCCAAATAATTGTTTACAAATTAATTAATATTCTCTATATTAAAATAGTTATAACTTAAAAATACAAATGGAATTGTATACCTGTTGGAAAATTTGGACTACTTCTTTGCAATATCCAAATATACTTGATAAAAAAACTAGAATCATACATATTTTTATTGGAAAGGAATTCTGAAACAAAAAGTATAAGACAGAGGGGTTATGAGGGTTTTAAATGTAGACAGTAATTATTTGCATCATAATTTCCTGCTAGTAAATTTTGTTTTGCTCTCATTTCATTTCTATCCATTGTCTACAATTGCATTAAAGTGAAAGTCATTGTCATGGCAATGGCCACCTCTTTTAGTAGACATGACAGACTAATTCCTTAACACTTCAATCATTGCATGGTCAGACAGTGCAAAGTAAGCTATAACAGAACATAGATCTACAGACTTACATACCGTTTTACAAATGTGATTACACATGTCATAAAATTACTACTTTATAGTTTTTATTGCATGTATATAGTCTATAGTGTGTATCTGTGTATGTGCACACATGCATATGTGCATGTGTTCATGTAATGGCATGAAGGGGGAAATTGGTGGGCACCTTGAAGAAGTGGGTTCTCTCTTTCTATTATTTGGGTCCTAGGTATTGAACTTATGTCACCAGGCTTAGTAACATCTGTGTTTTGCCCACTGATGCATCTCACTGCCTCTCACCACTAATTTGATATTTTTAAAAACTCTACATCTTAAATATACTTTACATTATGATTCTTATCATTAAACACATTCACATCCTTACATCACCATCACTGCTATCTATTTCCAAAACTTTCCCATTCTAAATGTGGGTGCTTCAGTCCTTCTTAGAAAAAATAACAAAATACTCATGGGAGCAAATATGGAGACAAAGTGGAGGACAGAATCTGAAGGAGGGGACATCCAGAGACTACTCCACCTGAGTACCCATCCCATGTGTAGTCACCAAAGGGAGACACTGATGTGGATGCCAGGAAGTGCATGCTGACAGGAACATGATATAGCTGTCTCCTTAGAGGTCTGCCAGACCCTGAAATATTCAGAGTCAGATGCTCACAGCTAACCATTGAGCTGATCATGGGGTTTCCAATGAAAGAGTGAAAGAGGAGACTGAAGGAGCTGAAAGGGTTAGCAGCCCCATGGGGAGAGCAACAATTCCAACCAATCAGAGCTCCCAGGGTCTAAACCACCAGCCTGGGAGCACACAGGGAGGGCCCATGGCTCCAGCTGTATATGTAGAGGAGGATGGCCTTGTTGGGCATAGGTGGGAGAAGAGATCCTTGGTCACATGAAGGCTGGATGCTCCAGTGTGGGGGAAATCGTCGGTGGGGAGGTGGGAGTGGGTGGATGGGTGGGGTCACATCCTCATAGAAGCAGGAGGAGGGGATGGGATAGAGGGTTTCTGGGTGGAAGAGAAATGGGGAATGTGGATAACATCTGAAATGTAAATAAAATATCCAATAAAGAAGAAGAAAAAGTCTGAACTTGTGAAATACCTTTTCCTACTTCTCCTTTCCTGCATTCCTCACAATGATAAAATGATTGCAGAAAAGCTGCAAAATCTCACACTTAGCATTTTAGTTAGATGTTGCAAAGTCTCTTATTGATCATTTGTTAATCCCAAGACAGATGTTAGAAGAAATGTGTACGATATATAAGTATTCATAATAATCTAAGTCCTGATATTATAAGCTTGTTATTTCTGAGGAAAAACAATATTTACAATCCTTAATTTTAAAATATTGAAGTTTTAAAATACCAGAGTGTCTACTTTTTCCTCGAGAGTACTACTAGTTTCATTGATTATTCCAGTAGAATTGAAGGCCATTCCAGGCTGTATTTTGACAACAAGAAGGGTCATGGGTATGAGACCAAGACAGTAAGATCCTAGGTTCATCATATGGGCTCTGAATCCATAGGCACACCTACAAAGAAATGAACAAATCACAACTGAATCATCTCAAATAAAAATATTTAAAAGACATCTATGGAAAAAATAGCAATGACATATTTCCAGACATCTATTCTATAATTCACTGCATTTTACAGCCAAAGTTCTTGTAACTCACCTTCTCCATTTTCAGAGATGTAATCTCAGTTGCTGAGCAAACAATAATGTAAGTGTCACCAACTCACGGAAAGTCTTCCATCCATGTGCCCTGGCTACAGTTGAGGCTATCCGTACTGCATGCCTATTAATTATCTCACTGCTCACTAAACTTCATGACTCAGGATTGGTTTGTGTCTCAGACAATAATTCTTTCATACACTTCACATATTTCAAATGTATTCATGTCAAAGATAGTCTCAATGATTTTTAATGCTTATTCTTCTTAAATTCTAAAACATGATAATAAAATCTAAAACAACAAATTTCCACTGCAATAAAATTGTTTAAAAGGCTTTTGGTAGAGCTTATGGCAACATCAGATTAAAGAGAAGGGCTGGTACTCACCATTTCATTAATAAGTATTCCCTACACACAGGGTGGTTGAGGAGCTCTATACGGTTATGTTGGACCATGACCTGAAAATGAGTAAAACGCCATCAAAACAAAATTATGTCAAACAACTGAGGTTGAACGGAGTCTTTGTTTTCTGATTTATGACATTATTATAGTATTATGAGTGCAACATATACTTATTTTAGAAATTTTGACTTTTTTATATAAAATGAGAAGTTTTATTTTTACAAAAAATAAAAACTCAAAAACAGGGGAGGGCTAAAGAGAGGGTGGGGGAGATAGATAGATAGATAGATAGATAGATAGATAGATAGATAGATAGAGGTAGAGAGAAAGGGAATCATTTTTATATAGAAGCAACCACTTGATTTAGTCTGTCTCTTAATATTTCTGCCCCAACAATATGTCATAATCTTGTTGATATTACGCAGAGTTATAGCACACACAGACATTATAGGTCAATTGGCAAGGGTTTGCCTTCATTATGCCAGTGAAGAAATTCAGCCTTACCTTTCTAGAGGAATTTCTGCAGTAGGGCACATTCAAGCAATTAAAATAGTGTGTACATTATAAGCTTTCAAGGTTGTTACTAATATTAGTATCTATTTTTAAATTACATTTTAATTATCACAGAAATATATAGTGAGAAATTAATAAGATTGAGGGGACAAGAGAGTTTCCCACAATCACTTTCATTCACAAAAATCACTGTTACCATAATGCAGAAACCAAACTATCCTTGTAAGCAATAGAGACAGACCCTAGTTAGAAGGATCCTGCATACCAAGTGAACATGTTAACCTAGAAAGACTGGTCTCCAGGAAAGTTGAATTCTAGAAAATCTATAGTGAAAAAATACATGCTTGGACACAATGACAGGTATGGAAATTGAACTATAAGATGTCTCCCCAGAGCTCCTCCATTTCCACCAAGCATGTTATATCTAAGCAAATCAAAGCTCAGTTGCAAACAAGTCTATTCATGCAAACACTACACTTACATTGAGGATTGTAAGAGGCTCATATGTCGCACCCTGGGTAGGTGCTACTTTTTTAGTCATGGATAATGGGCATTGGAGATACTTGAAATTATATTCAATCTGTGGAAGACATAAATTTAAAATATTAGTCTAATAAGTACTTCTCTGTAAAATTATTTTTGAGATTCATTTATTCATTCATTCATTTATGATACATGGATGTTTTGTCTGCATGTTTGTCTGCATGCCACATGTGTGCTTGGTGCCCACAAATTTCAGAAGACTATAGTGAATCCATTGGAACTGGAGTTACAGTTAATTGTGAGCCACCATGAAGGTGTTGAGAATCAACTTTGGGTCTTCTGAAAGGGCAGCAATGCTTATAAGCACTGAGCCATTTGCCTAATCCCCTGTCATTTCTTCTTGATAAATCAAATATACAGGTTTAATTTTCTGCTGTACGTTTACTAGTATAACTATGGGTAATGTCGAATAGAGAAAGGGAATTAGGTCAGAACATGTAAATTATAAAAATAAATATATTGGACAGATATTCTTTCAATTTCTTTAAAATTCATATCCATGAATAAAATGCAATTATTTGGTTAGGCTCATGTCTATAAAAATTATCCAAATCTAGTGGTCTAGTTTCATAATCCTGAGAAAAAAATCCTTGCTTCTCTCGGATCCATGCTGTCCTCTCAGATCCTGGAAGAACGGGATGTCCTATGTAGTGCACATGCAGCGAGAACTCCTGGGCAATTGGTCACTCACCCCATCAGACATGAACTATTTTAGAGATTATTCATTCACATAAAACATCTAAGTAAATGTAAACACTAAAAATAACACTAAATATTGATGTTAGAGAAACTAAAGATTTGGGGGGAACTTAGAATGTAAGGAGAATATTCTTTCATAAATCAATAATGCAATATAAAGCCAATACTCATTAACTACTGTAGATTGTAGAAATAAAGTAGCACCACTTTCATATTTTCAAGGAAGTTTTATAAAATATACTTTATAATATCATAATAAAATAAGCTTACATGATAGTCTTGACAGGACTTGTCTTCTGTGGAAGGTATCATGCAGAAATCCAAAAGAACCTTTGAGAAAGAAAACCCAGCTGAATATTGGAGCAGCAGATTGTTCATGAGAAAGGAGTTTATTCCACATTTAAAATAATATACAAGCATTCCCATGCTTTCCTTTGCTTCATGATCCTTATCAGGAAGAACAAAAATTTGGGAGTTTTCTTCTAACTGCTAACCATGGTAAATTAGTGCCATAATTTTCTCCCTGCCAATAATATTGTCCAGGAGTGCAGGAAACTCATAATCAGGTTCTGCATTGCTCGTCAAGCTGTAAACTGTTATCTTCATGTTTGAATAGATAAATATATTTAAAAAAATCTTCCTAGTATAAAGAAAGTAGTTCCATAAGAATGACAATATATGACCATTGCCACTTAATATTAGAGCTGAGTGTGCAAAAGGAAGAAATTGGGTGTGCCACATGGGATAAGCTCCTGCAAATAGAAGCAAGCGGTATTCAACATGGTTATCCTTGCTCTCTGAGAAGGAGGCCTACGATTTTTAATTTCTATGGAAAGTCAGGCACTTGTATCCTTGAGAACGGCATCCTGAGTGTACATCTTAGAAACAAATGTAAAGAGTATCAGTCCAGCTATCAAATACCAGTGCGACCCTGTCCTAAACTTTAATTATTTGAAGGAGAAAAATATATCTATCAAATTTTATTATATATATATTAAATGTAAAAATTGTTAGGATTCTTTTGTCAAAGCAGGCCCTCATAGAACATTTGTTGGCTAATTTCCCTCATAGAAGCTGGGAAGATAGAAACTATTATTCTGAGGGTAAGCACACCAGCCACACTGCATGCCAAGCCCAGGAGACTTTTGCTTTAAGGGAGCTTACTTTCATGCACTCAGGGAGGTATTCTACCATTTCTGTGATTGGACATCGATTGCTTGGAGAATCATGAGTAAAAACTTGCAGACATTCATCCCATCTGTAAATAGTATGTAAGAGAAGCACAATGATTATCACTGCTTTGCATTGCTGTTCAAACCAGAGATTATGTACTTCTAGCGGAAGCCAAGTTTTAATTTCATTCTTAAAGCAACATGTTCTCATTATTGCAGTGGTATCATGTGAAACAAGGTCAATTCATCAAGATGATACTAATCTGTTAATGGCAATTAGGACTGTGGGTGAGGTCCAGAATGGGTGTTATGCTTTGTCTTTCTTTGACTGCCTTTTAAAGAAGACAGGCCTTATTCTTCTTTCTCACCTGAAATTGTGACATGGTAAGTAGTTCTGAGGTGTCTGTGTTAGGAAAAAAAGGTTATGTTCACCTGAAAGAGTTACCAGCTTGTACCACATCCATATTTAACACATATATATGTAATGTACTGTGCTGAATTAAAAATAGCACGTATTGAATACAGTAGTGAGTGTTTATCCTGCCATAATGTTTCAGTGAGTCTGTTTCTTCAACACTGGCTAAAGACATGGAATTTGAAGGTACTTATGTTCCAAACAGAAATTAAATCTATAACAAGAAGCAAAGATGAGCTCATTGATCACTAACATAACATCTTCAGGATGAGTCCGATGCCACTACCACCAATCCACACAGCTTATGAGTAGAATTCACATGGAATATCTGCATTATTGTCAGAAATGATTGTCAGAAATGATGTGTAAGCACTTTGGTTCACTGGTGGTTCAAAAGAAATTAATTTCTCGAGACTCCTTATGCTTCAAATGTAGGCTAGATCTAGTTGAATATGTCACATACATAATCAGGGTTGGTGCCTAGCATGATTATCCGATGAGCTAGATTACTAGCCCTAGGCATATCTTCATCAGCATCCAGTTTGGGAATCTGTGCTGACAAGAACATGTCAGGCAAGTCCAAGAAGGCAGGCCAGAGTTTGCTTTGATAGTAACCTTGTTGCTAAGTCTTCCATGTGCCTAGAACCCAGTATTCTCATAAAGGGCTAACCATGTAATATTGGGCTATCATGTTAAAATTTGTAGAAATGAATACTGAGGGTAAAGCAGAGCTTCCATTGCCAGCAATAACTGAACAGTAGGCATTTGTATATGTAGATTCAAAGCCAAAGCATGTTCTTTTCTTCTCATTTGCTCTCAGACTAGGGGTGCATCATGTTATCAGAGAACTCAGGTCACAGGGAAGACAGGAGGACACATACACACCTTTTACTCCTGATGGTTGTGAGAACCACTTCCTTGCGCTTATTGTGTAGTGCAATATGCAGAAAGGAAGCTTGCTTCTTGTTCAGGAGGATGTCAGCATTGTAGCTCAAAAGCATTGCGACAGCCTTGGCATGGCCTTCCCGTGCAGCAAAGTGCAGTGCTGTGTTCTTTTACCCAAAACAAGAGATACAATAGGGGGTGAGAGTAGTAAGCATCCTTTGGCTGTTTTGCTGTCCTGTTTCATTGTTGAATTTCTTAAAGTACTGATTAATGGCAAAGTATATCAGGCTAAAGCTCATGTTCATTATGACACTTTTAAACAATGGGTCTATCATCCAGAGAGGGGGGGGCAGGGGAGGGAGGGAGGGAGGGAGACAGAGAAACCGAAAGACAGAGACAGATTGAGTTTCAAGGGCTTATGTTGCTTTGTGTTGCTCATTGTTGCCTCTGGAGCAAGATGACTTCATAAAAACAAATGAGAAGTTCTTGAGGTGAGGCTCTTATAGAAAGCACAGAAAGACATGCCCCTAGGGACTTAGCACCTGTTAGACCTGTGGATCCCAGACTTAGAGTTTCACGAGCACAGTATGAAGTCAGAGACTACCATAAGGATGCTGGTTTGTCATTTCCTCATATAAAAATGTCTTTAAAAATGCTCATGGGAGCAAATATGGAGACGAAGTGTGGGACAGAAACTGAAGGAGGGGCTGTCCAGAGACTGCTCCACCTGAGTATCCATCCCATGTGCAGTCACCAAAGGCAGACACTGATGTGGATGCCAGGAAGTGCATGCTGACAGGAGCATGATATAGCTGTATCCGTAGAGGTCTGCCAGACCCTGAAATATACAGAGGCAGATGCTCACAGCTAACCATTGAACTGATCATGGGGTTCCCAATGGAGGAGTGAAAGAGAAGACTGAAGGAGCTGAAAGGGTTTGTGGCCTCATGAGGAGAGCAATACCAACCAATCAGAGCTCCCAGGGTCTAAACCACCAGCCTGGGAGCACATAGGGAGGGACCCATGGCTCCAGCTGTATATGTTGGGGAGGATGACAGTGTCAGGCATAGGTGGGTGAGGAAGTCCTTGGTCCAGTGAAGGCTGGATGCTCCAGTGTGGGGGAAATCGTGGGTGGGGAGGTGGGAGTGGGAGGGTGGATGGGGGCACATCCTCATAGAAGCAGGAGGGGGGATGGGATAGGGGGTTCCTAGGTCGGGGGGAAGGGGATTACATCTGAAGTGTAAATAAAATATCCAATAAAAAAGAAAAGAAATTTAAAAAACAAACAGTGATCAAGGAAGTGTTCACAGAATTGTGTTTTAAAAAAATAGAAACAGAAATCATGATGGCCTATCTCAATTATTTCTTGAAGAAATTTATATTTTAATGCTCTCTAAATAAGTAGGAAAAGATGGTAGTTTTAATTGTCATCTTGACACAACCCAGAAGAGCATTTCTCTTGGTGAACTGTCTAGATCAGGTTGGTCTGTGGGCACGTCTGTGGGAAAATGTCCTGATTGTTGATTGTTGTAGGACTCAGCCCATTGTAGGTGGTGGGTAGCATCATTCCTTCAGCAGGGGTTCATGAACTTGAAAAGACAGGAGGACATATGGGAGCTAGAAAGTCAGGATCCATTCGTTTCTCTCTGTTCTTGGCTATGTGTGTGATACAACTAGCTGCTAGTAACTTCTGTCTTGATTCCCTTCAGTGATTGGCTATAACATAGAATTGGAAGCCTGAGAAACACTTTCTCTGTGTTGTCAGATGCTTTATCACAGCAACATACATGAAAGTAGAACAGAAATCAGTACCAAAGAAGTACAGTTGTTTCTGTGATGAACCTGATCTCATGACTTTTTTGGCTTTGAATTCTTTTGTTGATCATGCTGCAGCTGAACAATCAGCTGTGATTAATAACTGGTCAGCAGTACTGAACTGAAGCCATCTGTACTTTCTTAGAACAATAGGAAAAGATTTCCTCAGGGTAATTCAATTGTGGTTCAGGGGTACAGGCTATGCCTTTCAGCAGAACTTGACAATGAAAACATTAACTGCTGGGATATAGGTTTTAAAGGCATGAAAAATGAAAGAGGGGATCATGGAGTGTGATTGAGGCTTCACACTTTGTCACAAGGTGGGTAACTTGTGTCAAGTTGACATAAAACTAGCCAGCACATTTCCCTTAGGAATAATAACGGTTAACTATGTAATTTGTTTTTTATAGGAGCCCATGTCTAAGAGACTTTAGACTTTTAAAGAGACTTTGGATGTTTAAAACGTTGGCTTTTTAAGGACTGGGACCTTTAAAATTAGATTATATTTCACATAAAATACAAATGTGAGAACTAGTAAGTAAGGAAAGGAAATATATAGTTTTTAAATGATGCAGTTATCTGTATGTCAAGTTGACAAAAGGAGAATTACAATGATTTTGATTGTCAACTTGCCACAAACTAGAGTCAACCCAGGAACAGAGCCTCAGTTAAGGAGTCCTCTAGATCTGGTCAGCCAGTGTGTGTTTAGGGTGCATTGTCTTGATTATTAATTGCCTTTACCCACTGTAGGGCTAGAACAGTCTTGATGAACAGAGAGCAAATAGCAAGGGTCCATTCATTTCTCTTGGCTCTTGTCTGCGGAAGTGATGTCCAGATGCATGAGCACCTGTCTTATAAGCCTATCAGTGACAGGATATAACCTAGAATTGTGAGTCAGATAAAGCCCTCCCTCCCCCAAGTTACTTATCAGGGTGTTTTATCAAAACAACAGACATAAACTAGAACAATACCCAATAAACAACACTAAAGTCAATCTTTTTAAATCACTATGCTGTGTGTCCAGTGCCTGTCTTTCGGAATTCTTAGCTCTGCTCTCTTTATATTTCTGGGCTAAGGAGAGATAAAAATTTTAGGGTGAAATCATAGTCTTTCGCTTCAATGCACACACATCTGTCTCTCTCCAATTTCTACTCCCTTTTACTTATTCCTTTCATAGACTAGTTTTTAAAATTCTGACAAAAAGCCAAGAGCAGAGCAAAGAGTAAAAATGCTGTGAAGAAGGTCCTTTACAATTCTGCATGTTTACTGTATGCCAAGATTCTAATTTGGTCAAAGAAATCCAGTACCTACCCCTTCTTCATCTAGCCGGTCTGTGCACTTCAAGTTAGTGTCAAGAATGACCTTCATGGTCTGAGTGTACCCACCCATGGATGCATGATGCAAAGCAGTCCAGCCATTGTGGTCACTGTTAAAGAGGTAAGAGAAGACATGCAAATACACTTACAGGTAAACATGGAAGGTGACACCACTGAGCTCAGTCTAGCTTCAGCTGATGGCAAAGCATGGGATCTAACAACCCAATGATTAGTGCATACATATAAGACAGTTGCAAGCATAGTAGCTGGCACTCATAATTGTGATTCACATCTGTAATTTAGTGGAGTATAAAAGATATAAGAATATCACCAAACTGTTGCAAGTGGGAGAAAGTATCATGTGTTCTGTGTATTACTTTTCAAAGCCTCAAAGGGTTTATAAATACAGTTTTCAATCATGTTTCCATGAGCATTATATCAGAAAAGTTTCCATAATATTTTCATTGTCTTTGCAGTCACTAGTGTTTGTAGTTGTAAGGTAGTTAATATTATTTCTAAGCATTTAAGTCTACACCATCTTGTGCTATCAAAGTTGCTTATCTTTATTCACAGAAATTAAAGATACAGATATAGTGAAAGCATGGTTGTCATATTGGTGATACTTGACCAAATACAATAAATCACAGAAGTTAATTTTAGATCTCATAAGTAACTATTTCAGGTTATTTCAGTAATGCTGTAATTAAGGACCAGCTATGGAGCTGGGTCTCCATGTGTCCCTTTTACAGGTCTGATGTTCTGTGTCCCTTAGAAGCAGGAATAAACTGGGCAAAGCCTTTGGTTAAAGGCTATCACTCACACACGGCTAGACATGCTCAGCTGAAGAAACTGGCTGCTGATCTTGAGTCCAGTGATCCACTTGCTCCCTGCCACTTTGGGAAGCTTGGAGATAGAGCATTGAACCTAAGTGTTTCTAGATTTTCTTTCCCTTTTATAAAGATGATACTCAATTACTGCACACATTTCATTATGTATGCTTCATATTTTAACTTGATTTTGTTAGTCATGGTAACTTCCCTGAAGCACTAGAGTTAGGTTTCATTAAGTACAAGAGCCATTAAGTTTCAGTCAGCTTGAATGTTTTCCACTGCTACTTCTTTGCATCCTTCATCTATTAGACTGAAGAGAAAACTCTTTGTGCGTAGTGGTTTTGTGTTGGTATATGTGCATATGTATACATACATGAACTCACACACACAACACACCGCTGTATTTCCACAAGAAGATGAAAGAATGACATAGAATACAAAGAAATATTTCAAAGGTTCTTAAAAATACTCTCCTCAAAGCCACTTACTCTGCAGCAAGGTCATTGACCCAAACACCTAATTTACCAATTGAGAATTATACTTAATTCCATTTTAGCGTTTGAGAAATTATGTATGTTTTGAACATAAAATGAGATAGATTTTGTACACATCAATTAAAATATTACAGAAAAGTTTAAAATGTCCAAATTTAAGATATACACAATTCTATGAATTCATGACTCACCTGAGAAATAAGGCTCCTTTCTTCAGAAGAAGTTGAACGACTTTATCATGTCCATTCTTGGCTGCCAAGTGGAGAGGGGTCATTCCATGGAGATCTCCTTCATTCAAAAGCCTTGTGTCACTTATGTCTTGCAGAAGTCTCTGACATGTGTTGATGCGCCCATAACTTGAAAAGGTCAGGTTCATGTGTGAGATAAATATAAAACAGAAACAAGCACGCTCAAATACCTGGAGTCTGATCCTCACCTGGCTGCAAAATGCAGGGGCGACTTCTTGTCTTTGCTTTTGGAATGGATGGACACATTGAACCCGAGGAGGTTATTTACAGAGACAGGGACCCCCTGCCTACAGGCGTAATGGAGAGGGGTACATCCATCATTGTCTTCATCCATCACCAGCTCCTTGATGTGCTGCATCTGTGAGAGAAGGAGTCTTTTAATATAACGGCATCAGTGCTGAGGGTCGATTGCATCCTATTCTGTAGCGGAGCATTTTCCAATCTGTTGCAGACAAATCTACAAATAATCTAAAAACATATAGAGGAAAATCCATATGGATGAGGTCTCATGTTTTGTCTCCAATCATGTGAGAGAGCCTGCAAGCAGAGGGAGAAGCCAAGGCAGCAGTTTGATATGTCCTCCCTTCTCCTCCCCTCTTCATTGTTTCCACAAACAACAGTTCAGCACCTATGCTTTAGGTTAAGCCAAACAAACAAACGGAGGTCTTGAAAGTGCATTTACTTAATTTTTAAAATAGACAAAATGACAATATGAAAGGCAAATGAGAAGGTTAATCCAGGAAGTAAACACTTTTGTTTAAAACAACTTAACCCCATGTGTATTTTAATTCTGTATTAAACACAGTGACAGCATGAGAATCTACTTATTATAAGAAAAGCTTCACATTTCAGATGCACTTAATAGCTAGGCAGTAACTATTAGCTAGCTCATTAAACGTCATGCGTCATCAGTCAGTCAAATGTGTTGAGCAGTTTTCCTAGCTGATGGTGAAACACTAGTAATTCACCTTTAGGCTTGTTTTTTCCATTCACAAGGAATTCGCCGAATGAAACAGTGAAGGAAAATGACTGATTATCAATGGGCCCTAGATATAGATGAGAGTACAGAATCCCTGTAACTTTAAAAACATAGTCTGGATTGTCATCAACCAATTATCACCATCCCTACCTCTATGGTGGAAACAATCATCTTTATTTTAAAGCAGTATTGAAATTCTAAAATGAGCTCTCAGAATATAAATGGCAACAAAATCAGCTTATTCTATACTGAATATGACTTAGTTTACAATTCATGGACATACAATACCTGCATAAACTCAGGCCGCAAATTTCTTAGCCCATAAGGCTGCTGCACAGTCAAATGTAAAAAGTTACGCCCAAAATGGTCCTTTATGTCTACTTTGGCACCTGAAAAAAAGCACAGTAGAAAAATAAAATCTACTCATGAGTTTATAACATGGGCTTTGGTGGTTCTTCCCAAATCTTTAACTCACAGTCAACCATTGTTAGGTGGGAAAATTGGACATTTTAAAATGGGCTTACTTTACTCTGTGTACATTTGTGTATGTATGAGAAAAACAGTGGAAAGTCTGTGATACTTCACATTTCTAGGTGGATCCTCAAGTTTTAAACATAAAAAATTAACAAGGAGAGATGAGCAGACCCTTTTGTCCCAACAGCACCAGGCCAGTGTGCAATGGAGACAGTGGCAGCATCTATACATATGTCTACTATGACAGAAAGCTCATAACATCTTCAGACAACTCCAGGTGTTTACCAGCTGCCTTAAATGTGTGATATGTTATTTTTATGAATTACCTTTTCAATATTTTTACTGGACTGAACATTATTATAGGCTTGGGAAGTCTTTTATGAACCTTTGTATGCACAGAATATGTCCCAGTGCCTGGCATGAGGCAACTGGTTGATAGATGTTTATCTGAGCAGATGGGTCTGCTTCTGATTGGTACCTTTAGAAAGAAGCAAATTCACAATATTCCAGGATGCAGAAGCAGTTGCCAAAATAAGTGGAGAGCGTCCTTCAGAATCAGTACTGTTGATGTCTGCTCCCTAAAACAAAGCAAGTCATTCATCAAGGAGACTAAGTCTACGGAAATCAGCAGCAGACTTTGCAATGGCTAACTAGAATACAACGTCCATTATTCCATCACTCAATTTTAAATAATCATAGAATTATATGACATTTCTATAAAATTCAAATACCGTTAGATATCAAGATATTCTATAATAAATATAACAATGAAATTGTTTCCCCATGTTAATTTAAGTTCTTGATTAACATCTGTCAGTAGATCAATTACTAACCAAGTCCTTAGAACAAAACCTTCTTACTTAAAACTTACTTTAGTTCTCACCATAAAAATTATTATTTAAATGCCTCTAATTTAGATTTTTCCATATTTATTGCTGCGTAATTTTTAAAGCAATAACAAAAAGTCATCTACTTAAACATGCCTACAGTATTTAAAATATGTAAAATGAGACAAAGGAATTAAAATTATGGAAGTAAGAGTTTATCCAAACATCATGTGAAAATTCACATTAAAAAATGCTTTTTGTTATTTTTGTGTGTGTGTGTTAAGAGACTATATTCTACGTGATAGGAAACAAAGGACCCTTAAATTTTTCATGGATTAAATTCTCTACTTTGGGTAGATTAGTAAAAATTGCATAAACTTTGAATCAGGCATCTCCCTTTGCTCTTGCAGAGTATAGCTGAGAGCAGCAGCAACAGCTTACAGGAAGATGATGGCAATGGTGAGGGTCAGCCATGACTCTCCCAACAGCCCATCAACAAGAAAGCACACATGGCACAAACACAGGGCATCTAGTGAAGCTCTTCTGTATACTTTTGTGTAAATACTTCAGTAGCTACTACTAATAACACAGGAATTGCTAAATACTGTGAATGGAGCTTTGGTGATTGGCCATTGTGTAGGAACTAATACACCCACCAGCACACAACCACCCTTGTACAGGCTTGGGAAAATGCCCATCAAAACCTAGTCACATGTGCTTCTCTAATGAAAAAGATCTCAGGCTTTTATTGTCAGCAAATCTTCAACATATCTTTTGACTTCATTGTTTTTCATGGTTTGGAAGATGATGCTGTGGTAGTGGGGATAAAACCTTATTTTGGAAGATGAAAGAGATGTAGGTAGCCTGTACTACATCTGCCCAAGAGATACATCAGTGCCGATAAAGCATCAGTTGACTTTCCTATACCCACAGTCCTAAGAAGATCCCTTCATGGACACCCAAAAGAGCTTTCTTTGCAGTAGACCCATAAACTCTAAACACAAAGCACATTGATGAGGACTTAAAACTATATACTTCAGTTCTTCTAACATCATAGTCTGGCTACTGTGCATTCACAGGAAATACACTCTCTTACAAGTGTGTTAATCAGCTTTCTAGAAGGTCTGGCTGCCAAACAACTGCCTGAAATTTCTTTGTACTACCTTGTTAGCAAACCCTTAACTTTCATCTCATGTTATTTTATATATAAATTGCAGTTAATAAGCAAAATTTTATGGTCATGATTTAGGATAGTATTTCAAAATTGAATCATATTTGTTTGACTCTGAGACTAAGATTAAAATAATTTCTATTTCCACAAATATTTCTATTAAATTTTAAATAGCCAGATTTTTTTAAAAAATTTTATTTATTCATTCATTTTATCAATGAGTACTCTATCTGTACACACACTTGCATGTCAAAAGAGGGCATTATAATTCATCATAGATGGTTGTGAGCCACCATGTGGTTGCTGGGAATTGAACTCAGGCCCGCTGGAAGAGTAGCCAGTGCTCTTAACTGCTGAGCCACCTCTCCAGCCAATAGACAGATATGTTAACCAAGAACCTGTGGTTTACTTAAAATTAAAAAAAATCATACTATAATAAATGATGATTCCAAGTGTAGTGTAAGTACTAGTTTAAGAAAACTAGACTTGTAAGTCTGTAAGTTGAATAATTACCACAGAAATTAGGTAGTCTGCCAGATCATGGTGATCAAATAATGAGGCTCTGCAAGAGAGAGAGAGAGAGAGAGAGAGAGAGAGAGAGAGAGAGAGAGAGAGAGA
>NW_021604566.1:11511843-11593759 GCF_004785775.1 Grammomys surdaster | reverse complement strand
AGAGAGAGAGAGAGAGAGAGAGAGAGAGAGAGAGAGAGAGAGAGAGAATGAATTAAGATTTTATTGAAATAAGTATGAAAACCAAAGATACTGTATTTAGAAACAACATAGAATAGCTCAATGTTATGTTAAAGAACTCAAAATTTGAGTAGAATATTTTCAAATATATTCAAAAATCAGGAAAAACAAAATACAACACAAAATCACTTTCTCATGTTTTCATGAGCCCACTCTTTCCCATAAAATCATTCTGAAGTGAGTAGCAACATCTGCCTCTATTCTAGTTGAAAGAACTGGTAGGTATCATTGTGACTGCAGGGATCAGGCAAGGTGGGCCTAAATACATCTGTAGCCTCTGGAAAGGGTCTGAGAGGTTGTATAGGTTGGGCTGTTCTTCAGCAAAACATTGAGGAAACATAAGCTTTCCTGAGCTCTTATGAAGCCTGAACTTACTGCAATGAGAACTACAGTCATTTTAGGGATATCTTTGGCCAGTCACAGAAATACGAATAAATAAAATAACTGAAAGCTTCAAATATTGATTTAAACACCATTGTACAGATGTTAATGATTTAAGACTTGATGTTTTCTATTGAATCCCACACTGTTCCTGTTCAGGACCCTCAATTACTTTTGTATATACATAACTTTTAGAGTATGCTTTTGAGTGTCACAGAAAGTTCAATAGAAACGGCATGGAGGCCCTATTTTCCTAACATAACTGCTCCTTAGCCATATTAATATTCTAAAACTGTTACAAGAAGCCACTGGATGTCAAAATTAACTGAATCAAAGAATTCTAAAGAATGTTCCAACTCACCTCAGTATTGGATCAATGGATCAATGACTGACCCAGAATATGCCAAGGCACCTTTGTCCTGTAAAGTTCCATTTACTATCTTACTTTAATTCCTTAGGGTCATTACAAATTCTAGCTGAAACACAACATAGTGATTAATTCTCTTCTGACCTTTGTCCCTTTCAAGTTTGACTTCAAGCCTGACTTATCTGAAAGTCATATCACTATGGAAGCTTGCTTGGATTTTAATTACATGACCCATTTTTCCAACCTTGGCAGTTTTGTTTCTATGTATCTTCACAAGTGAAGTGGGATGTTTGTGTTGTTGAATCTTGGTTTATGATTTGTCCTGTTGATGTCATTTGGCTTGTGGCTTTGATCTATGACTCAAGATTTTTCCTATTATGTATGGTTTTCCACCTGGCATTTATTTTGGTAACTCTTCATCAATTTGTATGTTTTTAGAAATTTGATACCTCTCATTTATTAACTTTTGAGGTCTTATGGCTTTCAGTTGTGTATGATTCTTTATCTTTCATGTATAGGTTTTGCATATGAATATCTTTTCATGATAATAGCTATCCTTTAATCATTGCAAAAAAAATATTTCCTATACGTCTTTTGAAGAATTCTTTCACTCTCTGGTAATTTGAGAAGAATGATTCAACACTAGAGCCTTGACTACCATAATGGCTGACTTTTTCCAGCAATGTATACTTGACATGTAAGCTACTTACCTGTGAAGCAGGGTCTCCTGATTGCCATCAACTGCATTCACAATATCACTGCTTCCAGTATAAGATGAGATCATGAGCTTAACGATGTCAGTGGCTCCCTGGGTTGCAGCAAAATGGAGGGCCATGCATTTGGCATTCTATAAAGAGTGTTGATGTCAGCATTAGTGCTTAAGTTCCAGTTTAAGGATTTAACATATATAAATTAAGCAGTAAGTTTATTCTCCCCAGATCTAAGGATGTAAAAGGTAATTATGAGCTGTATTTTTTGATCTATTGAAAACCATGAGTATAAAGACCTATCTAGCAAGGGTACTCCCTAGCAACCCAAGTGCTTTTGGTGTACACTTCTATCCCAATCATTTGGATATATTTCTTTGCACAAGGAGTATGAATCTCTTTCATTGCTGAAGCAGCTGAATGAAATGACTTCATATGAGCAAGGTCATTTCTATTTCAAAGAATTTGGAAGCAATAGGAAGAAGCTTCGTGTGATTAATAGCCAATAAGGAATTTCTGATTTCTTCTGAAAGGAAACACCTTTATGGTGGCTGACCTAGATCACTATAGGGAAACATTCCAGAAGTCTTTGCTTCTCATCAAATCAGGACCCAGGCTCAGTCAAAACTCTTATATACATTTCACTAGAAGTAAATTAGGGGAGCCTTAGCTAAAATATACAAGTC
Source organism: Grammomys surdaster (assembly GCF_004785775.1). Classification (NCBI taxonomy): domain Eukaryota; kingdom Metazoa; phylum Chordata; class Mammalia; order Rodentia; family Muridae; genus Grammomys; species Grammomys surdaster. The sequence goes on along the minus strand of NW_021604566.1, from coordinate 11,591,540 downwards.
TTAGACTAAAACTACCACCCAAGACACTCATAATTGGGCTTTTGTGTCCTGGCTGGAGATATGAACGCTGTCATCTTTGCAGTTAGGCCTTACTATAGCTCATGGCAGTGGAGTGGGATATACTCACTATGCATCTACTTTGTCTCTGGAATATTGAAATTTATACAATTAGAGAAGATTTTCTTCCACGTGGACAGGGGAGCAACACTTCTTTGCGCTATGTGCATTTCCAGTCTCACAGGAATATAAATGACATTTGAGAAATAACGTGTGGAAGTTCTCACATCAGAGACTTCACAGACTGAACACTTGCCTCCATCATGTCGATGTGTGCACCATTGTCCAGGCACATCTTAATCATGTCCAAGTCACCGCTCTGAACTGCAAGGTGGAGAGGGCTGACCTTCTTGTGATTCACAAAGTTAATGTGAGACTGCCTGCTGTAGCCGTCTTTTTCACCTTTAGAGGAACACATCATTTAAGATGGAAATAAATGTGTTTGTAAAGGGAAAGGACATGTCGAATTACATGAATGTCCATGTAGAAATTCTACTATTTTCAAATGAAGGTTATTTCAAGGTTTCTTAACCACGTACAATGTAGAAAGCATCAACTCACCATATGCTAAGATTAATTCCATGCATTTTTTGGCACCTGAAAATGCTGCCTGGTGCACAGGGTAATCTCCCCACTTATTCGATTTACACAGCTTAGCTCCTTTTTCTAACTGGAGAAAAAGTAGAGAAATCAACAACATAAATTAAGTGAACAATGTGGACCAGAATTTCTGTGTATCCCATCCTCCAGAGTGTATGGTAAAACATGCCGAAGGCTCTGTGGACACACAGTCTAGGCAAGAAATAACTTCAGAACTGGGCTAACACAATGGGGACATTACATCTTAAAAGATGAAGATATTTCACGATACAAAAAATATCTACCTCAATTCCCAACAAAATCAACATATCTTTTTCAATTCCATATGAAATATTTAATTTTAAAACTAGACTAAGTCGTATAAATATTTTCAAGCTTACAATAGCTGCTTATGGGTGGCACAAGTACCAAGTGTAGTAAATTAGAACAATTTAGATACCATCACTTATAGGAAAGTCTTAAGGGTTATGACCCACCATATTAAAATTTCAGAGACTAGGATATTCTGACAGTCCTTCATTTCCTGCAGTGTTATATTGTTCTTAGTTGTTAATACCCAATATTCACAGAAAAGCAAAATATTAATACATATTTGCATATATAACTATCAGGAAAGTTTTGCATATGCTTTTATTTCTGAAGGCAAGTAACCCAGAAACATTTGAAAAAGAGCTTTTTGATGAAATTACAGTAGTGCCGTCACTACCAAGAACAGAAGCCATCCCTGAGACAGGTACCTCCTTGGTGTGTCACACCTGGGTGACTTTCCAGAGAGATGGCTGCTTTCTGACTTCAGACCTGTGACTTAGGACAGCTAGGGAATTCAGAACTCTCTCTTGGAGAAATCATAACAGATCTTGGGAATGGAAATGAACTGTTTTTGCCAATGTTTATTTTTTTAATCTTTGGCCACTTGAAAGCTCAGAATCAAATAGCTTAATTGTATTTTTTAAATTTTATGTATATGGGTGCTTTATCTGCATGCATGTCTGTGAACCATGTGCATGCCTGACCATGTGTGTGCAGAGACCGGAAGTGGGCATTAGATCTCCTGGGATTACAGATGAGTGTAATCCACCATGTGAGTGTGGGAGCCAAACCTGGGTCCTCTGGAAGAACAGTAAGTGCTCTTAAGCCACTGAGCTGTCTCTTCAGCTCCAGAATAAAGTGGTTCTGGTGTCATACAGGTTGTTATATTTTGGTTTTATACTCTAGCCCGAATGCCAGACTCATCTTAATCTCTGACTATATTTTTCTTGTGTCTTCTTTCATGCTTATTTTTAGTCTTCTTTATACAATCTAGGGTCCACATTGAATGCTAGAAGTATATCCATGTAAGTTCTTTCCACCTGTTTTCTGTATTCTCCATTTTGCTATGGAGATACTATGAAGTGCTTACATAACAATTTGTGTCTAATTCACAGAAAGAAAGCAACAGAATGTGGTGATTTACAAACCAAAATTTGCAAAGCTTCACTGTTGTCTTTGGCACACGTGGATATCAAGGCTGTGTTCCCATTCTCTCCTTCTAAATTGATATTAGTGGCCTTGTGCTCAGTCAAGACCTGCAGAAAATGAAGAAATCGTCCTTAAAAATCGAATCTACTGACTTTCAAATAGTGACATGTCTCCCAGGAAACTTGGTTGCCAAACACCATTTCTAACTCATCTTTTCCAATTCATCTTCCATAAAAGATGTCATAAAATTTTATATACAGTAGCTATTGAATAAATGAATGATTTTCATGCCAACAATTATTACAAATTTGAATTGTATATTTGAAGATAGAATCACAATGGTAAGTAATAATTTCCCTGAAAGGGTAGTACTCTCAAGGATTTACATTAGCTGAGGTCTTCAGAAATAAATGTGTTGAGACATCGTGATATGTGGATTGAGGGAAGGGATCGAGATAGGAAAGATGTGGGAAAAGGAAGAGAGGAAGAGACAAAGGGGAAATGACTTCTTTATCTTTACAGTTGGCCAGAATGCCATCGAAAACCCTAATCTCTTTAGTAGAGAATCTTTGTATAGACCTGCCTTTGTTATAAATTAAATCAAACTTGATTTAGAATTGAAAAAAATTAGTATTCTGATTAAATGTCAATTAGTCATTCCCATGGCATTTGGTACCAGTAACTACTAACTCATTATTGGCCAAGACCATCAACCATGGTTAAGTCTCACATAAAAGTTAACAATATGTACCTTTTGTGATTGTTGACATCAGGCCACCCTCCCCAATGCCCCAAGCTACTCCACATTGAGTGAAATAGTGATTTTTCACACCGTTCCTTGCTTTTAGTGTCTCAACTTTACAAGTAGTATTTTTCTCCCTTTTGAGAGAAAAGGATAGCTATAGGTCTTGATCAGGCCCATTGACTACTCCATCTGTTCAGCACTGCCCATCCATCACAGACTGATAGATTACTTATTCCTGGGAATAGAAAGGAAGCTGATCTTATCAGGGTGAATTGAGACTATAGGGGTACACAGGAGTATTAAATTGTATTAGGTAAGGACTTATCCGATACCCCAGACCAAGTAGAGGATGTAGCTCCCATCCCTGGACCTCACAGGATGATGGGCACTTAACACTGGAATGACATGACCACACAGCAATATAGCCCCTGATACCTGGTGTGTGCATCAAGGATTGACAAGCAGATGATTCCTAACCATCCCTCAAGCCTTAGCATGGCTTGGCCCTAGCTAATGATGCCTGCCTGACTTTGTGGCTGTCTACCTTTTCGCCCATCTGGACCTAATTGGAACTTGCCATTTCATGGCCTAAGATTCAGGCTTTCACCTTCACAAACTCTAGCTCAGCAAGAGCTTTCTCCTAACATTGACCTGGTTCATTATCTTATTAATATAGATTCTCTCTGTGTGTCCATCTCTGTTTTTCTAACTCTATCTACACAAACACACACATACACACATTTTAGAAACTTTTTGAAGTTCACTGCAGCCTCTTTAACTTGTATTCATTGTATAATATATAGTTATAATAACATAAATATAAACATAGTTACTGCATACTATATAATAGAGTTTATATTTGTAATTAAGATTGGAATAAAAGAATTCACTTTCTTCTCAGGCAATAGGTGAAGTCATCTGGTAAGCTGCTTTCTTCTTGTGATAATACTATGATAAAATCAACATGAGTCTTTCTTTTTCAATACTGGTAACTGAACCTAGTGTCTCATGCTTGCTGAGCATGTATAACCACTGAGTCATTTCTTCTTCATTATTTGTTGATTAATTCTCAATGTTAATACAGGGTCTTATTGCCCCAAATTACCTTTATTTTGTAACAATACTAGAAAAACATGAATTTACAATCCTTCGTTAGTCTCTGTGCAGCTAGATTACAAACATGCATCACTGCTCTAACAGCTGAATTGAGTTTGTTGTTGTTATTTGTTTGTTTATTTGTTAAAGCTTATCCACCTGGCGGTTTCCTGAATTTCTCCACTTATTCAAAATAATCAACAGCTTCCTAGGAGAACTTTTTTCCAACAGAGAGTTCCAACCTGACAGCCTGCAGATGAATTAGGCTTACTAGTGAGTTCTATTCATAAGAGAAACATGAGCTGAAGTTCAATGCAGAAGGACAGACAGGACAATTCTTTATAGGTGAAGAGAAATTAGAAGGAGAAGATCCCTCCACAGACTTGAGGCAGCTTCAGGCTCTATTCTTCAAATCCAGATTCACACGCAAAGGAACCCACTGAATCTATTACAAGCATTCTCCCCAATCTCATAGAACTACCTGCAGACCACAGATTTGCAGTGTGTATTTGTACTGTCATAACCATAATCTTTCAGAGGGCTGAGTTAAATTCTAAACGGCAGTGGTCACAGAGAAAGCAACCAAACCATGTAACTACTTCAAATCACTCATGACCAGACATGTTCAGAAGCCCCACAAGACTCTCCAGGATCCTTTGATAAGAATCCAGGAAACCTAAGGAAAGGCTCAGACAACTGAGCTAGCTGAAGCCCTAAGGACAAAGAGCATCAAGAAATAAGGTTGTGCCCTAGCCATTAGGGAATGTCCCAGAAAATATTGTGTATAGAAGATCTTAAGGTGATTCAGATGACAGGGATTTTTTTAACTTTATAACCACAGACAATGGTGGGCATTCTAGAGGAAAACTGGTAAATCAAACAGTGAAAATGCCTTTTGAACTGGGAAAGGTTGAGTAGGTAGAGGCTAGATCATGGCATGTCTAGAGAGGTAGGCTGGGATAGAATTACTGTCTATAAGCAAACCTCTGTCTCTTCCTCCTGTTGTCATGAGCTGTGGTATTTAAGAACACTAATAACATGGCTATTGTTGGTAAAAACAAAGACCATAAGGCACAGACAATTCAACTTACTCATGCCCTTGTCTTTTCTTCTTTCTTTCTTTCTTTCTTTCTTTCTTTTTTTGTCGTTGTTGTTCAAGACAACTAGATTTTTGTTGTTGTTTTTGCTTCTGTTATACATTGATTTCACAAATTAGTTATGAGCTTTATTTCTGAACTGCTATTTCCATAGTTGGTCTAAAGAGTTTTCCAATTAACTGTAGTTCTTTCAACTACTACCTGCCTGCAAATTCCCAAACCATGCTTTTAAAGCCAAAATAAATTAAGTTAATGAGCATTTATAGATGAAAAGAGCCTTCAGAGAAAGCACCAGGGCTCCTTGGGGATGTGCAGGACACCAGTGAGCAGTCCCTGTGAGCACTAATGATCCAGCAGCCTAGACGGAAGAAGCCCTGGCCTGGTGCATGATAATGATGGTGCACAAAGGTATTAGGAAGAAGGCAAACAGCCTGTTTCCATGGACACTTTCTGATACCTTCTCAATCATTGTTCCATTTCATTCAAATAACCACCATTTATCAGGACAGCATCAATAACTACAATTTTCAGATAAATATATACAACATTGTCTTATCTGGGAAGGAGGGCATATCAACACTTAGTGACAGTGTCATTCCATAAAAATTAAGGTGGACTTCAAACCCAAAGCACAGAAGGCAAGATGAAAGGGACTCCATGTATCTTTATTTGCTTGAATCCAGGCTATTCCAACAGCTGAGAATAAATTTTTGTGACAAAGAGAACCTGGAACTCTCTTTTGGGATTATTGACAATTAGCTTGGGGGTGGGTTAGCACATTAGCTAAGCTCACCATTTCCAGTAGTATTTCCACAGGAAAGCCTATTGTCAAGTTCCAAAAAGCTTAACTTAAAAATGACCTTCTAGAACAGTGGTTCTCAACCTTACCAATGCTATGACTCTTTAATACAGTTCCCCATATTGTGGTGACCCTGAACCATACAATTATTTTGTTGCTATTTCATAATTGTCATTTTGCTGCTGTTGTGACATATAATGTAAATATCTGGAATGCAGGATATTTGATACACTATCTATGAAAGAAACACTTGATTTCAAGGGGGTTGGGAAACACAGGTTGAGAATCACTGCTCTAGAATGTAATTCATCTGTAATTGCCACTCCTCTTAGATGAAGCAGATAGACTATCCGGTGTGCCTGTGAATCTATGCGGTGTATTTTAAAAGCTATAGGATAAGACCTACCCTTTAAGTATTTACCAGGGACCCTTCTAGGTGAGGAAGTTCAAGCTTTGAAAAACAAAAAATAAAATTCCCCGATATGATCTGTGTCTGATGTTGATCTGTCTTTTGAGAGGCTGTCCATCTGACAAAACTGACCATGGGTTAGTTAACTATGGGTTCTGCCTTCACTCAGATTCTAGTCATCCTCTGCATTTCAGTCACAGAATCTAGGACAACTAAATGGCAAAGCCTGGAGCTGTAAAGAGTAGTTAGCCTTAGAAAGGTTATTTAATTCTCTCTATGCTTCTTCTTACTCAGCTATGAAGTGGAGATGCTAATCATCTTAACTTATGCTTTTCAAATGGAAACTTACAAAAGGCACACAGCTCTTTTTAAAAATACCAGATAAATTAAAATTCAAGAAGAGCTGAACTGTGATTACTATGACAATCATTTTCACAATCTTCCTCATCAGTACTACCCATCATCATCATCATCACCATAATTATTTGTTGAGAAATAAATGTAATTGTTATGTTTCATTTGCCATGACAGGGGACCTGAAGTCAGCCACTCTGAGACAGGAAGTGTATCAGACGTGGATTCTGGCCCCTGCTCCATGGCCAGCCTCATTGCCATGGCCAGCAGGCTCACCTTGATTACGTCATTGCACATCCCCTGCACAGCTATGTGAAGGGGTGACATCATATTTCTATTGCGGAGGTTTGGATTTGCTCCTTGGCTGAGAAGAAACTTCACACTTTCAACTTGATTTTTTTCAGCAGCGCAGTGCAGTGGGGTATTTCCATAACTATCCATTATATTCAGCACTAAATAAATAACAAAATATACATTAAATGTTGTTTGGGATGTACTTAATACCTCTTGCTACCCACTCCAAAACTCAGTGTCGAGTACTTATAAAGCCAGGTATATTGTCTTGGACTATAGAAATAGGATGTAGTTTTTGCTTCAAAATTACCCAATGGACACCATTTGAAATCATGTGAAAGTACAGACCTGTAAGTTGGGTTAATTTTTTATATAGTATCTATAAAAACAGATCACTTGTTACTATACTTTTAATCTTTATATTAAAACTGACTAATTACATTATAACGGATAATAACTAGGTTCCATGTGACTTATATTTACTTCAGCTTGCAGTTGCCCAAAATGTGCTCCCCATGACATGTGTTGTTATTTGCCTAGTGATTGCTACATTAAAATAGAGTGCACTTCATCCTTCATGGCCCAGTAGCTGTGATATGGTAGAATTGGTGATATATTACTAAGTCTGAGGAAAAAGAAAACTACTCGCATGTGAATCACACTTGGGAGCCATCAAAGCAGTGGGAGCCATAGGCAGCCAAGATTCCTGTTCTCTCTTTCAAAAAGTCCTTTCACTGTTCTTCTCATTCATCTAAGTTCTTAATTCTCAGCTTAACAAACACACACACACACACACACACACACACACACACACACACTCATGCATATATGCACATCTTAACTCTCTCCCATTCTGTTTAAGCAAGACAATAATTCTATTCAGCATCAAGCGATTAGACAGCTTCACGAAGCAGCATACAGCTTGAAAACAACTTTTATCTAGAACACTTTTCATAACTGATCTCCTTTAACACGGGGCCTTTCTAATGCAGGACTTTCTTGTGACCTCCTTTCTGCTTGATGCTTCTGTAGCAACAGATCACCTAACTTAGCACCCCAGTGACTGCTCTCCTGGTTGTGTCCCACCACTCTCTTGCCCTCTCCACTCTGCTTCTGCCATCTGTCTCTCTCAGTCAGTCCTCTTAGCTATTTCTTACTAGAAATCTCTGATCTCCTAAACTATGTCCATTTATTTCCTCAGTCTCATCCACTGCTTAGGCAAGGCCCTTCTTCCAGTTCTGACTATGCATGTGTCCAAGATATGCAAACTCAGAGTAACCAGATATCACTCCCTCACACTGACATCATTCCTCTTTGGAATGGCTGGTCATGTTCTTCACCTAATCTCCTAAAGTAGAACTCAAAAATTTAGCTCAGCTCCCCAGACACACTCTTCAGATTTAGTCTGCCCATAAGCACCATTGATACCATAGGTACAAATTTCCTGGTGGTCACAAATCTAAGAGAATGATGCTGTTATGAATCCTCATGGCAACACTCAGTTACCTTCACAGGAAGAACCACTGATGATCAATTCCATCAGTTCAACTTGACCTTCTGCTGCTGCGTGATGCAGAGGACAGAGATTTTCATCCTCATATTTGCTTAGTTTTCTTCTATTCTTGATGAAGTTTTCTAATCTGCACATATCTCCTTCAATGTTCACCTAGAGGAATATGTAAAGTGCATTACCTAAAACAAGCATATGTAAAACTTCAAAATACAAAATTAGTCATCTTAAAACCTTACACTTTACTATTATTCATAATGGTCGAGCTTACAGCAAATATCCTCCTTAAAGAACATTGCACATATTAGACCTAAAGTAGGCAAACAGCTATGCATTGATAAATACATTAACTATATGTTTTTGTTTCCTATTATCTTACATCTGTCTTAGAAATAAAGCTGAAAAGTTTTGAAGGACTTTCACAAAATGTGCTCTAAGAAATAATATATTAAAAGCCAGGGGCCTTTGCTTTCCTCGGTGAGATGTATTTATTTCAGGTAGAGCAAGAAGTATCAAGTAAGAGGACAGAAAATGATCAAGGCTTGTATCTGTAGAAATGTTATCTGAAAGCCCTCATCTTGTACAGTTAATAGGCACTTGACAAAATTAGTAAGATGGGAAGGTATTTTGAATGGGAAGGTTACGAAGTCTAGGATCTAAAATATTTTTGGTCCCTCCTGTCTGAAATCAGTCTCCACCCAACCTCCCCTTCACTGAAGCCAGGATCATCTTGATGCAGTGTCCCCTACGGGACTTGTTCAAACATCTAAGATAGCTGCCCTACTCTTGAAAATGAGCAATTCCTGACAAAATTAATTAAATAATTTTCAATTAATATCCATAATGGCAATAAGCAATTTCCATGCTCAGCTATTTGAAAGTTGCAAACAATTGCCTTATACACAGGAAATGAAGAAGTCTCAAAATCAATAATTGCAGAAGTATTTAATTACTCTCCAATTGTTTGATGAGATTTCTGATCACAGTTGCATCTAGAATTACTAATGGATTTGGAAGTAAATGGCTAGGTATTATCACCCAGCCTTCTGTAGCCCTCCAATGCTGCTTCCTGGAAGCCATTCTCCAACAGGACCACATCCTCAGGACCGCAGCCTCTCACTCTCTAGCACCCACGGTGCAGAGTGGGCTCAGGATGTGCACTGTGGCTGCGGATGTTTGCTGTGAGAGTTTTAAGGCTCTTGTTTACTTGATTGCTTTTGTGTTTTTAAGACGGGGTGTCAGATAGCCCAGGCTTGCCTCAGTCTCGCTGTATGGCTCAGGATGGCACCAAACCTCTTATCTTCCTTCTTCTATCTCCCTAGTATTCATATGTAAGTGTAAGCCCCCACCTGGGAATGGTTTTAGGAGTGGTCCACTTCCCTTTCTAATCCAACACACAGCAGCTGTGCCTCAAACAAGCAGGGTCTTCCCAGGAAAGTGCTCAAGCCCAGATGGACTCTAAGACAAGACATTGAAAAACACTGTGGGTCTTTCCTTCTCTTTCCTTCTACGCACTGTGTTCAATGTCTGCTACACATGTTCATGCTTCACTTTCCAGGATAGTTCTATGTGTAATATTTTTCTATAGAGGAATGGAAGAAAGAAGCTTTCACACAGAACATAGAGAAACATGGAGATTTTTTTTTTTTTTGCCTTTAAGACAGTCTCAGGTATCCACAGGGTGGGCCTCATATTTGCTATATGGCTAAGGTTGACCTTGAACTTATGATTGTCTCATTTCTAATTCTTCAGTGCTAGAATTGCAGGTGTGGACAACCAATCAAGTTTATTCCATCCAGGATTAAAATTCAGATCAACATCCACGCTAGGTGAGTATTCTGCCAGCTGAGGCACTCTTCCTTCTCCTACAGACTTTTATACACAATAGGCTACTTGGTGCCTTTTGGTTTCCTAGAAGTTTAAATACACAAAACAGGAAGAATTCACGGAAGTCCATGGCAGTTCTGAGGTAGCATCAAGATTCAAACTATTTAACATTGTACCTTGCAGATTTACAAACAAACAATTATAAACATTTGCCTAAGTTGTTTTAAATCCTACTTAGAAGGGGAAACAAAACAATCACAGGAGGTAGAGAAAGGGAGGGATCTGGGAGGGAGAGAGGATGGGGAGGGAAAGGGGGGTCAGGATAAGCTGTGAGAGGAGATGGGAGGGGAGAGAAGTACAGAGGGTCAGAAAATTGAACAAAGGTGTATAGCATTGGGGATGGAGAACTAGGGGTAGCCATTAGAAAGTTCCAGATGCCAGGAAAGCAAGAAGCTCCCAGGACCCAACAGGGATGACATTAGCTTAAATAACCAAGAAAGGAGAGAGAGAACTTGTAGAGACCACCTCAGGTAGTTAGGCATGGTCCCCAGTTGAGGGATCGGGCTACCCACCCATCTCAAAAATATTAACCCAGAATTGCTCCTGTCTAAAAGAAATGCAGGGACAAAGAGTAGAGCAGAGACTGACAGAAAGGCCATCCAGAGACTGCTCTAAATAGGAATGCATCCCATCTGCAGACACCAAACCCAGACACTATTGTTGATGCCAAGAAGTGCTTGATGACAGGAGCCTGGTATATTTGTCCCCTGAGAGTCTCTGCCAGAGCCTGACCAATACAGATGCGAATGCTCGCAACCAACTATCAGACTGAGCACAAGGACTCCAATGGAGGAGTTGGGGAAGGACTGAAGGATCTGAAGGGGTTTGCAACCCCATAGGAAGAACAACAATATCAACCAAGACCCCCTGCCCCCAGAGCTCCCAGGGTCTAAACCACCAACCAAAAAGTACACATGGAGGGACCCATAGCCTGAGCTGCACATGTAGCAGAGGAAGGAGTGGCCCTTGGTCCTGTGGAGGCTTGATACCCCAGTGCAGGAGGATGCTAGGGCACTGAGGCAGGAGTGGGTGGGTCGGGGAGCATCCTTACAGAAGCAAGTGGAAGGGGATGGCATAGGGGAGCTGCAGAGGGGAAACTGGAAGGAGAGATAACATCTGAAATGTAAATAAATAAAGTAACCAATAAAAAGGCTTTTACTCAATAACTACTTCATCACAAAGACCCAAGGCAAAATGCTTTAGAAGGCAATAGCTTTGCACAGAACCAAGGCAGCATAATACACTTTCATTTTTCCTCAAACCACAGAAATAGTCCTCCAAAGATCAAGAGTAGTCTGAGTTCTCCTATGACTATGACCGGTCTTCTTTGTCATGTCATGGAAGATAGCTTTCGAAATCTGCTTTGTTATTTTAAAGGAAACTACAATCTTTTTCACTATTGTGCAGAAATCTATCAAATAAAACAGAGATGAATTTAGCATATTAGGATTAATTCACTAAACAAGAGGACAATAAATTAAAATCTCTAAATTTCCAACTTTGATTTTTACTTCTCTTGTCACAGAATAGAACTTAAAATAAAACCTCCTTTATGTTGGCAGTGGCAAAAATGTGCCACTTTCTAACCCAAAAAACATTTCCAAGTTCCCCTTAGTTACTACAGGATAGGACAGAGGCATCCAGTCATTCTCCGAGTTACACATATTCAGTAATTAAACTGAATTTCTTGAAGAATTAGGGCTTCCCCTCCCCCCTCACGCAGTCCCCTGCCTTGGAAAAGAAAGTGCTCAACTAAATCAGTCTGAAAGCATCTTAGCGCTTGACCGAGACATTCTTTGGTTGGATATTAACTGCCCATCACCAGTGCCCAAAAGAGCAATGTACAAGTCCGTTCAGAGATAAGGAGTTGACATAAACCCTCCACACTCTTTAGAGAAAGAACTAGGTTCAGAAGTACAGGAGATACTATTGACTTCATGGTGATAAAACAGCCTGCAAACATGCCACATGAACTCATATAGGGTGTTAAACTGTCTCTGTCCCAGAGCCTGACAAGTCACCAGGTATTAAGGAAATATCTTAAGACAGGTCTGGTATGCGCATAGAGAAATTATTAGATAAAATTAAATGCCTTGTAGAATACTTTTACTTTGGATTTTGTAATAGCATTTATTTATTTAATCTTTGAAAACAATTTAGGCAAATGTTTTACTTGGCTGCAGATTTTCAAATCTGGAAAGCACACTTATCTTAATATCAGTGCTATTCCAGAACTGTAATGTGGATTAATTATTTCTTTCTTTTTTATATATTTAACACTCTGGAAGATTAACACATAAATTTAGTCTGTTTAGTGGTTTTCTGCTTTGAGTAGTCTCTAAGCTCTTGAATTCCGCTGTGATTATATTCAAGACAATAGGCTCTAGATCATTTTTAGGGAACTTATTTCTCGATTAAACCCTTCGAATTAGAGACTTCAGACCCATCTGTTTTAGTTTGTTTGAATGAAATTTGTCTAACCATAATAAGGTCAAAAAGGAAAGAAAATCTAGATAAAAGACTATATATTGTCAAAGAATGGTTAAATTTCAAAGTACTTTTAAAAAGTATTAACTTGAGTTAATCTGTTGACTTAATGAAACTAAAGATACTAAAATAAAAACTACAAGAAAATATTCAGACTAGATAGCAGAAAAATTTTCCACAAATCTCTAGAAAACTGAACTTACATGAGAATTTTTTTCATATCTTAAAATTTCTTTCTGTCCCACATTAATTATAACAATAGTCTCCTAATACTGAAATTCACTCATGATGTGGTTCTTCCTACTAAAGCAAAAGCCAAGGTTAATGTGCTGAGTTTAAGTGGGATGGGCACCGCTGTGGAATCTGGGGGTATATGGGTTTGTGTGAGGTAGGATGCTTCTAACTCACATTTGAAGTGGTATCTGCTTAGATACAGTTGGATAATGTCTGCCAAAACTGAAGCTATACATACCTCTTGACTCTTGACTCTGTTGGGACCAAAATACCACTAGACACTAGACACACAGACTGAGAACACGTTTACAGTCATAGATTAAAACATCAATGCTAAGTAAAACAGAAAATCCAACAAACAAAAATGACCTAAGTGTGTATTAGTACATAAGTAGTTAAATAAGTCATGAAAGACTGTGAATAAGTTATTAAAGAAAGAGATAAATTTCGAAGTGCTGAATTGAAAAGTATTTCTAATAATTTACTTCATGTGGAATTAAAGCAAGAGCTCTGTAAGCTCAGATTTTTGTAAGTTAAAGAAAGCTCTATGAAAGTTTGTGTTTGCACAAGCATTGCATTTTCTTCCTTTAAAAAAAAATGTATAAGGATCTGTTAACATGGTTCCCTGGTGGAGAAGAATTTGCAGAGGGCATTGAAAAGCCACAGTTAATTTCAAGACATTTCAAGAGAGCCCTTTCTTCTTGCTGTTTGAAGGCTAATGATTTTCTAGGTGTCCAATAGCCTGCCTCTGCCCTTCAGAGCAGCTGCAGCAACTGCATCAAATTGGTAGTGCGACTTTCTTATAGGTCAGAACATCCAGAGAACTGAGAATTAGAAGCCCCCATCAAAGTAGACCTCCGATCCTCGCTAGGTCTCCCCTTGCGGAGTTCCCAATTGGGCTCGCTGCTGGTCTTGCCTCCTTGTCTCCAGTAGGCATGTGCTGAGCTCTCTTTTTCACTTTTAGATAGAAAATTTTCTCCATCCCAACACACTTGTTGGATCGCTATCTGACTACCAGATCCTTAGCTGCAGCAGTTCCACTTCAGTTTAAACGAAACATCTGGTTAAACGTCGAAGAGGAACTGCATGCACTCCAAATTTATCCCGGCTTTATGCAGTCCCTGGATTCCAGTTCTGTAAAACATCAAAAGTACTTCGCGGGGACATCTTCTCTGGCGTCAATCCATTTCCTGGCAAGACGGGAGTTATGCAAACAAGAAAGAAAAACAGAGGACCACAGGTAGCAGTTACAGGTGCTGGATACCCTGATACTGTCTCCTACCATTTCCATGCTCGGTACTTCCTAAACTTGAGTGCAAAAGTAGCAGAAAACTGTACGCAAGGAAATTTCCAGCCTCCCGCCTTTCACAATGCCCCTGCATGCCCCAAACCACTGATTCCCCAGTACCTTAAAGGATTCCTTGGAGCAGTCCATGTCTTCCCCCACGCCGCAATAGACAACGCCCTGGACCTCCTTCCTTTCCTCCGGACGCAGAATCCTCCTCAAGCTGCGCTTCATTGACTCCACCTGGACGCCCGCTGGCGCAGCAGCTCTCCACAAGGCGGCACCTAGGGACAGGGCACCGGAAGCTGGAGCAAGGCTTGAGACTACAGCGGTTCTCTGCTGGAGAGATCACTGCAGTTAAAAAAAAAAAAAAAAAAAGCCCGGTGCCTGATTCTGCCTGCAGGATAGGAGGGGACTTCTGAAAATAGTTGTCCAGCCTGGGCTACTTGTAGAGGAAGTCGCAGGCGGAGCTCCGGAGACAAAAATGAACCGCGTGGACATCTGCCCCAGACTCTCCCACTTTGGGGAATCACAGAGCAATTGCAAATTGGAACAGATTCAGCAAATTTGTTAAAATAAAGAAAAACAGCCTCTCATAGTGGCCAGGAAAGGAGGAGTGGACAAGAGAGAAAGGTGGGGGCAGGGAGAGAATCTAATCCGGAACTTTTAGAAAACTCTTCCCCCAGTTGGAAGTCCGGAAGTTCGACTGGGTTTATAGCCTAGTCAGGAAGAAGTGCTTACCCAACCTTCAGGAAGTCCTGTGCACCATCTCCATCACATAAAAACAGGCCTAACAGTGTGATTCCACTAGCAATCCAACAAGCTGTAATCCTGTACTGGGGAGGTGGAGGTAGGAAGATCTGAAATCCAAGATCATTCTGGACTGCATGGCAAGTTTGTTCAGCCTAGGCTGCATGAGATTGGCTCTAAGACAAAATTCCTAGGGCTGTCCTGCCCATGTCCACCTCCGGAGAGGTTAGGGTAGGGGTGCTCTTGAATTATAAGAAAGTAAGATCTTCAGCAAGTTTTCTCTTCCCAGTTTTCAGGATGAAGTGAACAAATTTTAGAATTGGGACTAGACTGGGTTCCTTTGTATCTCAGACTGCATTTCCTGTAGATAAAAGTATTCATCTAGATGTCTTATGCTTTGATGTTTAAGATGGTTAAATAAAATGGTTATTTTTTTATTATGGTTAATAAAGTGGCAAGTTAAATAGAAGCTACTGTTGATGCACAGAGGGTGTTTACTGGCAGCATTGTTTAAGGGCTTTATCTTTCTGAGTCTACCCTGAATTCACTCCTCAACAGCATAGATGTATACCATGAACAAAGAAGGGTATTCTGCCCCATCCAAGAGGTTAGTTCTGCAGCTAGCCAAGAGACAGAGACAGCACAGGGAGTCTGTGCATCCGCCCGCTGCCGCCTCCACTGTTTGACCCAGATGAGATCGCAAGTAGGTTGAGTTTGCAAAGAGCAGAATTTTGTTTTACCAAACAGCTATTTTAAGGTTCTAAAGTATTCGATTCACACCTAATAAAGATCACCACCACCTAACCCTAAAACCCACAGGAAAACAAGGACACACACTGGGCTACACCCAGGAAAGGTTTGAGATCTGACCTAGGAATTACATCGGGCTGAATTTAGGAATGAGTCTAATGTGTTTAATGACATCGAGGAATCATAAAAAGACTGCTGTACAAATCTTCTCATTGATACAGTAAGCTGTGATCAGTGGAACCCCTGGAGTGCGGATGATGTTAAGTGTATCACCAGTACCTAAAAGTGGAAATGCAAATATTGAACCTCAACTCTCTACTTCCTTCACACCAGTGCCTTCACACTAACAGGAAGCAAGTGAGAGATGGGATCCATCTAAAGCGGGTGATTGAAGTAATTCATATGAGAAATCTAACTAAAGAAAGTAAAGAAAGATTATGCATACCAGGTCGACTCACTGGAAGGCCCAAAATCTGGGTTATGAATGAGTGTGATTAGTTGCATTTTCCCAGTAAGTGGGAGAGAAGCCCAAAGAGAACAAAGGAATGTATCAGGGTGTTTTGTTTGTTTTTAAGTTACGGGGGAGGGGGCAGTAGAAAGCATCAGAGGGCTTTTAGCCCAGAGAAGACTGTGGAACCAAGGGATAGCCACAACTCAGTGGGGTTGGGAGAATGGTTGCCTTTTCCCCTGTTGACTAAATTCCTACAGAGTGATGACAGGGTACCCCAAAGTATGGGTCCTTACCAGCTTGTCCTTTCCTTGTTTAGTACTGAAAAATAGATGGTTAACTTTGCAGACTGTTCATATCCTTCTTTCTGTTATGAAAACACAGAAATCAAAATGTACACCAATTTTCCCTTCTATCTTCTGCTATCCTTGCCCACTTTGTGCCTTTTTCAATCAAGAATTTCTGTGGCTATTTCTTCCTAATTGTTAGATTATTTCCTGCCTAGCCAACAAAAGAAATCTTTTTCATAAATGTTTTCTTTTTCCTGCAAAATACTGAACATTTTAAGATGTATAATGCAGCTAGAACAGGACATTAGCTGACCTCTTACAATTAGGATCTTATTTCCTTTGAAATTTAATTATTGATGAGTATAAATAAGTGAAATAATTTCACCAGTGATAATTTCAAAATAATTCTAGTTATTAGAGGGAAAATCTTTATAGATGTTTCCAGAAGGTGTATTTTATTATCAGATTATGTTTTGACATTTAGTAATCATGTATTTGAGAAGGAAAACCAAATGATTTTATTTAAATTCCCAGGGAAACTATGGATATTGCAGGTGAAAACAAATAAAAAAAAAACAAAATTACACAAAGTTATTTTGATTTTGTTCCAAAAAAGATGCAAATAAAGTATGAAAATATTTATATTTTTAGATATTATTTCAAGTATAGTGTTGTTAGTATCAACAACTAAAGGTAAAACTGGCCATTTTAGACTAAACAAAATAAACATTATTTTAATAATATTAATAACATATTACTTATGGTAAATGTACAATTTGATTCATTTTAATAAATATGTACAATTATGTGACACTGTTTACTCCAGCTTTAGAATACTCCCATTAATTTATAAAGTCCATTTATCCAAAAGCAGTCAACACCCCTTCCCACTGGGAGCAAAATCAACTTTGACCTATCTGTACCCTGCAGTCTTTCTGGCTTTTAAAGCTGTGTCTTTTCTAGAAATTTCAGATACTTGGGGACATGCACTAACAGAGGTTTTTCCAGTGGCTTCTGCTAAGGTTTCATAAGCATAGCTATATTTCTGCAGTCTCTTCATTTTTATTTTCATTCTATTGTGAAAATTTCATCCATTTTTATTTGTATCCTATTGTGTGGCTATATCTTTCTCTTCTTGATTTATTGAGCAGTTAATGCTCATTTGATAATTTCCTGTTTAAATCTATTATAAATAATGACTCTCCAAATATCACTGTGTAGATCTTTTTATAGATAACATTATCATTTACTTGGTCAGATACATAGTAATGATATTGTCTATTTCTTCAATCTTGTATAAAGTTACTGAGCCACTTTACACACCTCCTAGCAGTGCAGAAATAGACCAATTACTCCCTCTCGTCAAAACTATGCTTTTAGTATAGGCGTTTTAGTAGCATGCGCTATGGTGACATCTCGTTGGCTTTAATTATCATTTTACACATGGATTTTAATACTGCCCTTGCTATAACATATTTATTGACCATTCATTTGTCTGCTTGATGAAACACTTAGCAAACATGTTCCTCTTTTAAAATTGGCCTGCCTTATTATCATTGAGTAATAGAAGCTTTTATTCCAGATAGGACTCATACCATGTTTTAATCTGCTTTCAGAATATCTGGCTTTTTGTTTTCTGTGATATTTTCTAAATTTTAAATTGCGATAAAATTCTAATTAGTGAGGTTTTAACGCATCTTTCTTTGGATGTCGTACATAAAAATGTTTGCCTATGCTAAGATTCAGAGTTCTCTGCAATAATTCCTTCTGGAAATGGATATAGTTTTAGTCCTGTCATAGATCCATTTTGAAATAATTTTTAGTTTGGGGTATGACCGAGGCCTATGTATTTTTATTTTAGTAAAATGCACAACTGCTACCACTCGTTAAAAACAAAGAAACAAACAGAAAAACAAAAAAACAAACCAAAACTATACTTAATTAGAATTGCCTGGAAAATATTGTTAGAAATTTGTTGACTATAATTTTATGATTTATTTCTATTCTATTGAATTGTAAGTATCAATAAAATAGATCTGTCTTTAAGTCAATATCACATGGCCTTGATTTTGTAGCTTCATAATAATAAAATTTGAAACTAGATGATATGAATCATCTAAATTTGTTCTTCATTTTTCATACACTTTATGATATTCTAAGTCCTCCACGTTTCCATACAAATTTTGAGATCAACTTCTCAATTACTACTTAAAAAAAAAGCATGATAGAATTTTTATAGTGATTAAGTTTGAATTCATAGACTTTATTAATGAGAAGATTCATGTTTGAATATTGAGTATTCTGTACAGTAAACAGGGAATTTCCCCATAGGTCCAGATTTATCTCAAGACTCACACCCACAGGTTTTAGTTTTGTATGGGTTGGTCACAAACATTTCTGTTCATGTGTTTCTAATGTTTTATTAGCTTTGAATAATTTGGAATGGAATTGTTATTTCACTTTTACATTGAGATGGTCTAAAGTCATTACAGAGAAATGAAATTGAATTTTCATATAGTCTTCATTACATATCACAAGTCTTGTAAATTGATCCTAGTAGTTTCTCTTTTAAAACCATATGGAAAATTTTGCATATAAATGGCATTGAAGAGCCAGTGAGGGTCAAGGCGATTGCTTAGACTCTTGATGATCTGAATTACCCGTGTCCAGATCCCATAACAGAAGCATCCACATGTGTACACATGCACATGATAATAAGCTAGATGGCTCACTTGCCTGAGCTATGAATGATGCCACACACCTGTGAATCATATAGATCATCAGGAGGCTGAGGCAGCAGTTGGTATGTTGAGGCCAGGCTTGAATGCATATGGAGTTCAAGGCCAGCCTGAATTACATAATGAAATCCTGTTTATAAAAAGAAAAAGAAACAAATGGTAACAAACTATTATGTCTTATGGAGGTATTATCTTTCTAGACTCCCTGATTAACCTGCACTCTTGAATGAAAGTATGGAGAATGGACATGAGAGTTTATTTTCCAATCTTAAAGTGAAAGTTTTTACGTTTAAATATAATAGTAGAATTTAAATGTATGTTTTTAGACAATACAAAATTTCAGAAACAATTCATAACTTTGTACTATTCTCTATGGTGTAGTGAAATATTGATCTCCCTGCTTTCTCCCACACAGGATGTGAAGCAACTTCTTCTTAGTGTATCCAAAGTATAAAGTCACTGTACTATCCAGTTGCTGTATTATGAGATCACCTGCATAAGCTGGCTCTTATATCTAAATAAATAACCTGTATTTTATACAGGAATGCCCTTCCCAAAGCATGAGAATATTGATTCTAACAGTTCACATATTCAAAATAACATATGTAACATGTTTCCTTTAAGTGAAAGGAAAGAAGGCAGGAAGGAATGGAGGAAGGAAAAATGGAGAAAGGAAGGAAAGAAGGGAGGGAGGAAAGGAGGGAGGGGCAGGGAGGGAGGGAGGAAGGAAAGAAGGGAAGAAGGAAGGGGGAAGAGGGAGAGAAAAGTTTTTGATTTAGTGAGTGAAACCAACCAACCAGCCAAACAAAAAACCAAAAAACAAAAAAAAATGTATTCCAAGAACTATGCTATGAATAATTTTTCTATCTATGAAATTATTAAGAGTAAAAAGAAAGTTTGTGTTAGTCTCTTTGAAGAAGCAACCTAAACTCCAAAGCTTCTTTCTGCAGTATACAAGTGCCCTCTGTTCAGGTATCCACCAAAGGTCTTTGAATACACAAGTAAGGGGGAATTACTTTGTTGCTTTCTAAACTATTGCAGAACCCAGCATGACAGCTATCTGCTTTCTTTCAGGATAGGTATTTCATCATAACTGTTGTGGCTTGAACTGTCTCCAGTAGGGTCCAGATTCAAACAGTTGGTTCTGATCTGTGGTGCTGATTTCAAAGGTTGTTTCCCTTCAATACTGTATTGTGGGAAAGATCCTTGCTGGTGGAAATGAGTTACTGGGTGTGTGGGGGCCTTGAGGTTTTATGAGGTTCACAGACTGTACCAAGAGAGTAACCCCCCTTGAGGGTTCATAGCCCAACTGCACTTCCTGTTCCTTCTTGCTTCCTTACTGCAGCTGCAATGTGGCCAACCCCAAAACATGCCTCTTTGGTACTAGCCACAACACTAAGAAAAGTAATTTTTAAAATCACAAATTCAATTTTCTTAACTTTTATAGAATCAATTTGATTTATGTTGGTATGAATTTTGGTAATATCTGCTGTTTGAGAATTTTGTCTATTTGTTGACCCATAAATCTCAAGAATCTAAGTTCTGTAACAGTGTCTCTAGTTACAATTCTTTTAAAAATAATTTGCATCCTCTCTTTTCTAGCTAACAATCATTTTATTCATCTTTTCAAAGAGTAGACTACTGCGTTTCCTTTTCTCTATACTATTTTATTACTTTGAGTTTATTGTTTTTTCCTCTCTGATTTTCTTCTGGGATAACAATATAATCATACAATATGGTCTTGGAATTTAGCTCACCATTTTAGCACTTGTCTGACATTCATGAGGTCCTGAAAGAAGAAAACCCACTTACCAAGCAGTGGCTGAGCTCCGCAGAGCTTGTGCAGACATAAAACTTGTTTGCTCTGCTTTTGTTGGTGGTCTCTTCACTGATTCACAAGTTACCATCTGAAGTGTACTGTTTAATTTCCAAGAATGTAAGGTTTCCTTAAATTTCTGTTGTTAATTTCCAACTTAATCTCATTTTGGTAAAGGAGTATACATAATATAATTTAAATTGACATAAACGTAAACATTGCCTCTAAATTTTTTGTCTTATGACTAGCTTGTGGTCTATCTTGGGGATTAGTCAATTTGTATTTGTAAAGGATGTGTGCTCTGCTGTTTGGATAAAAGTCCGAACATGTTGGTCAGATGTAGGTGACTAACTGTGTGCAGGTCTTCTGTGGTTTTAGTCACTTTCTACTGTCGTGCAGTTACTGAAATCCTCACAAAGGCAGTGGAAATGTCTCTCTTCCTGTTCTTATGTGTGGATCCCTCACTCTGTTCGTAGCTGAATTCTCTCCAGAGTCCTCATGTGTACTGTTTGCGTGCTAGGTTGGTATTTATTATTTCACTTTGTTTTTAAGGAAGGGGTTTTAACTATTTCTTTATTTATGTGCGTCTGTATGAGTATGTGCGTGGGTGTAGAGGCGCATGCAGAGGTTATAACTGAATCTGCGAATCTTTCACCCAGCTCTTGTTCTTTGTATACCACAGTTTTACAGTTCTGCAAGAGTTTAATACAACTGTGATCATATGCGTCCTTCACACCTCCCCTTATCTCCCCTAAAATCTACCCCACCTCCTCCCAACTACCTAACTTCATGTCTTCTTTTTTTAGATCTATGTTATTTCATTTAATGTCAATGAGTGTTTTCCCCCCTGAGTGTACTCCATGCATGCCTGGTGTCCATGGACATCAGAAGAAGATTAGACACCCTGAAACTGAAGTTGCAGATGCTTGTGAGTTATCACACTGGTGCTGAGAACAGACCTCAGGTTGGTATGGGGTTGTATGAGGGAGTACAGTCTACCTACCATGACCACGCTCTTAAGGAAAACTGCTTCTTTTAGAAGCCATCACCTGTCAATCACTCCTCGGTTAGGTGTGAGGACTCCTGAGTACCCATCCTCTCCATACTAAAATGCCTAGGGCTTCCTCCTCCTCTTGTGTAGATCTTAAGCCAGCAGTCACAGAGGCTGTGGCTTTGTGTGTGCAGCCAACAGCCATTCCTGGAAGACACTGGTTTGCTCAAATCCTCTATTACCTCTGTCTCTTTCTGTCTTTTCACTCTCAGAGGCTAAACACAAATTGACTTTGTGTTTAGCCTCTCCCGTCTTCTCACCACACTTATCCTTGATCTGTGTTTAACTTGGGTTTTCCTGCATTTACAAACTTTATGAATATGATCTTATCTGCCTTCTATAGTTCTGTAATTCTTAAACTTTCTCTGATTGCTGGTGGCTGAAAAGATCAACAGTCATTTTTTCTGCCCTGGTTTGGATTTACACATCCATAAACATGTTTTGTTTTACAGGATCGATACAGGCTTTGAAATGAGAACAGTAATGGATCTGGGAATTCAGACAGTGATCGTTATCCAGCTGTTTTCTCTTGCCTTCTAAGTAATTAAAAATCTATTCTGTTTCTGATGAATGGTAGAACTGCAGAAATATTTTATATGCCTCTGTGGTGTTTGAGTGATGTTAAAAAGGAAGCAGAGAATGGGGTTCATTGTTAGTCTGTTAGTTTCAAGTCAGGTCTCAAGTTTAGTTAACACTGAATGCCAAAAGGAAAATTCTGCTCAGTGTGGGAAAACATGGACACACACACACACACACACACACACACACACACACACGCACACAATCCACTGTAACACCAATCATTTCTTTTTTTTTCTACCAAGGAACCAGGGAAACTTTGAGTACCTATCACAGAGAAAAGCAGAAGACAATCTTGATCTTTTTATTTCATAGAGGGCTAAGTGATACAAATTATCCAAGTCAGTGCCAACAGCAGGTTTCTTGGCAACTGTGGTCTGAGCAATTACTGTAATAGTCAATAACAATACAAATCTGATTAGCTCATTTAAAATGTGGGGCATAAAAAAGCTAATTAAATTGGCCCCAGACAAGGAAAAGCTGATAACATATCAAGTTTTAGAATGAAGTAAGACATATAAATCTAGTTTATTAATATTAAATATTTATAAATGTACACATTTCATTACTTAATCAGACTTTAGCATTCATGTTTGTGTTAGAAACATGTTGCCATAATATTTTTTAGCAAATATGATATGACTGATTTGTACTAAGTTCAAGGGTACTTTATAGGATTTGGAAGCACAGCCAGAGCCACCCATTGGTTGTAAATGTCTTCTGTGGGGCAATGTTACTAGTTATACACATAATTCACAGTCACAGGATTTCAGATGGAATGCTTTGATTGGCAAGACCACACTTTCTTTGCATTTACCCCAGTGCTGTTCCCCCAACAGGAACACTTAAAGCATGGACCTAGTTGCACATCATGTGAATATGTCTTACTGGGTTTGTCTTCAGTTGCTAATCTGGAATACAAAGTCTGTCCTTAAGTCAAACGGGCATTCTGGTTGAACTACTTCAAACTCTCTTTATCCAAGGTATGGGTCTTCCCAGTTTATATAAAAAATTTTAGAATATCTTAACTTATATTAGCTCAAACAATTCAAATAGAACAGAATTTATAACAACATTTTTTTATCCTTTCTAAATTATAATAGGACTTAAATAACACTGAAACCAAATAACATTAAAGATGGGAAACTATGTTTTTTAGAGTTGCAACTCAAAAGTTTCAATATATATATCTTCTAGTTGTTTAACAACTGAGATATTTTCCTTGTCCTTCTGTAATAGGAGAGCTACCAGGTACTATGTAGAAAACAGGCTTACCTTTATCCACGGATGGTAACATCCTGCTTCTGCTGTTACTGAGGTACAAATATCCAGAAGAGCTCTCTTCCCACTCAACAGGCTGTGGGACTTTTATAGTCCTGCTTAATTGTATGAGGGCTGGCTCATTCTAAGGATCAATATTACAACTTCTTATTAGACTACCTTATATAAATTACTTTATACACACACATGGTTTAGCTTTTCAATTGGAATTATGTCTACTTATAACCAACCATCCAATTTATTTAATTTTATTTGTTTTACGTATATGAGTGTTTTGTCTGCAAGGAATCCTAGTGGAGGTCAGGAGTGGGGATCAGATCAGGGAGTAACAGACAGTTGTAAGCTTCCATGTGGGTTCTGGGAATCAAACCCAGGTCCTTTAGATGAGCTGCCAGTGTTTTTAACCACTGAGTTCTGCCTACAGCTCCATAATTTCATTATTTAACAACACATTTGTTTCACCTCCATGGTTTCTTCACTATGTCATGGCACAATTCAAATCAGTCAACAGAAGTAGCGCCAAGAGCATTCCAGCTTTTCCCAAAACCAGATTGCAATTCTTATCCTGGTTAAAAGAACTGTCCTAGTTTCATTTCTGTTGCTGTGATGACATATCCTCACAAAAATAAACTTGGAAGACAAAGGGTTCATCTTCATTTACAGTTCCAGGTCACAGGCCATCGCCATAGTGAAGGAACGCTGGCAGAAGCTTGAGCAGACTAGTCACATCTCACTGCAGTGCAGAACACTCAGAGAATGACACATCCATCCTTATTTGGTTACTCAGTGTGTTCAGCAAAGCTCTGTATTCTTGCACACCTCAGGACCCACTGCAAAGAGAATGGTGCCACCCATGGTGGATTGGATCTTCTCAAATCAATTAACTTAAAAACAATCACCCACAGACATGCCCACAGGCCAAGCCAATGTAGACAGTCCTTCACAGACATGCCCACAGGCCAAGCCAATGTAGACAGTTCTTCACAGACATGCCCACAGGCCAAGCCAACGTAGACAGTCCTTCACAGAGGCTCTCTTCCCATGAGTCTAGGTTGTATCGAGTTGACAGATCTAACCATCACACAGATTGTGAAGGAAAACAAATTCTGGATAGGATGTGGCCAACTTGTAACAGCAGGATTAAAAAGCTATGGTAGGAGGATTTTCAGAATCTGAAGCCAGTCCTGGCAACATAGCAAGACCCTGTCCTAAAAAACACTTTTAGCCAGGCGGTAGTGGCGCATGCCTTTAATCTCAGCACTTGGGAGGCAGAGGCAGGCGGATTTCTGAGTTCAAGGCCAGCCTGGTCTACAGAGTGAGTTCCAGGATAGCTGGGGCTAAATAGAGAAACCCTATCTTGAAAAAAAAAAACATTTTTAAACGGATTTGGTGACTCCACTCACAACTGTAATTCCACTTGATAGGAAGATTACTCTGAAAGATTGCTGTGTGTTTCAGGCTAGCCTTGGCTAGAGTGAAACTCTGACTCAAAAAAAGAGAGAGATAACAAGGGATAACATTGCAAGTATGAGTTACAAACTCAACTATTCAAGTGACACATACGTAAAATAAAATGTAACACATATCTTATTTCTGTCTATTAGAAACATGATTTCAGAAAATAAACTTCTAAAGAGAGTGATTGAGTACAAATCTCTCTCCACTTTCATTTCTATCATATTTGTGATACCTGGTCTTATCTTGAGGTCTTTGGTTCACCTGCAACTGACTTTTGTGCAGGTTGATAATTAAAATTATGTATCTATTTTTATTTTTTCTAAATGTGTCTATCCAGTTTGATCAACACTGTTTACTGAAGATGCTGTCTTTGTCCAATGTACAGTCTTTACATTTTTGTTTAAAAAAAAAAGTGAAACAAATCAGGTGTCCATAGTTGTGTGGAATCATGCCTGGGTTTAAGTTCAATTCCACTGATCTACATGTTTGTTTATGTCAATAGCATGCTGTTTTCTTATTATAGCTCTGTCATGTATCTTGGAATCTGGAATAGTCGCCCCTCCAGCAGTTCTTTCATTATTAAGGAATGTTTTAGCTATCCTGGCCTTTGCGTAGTTCCACATGAAGTTAAAGATTTTCTTTCAGTTTCTTTGAAGTATTACAATGGGGTTTTAGTGAGGATGGCATTCAATCTGTGTATTGCTTTGGTAGGAGGGCCATGGTCACACTATAAATACTACTGATTCATGAGCGTAGGACATCTTTCCATCTTCCGGTGTCTTCTTCAATTTCTTTCTTTGTTATCTTAAAGTTATTATTATGTAAATATGTTACCTAACAAATGCTGTAAATGTTTTGTTAAAACAAGCTGCCATTGGTGTCAAAGGAAGATTAATTGAAAGGAATCTATCTTATCTCCATGTCCGTCCCTCAGGCATTTTATTTATTCATCCAATTATTCATTTATAAATATTGATCTTGTCATATCTATATATGAAGTAATATATGAGAAACATTAATCTTGATGAGAAGTTTTTAAACAGTGTAAAAAGTATATTACAACAGGAGAAAAGACTGTTAACTCAATTTTGCAAAGTGTAGACCGATATTCTAAATATGTCTATTTTAAAACTTTTAACTGATGTAATTGTGCACATTTATGTGGTACTTTCAAAATTTCCATTTATTTTTGTCTGAGGTTGCAGTACCCACCCCTCCCACATATGCTATTCCCCGACCTACACCCTGGGAACATTTAATGTCCTTTCTACCAGCTATATTTTAATATTCAGTTATCAATTGTAGTTATCATACCAAGTGTTATGGTTTGAATGTAAAGTGTCCCTAATAGGCTCATGTCCTCAGCATGAGATGGTTGTCATGAGCCATCCAGAAAAGGCTATGGCAAGCAAGTGAGTTTCTGGAGATGACCCACCCATTTGCATGACTGTAATGTATATATATGATCTGAGATACAAGGTTCTCAGAGACTGCATCCCAGGATTGCTTCTTACTGCTGATATGCCTTTCTCGCCACTATTACAAAGTCAAATAATCACTGGGCATCAGTCTACCCTACTGAGTAAATTTCCTACAGATCAACATGAAAGTGAACTTTCATGAATTAATGCTGTTTAGATGAATTAATGACTTTATAGAATTACTGATTTGGTTCAAATGGTTTTAGGAATGAAATTTAAGAAGATGGTTTTCGTTGTTTTGTCAGAGAGATGTAATAAAGTTAGAATCAAGAATAGAATGTGCCCCCTCCTCCTAGAATACTAATAAGTATATTATATAAGTAAATTATATATATTACATAATAAGGAATACAATGAGCTTTTATAAATTACATTAAGAAAAATAGTCTTGGGACAATTTTGTGATCAGGAGAAAACATTTTAGGTCAGGTCCAAGACGAAGACACAGATGTGCACCATGATAAAGCAAGGGCATGTGCAATTGTTGCTTTGAACATATAATGAGTGATAGAGTGAAGCACTGCTTTGAACTTACTACTAACAACCTTCTGTAACTCCTTTGTGTAACATTTTATCTATGACATAATCTTATAAAGAACTTTTATCTAAGATGGTATAAATTGCCAGAGAGAAGAAATAAAGTGTGGCTTTTGGGGCTCTGCTCCACTCACCAAATGCATCTCTCTCTCTCTCTCTCTCTCTCTCTCTCTCTCTCTCTCTCTCTCTCTGTGTGTGTGTGTGTGTGTGCCCGTGCCCATGCATGGCGCATGGGCCAGGGCCAGCTTTCTTTTTTCTTCCTTTTCTTTTCTCTCTGACTCACAAGGAGTTAAGGAATGTTGAGCCTCTTGCCTGGCCACCTAGAGGGTCCTTGAGCTAGAGAAAAAAGAGCCAAGGCAACTAGGCTATCAGTAGGGAATAAAATTGCCAGAAGCCAAAGACTTTTGGCCACAGAATAGCAAAGAGTTAAAGAAAGAGATAAATTACCAAAGGTAAGCAACTTTTGCCCCAGCTATGGCAGACATTACTCTCCTGCCTTTCTCGGAGAGCTGGATGAAGATCAGCAGATGACGTTGGGAAGGTTGAAGAATGTTTTTTCCCATTAATTAATTTATTTATTCATTTTACATCTTGACCTCAGCCCCCCAGCCCCCTCTCACATAGCCCTTCACCAGTCTCTCCTCTGATTAGGAAGAGGCCCACCTGGGGTACCCATCCTGGCACCTCAAGTCACCGAAGGACTAAGTATATCCTCTCTCACAGGTACACTCTTAGAAGTTAAGCTGGGGGTTTCTGAGGTCAGGAAAGAACACTGACAGCCAGATTGGTACCAGCTAAGGTTTCCTGTTGCTATAGCTGTTGATCGAGGTGATGATTAATTTCTTATACCCATTGTTGCCCTCAGTTTCCTGATATGGTTTAATAAAAAGCATGTTAATGCGTACCTGTGCACCTTGAAGATTTAAGGTAGAAATGACCTTTCTTCTTCCTTCCTCCCTCCCTCCCTCCCTTCCTTTCTTCCTTTCTCTCTTTCTTTCTTTCTTTCTTCTTTCCTTCCTTTCTTCCTTTCTTTCCTTTTTTTGATGGTAATTATTTTTGTTTTTGTATTTTTCTGTTAAGTTATTTACTTTACATCCTAATCACTTCCCCTCTCACACAGTCCCTCTTCCATCCTCTATTCACTTTCACCTCTGAGAGGGTGGAGGCCCTGGGTATCCCCGAACCCTGGTGCATCAAGTCTCTGCAGCCTCATCCTTTCCCACTGTGACCACACAAGGCAGCCCAATTGGAGGAATGGAACTCACAGACAAGCAACAGCTTTTGGGGTAGCCCCTACTCCAGTTGTCTGAGACCCACATGAAGACCAAGCTGCATATCTGCTATGTATGTGCAGGGAGACCTAGTTCCAGCCTTTGTATGTTCTTCATTAGGTAGATCAGTCTCTGAGAGCCCCAAAAGTCCAGGCTAGTTGATTCTGTTGGTCTTCCTTTGGAGTTCCTATCCACTTAGGGGCTGCAATCCTTCCTCCTATTCTTCCATAAGAGTCCCCAAGCTCCATACACTGTTTCGCTGTAGGTATGTGCCTCTATCAAAGTCAATTGGTGGGTGGGGCCTCTCAGAGGACAGCCATGCTATACTTCTGTCTGTATGATTTAGGCTCAGCAGGTCTGATGAGGTTCAGTGGAGGCAGGAAATGGAGGTCCCCCTAGCATAGCATGCTGCCCAGGGCAACCCAGCTTGCTCTATCCTGGTTGTAGAATCTTTAAGAGATGGAGACTTTCTGGGAGGAGTATGTCAACAGATCTTTGAGTTTTATAGCCTTGCTGCACATGCTATCCTCTCTCCTCTCTCAGCTTCCTCACTACTGATAGAATATGGTCAGCCAGACTCATGCTCTTGTCACCAAGCCTTTCCCACACAGGACCTGCAAGCCAAAAGATACCTTCCTCCCTTAAATTGTTTGTTGTCACAGCAACAAAGACACCATGTTGCTGAATTCAGAAATTGCTGCTACTATCCAACAGCATCTCTGTACCCTTCAACAACCCTTTCTCTAGCCCGCTCCATTGCTTTTCTTCCCTACTCTTCCCTGTAGTATCAACACTAGGATGACAGAGTGTCAGAGGTTAGAAGGGACCTGTGGCAGCAGACATGGATGGAGACAGGGCTCACTAGATCTCTGAGACATCCACAGTATTAAAGCCCAAGGAAAGTTTGAAGATAAGATGTATGACATGGATACCATAGCATAACCCAGAGACCTCTGAATTTATAGGGGAGCAGAAGAAATCTATAGGTATCTTTGAACCAGGTTGTAGGAAGGACTGCACTAGACAAATAAGTAATAAGAAAGGAATGTTAAATAATAGAAAATATCATTTTAAAATGTGAAGAGAAGATAAATAAAAGAAAAACTAAAGGAAAACCTTCCAGTGTTTTCAAAATGCTATAGTTGATTTTGTGGAATAATAGACATACCACAAAAAAAAAAAATTAGAAGTGATACACTAACCGCTATTTGTCTATATAACCATTCT
Organism: Grammomys surdaster; assembly: GCF_004785775.1. Lineage (NCBI taxonomy): Eukaryota > Metazoa > Chordata > Mammalia > Rodentia > Muridae > Grammomys > Grammomys surdaster. The sequence continues at coordinate 11,561,552 of NW_021604566.1, read as the reverse complement.
TTTTCTCAAAACCGAAGTATTTCGAACGGTTATCACTTTAGAGTTTACAAGAAACAAAGAACCTTAACTGGAGAATGACCAGCATTTATACTAAAATCACAATATAGTGGGGTATTACCAAGACAAAGAAGTGATTTTTGGTAGCTTTAGTTTCACTTTATTTCTCTTGAGTCGATAAGAATAAAATAATTACTTCTATATTTGAAAGTAAGACAAACCAAAGAACAACATAGAAAGCCTACCATTTTGGCTTATTTTCCCAGTGGGACATCGACAAACCCCTGCTCAGTTGCCATCCACGGAAGATACCACTGATGCTCTGCTGAATCTGAGTTTTCAGGTCAAGAGAACAAGAGGTTGTGCAATAACATAGAATTTGCAACCAGAACAACAGCTTGATCACCACTCTGCTTCCTGGCAGCTTCATAACCCCAACTGTTCATTGAATTTCCCTGAACTTCTTATCACTTATGCACAACACATAAATAATAAAACCAACCTAAGTCAGGAACTATTAAAAACAAACTAGATGCTGCATTAGATAATATCTATTATGTAACAAAGTAACATAGAAGACAGCTGTGCAGCTTTTACAAATCCTGTTACAACTCACTTCTCATGTTGATGATCATCTGTCAGGATTCTGAGATAAGACACAGAGCAAGACAGATCACTTAGGAACTTAAAGTTAGAAAATATGTTTCATTGTGCTCTTCCAAAGTCAAATGAGCTTTACTGTGGTTTGGAGGACTCAGATGAACAATTGGGGAAGTGAGTGCAAAGTAAAGCTTTAATTGAGTCATTGGGATAAAAGGGAAATGATGGCTTGTGTTTCCTCAGAACCATCTTGAAGAGTCGCCAAGTGAAGAATCATCATAAGCCACAGCTCATATTCATGTTTCGTTTAAGTATTCACAATGAATACTTACACCTTATGGGGGTACTCCTTTACTTCCCCTAGCTTATAGGTGAGAAACTGAAGCATAGAGGAATGAGGTAATGTCTTCAGGGTTGCTAAAGATGCCATGGCATCTTTGGTTAGGAATTTTGCATCAACCTTTTGCCTCATCTGGACCCTCCTACCCACTGATTTGCTCATGTGATTGAGTTATTCCATCTGCAAACACTAACCCTTGATAGTCTGAATCATACTGACTGTGCTCAGTAAATACTTTCTGACAAATTGCCTTTCCAAGGTGCAATCCTTCCAGACATAAATTTCCTGTGTTGTGACGAAAGTAAATGAAAGAAATTACCACTCAACAGCTCATCAAGGTCAAAATTTGTCCAAATTGGAGCTAGAATTAAGTGAGTCATTTATTGTCCTCATTGGGAAATACAAAGCACGGAACCCAGGGATAATGGGTTGATCTGTAGAGAAGGGCAGATCGAGCCAGAACGAACACAATCAGAATGAACACAATCAGAACGAACACAATCAGAACGAACACAATCAGCTCCCATTATTTGAACCATCATGCCACTGTTATCAAAAGCATCAGGGTTACATCACAATTCTGGTACATCTAACATCTGAACTATATGTACATGAACTATACGTACATGACTTGAGATAAAACATTGGAATAATTACACAGCCCAACATAAATCTTCTATAGAAAATGATAAGTTCATCCAATTAATATCCACGAAAGACCACCTGCATTAGCTGTGTTACATAGTTGTGATGTCCGGAAAAGGTTTTAAGGAAGAAAATATGTCTTTTGGGCCATACTTTCACAGGTTTCAGCACCACGTCTAGAGGAGCATTATCAGAGTTTCTTCACCTTATGCTGACAGGAAACAGAGAAAAGGAAGAGAAGAGGGAGCAGACATAACCTGCAAAGGGAGACCCATGGTCTACTTCCTGCAGCTGTGCTTTACTTTCCAAAGCTTCCATCGCATCCAAATCAGGACCACCACTTGGGATTCAACATTCATGCTCATTCAGGTTATCTCACATTCACACCCACCATAACACCTCATTCTGCTATAGGCCGGAAACATGTTAGGATCTTCTAGAAGGAATTGTTTATAGGTCTGTGCTTATAAGAGTCACACAATGATGAAGGAGGCCATCAAGAGAGAAAAAATGTAGTGCATAAAGTCTAAAGGTCTGAAAAAATCTGATGGCATTTAATCTTCCATAGCAGGAACCCTAGCCATGAGTAGCTGCATAGAATAGAAATAATGGTGGTTTAAGGGTTTCATTGTTTATTATCTGAGTTTTCTGTATCCCCCAAAAGACACATCTTATAAAAGTCATCAGTACTAATCTGAGAAATGGGTTAGTATGGCCCAACAACGGGTTATGCTGAGGACCTGATTGGCAGCAGTAGGATTAGTAGCAAAAGTCTACAGGAGGCATCATAACAAGAGGTAAAGGATTCACTATCAACAGGTTAGAGGGGTTCTCCTTCCTGAGACTATGCTTCTGTGTTACTGGTGGCTTGTTCCATGTAAAAATCCACAGCAGTCTGAGCTCAAAGGGGAAGTAAACACTGTCAATTGAGATGAATCAGTGGAGGAAATACTGCCTGCCAGATGATTGTTGTAAGTACAGTCTAACAGAATAGGTCAGAAACATAAGGGGAATAAGAAGCTGTTGAGTTGCTGTTCTTTCTTCAGCCTTGCTGGGCCCACATGTGGTTCACAGATCACTCACTTTGACTTACTGAAGAGTTTGTTAGAAATGAAAGGTGGTGGCACATGCCTTTAATCCCAGCACTAAGGAGACAGAGGCAGGCAGATCTTTGGGTTCAAGGTCAGCCTAGTTAGTATCCAGAGAGAGTTTCAGGACAGCCATGACTACACAGAGAAACCATGTCTCAAACCGCACTCCCCAAAAGCAAGAAAACAAGCAAACAAACTCAAGCCCAACACTGAGCTCCTGAACCTGAATATTCACTTTAACTAGAGTTCTACTAATCTCCACGAATGCCAACATTTGGGAAGCGCTGGTCTGTAGAATGTCACTCTTTTTATGTACTTGCAAAAGTAATAGACCTAACTTTCTGTTTTTTGATTCAGTTCATTTTCTGTTTGTTTGCTTGTTTGTTTCAAAAAGCAATACTCTCCCAATTTTAGTACATAGATATTATGTTGTAAGAACCTCAGATGGCAGCAGGTTATCCTTGGTGATTCAAATTCAGGAAGTTAAATGAAAGCATTCTTGCAGAACTGGTTAGGATTAAGACAGAAAGGGAGGCTGAGGTGACCAGAGATGCTTAGCTATGCAATGGGAACAAGAATGATAGGTTAGGGCTTGAGAAAAGATGAAAAGCTACCTGAGCTTATTGAATATGGTACATTGAGTGGCTTCTTACAGCAGCAGCCCACTGACAACTTACCGAAGGGGACAAGTGCAAATAACCCAGCCACTCTGAATTCCTGTTAGCTAATCCCCATTTGTATCTACAAGGGAACAAGAAAGAAACAAATTTCAAAAGAACAAACATGAATTTCATTGTATTATATTGTTTATAAAGGGGAGATTCCATGAAAAAGCAGAGGATAGAATGATGGCTTCCAGGATCATGGAAGAGAAGTAAATGGGGAAATTTTCCCATTACAGAAGATGAATCCATTCTAGAGTTCTAAGTACAACAATGTAATTATATTAATCATAATGCATTTTATATTTGAAATTTGCAGATATGGTCTTAGTTGCTTTTCTATTACTATGATAAAATACCATGACCTAAACCAACTTGGGGGAAAAAGGGTTTATTTCATCTTATAACTCTCATGTCAGACTCGTTCGCTGAGGAAAATCACAGCAAGAACTCAAGGCAGAAACAGGAAACAGAAATGTATGCAGGAGCCATGGAGGAATGCTGCTCACTGGCTTGCTCTCTGTGGCTTGCTCAGTCTGCTTTCTTATGCAATTCAGGGTTACCTACCCAAAGGTTGTACTGCCTACAGTAAACTGAACTTCAATGATTAAGCAAAACATCAGTCATTAATCAAGAAAATTCCCTACAGATTTGCCTACAGTCAAATGGCAATTTGAGAACAAAAATGAAACCCAAAAAACAATATAGAGTATATCTTAAATATTTTCACTATATACATAAAAGTAATTATGATATTATATATATAATATTATATATATATAATATTATATATGTATTAGGTTGATTTTAGCCAATATTTCGTAATGTATGTACATGAAAGTGATCAAGTTGTGTGTCATAAATATACACATGTTTAATTGTTGATTATATCTCAATATAGTTAAGGTGATTCATAAATCATGTCCAAGAACCATACTGCATGGTTTTGATGGGATTCCATTTTCAGTCGTGCTTTTCATAAGACTGTGGCACAGAGGGGCCCCTGGAATAGTAAGGGGATGAGAACACCAACTGGGGATCTTGTCCTGCAGCAGTTGATCGTTTGCCTCTGCTCCCCAGTGATGCCTTTCTCCAAAATTTATGCTGCTCTTTGCAGGTCCAGATTTCTGTTATTTCTTTGGATCTTCTCTCTCTGATAAGGACTGTGGCCACTGTCATGATGTAAGATGATCCAGTACATCCATCTGTTTAAACAGCTGGAACATGCCAGCTAGACTGATGAGCCAGAGGTGGGAAGATGAAAAGCTCAGTGCCCAGCCTGGTTGCAAACAGAGACTCTACCTAGAAAATATTACTTCCTTGTAGTCCATCTCACACCCATAAATGGCTGGTCAAAGTTACCCCAAGATAGAATTACTCACCTACGGCTTATGTACCCAGTGTTAGAACACTGTCCCCCGTCCCCACTTCCAGTACAAATGTTCTTAAACTTCAAACCTTCTGGGACAACAGACTGAACATTTGTACAAATAACCAAGTACTGTTAGATTTTTCTATAAAGTTTTTATCATATTTTCTACTGTTTTATTTAGCCACTAGAGTAACTAAACACTTTAGAAATGTTAAACATCAAGAAAGCCAGCTTGACAAATTAAATAAATATTTACAGAAAAGACAAACTCAATTGTGTTTGGTTCTCCTTGAAACATTTTTTATGTTGCCATTTTAATTTCCCAAAGATAACTTGATGGTATTTGGTGTATACAGACGAAGTATTTCAGGAGTGCATGAGCTTTGATTTGGTTCTGCATGGTAAGAATAAATGTATATTTACCCACCAATGGCACTGTCTACCAACTCTTGAGCATACTTCTTGGAGGACTGAAATTGCATGTTCAGCTTAATTATTTATTCAGAGCATATTTACATCATAATACAGGATATGACTTATGAACCTTTCAGTAACAATCTAGATGCTTAAGGTGATGGATATGAAAAGGTATGCAGGAATGTAAACCTTGCACCATATTATTGTGTATATTTACATAATTTGCATATGCATGAAAACTAAAAATTAATTCAAAAATAAGATTCTATCTGTGTTATATATGAGTCTTGATTTCACACTGATTTTTGTCCATTTTCACCTGTTGTATGACACAAGCTGGGAATACAATATTAGCAAACTCATGTAAACATTTTTTCAAAATAGTGCAAAAGATAGACTCAAAGCAACTTTCAATATATACCATTCATTCTATACCAAATATCTTTGTATTGTTTTCTTGATTATAGAGAACTCCATTTGATGAACCTTGGGGATAAACCATAAATGACTTAGACAAATCTTAGCAATTCGATTTTATTTCTTTAAGGATTGGTATGTGATGGCTAAGCTCAATTGTCAGCAGGTCGATGGTGATTGAGGCACACTTTTGACTGTGTCAGTGAAAGACTTCCCAAAGATGTTTAACAAGGGACTGGAAACCTACTCTGAATGTGGGACAGCAGCATCCATGTATTGAGATCCCAGGATGAATGAAAATGGGAAAAAACATAAGACCAGCTGAGATCCAGGATTCATCTCTCTCTGCTTCCTAACTCTGGGCACAATGTGATGAGCTACCTCAAGCTTCTGCCCTCCCAACATCGATTACATCCCATACGTGCTCATGGGCACCAAATAAATCTTTTTTTCTTCCAATACTTTATTAATTATCTTTTTATATCAATGAGGCAAATGGCTAACACAGAAAAATAGCAAGAAGTAGGATGGTTGCTATGATAAACCTGATCATGTACTTTTAGGACTTTGAAATTAGTTTTATGGGATTCTATGGAAGAGTTTGTAGCTACAGTCTAGTGAGTCCTAGAAAGATGTAAGCACAGCAGAGTGGGCTACTCTGGAAGGAGTTCCAAAGTCCAGACAGCCATGAGAAATGCAGAAATGGAAGCTTGTCTCAAGAGGCTTCAGAGATGATCAGGGATCAATTGGCAAATGGCTACAGGCCATTGGCATTATATTCTGTCGAGGATCCTGACTGCAGTGTCCCATGTCCTGAAAATCTGACTGAGGTTGAACTCAAAACAGGACAGCATCTAGTCTGTGGCACAGTGACTACCCACCACTCTGCTGGTGACAGAAAAAAACAGAAAGATAAACAGAGAAGGGCAGTTTGAGTTTAAATATGGGGACAAGGTGAGTGCCTGGAAAGTTGAATTAACTGTTAAAGAGGTTATCATCACTATAGAGAAGCCCAGGGCAACAGGAATGATACTCAAATGGTAAGACCTCACCCACATAAAGTTTCATTTAGTAAAATTACAAATTCATTTGAAAGATTAGAGACTTGACTGAGACTAAAGTGATTTAAAGAGAGAATCATGTCACAGGTGCTGTTTTTCTTACTATCGCCTTTACTTTCCTTTGGATATTGCCATGTTACGGCTTAATGTTTGCATCTGCAGCACCTATGCACCCGTTTGTTACACACACACACACACACACACACACACACACACCACAAACACATGTGCTCCAGGATAATAGGCTAATGAGACGTGGCATGTTAACAGTGGAGCTATGGATGGATAAGTGCTGAGTCTGTGACATTATCACTGAGCTAGTGAAACAACCTTGGCACTGCCTTTCAATATCCTTCTTTTAAATACATAAAGTTATTAATAAACTATGTTTTTATTTCCTTACTTTACAAAAATTTCTTTTAATTCACAATCTCTTTCAATTTCTCACTAAAATGTCAGTGAGCACACACACAAATGCTAACTTAAAGTAACCACAGCAAAATTTATTATTATATTTCCCTTTATTATCAAATTTATAAGCTGTCTCCGGAGAACTGGGCAAGAAAGTCAGGCAATATTAATCCAGATTATTTTTCCTTAAAGACTGCAGCAATTCCTTCTGTTTTCAAGAAGACGGTATGCTGTCTTGAATTTCCATCACGTCCTTGCTAAGAACAATTTTGATCCAGAGTCGCTGCTGGAAGCTTGGCCATAAAAGTTCTCTGCTTTTATCACCATAAAGGTTTGTGGTTTGCAAGATGACATGAGAAAGCTCCATATTACAAAGACTTACGCCAACATACTCAGTGCTGTCTCATCTTCTAATGACCAAGGTGCAGTGAGTAAATATGGGTCACTCAAGTACAAACAGCTTCTACAAATGTAGCACTGGTTTAAACATCCTGGGCTGAGCAGGCAGTAAATTTATTTTCTAAAAATATCCAGCAACAAACCTGAGATGTGCCTAGTACATATCCCCAATCCACAAAGTTGTAATGCTAAATTTCCACTTCTCATGTCTCACAAAATCTCTGAGGCTCCTTACAAAGCAAAAGCCCCAAACCTGATCTTTCAAAAAGAAGTAGTATCAAGAAAATTTCAGCTGTATGAATAATTCCAAAAGTAGATAATTGAGCAAGACTAGAAAACCTAATTATAGAACTTCATAAGAAAAGGAATGGAGTTTAAAGTGAAGTCTAAATGTGTGCATGTGTGTACACTGCCTGTCGTTTACCCATTTGAGAAATCATTACTAAACTTACTTGTGCATAGAGTTCATGGAAGTGAACTAATAGATTACAAATTCCATGGATGGCTGGAGAGATCCTCAGCAGTTACGAGCACTGACTTCTCTTCCAGAGGTCCTGAGTTCAATTCCCAGCAACCACATAATAGCTCAACAAATTCCATGAAATCCATCTCTCTTTCTGGTCACCAGAAACTACCCTTACATTTCCCTTTCTCCTCAAGCAACCAGAGCCAACACATCTGCACTTATACAGCAGACTGTCTCTAGAACTCATGCCAGACATAATTTTGGCAGGGTAGGGGGTATTTGATTGGTTCCAGTTTGAGACCCCATTTTTTATGAAGATGAGTATCCTTTACTTTCTCGTTTTTGAAAGATGCACAGGACTGGAACCTGTAGACGCTCTGATAAATGTTCACTAATTGATATAACCTAACAGGTTTCTGGGCAGTGATGGGCTAACAGCCTCCCAAACTGAGTATTCTAGGAATATTTGTAAAGGAGGAGTGGGGAGGGTTAGCAATGGAAGGTTGGATTCAGTTTTCTAGCTTTACCAATCTGTGTTCATGCTCTACTTAGAAACTTGAAAGGACAGAATTGTTGTCACCATCAGTAAAATACTGTTATTGTAGTTATTTAATTAATTTCCCACAAGACACATCTGCAAGCTAAAGTATCTATAGATGAAACAATTCACTTCAAAACAATATGGAAAGTGGGACGTTTAATTGGTCTAAGGTTGATCATAAGTTGATCGTTGTAGCACTGTGTTTGGATGGTCACAGGGTAGTTATCCGTGTCATTATGGATGCACTTTGAAGAACTTCACATTCATTTATGACAATACAGCAAGCCGTGATGGCGTGAACTGGCAATCTTAGCACATGGGAATCTAAAGCAGGAGGATTTCCACTAGTTCAAGGCCAGTCTTGGCTACATAGTAGCAAGATTTTGCCCCAAAGAAAGAAATTATTACAAGGGAAATCTAGCCTAGTTTTCACAAATTGAACAACCACAGGTAAGAAAATAAAATATTCATAAAATTTTAAAACTTCAATTATATTTTAATTGATGATTTTTGTTTTTTAAAAGTCTTTACAAATTTGTTATAGCTTTTACTTAATTATATATGTGTGTGTGTGTGTGTGTGTGTGTGTATGAGTATATGTGTGTGTGTTGCACACTTGCCACTACCTTGTGAAAGTCAGATCAGCTCGCCATTACTATTCTTGTCTTTTAATGACAATTCTTACTTTGTAGCCTAGATTGCCCTGGTATCAACTGTATAGCCGAGCCTACACTCAAATTTGCAACCTTTCCTAGGCTGCCCTGTGCTGGGACCACAGTACTGTGACATCATGCCTGGCATCACATTTATTTCTAAAAGTTTTCATAATCTTCCTGTCATACATAGATTTATAACCTGCATATAACTCATATTTGGTCCTCATGTGAATGTTTAGTTAACCTAGAACAGGCTTTGAAATTGTGACTGTGTCTGGTGCATAACAAGGTCAAATTCATCATAAATCAAGTGTCTAAATGCCCATAGAATTTCCTCAGAATTTTGGTCCAATCTGTTTGATCAATTTACATAATGTTTGTCACTACAGCACTATGTGAATCTTATGAATGGAATGTTAGTATGTCTCTTCATGTCCCCTTTACTATCTACGTCACTTATAAGTTGCCTTTATGTCAGTTTTCCTACTAGATACCACAGACTAACAAAAGTCCAGTGCCAGAAACCAGTTCCCTCTTCTGGACTTATTTGCTATTCAAGTCTGATAGACCAGCAAACACATCAGGCTTCTGCACTTGGTTACTCTCCAGATTTTGATGGTAAGATCTTATTGCTAAAGACTCCTCATACTTGAGTCACAGGGCATAGAGAAATCAAGCTAATACTGACCTAGAGGCTGAGTCCCTACTAGATAGCTTTAATAATTCTGTAAGGTTCCATGCATGCTGCCAGAGAAGAAAAGCAGTGATCAATGGTAAGTACACATGACCTCTGCAAGATACAGTAATGAGTAGACTGGCAAGACGCCTGTGCAGCAGTGGAACAAACATCAGACTAGCACAGTTACTTTCTGATTGAATTTAAGTCCCACTCCATGAGATGAAACCCGTATCTCGAACCACTATTCGACCAGGAACTTGCAATTACATTGGTTCTAACCCCTAAAGAGAAAGTAGACTTCTCTTATTCTGCTAAAAGGATATAGTATTAAGCCAACTCCTAACGATATGGATTAATGCATCTCTTTAGCTATCCTCAGAGAAGCTTCTAACTTCCATAGGTGATGATTAACACAGAGACCCACAAATGGCCACAGTTCAGAGAACAAGAGATTGCAGAATGCTCAGCCATGAATGGGGAATCTATATCACACCCTTCCTCCTAAAATTCAAGAATCACTGTGGAAGAGCAGAAAAAGAATGTAAGAGCCAGAGGCAGTGATGACTTCTGAACACTGAGAAGCAGCTGTAAACATTTACTCAGAGCAGCTGTGACAGCACGCAAAAGACCCGTGCAAACTCAAGCTAGACTAAATCCCAGCACACACAGAGAGATGGGCAGGAAGACCTGCTGCTGTAAACCCATGCTCAGTGGCCAAAGAATCTAGAATTTAATATGCAAGCAGTGTGGCAGCAGAAAAAAAAACCCAAAAAACAAAAGCAAAATGAAGCAAAAAGCCTATCGTGCCGTCAAGAAGAGCAGAGTCTGATGGCCAACAACACAGAGCTAAGACACTGGTCCCCATCTGGAAGACCTTCAGCACAGCCAAAGCCAGTGTTGAGTCATATTGGAGCTGGATGGAAAGAATTCAAGATCAATGAAATCCTACACAAATATTTGTGTGCCCCTTGCTAATCAGCCCTCAGATGAAACATCACTAACAAGTTCACAGTGGACAATGACTAAGCACAGCCTGTGTGGTCAGGGCAAGCCCTTAAAAAAAGTAACCTTCCAGTTTCTTACACCAGGTCGAAAGCAGGGGAGGCTCTCGACTGGGAAGCCTGGGCTATCAGTGAGGAGAAAAAAAGAAGGCAGAGAACTGCAGAGCACTAGTGGGTTCTAGAGAACACCAGAGAATTAGAGGTGCTGCCAAGAGGGAGTCAATTTGAAAACCACAGAGGCCCTGGAGAACTGTTTTCTCAAGAGAATCCAAGTCCCCTTGTTTTTCTAGATCCTACCTCACATCTCCCTTAGGTGTTTTCTCAAACAAACTTTAGTTCTCTGTATTTATCTAAATGCTTTGTAGTATTGTCTGTGTCTTAAAAATAAGGATGAATCTCATATTAATTTTCTTGGTCACTCCTTTGAATGTTTGTTATGTAGTAAAGTGTTTCATCCTTGTATCTGTTTTTAGGATTCACAAAAAATATAATTAAAGATAGCATACTATCATTTTAAAGAATATATAATTGTTATGCATTCATTTAACCAACATCATTTGGACTAATTCTTTGCTAGTGATTTTGCTAGATGCTAGGCATATAGTGGTAAGCAATTAAAACATTGTGCTGAATATGATCAAATACTTTAAGGGAAGAAAGAAGTTGCAAAGATCATTTGAAATTATTAGTCTGTGTTCTCTATAATTTCTGAAAATAAATGAAAACAAAAACATAGAATACCCAAGCCTATAGGAAATAGTCAAATATAAGGTAAATACTTATAAAAATAGGCATCCACATCAAAATAATAGAACACCTTTTAATAACCTAATAATGTAAATCAATAAACTAGATATGGAAGAACAAACTAAACCCAAAATTACCAGAGGGAAAGGTAATAAAAACCATACAGTAATAAACAAAATAGAAAAAAATTACAAGAGACTAATGACATGAAGTGTTTTTTCTAAGTGCTAGTTAGCTTTTTGGGGCCATGAAAAATGTCTGAAGAAAGAATTTAAGAGGATGACATAGGGACACACTCACAGGTTTAGACGTTTGAATCCAGTATCTCCTGAGTTCTTTGGTGCTTGAGGTGAGGCAGATTATTATGGAGGAAGGAGCCAGTGATAACTTCCCCAGGCACACCCCTGCACTGAGATACTTTCTCAATGCAGACCCAACCTCTACCTTCTGTTATCTTCCGAAATAACATCACCATCTTGTCCTTAAACCATAACAATAAACAAAACAAAAAAAAAGGTTTCACTAGACCAAAAAGGAAAGACAGTAGACACAAATAAATAAAATTAGAAATGAGAAAGAAAGCATTACCATTGATGCAGCACAAATCTGAGGAGTCCTTGGAGTAGCTATGGAGAGCCATCTGCCAACGACTTGGGAAATAAAGAAAAAATAACTGATTTCTGGGTAAAGTAAGCAACCGAAACTGAACAAGGACAAATGACATGAACAGACCAATAACATACAAGTATTCATTGTAAAGTTGTCCAACAAATAAAAACCTAAGGCCAAGGTGCTTTCCTATTGAACTGTACTAAACTTTGAAAGAACTGAATCCTATTGCTTCAAATGATTCCAAAAGAAAAAAAAATCTTCGAACATCATACTATGAGTTAGCATTACCCTGATAGGAAGACAGACAAGAACACACACACACACACACACACACACACACGAGAGACAGAGAGAGAGAGAGAGAGAGAGAGAGAGAGAGAGAGAGAGAGAGAGAGAGGAGAGAAAGAATTATAAATTGCAGGCTAATAACCCTGCTAAACTTCAAAGCAAAATGTCTCAACAACATACTACTGAATAGAATCCAACACAGAGTATTGTATCATGAGAATATTGGCTATATCAAAAATATAAAAATCTACAAATATCTGACAGCAAATCAAAATTATGCTCATCTCAGCATATGCATAAGAATCATTTGATAAAATTCAATCCTTTAATAAAAAAAACCATATCAAATTATAGAACATGTGCCTCCAGCCAATAATTGTCACATTGCTCTAACCTGCTTATATCATAGCTGAAACATAGTGAGGCAGGCATAAGACAGCCACACAGATCATGGCATAGACAGAGAACTCAAGGTAAAGATCCACATACTCACAGTCAGCCAATTTTTGAGAAAGGCATTGTGAACATATAGTAAAAAAAAATCTTTTCAACACATTTAGTCATATAACAAAATCCTTGATTTACAGATTTATTCAGAAAAACTAAGCTAAACAAATAAACCTGAAATACCCTCATGTATACTGAAGGCAGTATACACAAAAGAAACAAGGTACCTTTAGCATTATGACAGTATTCAATAAAATGCTTCATAGCATTGGACATGGCAGACTGTTTTAGATATGTCTTTAATATTGTTAAAAGAACAAGAAGTGAGATGGGATTCCACCAAAGAGAAAGGCTTATGTCCAGCAATGTAAACAATAACAATGTTTACATAACAATACAGAGAGACCAACTTAGTCTGCATAGGGAACCCAAATAAATGAACATCAAAAATCAAATATTTAATATGGGCAAATGACCTGAGTTATTGCAAATGGCCAAACATATATGAATAAGTGTTAACGCCACTAATAAGCAGGAAAATACACATGAAAACCACAGTATACTCAGCTCACCACATACCAGCTCACTACAATTAGAACAGCCAGACCAGAAATAAAAATAATAAATAATGATATGATAACAATGAAAATAAATAGGAGATATTGACAAAGATGCAAAACAAAGGAATTTATGCACTGTTCTCTGAAATATAAACAGGAAAGCCACTCCACAAACAGTACAGATACTCCAGAAAAGAAGCTGAAATTGAACTACCATATAATCTAGCAATCACTCTATTTGGTAATGCTCAAAGGACCTGAGGTCAGCATTTTGTAGAGACTTCTGCACTCACATGTATATTGCAGTGCTGTTCACAGGAGCAAGGCATGAAGTTGACCTAGATGTCCACGCTTAGAGGAATGCATGAAAAATGTGTAACGTAATGAAGTACAGCACAGATTGTATGCTGTTCTACCATTTGTAGCAACATAAATGCAACTGAAGACACTATGTTAAGTGATATAGATCAGGAAGAGAGAAGGCACAGAGGGACTTGTTCTCAGAAGTGGAAGCTAAGAGAGGGGAGATGGTATGTTTAGTAAGCACAGTGATGGAGTAGTTAGGAGGAGAAATATTACATATCCTATAGTCCAGAGGATAACTAGGATGACTACATAATTGATATCACAAAGTAGTGAGTAGACAGGATTTTGAGTGTTCCAAAACACAAGAAAAATAATGTGTATAAGGTGCCAGATAAGGAACACACCAGAATCTGGTCATTCCACATTGTCTGCTTATATTGAAATGCTATACTATATCCCATAATATGCATACTTAACACGTCAAATAAAATGTATTTTAAAAACAATTATTATATGAGGGTTGGAGAAATGGCTCAGCATTTCAGAACACTGTGGTATTCCAAAAGACCCAGGTTTGAGTCCTAGCACCAACATGGCAGCTAACAATCATCTGTAACTTTTCCATGTGCTCTGATGCCCTCTTCTTGTCTCTGTGGGTACTGCATGCACATGATGCACAGATACACATGCAGGTAAAACACTTCTATACTCAAAATTTAAAAGTAATTATAAATTGCCTTTTTGCTAGGGCAGACTCCTAGCTGGTATGCTCCTGTGAAGACATCATATCTTGACCTATCCTAGAGGAACCATGATACTCAGAGCAGTGGGTAAGAACCCTGCCTCACAACCTGATGCCCCGCAGAAGCAGCTGGGAGTCTGGGGCACTCAGGGCCCGTCATCCACCAACACCCAGCCCTCCCGAATCCCACACCTCGCTTGGACTTTTTTGCTGGGGCAAACTCTTTGCTGGTCTGCTCCCATGAAAACACCATATCCTGACCCATCCTAGAGGAACCACTCCACTCAGAACAGCGGAGGATCCCCTGGTCCCAGAGCAGTTGAGGAAGCTGGACTCCCAGGTGCTCTAAGACACCCAGGACCATAGGATTTCAGGATCCCAGATGCAACCTGAGTCCCAGGAGCTCTTTCACCCAGGATCTCAGAAACACAATGTCACAGAGACAGGTGGAATCTGAGGAGTTCTGACACAACCAGGATAACAGGAGAGACAGTGAGTGCAGGTAGCACTAGAGATAACCAGACAGTGAAAGGCAAGTGCAAGAACATAAGCAACAGAAACCAAGGTTACCTGGCATCATCAGAACCCAGTTCTCCCACCATAGCAAGTCTTGGACATCCCATGACACTGGAAAAAAATTTCAGATTTAAAATCACTTCTCATGTTGATGATGGACGAATTTAAGCAAAACATAAATAACTTCCTTGAAGAAATACAACACAGGTAACAGGTAGAAGCCCTTAAAGAGGAAACACAAAAATTCTCTAAAGAATTCTAAGAAAACACTACCAAACAGGTGAAGGAATTAAGCAAAACCATCCGAAAAATGGAGGTAAAAACAATAAAGAAATCTCAAAGGGAGACTACCCTGGAGATAGAAAACCTAGAAAAGAGATCAGGAGTCATAGACACAAGGATCACCAACAGAATCCAAGAGATAGAAGAGAGAATCTCATGTGTAAAAGATACCATGAAAAACATTGACACAACTGTAAAAGAAAATACAAAATGCAAGAAGGTTCTAAACCTAAACATCCAGGAAATCCAGGACACAATGAGAAGACCAAACCTAAGGATAATAGGTATAGATGAGAGTGAAGACTCCCAACTTAAAGGGCCAATAAATATCTTCAACAAAATTATAGAAGAAAACTTCCCTAACCTAAAAAAAAAGAGATGCTCATGAACATACAAGAAGCCTACAGAACTCCAAATAGACTAGAAGAGAAAAGAAATTCCTCCCGTTACATAATAATCAAAACTTAAAATGCACAAAAAAGAAAGAATATTAAAAGCAGTAAGGGAAAAAGGTCAAGTAACATATAAAGGCAGACCTATAAGAATTAGACCAGACTTCTCATCAGAGACTATAAAAGCCAGAAGATCATGGATTGATATCATACAGACCCTAAGATAACAAAAATGCCAGCCCAGACTACTATTCCCAGCAAAACTCTCAATTACTGTAGATGAAGAAACCAAGATATTTCACGACAAAACCAAATTTATACAATATCTTTCCACAAATCCAGCACTACAAAGGATAATAGATGGAAAACTCAAGGGAGGTAAATTACAGCCTAGAAAAAGCAAGAAAGTAATCTTTCAACAAACCTAAAAGAAGATAGCCACACAAACATAATTCCACCTCTAATAACAAAAATAACAGAAAACAACAATCATTTTTTCCTTAATATCTCTTAACTTCAAAGGACTCAATTCCCCCAAATAAAAAGACATAGACTAACAGACTGGATACATAAACATGACACAGCATTTTGCTGCATATAGGAAACGCACCTCAGTGACAAAGACAGACACCACCTCAGAGCAGAAGACTGGAAAACAATTTTCCAGCAAATGTTCCCAAGAAACAAGCTGGAATAGCCATTCTAATATCGACAAAAATTGACTTTCAACCAAAAGTTTGTCAAAAGAGATAAGGAAAGACACTTAATACTCATCAAAGAAAAAAACCTACCAAGATGAACTCTCAATTCTGAATATCTATGTTCCAAATGCAAGGACACCCACATTCATAAAAGAAACCTTACTAAAGCTCAAAGAATATATTGTACCTCACATAATAATAGTGAGGGACTTCTGACCCCACTCTCAGAAGTGTACAGATCATGGAAACAGAAACTAAACAGAGACACAGTGAAATTAACAGAAGTTATGAACCAAATGGATTTAATAGATATCTATATAACATTTCATCCTAAAACATAAGAATATACTTTTTCTCAGCACTTGATGGTACCTTCCCCAAAATAGACCATATAATTGGTCACAAAACAGGCCTCAACGGATACAAAAAGATTGAAATAATCCCTTGCATCCTCTCAGATCACCATGGATGAAGGCTAGTCTTCAATAATAACAAAAACAATAGAAACCTCACATACACATGGAAACTAAACAATGCTCTACTCAATGACAACTTGATCAAGGAAGAAATAAAGAAAGAAATTAAAGACTTTTTAGAATTTAATGAAAATGAAGGCATATCATTCTAAAACTTATGGGACACAGTGAAAGCAGTCCTAAGAGGAAAATTCATAGCTTTAAGTACCTACAAAAAGAAACTGGAGAGAGCATACACTATCAGCTTGACAAGACACCTGAAAGCTCTAGGACAAAAAGAAGCAAATACACCCAAGAGAAGTAGATGGCAGGAAATAATCAATCTCAGTGCTGAAATCAACCAAAGAGAAACAAAATGAACTATACAAAGAATCAACAAAACCAGGAGCTGGTTCTTTGAGAAAATCAACAAGATAGATAAACTCTTAGCCAGACTAACCAGAGGGCACAGAGACAGTATCCAAATTAATAAAATCAGAACTGAAAAGGGAAACATAATAACAGAAACTGAGGAAATTCAAAAAATCATCAAGTCATACTACAAGAACTTATACTCAACAAAACTGGAAAATCTTGATGAAATGGAAAATTTTTCAGATAAATATCAAGTACCAAAGTTAAATCAGGAGCAGATAAACCATCTAAACAGTCTCATAACCCCTACAGAAATAGCAGGAGTCATTAAAAGTCTCCCTACCAAAAAAAGCCCAGGATCAGGTGGTTTTAGTGCAGAATTCTATCAGATATTCAAGGAAGAACTAATATCAATTCTCTTCAAACTATTCCACAAAATAGAAACAGAAGGAACAGTACCCAATTCGTTTTATGAAGCCACAACTATGCTCATACGTAAACCACACAAAGGCACAACAAAGAAAGAGAACTTCAGACCAATCTCCCTATGAATATCAATGCAAAAATACTCAATAAAATTCTTGCAAACCAAATTCAGGAACAGGTCAAAACAATCATTCATCATATTCAAGTAGGCTTTATCCCAGGCATGCAGGGATGGTTCAATATTTGAAAATCCATCAATGTAATCCACTATATAAATAAACTCAAAGAAAAACACCACATGATCATCTCACTAGATGCTGAGAAAGCATTTGACAAAATTCAACATACCTTTATGGTAAAATTATTGGAAAGATCAGGATTTCAAGGTCCATACATAAACATAGTAAAGCAATATACAGCAATCCAGTAGCTAAATAGAGAGAAACTTGAAGAATCCCATTAAAATCAGGCACAGACAAAGTTGCCCACTCTCTCCCGACCAATTCAATATAGCATTTATTGGAAGTTCTAGCCAGAGCAATTAGGCACCAAAAGGAAATCAAACGGATACCAATTGGAAAGGAAGAAGTCAAAATATCACTATTTGTAGATGATATGATAGTATACTTATGAGACCCCAAAACTTCCACTAAAGAACTCCTAAGCCTGAAAAACAACTTCAGCAGAGTGGCTGGTTATAAAATCAACTCAAACAAATCAGTAGCCTTCCTCTACTCAAAGGATAAACAGGCTGAGAAAGAAATTAGGGAAATGCCACCCTTCACAATAGTAACAAATAATATAAAATACCCTTGGTGTGAATCTAACCAAGCAAGTGAAAGAAAGATCTGTATGACAAGAACTTCAAGTCTCTGAAGAAATCGAAGAAGATCTCAGAAGATGGAAAGATCTCTCATCCTCATAGACTGGCAGGATTATTATAGTAAAAATGGCCATCTTCCTGAAAGCAAACTACAGATTCAATGTAATCCCCATCAAAATTCCAACTCAATTTTTCAGAGAGATAGAAAGAGCAATTTGCAAATTCATTTGGAATAGTAAAAAACTCAGGATAGTCAAAAGTACTATCAACAATAAAAGAACTTCTAGGGGAATCACCATCCCTGACCTCAAGCTGTACAACAGAGCAATAGCGATAAAAACTGTATGGTATTGGAATGAACAGAGACAGGCAGGAAGATAAATGAAATAGAATTGAAGACCCAGAAATGAACCCACACATCAATGGTCACTTGATCTTTGACAAAGGAACTAAAACTGTCCTGTAGAAAAAGGACAGTGTTTTCAACTAATGGTGCTGGTTCAACGGGAGGTCCGTCAGCATGTAGAAGAATGCAAATCAATTCATTCTTATCTCCTTGTATGAAGCTCAAGTCCAAGTGGATCAAGGACCTCCACATAAAACCAGATACACTGAAACTATTAGAAGAGAAAGTAGGGAAGAGCCTCCAACACATGGGCACAGTGCAAGATCAAGAATTGACAAATGGGACCTCATATATTTGCAAAGCTCTCTAAAGCAAAGGACATTGTCAATAGGACAAAACCACAATCAACAGATTGGGAAAAGATCTTTACCAATCCTACATCCAATAGAGGGCTAATACTCAATATATACAAAGAACTCAAGAAATTAGACTCCAACAACTAAATAACCCTATTAAAAATGGTGTACAGAGCTAAACAAAGAATTCACAACTGAGAAAACTTGAATGGCTGAGAAGCACCTAAAGAAATGTTCAATATCCTTAGTCATCAGGGAAATGTATATCAAAACAACCGTGAGACTCAAACTCACATCAGTCAGAATGGCTAAGATCAAAAACTCAGGTGATAGCAGATGCTGGTGAGGATGTGGAGAAAGAGAGGAACACTTCTCCTTTGTTGGTGGGATTGCAAGCTGGTACAACCACTCTGGAAAGCAGTCTGATGGTTCTTCAGAAAATTGGACATAGCATTACCTGAGGACCCAGCTATACCACTCCTGGACATATACCCAACATATAACAAGGACACATGCCCCACTATGTTCATAGCAGCCTTATTTATAATAGCCAGAAGCTGGAAAAAAACAGATGTCTTTCAACAGAGGAATGGATACAGAAAATGTGATACATTTACACAATGGAGTACTACTCAGCTATTAAAAACAATGAATTCATGAAATTCTTAGGCAAATAAATGGAACTAGAAAATATCATCCTGAGTGAGGTGACACAATCACAAAAAAATATACATTGTATGTACTTAATGATAAGTGAATATTAGCCCAAAAGCTTGCAATACCCAAGATACAACTCACAGACCACATGAAGCTCAAGAAGGAAGATCAAAGTGTGGGTGCTTCGGTCCTTCTTAGAAGGAGTAACAAAATATTCACAGGAGAAAATATGGAGACAAAGTGTGGAACAGAAACTGAAGGAGGGGCCGTCCAGAGACTGTCCCACATAGGTATCCATCCTATATGCAGTCACCAAAGGTAGATGCTGATGTGGATGTCAGGAAGTGCATGCTGACAGGAGCCTGATATAGCTGCCTCCTGAGAGGCTCTGTCAGAGCCTGACATACACAGAGGCGAATGCTTGCAGCTAGCCATTGAACTTATCAAGGAGTTCCCAATGGAGGAGTTAGAGAGAAGACTGAAGAAGCTGAAGGTGTTTGCATCCCATGGGAGGGCAACAATACTAACCAACCAGAGCTCCCAGGGCCTAAATCATCAGCCTGGGAGCACAAAGGGATGGCCCCATGGCTCCAGCTGTATATGCAAGGGAGGATGGCCTTGTTGGGCATAGATGGGAGAGGAGGTCCTTGGTCCAGTGAAGGCTGGATGCCCCAGAGTTGGAAAATTCGAGGCTAGGTAGGTGGGAGTGGGTGGCTGGGTGGGGATACACCCTCACAGAAGCAGGAGGAGGGGATATGGGATAGAGAATATCTGGGGGGGGCGATGGAGAAAGGGTATAACATCTGAAATGTAAATGAATAAAATATCCAATAAAAATTTTTGAATTAAAAAAAAAACAAACAGCTATTTCTCTTTTCTATCTATTCCTCAGGATTCCACTTTTGGGGAAAGATAACTAACCTGGCTAAGCTTTCACAGACTGCTGCTATGTGTGTGGATAGTAGGGAGGGGGCCCTGGGACCCAGAGGCGGTAACTGATTTCATGGGATTAGAAACTGTTTAGAGTCTGAAATTGAAATCGATAGGAAACTGAAAATCTTACAGGTTGAAACCAGAGGAATTTGGCTCCTTTTAAAAAGTCTTGTTTGTGTTCTAAAATGGGGAAAGGATCATTTTTTTCCCTAGAAAATAAAAAAGTGCTGGGGCATACCAAAAAGTACTAAGTGCAAACTGATAACCCCAAATTAAAGGACAATTAGGGAGTCCTGAATCCAAGTAACTATCCTATGACAATGTATGACTGCTTTGAACTTGCATAGAAATAGTTCACACATAGTTGAGCATATATCCTTGTTATATGTTCGAGCATCTTCTGGGTATATGCCTAGGAGTAGTATAGCTGGATCCTCAGGTAATGCTATGTCCAATTTTCTGAGGAACCGCCACACTGATTTCCAAAGTGGTTGCACCATCTTGCAGTCCCACCAACAATGGAGGAGTGTTCCTCTTTCTCCACACCTTCGCCAGCATCTACTATCACCTGAGTTTTTAATCTGAGCCATTCTGACTGGTGTGAGATGGAATCTTAGGGTTGTTTTGATTTGCATTTCCCTGATGACTAAGGATGCTGAACATTTCTTTAGGTGCTTCTCGGCCATTAGAGTTTCTTCCGTTGAAAATTCTTTGTTAAGCTCTATATCCCATTTTTTAATAGGGTAATTTGGTTGTTTGGAGTCTAATTTCTTGAGTTCTTTGTATATATTGGATATTAGCCCTCTATCAGATGAAGGATTGGTAAAGATCTTTTCCCAATTTGTTGGTTGTCGTTTTGTCCTATTGACAGTGTCCTTTGCCTTACAGAAACTTTGCAATTTTATGAAGTCCCATTTGTCAATTCTTGATCTTAGAGCATATGCCATTGGAGTTCTGTTCAGGAACTTTTCCCCTGTGCCTAAGTATTCAAGGCTCTTCCCCATCTTCTCTTCTATTAGTTTCAGTGTATCTGGTTTTATGTGGAGGTCCTTTATCCACTTAGACTTGAGCTTTGTACAAGGGGATAAAAATGTGTTCATAGCAGCCTTATTTATAATAGCCAGAAGCTGGAAAGAACCCAGATGTCCTTCAACTGAGGAATGGATTAAAAAAATGTGGTATATTTACACAATGGAATATTACTCAACTATTAAAAACAATGAATTCAAGAGGTTCCTAGGTAAATGGATGGAACTAGAAATTATCATCCTGAGTGAGGTAAGCCAATCACAAAAGAACACACATGGTATTCACTCACTGATTATTGGATATTAGCCCAGAACCTTGAAATGCCCAAGATGCAACTCACGGGCCACATGAAGCTCATAAAGAAGGAAGACCAAGTGGGGGTGATTCGGTCTTTCTTAGAAGGAGCAACAAAATACTCAAGGGAGCAAATATGGAGACAAAGTGAGGGACAGAAACTGAAGGAGGGGCCGTCTGAAGACCACTCCACCTGAGTATCTATCCCATGTGCAGTCACCAAAGGTAGATGCTGATGTGGAAGCCAGGAAGTGCATGCTGATAAGAGCCTGATATGGATGTCTCCTCAGAGGTCTTCAAGAATCTGACATATTCAGAGGCAGATGCTCACAACTAGCCATTGAACTGATCATGGGGTTCTCAATGGAGGAGTTAGAGTTAAGACTGAAGGAGCTGAAAGGATTTGCTGCGGCACCATGAGGAGAGCAACAATACCAACCAACCACAGCTCCCAGGGTCTAAACCACCAGCCTGGGAACACTTAGGGAGGGATCCAGGGCTTTAGCTGAATATGTAAGAGTGGAGGGCCCTGCTGGGCATAGGTGGAAGAGGAGAACCTTGACCTCATGAAGGCTGGACGCCACAGGGGGTGGGAATTTTGAGGGTGGGGAGGTGTGAGTGGGGGGGTAGATAGAGGTTACATCCGCAGAGAAGAAGGAGGTGGGGTAAGGGGATAGGGGGTTCCTGGGTGGGTGGGGAATGGGGTAAGGGGACAACATATGAAATGTAAATAAAACATCCAATAAAAGAATTTTTTTAAAAAGATGCTAAAAAAAAAGAAATAGTTCACACAGTGATATATTCTTCTGTACCTTATTTCAGACTCTTTAAAGTATTATTGCTTTCAAAATCACTAAATTGCTTCAACTACGCCTTGGAGAAAATACCAAAAAGGGATTACTAGCTTTGATATAAAAGAGTAACATTGAATTGATGAGGCCAAGCCTAAGAAAAATCTTTTGGTCTGAATATATTAAAAAAAAAAACAATGCGCATGTGCATGTGCATGCGCATCTGCCTGCTGACCCCTTCCTACCCACAGACGTGCTCTGTTCCAACTTTGCGAGTCATAGCCATTCGTCTGAATATGGAATGCCTTTCCACCAACTAGTAAAAATCACATAGTAAAGGTGGGTTTTATGAGTATAAAAATTCTCTGAGCCTTGGGATATAACTTAACATGTATAAAGAGACCCTTTGCTTCTTGGAATACCCCATTGGTCTCAGAGGAAAAGACACATCAATAGTTCACAAGGTTACAGCTGGTACCTGAGTAACTCTCGAAAGCCCCATCTTTTGCTCAACCTTATTGTTCCTTGGAATGCCTTTTTCTCCTTCATTGTTGATGCTACACTCAGTGATGCAAAGAATTTCTAGTGCACTGGTGAGTTGTTTTCCAATTCCTGTTGTTCCTTTTATTTTCCTATTGTTTATTATTATTATTATTACTATTATTAATTATTCTCCCTCAAGGCTTCTACATAACAGAGACTGGGATCTTCTCCCAGTTCTTTGAATCAGAAACCTCGGATGTCTCCGAGAAGCTCATGGAGAACCGTCATCTTCCCGAGGCTTGATGCTGACCTTCAGGGTCCTCACAGAGGGCTATGATGAGGCTCTTAAAACCCATTAGCTAGGCGGCAGCATTGCCTTCTGTTCGGGGATGATTTTCACCCTGTTTTCTTCTGGGAGTGCCACTGATAGCAGGGGTGGGGTTGTCTCTTAACTGCAGTTCTGAAAGCCCATTAGAACAGTTCTTTAAGAAACTGACCTTGATCTCAAGTCCTGTTGTCCATAATTTGCCTGAAGCATTTCTGAGAAACAACTTTCTTCAAAATATAAAAAGGAAGAACACCTTAATCACATAAATTAGATTATATTAGAATATTTAAAGAATAAGAAATCCTTTGGGGGGGGCAAAATTTAAAACTATGTTTAGCAATATTAGTGTGAACAATTTTCCCATGTTAAATTATTCTATTTTATTGTTTTTAAATTTATTTATTTATTTATTTATTTATTTATTTATTTATTGTGTTGGAATGCACCACAGAAGTTAGAGGAACCTATGAGAGCCCATTCTCTCTCTCCACCATGTGTGTCCTGAGGTTCCAATTCTGGTCATCATGTTTACAGGAAAATGCCCTGAGTCATATTTCTGACTAGGCCAATGTAGGTGATTTTTGGCATTTTAAAAAATTGAGTTATATGCAATCAAAGAATAAAGCATAACAATCTATGAAACGCTCCCTTTCTGCCAGCCCATGACTTCCCTCCTCTTCTCTTGGTGTTTCCCAGCCTTTCGTTCAGCTCTCCTTGACCATCTTAGAGGTGTAAGATCAGTGACCTGTACATCAGGTCTCTTGACTCCCGAAGGACCGTCTGTGGACATTACTTTTGTCCTCATGGGAATACTGGCAGATTGTGCAATGTGGTTAAGGGTTAATCTCACCCATTAGGAGAACAGGGATGATCACATTCACCTTGCGGTTTTGTTATGAAGATATCCTATCAGGATACTTAGCCTGTGGATTCCTATGTAGCTGCCTTTGCCATACTCACTGGCTACAATAGTGTAATTACTTAAGGATGTTTACAGATTTCAGTACTGTGTGTGGCACTCGACCTTATGATTAAGGTTTGTTGTCATTATATAGCTTAAAATTACTTCTAAAACAACTGTTTTGTGTAAGTATAAGTTTCAGATTATACTCAGGTGGCCTCTCTACTGTACAAGTTTATTCAGAATATGATCTATAGTCAATAAAGCACAGTGTTCTATATGAGTAGAAAGCAGGCAGTACAAGTTACAGCAGCCAGAGAACACTGTGAGGCACTTGCACAACACACATAGGTGGTAGAATGGCCACAGCCTGAACACAGGTCACGAGATTCATATACCTAACAAAAAATTAGTAGTAAACAAAAAGGATGCAGAAAACTCAAACAAGAAAGAAAGGAAGGAAGGAAGGAAGAAAGAAAGAAAGAAAGAAAGAAAGAAAGAAAGAAAGAAAGAAAGAAAGAAAGAGTTGTTAATTCCACCAAAAATAAAAAGATGTATGGAAAGGAGAAACTCAAAAGGCTAGTTGGGATAAGCACCAGTCTAATTCAATGGAACATACTCTGATTCCATTGGTATAAAATGTGATGAGGAACAAACTTATCTGTCATAATAGAAATCAGATCCACAATTACCACAGAACAGACAGTGACCATGGGAAAATGGGGAGAGTAATTTCAAAGGGACATGAGCATATTATTCTGACAAACATAAAGTATTCCAGGGATATATAAAAACTAATTAAATCACAAAACTTATAATTGTATTCAACAGTGAAATTTAGTTTATGTTATCAGAATTCCGAACAACTTAAAAAAGGATGTCGTATCCAGTAACTCTGATTATACTTTAGGACACGTATCTATGTTCTAAACAGCTCTGTAGCTCATACAAGATTATGCAACTAGAGAATCATTCTTTGTCCCTAAATATGGTAAGAATAACAGTACTGTAAACATTTTCACTCAGTTCACATTTGATTTGATTTCATTCCAATCCCAGCTTTTATTTGTCAGCGTCTCCCTGGATCTCAGGACCCAGTCTACAGTCCTTGTCCCCAAACTCTTGTTGTCTCATCTGATGCTCTAGACTCTGTTGTGTTCTTCATAGGTACTGACTTCCTAGTATGGCCTCCACCAAATCGCCATTCAAGAGAAGACTGATTAGCCTCTGAAAGCATTCCTTCAGTAAGCACCAAGTCCTGCCACTCTCCCTAATTCCCTTCCTCCTAAGCCCTGGTTCAACATAAGAATTTTTCTTTCTTCTTCTTGGTGTATAGAATCCTATTACCTCCACTATCGTTTTGTGGCCCTGCAGAAAAGCAAAGAGAGGAGGTATGCTCGAGACAAGGAAAAAAGTTTTTGTCAGAAACCTACCACTGACAATCTAGTCATCTTTTAAAGTTTCCACTCCCTCTCTTCTCCATTACAGCGGAGATCAAGTTTGTATCAGAGGAATTTTGAAAGACACGTTTAAACCATACCAGCCCCAACACCTATTGTTAGCAGTTGGGTTTCTGTGGCTTATTTGCTGCTTTTCTGAGAGTAGCCTACCCTAACTCCATAGGTCATTTCTTTAGTGAGCAATGCCTGCTTTGAAGATAGATTAGAGATGCCATAGATACCCAATAGATATCAGAGAATTGTTTCTAAGAGAAAGAAGGGTGATTTCTCATGAATTTTTAAATTCTAGTTTTATATCCCAAGACAACTTCACTCATTTTCATAATATACATGTTTTCCAATTGTTTTTTTTACATTTTGCTAAAACCACACTAGTTACTGTGGTCACACAAGTAAATATGAGTCCATTTCGAATTTCCCCAGACTGATTCTGACAAAGGCATGCTGCACCTCAGGTGAACAGGATGTATATTTAGATTTTATATAAAACCAATTAGATATTTTCAGTCTAGAACATTCCATTAATTTGAAAGCATACCATTATAATCCATTTATAATGAAACAGTGCATTCTAATAGCAGGGGTCAGATTTATTAATCATTTTCCATCAGAATCTGAACAGTATGTGCTGCCAGTTTCCATGATTGCTAATTCCAGGCTCTTTTCAGCCCATAAACACTAAAATTGTTTCCTAAACTTGCTTGATTGCAATATAAGCCAGGAAGATTCTTCTAATTGATTCTAAACAATGAAGAAACCACAATCTTCAGATGGTTGTCCTGGACAGAGAGATGAGTTCCTTTGATTCTGATAGGTCCATGCAGCACATGTGGGAAGTGTCATTAGCAGTGAACAGGGGAGTATTTGAGGCCCCTGAGGTGTCTCATCAAACACTTTCCAGAAAGAAGAAATAATGAAACAGGAAAATAGTCATTCATTATTCCAAACTTAAATATTCTTCCTCATTATATGTAAAAGAAGTAAGTGCTATGAGTTTTTATAGATAATGAAAATGGAACACACACACACACACACACACACACACAATTGTATAGCACATTATTCTTCACCCTCCTGACTAATGTATTGTTAAATAACAGGGCTTCTGTTATACAAATGCCTAGGTAGTCAGGTCTGTGGAGAATGAACCCTCTTTGAGAGTGTGCTAGTCATGGCTTTGTCAGAATTCTGAAAGTTAGAACCAACTACAAATTTAAAACAGTCTTACAATTTGGCTTTTACTATTTTGACTATCTTATTAGTACTAAAAAGTATTGCCTAACATATGTAAAGTAAACAAGAGATGCACATATTCCTATGACTCAGGGCTACTTTCTTTCAGAAGATTTGTACTGAAGACCTGAAAAAGTGACGATTGCATTCCTGTTGGTGTCTAACTCCATGGTTAATTATTAAAGTGCATATTCTTCCCAAATGCCTGGCTGGAGTCCTGTCCACAGTAATTGCTCAAGCGACATCTTTTTAACTTCCTGGATCTCATAGGAAGCATATCCATCTGGAGTGTGACCAGAGTGGCACTCAGTTAAAGGCACTGTTCAATTGGCCTGGCTGATAACACACAGAATCCTGATGTATGCATCTCCAGTAGTTCTTAGCGTGCGCTCCAGCCATAAAAGCTACAGCTGAGGATGTGAGAGCCAAAGGTGTGCAATGACTTCTCCATGTAGTTACCTGATTTCAAGAGAGTGAGCAGATAGACACATTGATATGAACAGAAATGAAGCAACTGCTTTTCAAATTTGTTATTACCACTTATTTCTCTCCATCCATTAATTCATCCCTTATGTAAAACCAGTGCTTGCAACTGCTTTATAATGGCTAGGCTGGCTTAGCCACTCCTACTGATCTAACTAAAATATCTTACATTCATTTGCTAGAGTAGTCATGACAAAAACACCATCAAGGAAGGACTGAAGTAACAGAACCTATAGGGGCAGATGCTACAATTCTGAAGTCTGGATGTGGCTGGGTTAGGTCCTTAAAGGGTTGCCGGCAGGCAGCTGCTGACATGGCCTGCCTCCCTTCTTGCTTAAGGCAGCTTGCCCACATACTTGCACCTTGACTCCTTCACTTCTGTTCTGCCCTGTGTGCATGTAGGAGAGATCAAATTTCTCCTCCTGCACAGAGACAGGAGGTGATAAGCACCTCACATGTGGCCACGATCGGCTGAGCATCTCATGCGTTGCTGTGACCAGCTGCTATGGGCTTTGTCACGTAACCAGGCTGTTCTTCAAGCATCGCATCAGTGCTATCACCTTGACTCATCACGTGCTCAATAGAAGCACTGGGTCTTCCTGGTTGTCTATAACCTTGTAAGGAGAGAGGCAAGTTCAGAAATTTTACAAAGCTAAGGTATTATGTGCTGCTGAGTTTTCTTTCATCAGTGTGACCTAAGGCTGTCAGGATTTAAAATAAAACATTTGCTGGACACAACATTAATGCCTGCAATCCTAGTACTTGGAAGGTGGAAACAGGAAGCTAGCCTGGGCTACACATGACTTTGATTCAATACCCTCCACCCACAAATAATTAAATTAGATGTTCTTATATCATATTCTTCTCCAAAAGTTAAACTAGATGAATATAATGAAAGAAATGTCACTTTTACTATGTGTTTAGGTAATAATTGATAGTGTTTATTAAGATCACACTAAGTTGGTTAATAATTAAATAGCAGAATGTGAGTTATCTAGGATCCTTGGGGGATATGTCAATCTAGAAAGCTAAATTTATAAATGGCTGATCATTATTGCTTTTAACCTGAAAACTTGAGAGTACTAACCATACAAATAATCTTTGGCTATAAAATCTTTCCTGATTAGATTGTGTGTTTTGCTACTTATCTTAGAAGCCACTGACCTTTTATGCCTGTTAGAAATGATTTCATCATGATGTCAAGCTTGAATTTTATTATAGTAACTATCCAGGGAACAATGGAAGTATAGGACTATTTTTTCCAATGCTAGATCACTCACTTCCTGTCCATGTGGGGTTGTTCTATGTGTCCATGTATTAGGAAGTTATATCTTAGTATAATGGAATTGCTCAGGAGAGTTAGCTTCATAAACAAAAAGAGTTCATTTGGCTCACAGTTTCAGATGCTCAGGGCATAAAATGTAGCCATGACTTATTTCTGGAGTGGCTTTTATGTATGTCTACAAGGTCTCCCTCTTTCTTTTTGTATTTGTATTGTTTATTTTAATGTTCCATAGTTTATAATTTCATAATTTTTTCACTTAAAAATTTAAATTGAACTATATACCACTTCCCAAACTCCCTTTTCTATCTCCAATCTCTCCAATCTATTCTCTCTTGAACTCTTCTCAGAACCCTCACTGCCAGTTGATGGCCTCCTTTTGATTATTATCATCACATAACGTGTGTGTTATGAGTGTGTGTTTGTGTGAGTGTGCATGCATGTATATATGCATTGTTATGTGTGGTGTGTGTGTGTGTGTGTGTGTGTATGTATGTGTTGTTATGTGGTGGGTCTGTGTGTGCATAAATATATATGTGTAGCCTGTTAAGTCCTGTTTTGTAGTTTGTGTGTATATGGTCCTGAGGCTGACACTCTGTACGGACAGCCAATAAAGAAGCTCTTCCCTGGGAGAGGCTAATTATCCTTCTCACAGCAGTAATTCAGATTCAATCTTAAAGGATGAACGATCTTCCCTAAAATGAATCAGGTTTTAAAGAGTTTTCTATTGCTGTGAGAAAATATTCAGGGTGAGGGTGGTAAGCAGCTTTAGGAAGGAAAGGCATATTCTGGCTCATGGTTTGAACATATAATACGTCATGACAGAGAAGGCCTGAGAACAGGAGCATGGCGCAACTGGTCACATTGCATCCATAGTCACTGTGGTAGTTTGGATAGGAATGGGCACCAAAGGCTCATAGATTTGAATGCTTGATCTTTAGGGAGTGGTGCTAGTTGAATAGAGGTTAGGAGTTGTGGCTTTGTTGGAGTAGCTGTGGCCTTGTTGTAGTGAGTGTGGCCTGTTAAAGTAGGTGTGGCCTTGCTGGAGTAGGTGTGGCCTTCTTGGAGTAGCTGTGGCCTTGTTGTAGTGGGTATGACCTTGTTAGAGTAGGTGTGGCCTTGCTGTAGTGGGTGTGGCCTTGTTAGAGTAGGTGTGGCCTTGCTGGAGTAGGTGCGGCCTTCTTGGAGTAGTTGTGGCCTTATTGTAGTGGGTATGGCCTTGTTTGAGTAGGTGTGGCCTTGCTGGAGTAGGTGTGTCTTTGTTGTAGTAGTGTGGCCTTGTTGGAGCCTGTGTGTCCTTGTTGGAGGAAGTGTGACATGAGAGTGAGCTTTGGGGTTTCAGGAGCCCAAACCCAGTGGCTCTCTGTCTTCCTTTTGCTTGTGGATCTGGATGTAGAACCCTTAGTCCCACTCCAGCACCATGCCTGTCTGCATGTCACCATGCTTCCCACCCACCATGAGAGCAATGGACTAAATGCTGAAAAGCAAGCCATCCCGAATTAAATGTTTCATTTAATGAGTTTTCAAGTTCTGGTCTCTCTCCACAGCAACAGAACACTAACCAAGACAGTCAGAAAGCAGAAAGGGATAGATGCTGAGGCACAGCTAACTTCCTCCTTTTCTCCTTTCTTTTCAGTGCATGACTCCAGTTCATGAATGGTGACGTCCACAGACAAGGTGGATCTTCTTTCTCTAGATCAGTGGTTCTCAGCCTTCCTAATGCTGCAACCCTTCAATACTTTGGTGACCCCAACCACAAATTCTTTTCATTGCTACTTCATAACTGTAATTTTGCTACTGTTAGGAATCTTAATGTAAATATCTGATATGTAGGATATCTGATATAGGACCCCATGAAAGGGTCATTAGACCCCCAAAGGTATAACAACCCACAGGTTGAGAAACACTGCCCTAGAGAAATCTTTTCTGGAAATACCCAGAGGTGTATCTTCTGAGTGATTCTAAATCCAGCCACCTTGATGGTAGAGGCTAGCCATCACATCACTACAGCTTGGTTAAGTTTTCACCTTGTGCATAAACATATGGCTTTTGAAACTGAGGCTGAGCATGAGTCAGGGCCATATCATATTCAGACCAGGAATCCATATCAACCCTCTTGTTTTAACCTTGTCTGCTTCTACTGTTCTGTAGAAGCTAAACCCTCCATCCTGTTAGATTTCCTTGCAAGATAGGCAGAAATGGATTCGATCACCACAGGCAGTACATTCCTGAATATGAAAGTCTGAGTAGTTTGATAGTTAGTGACTTCTCAGACTCACTTGGCACTTTTCTCAGCACTCAGAAATATAGTGTCTCTCAGTCCCAAATCCTCTGACATGAGGTAGAGTTGCACTTATCTGTGGTCTAGGGATAAGTATTTATGAGGAAGTTAGGAATTATATTGGTTTAGTAGAAGTGAAATATCATTCTATTACTTAATAACAAACTGCACCTCAATACACATAAGGGTAAAAATGTGGCACACATACCCTGTCAGTAACCAGTAGTGGACTCAAGGCTCATTCAAAAGGAAAGAAATCACACCAGCTACTGGAAACCTAGCCAGTTACTGGGGACTTCAGTGGTTGTGAATCCTAAAAAAAGAACCCAGTACTGCCATTTTACCAAACATTTGTTTGTTTGGTAGACAATTTTGTTATCATCAGTTATTGTCAATTGCATTATAAATACTTATCCCTATACCCAGAAATAAATGCAGCTCTACTTATTATCATCAAAGTAATGTCTCTTTTTAACAGATGGAGACTACAGCAGAAAGCCATAATTGGTACAAGTGCAGAGACCTACAGATCACGGTGGTGCCCGGCCTGAAGATGAGGGAGTCAGCTGTGAGGTCGTTTCACAGAAATGACAGGAAAGGGTCACTTTCATGACCCTTAATGAAACAAGACATGAACAAGGATATCACCAATAAATTATAATGAAATAGGGAATCTCACAGGGCTCCACTCCAAGACAAAAAACTACAGAAACTAGGGAATTCTGAGAGCTGGAGAAATAGTTCTTTCCCAAGGAAGAGTCCCCTAATTGCTAACCCAAAGCAAAGTGGTCAGCTCTGAAATTATATATATGCTCAAGTGACATTATCTTGACTGAGCAGGTTGTATTAGTGCATATAAAAACACACATACACACATACACATGGACAAATAACTAAGCAAATGTAATTAAAATTTTAAAAACTAAATAGTATTATTTTTACTAATTTCATACCCAGTTAAAAGGCAAGGTGGAAGGGCAGGGACACAAGGGAAAGTTTGGAGGGAAGGAAGAGAAGAGGGAGATATCTGGACACAGATATATTATATCATGAACTAACAACCATGTCTCTGGATGGATCTGTGAAAATGCTGAAAGGATTTCCTGAAGGAGAAATCCTTCCTCAGAAGTAGGCAGCGCCCTCTGGTGGCAGCACAGATATAGAGGGTCAAGACAACGGCCTTGATGCTTTTGCTTTCCTGTTACCGCTCCTTGATGGTAAGCAATTTGCCTTTTGCCTTTCAACACTGACCAGCAATCAGCTAGAGATGGTCAGTGTGCTGCTGAGGAACCCAGCCTTGTGCCCTGAGTATCAACTGGATTCCCAACCTATGCAGCACGAAGGTCATTGTTAGACTTACCAGCACATATCATATAAAACAATCTGATCTACTCTGCAATAAATATTCATTGTGCCAGTTTTCTTCATCTGGAAATATTGACTGCTACACATCCATTTCCTCTCTTGTGAACCCAGTTTTCTACAGAAGGGCTTTACTTATTTATTATTTATTTTTATTGTTTTTATAGCTTAGATGTGTATGTGGGGGAGGGGGTTGTTTGCCTGTGTGTCTGGGCACCATCTGGATGCTAGGAATCAAACCTGAGTCGTCTGGAAAAGTAGCAAGTGCTCGAACCATTGGGTCATCTCTCCAATCCCTATGACAAGCTTTCTTTAGAACCCCATTAAATTTCCATTTTGTTTACAATCTCATTGGAATATACAAGGTGGAGCAAGCACTATTTAAAAGGAATAACCATTAAAGATCATAAGAGAATCTTTGTTAGATGTTAAATAGAGTCATACATGGATAAAATTAATCCTAGAAGTGCTTTCACCAATGGGACTGAAGAGAAATTCCAATGAGCTGACTCTCTGGGGTGCAGGAGACCACCCGAGAGAATTCTATAAATGGAAAAGGTTCTTGGAAATGATGGAGAAGGCAGGTGTGCACAGAGATGCATTTGGCAGTAGGTGATCAAAGAGCCACAACATGACTGTGAAGTAAGCAAAGGCAAATTTGTCAATCTATCCCAATCTATGGCTACTGTACTTTGTTCACTGTTTTCCTGAGTGAAAAATTAAAACATGTCATTTCTCAAATGGCAGAATTGATATTATCTCCTGTCCTTTCTCCAACATGCCTGGAGTAGGGCTGCAATGTGTTTTAGTGCCAGAAGATGTCAACAGGACAACACTAGAGTCATCCTTACCGTGCTTCACTGCCTCTCCCTCATCGGCCTTCTGCCTCCATACTTACGTGTGATCTACATACCCTTTCCAAATTCAGGGCTCCTCATCAGTGAGAGCCTAGCCTAATACTTCCCATGGATATGAAATTATTAAAGATAATGCTAATTTGATTTAAATTATTTAAATTACACTCACCAATTTATCTCATGTGTGTTTGTTCACGTGGATGCATGTGTGTCATGGTGTATACTCAAAAGTCAGAAGACAATCTGGGTAAGTGAGTCCTCTCCATCTACCATAGAGGTCCTAGCACCCCAACCTGTTGAGCCATCTTACCAGCCAGAATAATGCCTTTTTTGAATCCTCAACACCCTTATACCATGAACAGGTAGAGTTGGTCCTTGATATTCATATGTCAAAGATCTACTTGGCTAATAAACTATATGAGATTGCAAATATTCAACCAGATTTTATCTATGGTGATATTCATGATGCTTATTCCACATCCATAAGTGCAGTTCTCTGTGAAGGAAACCATATCTGTTTTTCTCTAGGTCCATTGGTCTGGAGTAACACAGACATACTCATCCAAGAGAAATCTCATGGGATGAGGAGTTATGCAACCCAATGCAAGATAAAAGTATATTATTTCACAATTCACTGTTTCTCCAACTTTACTCATCATACAGGGTTTCATTTTCTGTGAAACCCTTTTTTCACTGTGATGCCAACTGCCCATTTCAGCAGCAAGCTCTTACAGGGAGACAAAGAATAATGCCGTCTTCAACTGTATGCTCATGAAATCCTCAAAAACTTTCCTTTGCAGATGTAAGTTTTCAGTATATATGACATTTCATGGAGAAAAAAGTTCTTGAATCCTTTGATGTCAACAAGTAGTGACTGTTACTGAACAAAGACATATAAATAGGATTAATAAAATCCATCTTGTATACACGACTACATCTGTTTCACTCAAATAGAAAGTGACTCTTCTGAATGTGCACATGCCAAAACGAATTACTCTTAGATAAGGCCCAAAGAGTAAATTATCAGATGCTGCTTAAAAGACATAGAATTCTCCAACTGAAAATATATATAATATAATATAATATAATATAATATAATATAATATAATATAATATAATATAATATAATATAATATAATATATATTTAATTCTGGTCTGTACATTTTTAAAAATTGGAATATAACTTAGATAAATAAAGGAATTCAGTGTATCACTGGTGACGATAATCAAAACATCTTTTCTTAAACCAAACTTACTCTCATGGCTACTGAGTGAAAGACTGGGTCACACAAAAGCAAAAAAAATGGCCACCTCACAAAGTCCCCACAGATACTGCATGGAAACAGTAGATGTCCACTACTACAAAGAGTTATCCCACCTTCCTTTGTATGGATATTTTTGTATGTGGTTTGCTTTGTTTTGTTTTGTTTTAACTTTTTGCAAAATTTCATTGGAATTGTTTGGGGACTGTGTCACTTCCTGCCAATCTGATCTGATACTCAGTTAGTTTCCGCAAATGCAAGTAAGCAGAAAAGTAAGAGATGCAGGGATAGTGAGTAGAAATGAGGTGACAAAATTGGGGAGCTCAGCTAAGGTCCCTATAGGAAAAAGGAGATGGCATTTGTTCACAAAGGAAAAGATGCCCCTGATCAGGATCAGCACCATCAGACCAGGTGGAGTAGCCACGTGCCCCTAGGTGTATCACTAGACGGTGTTTGGGAAAGGTTTCCTTTTTGCCTTTATGGAAGCTCAGAGATCCCTGGAGTTTCTTGAATTTGAGATACATAACCTGGTTAGTTTTGGCATATGTTCTATACACAACTTGTAGTAGATTCATCTAAAGTATAGTACAGCTCATATGCAATCTGGAAGTACTGGGCACTTGGGTCTTACACATATCAGACTTCAGGATCAGTTATCACTCAGGGATGGGTGCTTAAGACTGGTGTTTGTGGATGTAGCAGAACTTTATTTAACATCTTGGCTCAAGTTCAAGAGTTCATTCTTTACCAGACCTATTGAGTTAAAATATATGGTGGTAATAAGAAAGAAATTTATTTATAAAAGAAGTCTTAGTGTCTATGATCATACTAATTGATTTTTTTTGTCACCAAAATAGAAAATAAAGTTTCAATTTCTCTTCACTGTGGATAGGAATTAAGAATTGACACAAATTTTCACAGTACCTGATGGTGCCACACAAGCTGCCCAATTCTCACTCCTATGAGAACTGCAACAAAGACAAGCATGGTACAATAACCATAGGGGTACTTATGACTTGGTAACTTGTAGCTTTCTTGTTGGACTTATGATCCACTCAGAAAGACATTATATCTGGAACTGGGAAACTAGCCAATTCCCCAGGCCTAGTGAGCTCATGGATATTAGAGGAGAAACTTCACAAAACCAGAACAATACCTAATTGCATTTGAAATGTTCATTCTTACATCCTCAGATAAATGTAACTCTCACTCTTCATCAAAGACTTGTCTCTGCAGCAGATGGAGACTATTACAACAGCCAATCAGAATGCAGACAGCAATTGACCCTGTGACATCCAGCCTCTTCTGATACATCTACAACACAACCTCTGTACCTAAGGCTCAGATGCTAAGGCTCAGTATGCTAACAATACTAGTAAAGTTTCAACAGCATGACTGACTAAACAAGGCTTGAACAAGGATGACATCAATAGACACGCTAACACGAAAGGGGAAATCTCCTGGGACCTCAGCTCTAAGGACTAGTAGTAGCTAAGAACTGCTGCAAGATGGAGAAAAAGCCTTTCTTGGAGAAAGAGGCTCTTGGTTTTGATAATTCAATACGAAGAGGTCAGCCATGAAATCATAAACTCTAGAGGAAATGAACTCAGATAAGCACTAGGGAAAGCGGCTCTTTCACAGGGGTGGGGGGAGAGGAGGAAGTGACATTTGTAGTTGAGTCTTGGGAGAGAGTAGCAGGGTGTGGGAACATACCTGCTGCAGATTTCTTAGGCTAAGTTGCTCTCCACTCCCCCTAGTGGCCAGTTTATCTCAGTGGTAGAATCAGCCTTTGTTGTAGCGGGGAAGAAAAAACCAAAACAACAACAACAACAGCAGCAACAACAACAACAAACCCAAATGCCCAGTATGTTCTTGAAATTTATTACTACATAAATTCAATTCTCTTTAAATTATTTAAATATTTATTTTAAAAAGCAAAAGTAGAGCCTGGAGTGGGAACGCGTGCCTGTAATCCAGCACTCCAGAGGCTGAAATAGGAGGATCACAGAGTTCAAGGAAGGTCAGTGCCACAGTACGATCCTGACTCAGAAAAACAAAAAAGCAAACTAAAGTACGTTTTCATGGAATGTTTGGTGTCTTTAAACTTGACACTTAGCTACTCATTTCTAGTTATATTCTTCATGCTGAATTGATTTTTTTAAAAAAATAGTTATTTTATTGTGACATTCAAACTTAATAGGATCCCACTGGGAATAACGAGATTATTAAACTTCTTTAAACATTAGCTTCTCCATTTTCTACCTTTTTTTAAATTTTTACTGTTCATTTACTTCATGTTTCCATTTCTCTAAATAATCAACTCCTAGAAATTAATTTTGTTCTCTCTTGATTTTACGGTGCTTATGAAATAACTGTAAATGTCTGTATTTTTTAGATTGGGAAGGAATCCCAATTTAGATTGGGAAGTTGAATATAACATCAAATGGTATCGGGCATATTACTATTCTATCACTTCTGAGTACTTAGGGTCCTGAATGCATTGAACTTCAATACTGCTGTATTTTCAAGAGCAATTTCCTGTCTAAAGGAAAAGCACACACAAGAGCAGACAACTATTCCAGGCATCTAGAGAGATTAGGATCTTACTGCAAAGTATATCTCAGACTTCATACAGGACATTATAGGAACTTATGAGGGTTCTATTATCCAATTGGAACCAGACACATGAAGGAAGACTCTTCAGACTGTGTAACAGTTGAGCTTACTGTGACGAATGGAAAGGACACTGTGCCAGTTTGCATATGCTTGGCCCAGGGAATGGCACTATTAGGAGGTGTGGCCTTGTTGGAGTAGGTGTGGTAATGGGCTTTAATAATACCCTTGTTCTAGCTGCCTGGAAGCCAGTCTTCTCCTAGCAACCTTCAGATGAAGATGTAGAACTCTCAGATTCTCCTGCACCATGCCTGCCTAGACACTGCCATGTTCCCATCCTAATGGACTGAACCTGTAAACCAGTCCCAATTAAATGCTGTCCTTATAAGAGTTGCCTTGTTCATGGTGTCTGCTCACAGCAGTAAAACCCTAATACAGAAGTTGGAACAAGGAGTTGGATATTGCTGTGATAGGCCTGGTTATGCTTTTGTTTGGAAGAATGTGGATTTGGGGACTTTGGATTTGGAAAGCAGTGGAATCTTTTAAGTGGGACTTAATGGGCTATCCTAGAACGAATATAGAAGACTTTGTTGCTGAGCGTGATTTGAAATGTGCAGACTTGGCTCAAGAAGTTTCAGTGGAGAAGAATTTCAGTACATGATATAGAGACTGTTTTGTGGAAATTTGGTGAAGAATGTGGCTACTTTTTTGCCATTGACTCAAGAGTCTTCTGCCTGAGGGTAAGGTGAAGAGATTTGAATTAATTTCTTTGAAGAAAGAAGTGTCAAAGCAGCCTGGTATAAATTCTGTTGTGTAATTACTAAAGTTCACTCTTATCAAATGTTTTAATTAAAAGGAGCAATCTGAGAAAGGAAAAATACAAAATATATGGTTCAAGTATTGAAGGAGCACCAGGCAGTAGAATAAAGCTGAATCCTGTGTTCTAGGAGATCAGAGATTAAGGGAGTAGGAATTTAGGGCAAGATCCAACCCAACTAAGTTTAGGTCTAGGCATGATGGTACAAAGCTTTAATCCCAGAAAACTGAGGCAATAAGATCTCTGAGTTCAAGGCCAGCCTAGTAAAGAGCAAGTTCTAAGTAGAGAAAAAATTTTATATGGGATGGTGGATCATACCTTTAATCCTAGCATTTAGAAGACAGACATGCAGATCTGAGTTCAAGGTTAATTGACAGAACAAGTTCTAGGACAGCAAAGCTTAGGCAATGAGGGAGTTGGAAAACAGAAAGCTGGTAATATAATAATGGGGTCCATGTTCTAACTCCAGCAAGCAGCAGAACTCGGCAGCTTTGACATGTGGCATGCGGCTCTGGCTTTACTGTCAAGATGGAAAGGACTACTAGGACAATTGATGTGGGTTAGCTGGAACTAAGAAATTAGTAGTGATTAAAAAGAGACCAGTATCGTTAAAGTGAAATCTTTTCAGAAGTGTTTTCTGAGAGCACAAAGAGGCTGTGTTCCAGAGATAGCCAAGGTTGTAAGATTCTCTCAGGTGGTACTGGTTTTAAAGATATGAAGGGGTCATGAAGAGCAACTGAGGCTTGGTTTTGTGAGAAGCCAGGGAAGGCCATTAATGAAGGTGCAGCCTCAGTTGCAGTTGATGGCCCAGGACTGAAAGGGTCATGCAAAGGATTTGAGGCTTGGCTCCATGAAGAGAGCCTATGAGGGGTTATTAGTGAGGCGTAGTTGCAGCAGAAGACCACAGTGTATTTGGAGATGCCAGTACCATGGGATGATCAGCAAGAACAGCAGCAGCAGTGGAGTGGATCAACCTGAGCTGAGAGTGCTACAGAGGGCAGAGCTAGAGAAATGACACCAGCCTTTGGAGGAGCCCTGAAGGTTATGTGTGTATCCCAGACATTGAAACAAGAAGTTGTAACACTGAAGTTGCCTTGTAAAACCCAACATGTTTGAGATGTCAGAGTTATGGGCTATTTGTTGAGGAAAGCTGCTAACAGGAAATGGAAACAGCCCAGGAGAAAGAAGTTTGTTGCAGTCAACAAAGATGAAAAAGGAGTTGGAGAGCTGAAGATTGCTTTGACATCAGACATGGAGATGCAGAGATTGGAGCTTGTCCAGTTGGTTTTCTGTCTTGATTTCAGGATTGCAATTAAGTGATTGGGTAAATCTCAGAAAACACTTTGAACTTTTAACATTGTTGAGACTGCTATAGACTATGGGGACTTTTGAAGCTGAACTAAGTGTATTTTGCATTATGTTATGTTTAGGTATGACCCCCATAGACTCATGTGTTTGAACAAGCCTATGAGGGCCAAGGAGTGAAATGTGGTGGTTTGAATATGTTTGGCCCTAGGAGTGGCACTATTAGTAGGTGTGGCCTTGTTGGAGTAGGTGTGTCATTCTGGTCATGGGCATTAATACCCTCATCCTAGCTGCCTGAAAGCCAGTCTTCCACTAGCAGCCTTCAGGTGAAGATTTAGAACTCTCAGCTCTGCCTGCACCTTGGCTGCCTGGATGCTGCTGCTGCCCTGCTCCCACCTTGATGATAATGGACTCAACCTGCAAGCCAGCTGCATGTAAATGTTGTCCTTATGAAAGTTGATTTGGTCGTGGTGTCTGTTTACCACAGTAAAACTCTTAAGACAGGCAGTTTAGGCAAAGCGAGGAAAGAAGCCAAGATGGCTTAGATAGATCTATAGCATCCACATAAAATCGGGATGTGGCAACATACAGCTATAACTCCAGCAACATGTGACAGAGACAGGTGGATTCTACATGCTTGCCGGCTAGCCAGTCTAGTGAAATAGCAAACACCAAATTTACTCTAGAGGTTTGAAATGGCTTATTTTTAGGAAGGAAATGGTAAATAAGGAGGCAGGTTTGTACGCTCCTATGGAGTTATGCCTAGGGTGTATTCTCTTGCATGCATTCAATGCTTACAACAATTCTGGGAGTCAGTTATAAGAAGTTAAACAAACAGCCAAATTCATTTAAAAACATGTCCTTTCTCAGACACCATCCACTGACCCAAACGATCCCACCAGCATCCCTGCCTCTGTTCTGGAGTTTGATTGTTGGTTGGTTGGTTGTCTTATTATTTTGAGACAGGCTTATCAGAATGTAGCTGATTTGGATGGCTTTGATGGATCTTGTGGTGATCCTCCTGCATCTGCCTCTTGACTACCAACAAATGCTATTAAAAGCTTCTTGTTTGCCAGAAGTAGGCCAAATCCAATGGTTTTAATTTGTTCATTTGGTTTGATTTATAGTAGCACTGGGAACTGAACTCCCAGCCTTGTTTACACTATAAAAATGCTTCCTCTGTTTCAAAAGCAAGCTTTTGTGTAAGGACATGTACTGACAGTCAGGGCTCACTCTTCCCTTTATGCAGGTTGCCTGAGCTAGCCCTTCCCAACAGGTGCCTTCTGTACCTTAGAACAACCCAGAGAGTTTCAGAAAACAGGAAGAGTATCTTGCAGGATGGTCTTTTGTGCTGGAGAATGGTCCAGCTACTCTTGAAGCAGATGCTATGTGAAAGCTTTCTGGAAATTATCTTTAATAATAGTCCTTCTCTTCATGACAGCACTACCTCTAGGCTATAGATCCTCCTTCCTGATTTTGTGTCATAAAAAGAAATGAAGAACATGCATGGTATGCGCTCATGTCTAAGTGGATATTAGCCATAAAGTCCAGGACACCAATGCTACAATCCGCAGACCCAAAGAAGCTAAATAACAAGGGGAGCTCAAGGGAGAATGCTTGAATCTCACTCAGAAAGGGAAATTAGTTAGTTGTTGGAGGTGGATGGAGGGGAGGAACTGGGTGGGGGAGGGGATGGGTAGGGAAACAGGGGAAGGGGGAGCTGGGGAGAGAAGAACAGGCTAGAAAGGTGAACAAAAATCAGTGGTGGGTTGGGGTAGGGATATTGGAGGTAGGTAGGAGGAAGGATGTCTAGGACTTGCCAGAGACCTGAGATGTGGGAGGCTACAGGGAGTCTATGGGGTTGACTCTAGCTGAGACTCCTAGAAGTAGAGGATACGGAGCGTGAACTGGCCACGTCCTGTGACCAGGCAGGACTCCCAGTAGAGGGATAAGGAAAGCAACCAACCCACAAAACCTTTGACCCAAAATGTGTCCTACATACAAGAAGTGCAGGGACAAAAATGGAGCAGAGACTGAGAGATGGTCAACCAGTGACTGGCTCAACCTTAGACCCATACTATGGGCAAGCACCTATCCCTGACACTATAATGATACTCTGTTATGCTTTCAGATGGGATCCTAGCACAACTGACCTCTGAAAGGCTCTGCCCAGCAGCTGATGGAAACAAATGCAGAGACTCACATGCAAATATTGGTCAGTGCTCGGGAAGTCTTGTGGAAGACTTGGGGGAAGGACTGAAGGACCTGGAAAGGATAGGAACTCCACAAGAAGATCAACAGAGACAACTAACCTGGACCCTTGGGGGATCCCGGAGACTGAACTACCAACC
This sequence comes from Grammomys surdaster, assembly GCF_004785775.1. Taxonomy (NCBI): domain Eukaryota; kingdom Metazoa; phylum Chordata; class Mammalia; order Rodentia; family Muridae; genus Grammomys; species Grammomys surdaster. The sequence continues at coordinate 11,519,700 of NW_021604566.1, read as the reverse complement.
AAAGAGCTAGCATGGGCTGGACATAGTACCCACTACGGCCATGCGCTCATATGTAGCCGATGTGCAGCTCAGTTTTCATGCGGATCCCCCAACAACTGGAGTGGTGGTTGTACCAGACTCTGTTGTCTCTCTATGGATCCTATTATACTAACTGGGCTGCCTTGTCTGGCCTGAGTGGGAGAGAATGTGCTTAGTCCTGTGGGACTTTTTGTGCCAGGATGGGTTGGTACAGGATTGGGAGAGTGTGTGGCTTTTCACAGGTGATATTGGGGGAGAAGAAAGAGAAGTTCTCTTTGAGGAGGTACTGAGACAATAGGGGGGCTGAGATTGGCATGTAAAGTGAATAAATAAATTAATGGAAGACAAAAAGAGGAATCTGCTTTTACGCTGCAACCTGACCAGTTTGCTTTAGCTGCAGCACTCCTGCCACCTGCTGGCCTCTTTTAAAATAGCAGCTTTTCAGCACATTCTTGTTTGTTCTGTTTGTGGATTTGCCTTTTTATCCCTCACCCGGACACCCCCATCCTACTACCCACGGTATTTAATAAGCCACTAAATGTCTCTTATAAATCATGTGGAAAAATTATAGTATGTATTTCCACCATATAACAAGGCAATTAAAATATAAAGAAATCAATTACATTAGCTGTTTGGAACACACGCACACACACACACACACACACACACACACACACACACACCGTGGCACACCTACAGAAACTTTGGCATGAACCAAGAGAAGAAAAAGGTTTGGTGAGGCCACCAGGAATGTATCTTGGGCATAAAGAACACAGACTGTGGGTAATATAAACTTGCCATGCAGGTGGGTTCCTCAAGCAGCCATTGGCAAAGTAAAGAGGCAAATACATAGAAAGCTTTTCTTCTTCTCTTCTCTGTGTTAGAGAAGACTGAGGCTCCTAAGGCAGGACAGTGTTTAAAATGCTGATCACTGCTGTCTGTGTGACTGACATCAAGCAGGTGTGCAGGAAGGACCAGGTTAGCTGCCCCAGTTAGATCCACAAATGACATCAATGGAGAGACTGAGGAAACTGTGTTGGAATTTAAATATCATCAGCCAGACCTCTGGGTTTAGTGAGGCTGACTGACTGCTGCATGGTAAGCCCAGGTGTGCCTGCAGAGAAGGGGAGTGGTCAGCCTGAGGTGTGAAGAACAACGCTATGCAGCACCCGTTTGTGAGGTTCCTTGGTCATTCTCTAGGGCAATGGTTCTCAACCTTCCTAATGCTGCAACCCTTTAGTACAGTTCCTCATGTTGTGGCGACTACTTCATAACTGTAGTTTTACTACTGTTATAAAGCCTAATGAGCCCCTGGAGGGGTCGTGACTCACAGGTTGAGAAACACTGCTCTAGGGAGCCGGTTCTATAGCAGTAGGGTGCATTAGAATTATTAAACAAGCTCTCCCTGGCCCCATCCCTGAGTTGCTGGTTCTTAAAGCTCTGAGAATCAGCACTCTTTAATGGTCCCTGAGCATAGCTAGAGCACTGGCTTAGGGAACAGCTCTTGGGAACCACAGTTCTCTGTGAACAAGAATCATAAGCACCACTGGGATCATTTACTTCAATGGGTGATTTCCCAGCACAAGTAACTCTGAATTTCAAGGGTATTTTTCCATCCTAGGCAGTGAACTGATTAGGGCCAAGCAATAGTCTCATAAGTCAATTGAAAGCAAAAGCAAAAGCCAGTTCCTGGACCTCTGAAAGACATCACCATTTTTTTCCAACTGAATAGGCTAATTTTCGTTCTGTCCATTTTGTGTAAGATGAAATGGAAAGATGCTCCAGATCTCTGTGTTGCTCTGTTTAAGAACATTTAAGAAATGGTTGGTCACTGTCCGTTCGTTGACCACAGTTCAGTCCACAGTATCCTGTGTAAGTTACTCAGATGGCTATGCACTCATCTTCTCAGTGTCTCACGGGCCTTGGTGCACACACTAACTCGTGACGCCTGGGCTCAGCCATCGTTACCATGCAGCATGATCTTAGCTTGTATTGGTCATTCAGCTTCCATGTGTGATCTTCCCTTCCGTTGTGTGGATAAGGGAGTCTCTCCTGGAAGGCAAGAGTGAAGTCCTTAGGGAAGGAGAGTCTGAGGGAAGGGGTACTGATTGACAGGAGCTGGCCATTTCAAAGACTAAGGCCTCAGACCCATTGGCAAAGCCTTTCCTGTGTATCAGACTTGGAAAGCCAAGTGTTCCTCTGGTCGAAGCGTGAGAGCTTAGAAAAGACTGACCAGCTATCCAACAGTTAGCAAGTGTACCTACATCTTCTTAGATGTTTAAAATTGAGATTGTGTTCCTTCTGACACCTCCTAGCAATGCTAGATGATCCCTCACCCCTGTGCTGTACTCAATAACCCTGAGCCTCTGGGCCATTTCAATACCTGCTGCCACTCTGAGTGTGCACACTGTATCTGATCCCAGCTTTTCTGCATGTGTGTCTGTATGTCTGTCCCCTCCTCACTTCCCAGTCTCCTCAGTCTGGCTCCCAGACCTAAGCTGCATAGGGTTGCAGGAAAACTAAACACTTCAATGTATGCAAAATGTGTAGGCTGTGACATACAGTAAATTCCTGATATTATTTCAATCCAAATTGCTGATATTGCTGTGTTTCAAACCGTCTGCTAGATGGTGAATTCATCTATCTATTATATCAATGTGTCTTTAAAATAATTTCTGTTGTAGGGTATTTGATCACACCGTGAACCCTGAGATTGGGAACTGGAAAAACCTGTTTCTTGTTTTGGTGGGACTCAGCCCTAGCACACACCTTTTATCCAAAAGCTTTCCGTTTATTGTAAACAAGTAGTTGTGTGTGGCTCAACCCTGAACCACACCTTTAACCCAAGAGCTTTCTGTAAGCAAGAGCTAAATAAAGTCAAAGTAGATCAAGAGGTAGAGCAACATCAAGAGGCAGGGAGCGAACACAAGAAAACATAGGAAAGAGAAAGGAGGGTCTTTGAGTTGAAGGGTATTTAAGATAGCACAGAGAAGGAGAAGGGACTCTTCCTTCTGAGACATAGGTGGAGCAGGAAGTCAGCTGGCTTCTGCCTCTGTGCACTAGCAGGCTTTCACCACGAAGTCTGGCTCCTCAGTCTTCATTTGGTATATTGAACAATTGGGCTTTTGTTTTTAAAACAAGTCTCTACTATAACATTATACATACTAAGCAAAACTTCTAAAATGTAAACATGCATAACTGTAAGAGCTACAGCGCTGATGGAGAGCTGAAGTGTTATTGATAACATAATGAGTTATTTATAACATAATGAGTTATTGATAACATCACTGAGGTCTCTGTCACTGGAATTAACAAACTGCCCCAAAGCCACCTGTAGCTCAAGAAGCAGAACACGGCCACAATATCTGCAACTCCAAGTTGATCTCATTTGTGTCGTAGCCTCCTTCTCCAACCCTTGTAACTGCTGGCCCCTTACAGCAATGATTTGCATTTTAGCCCCTGAAATTTTCTTCCTAATACACAACTTCTCTCTTCTTTTTTTTTAATGTTAAAAAAGCAATGTATACTTTTAACTGATTTATTTATTTTGATTGTTAGGATTTATCTCATATAACTGGAGTTCATTTCTTTTCCTACTTTATTTATTAATATTGCTTTCCATAGTTTTAGTGTTGTCTTTCCTAACATACATTTAAGAGGGTAATAAGATTTGTTCATTTTACATGTATGACTATTTTGCCAGCATGTATGTTCATGCATCACATATGTGCCTCATGCCTCCAGAGGTAGAAGAGGGTGCTGGATCCCTTAGAATTGGAACTAGGGATGGTTGTGGGTCACTATGTTGGGGCTGGTGATCAAACCCAGGTCCTCTGCAAGAGCAAAAAGTGCTCTTGACCACTGATCCATCTCTGCACTCCCTCTGAGCTTTCTTTCCACCCTTACTGCCTTCTTATAGACAGAAGTCAATGGCACCACCTTCCCAAGAGCATTGCACCATTACAGGAAAGTATGATTTCAGGTATCAATAATTCTGTAGCTTAGAAGATTGATACTTGAAAAAGTTCAGCACATATGTATGTATACACATATATATTCCTAAATATAACACGATCTGGCTATATAACGTCACTTTATGTGTTTTTCCACTGTTTGGCATTGGATATCTGATTAACATGTTCTTTCCTAGAGAAGGTTGTATCTCCTGCTCCCTGATTTCCTTTCTTGTCTGTAGTTCCTCATGTAGGGCTGAGACTTCACGAGCCTTTTCTCTCCAGCTCGGTATGTTCATAGGTATTATCCTTGTGTGCCTCACATTTGGGCAGTGGTGTAAGTGAGACTTTATGGATGTATCTTCTGATGTTGCTAGGAAGCACAAAGTCACAGCAAACTCCTCCATCCTTTCAATCTTAGAATGTTTTCACAGAGATACATGTATGTATGCATGCAATACCAATGAGAAAGGAGGCCATGAATTTGAAGGAAAGTGGACCGATACATGGGGGAGTTTGGAGGGACGAAAGAGAAGGGAGAAATGTTATAATCATATACTTTCAAGAATAAAATTTTAAAAATCATAAATTTGTGAAATAAACCACTTTTAACAACTGAAATAAAAGAAAAAGAAGAAGGAAAAAGTATTGAGAACTTTCATTTAGCTTCTACTGTGGATCCTTGTGTTGTTTCTTTGCCTAAGGAGAATGCTGAAAGTCCCACCCTCGAAACATCTAGAGATAGTCTTTATGCAAAGGAGTATCAGACACAATGCAAAGCTATCAGATACAGCCTTCTTTGGAAATCACTGTTATTATGATGTCCTTTACAGACATGCATGTTTAAGACTGTTGGATGTCAGGCTGGAGAGATGGCTCAATAGAAGTGCACTAACTGCTCTTCCAGAGGTCCTGAGTTCAATTCCCAGCAACCACATGGTGTCTCACAACCATCTGTAATGGGATCTGATGCACTCTTCTGGTGTGTGTCTGAAGATAGCTGCAGTGTACTCATATAAATAAATATAAATAAACCTTTAAAAAATGTTGTATGTCTTACTTTCAGTCCATTCAGCACACTAGCAAAAATACTATTAAAAATGGAATATATCTATAACAGCACATTTAATTGCAGAGGCTTGGGGGTCAGCACAATCACTGTGCTGGCAGTCTTGGTGTCTGGGAAGGCTCATCCTTTGTCTTTTACTAGCAAATTCTAATCATGGCTTCACAAGGTAGAAGGCTACTTAGCCCTCAGGGGTCTCAAGTAGAGGCACTTGAGACATTATGATCCGAATGTCCTACCACTGATGTCACTCTGGGAATTGTGTTGCAATCTGTGAGTTTCAGAAGGACACAAGCATTCAGACTTAGAGAGGGTTATGTACTATTTCAAATTGATCAGTGGAAAATCCAAGACTCAGAACCTTTCCTATTTCTCTGAGAGGAAGCAGTTATTTGGATTAAAATGTGGATTATATTCACCTCTGAAGCACCCCCAACGTCACAGAACTATAGGAACTAATGTTCATTAGAGCAGGAGAACCATGAGGCACTGCTCCAAGAGGCCACCAGTATTTTTAGACTCTCTCCAAACAACTAAAGTAGCTTTAAAGTTCCAAAAAGGTTGGACTTTCAGAAAAAAATAAGCACAATGTGAATAGATCTTAAATGTAAACAATTTATTTCAGTTATTCATAGCAAACACTTTGTTGGATACAGACCAGAAGAGACAGGATTTGTTTCTTGGACTAATCATACTGTGATAAAATACCAGACAGGACAAAGAGGAAAGGTTTACTTTTACTTACAGTAAGAGGCTTCACTCTGGCAATGATAGGATCCTGCAATATGGAAAGGAAAAAGGGGTGAAGAGCAGAGGGGAGGAGGAAGGGAAAAGGAAGGAACAGGACCTGCTTCCAGTGCCCTAGTTCATCCTGCTAGGATGAACCTCCAAAAGGTCCCCTAGCTGAGGACCTGGGCTGGCACACTTGAACTTGTGGGGGATAGCATACATTTAAGTTGTGACAGTAGTCAATATGTTTTTCTTCTCATTATGGCCACTCATTTTTAACTACTTGTCATAGCAAACTGTTGAATTATCTGCTAAGTACCTGGGACAGAATGCTATGGGAAGAGAGGATGCCCACTGTGGCCTAAGTTCATTTATGAACAGGGTGGTTCTTTACATGGAAGATACCTGGGGCTATCTAGACCTGCCTAGTGGTATTGCTGATTTTGTTATGAGATATGATTGCTATAAAAGTTATCCACAAGCTCTTGGCTCATTATCTTTGACTCAAAATAGTCAGTCATACAGAACTGCTAGCATGCTAGTCCTTACCCTTTGAATTAAAGAGGTAATACTCTTCCTAGGTTACCTGGTTTTGGACAAGAGAGACAAGCTTTGAAACAAGAAAGAGAAGCTTCTAGAAAATATGATTTACATATTTTTTACATATTATTTACCAAGACAAACAAAAAAAACCCAACATCCAAATATGTGATAGGCTCAGTGATTCTCATGTACAATATCATCAAAAGAATGGGGGCAAAAAGGAAAAAGGAAACAAAAACCTTTAAACTGGAATTGATTTCTAAATCCCAACAGATGGTAAAGCCAGGGTAAGTAATGGCTCATGAAGTCTACTTAGAGAAATCTGAGGGTAACATGTCATCATCCCCTGAGTCTGTTTGCCTGTGAGAAAGTCTAAGACACCTGGACTGCCCCTCATGAAAAAAAAAAAAAGGCTTATTACAGAAGAAAATGGGAAATCACTATGGACTCCTTTTCATTCTATAGAGGAATATAACCCACAAAACTAAGACCCATCAATGAGACAATTTAAATTGTTTCAATTAAGTTGACCCTTGTTTATGTAACTTAGCTGTCTGCAGTGCCCTCATGCAAAAGAGCCGGTGATTTCAGCCCAGTGTCCATCATACTTGGAACTCTGCTTCTCCATCAGTTCCTACCACAGCCCCACAGCGACCAGCGACATCTCTGGGATTGCAGTACCCAGCGTGCAGTGTGTGGGCCACTTTCTGAGTTCCCTACTCCTCATACTGATTCTCACATTCTCCACCCAGCCTGAGGGCGCCTAGCGTTCAGCCCTCTTTGTATTCTTGCTTTCCTCCACACAATTCGCATGGGTTTTTGGCAAAAAGTACAAAGTTATGTTAAGCCTGTGTGTCTTCATCATAAACTCATTCAACACTCTAGCTAGAATGTCCACTCTGTTTTGTGTACGTGAAAGATTTCTGTGTCACAATGTTTTCAATGTTTTACTTAAATATATTAATGAACCAAATGGGTATCTTCATAGTGTTTAGTAAAATATCAGCATAGTGTTAAAATTCTTTTTCAAAAACTCCAGTTTAGGGCTAGAGAGACAACAGAGTAGTTAAAGCTTTTGCTGTCAAGCCTAAGATTCAGTTTGGATGCCCAGTTCCCATATCAAGACGTATGGGTGTGGTGTTCTCACCTTTCCCAGTGCTCAGGAGTCTGAGACGGGATTCCTGCAGCAAGCTGGCTAGCCAGCCTAGCTGTTATCTCTGAGGTCCAGGCTCAAAGGAGAAACCCTATCTCAACCAATAAGATGGACAGTGATGGAGAAACCTCTTGGCATCAGCCTTAGGCCCCCACATACATGTGCACACATTCTTGAACACATTTGTGAACACACACATGAGCACGCAAGCACCCCCTCGCCCCTCCCCACACACACATGAGAAAGCAAGAAATAGAACTCTAATTAACATTTAAACCTACTTGGTTAAAAACTAGGATCTCATATTTGTTTTTCCAGTGATGAATCTTGAAAACCTAGCACCATGTCCCAGTAACACGTCATGGCAGGAGGGTACAGATGTGTAGAGGGAGGGT